>NC_133551.1:71927500-72552500 GCF_048773025.1 Camelus bactrianus | reverse complement strand
TGTTTTAAGGAAATGGTAGACATTTGTTTAAAAGGATTTCATGGTGAACTAAGAGTACACAGGCACAGTTCTCAGCTATTCACTTGTGAATATTCATCACAAAAGTTTAATCTTAAACCAGTTTTCCTTGAATTCTCTGTAGCTCTGCTGCCTTTTCAACCAGTGTGGGATCAGGGATGCAAACTAATTTTAATGTTAGTCTAACAGAAGCACAGTCAGGAAGTTATAATGCATATTCAAGTGAAACAAGAGTTTTTAAGTTACCTGCTTTTTAGAATCATTTGCTTTGAGTTTTTCTCTCCTTTTCATATGTCTGTTGTCTGCATGTCTATGCATGTGTTTGTATAAATTGCTAGTTCTCTGTTTCCCATAGAAAGGCAGTATGATAGTGAAAAAGCCACCCGTCCATCTGCTAACCGTTTATTAAATGTACATTTCCTTCTTGTCCCAGCATTTGGACTAAGCACTGAAAATAGAAAAATAAGATTTAATATTAGTATTAAGTATTTTCTATTAGTGGTCTAGAGGGATTCCATGGTATTCAAACAGATGTAGGATGGGTGATAAAATACTACAGGTGTAATAGGTATATGTCTAGAGGCCTAGAAGAGGGAGTGGTCAGTTTTGTGGTGGGTGAGGACTAGTGGGGAACGGTTGAAAAAGGTGTCTGCGTAGCATTACCCTTATAGGAATCTCCAAAGAGGATTCGTTGTCTTTAGGCTTTGGGGAGTGGTGGTGACTTTAATCCATGCCAAGATGTGATGGGAACATAGACTCCAAAGCAAGAAGTGGTCCAGAGGATCAGGAAGCAGGCTGGTAAGTTGGCTAGAGAGGCAGTGGTCAGACCTTATGTGTGTTAATGCAAGGGTTTGGATTTTATCATGTGGACAGTGGGGAAGCCATTGAAGAGTTTTATGCAGAGTTGTAATGGATCCTACTTGTATTTCAGAAAGCTTGCTCTTTAGTCAGTGTGGGCAGTTAGGAGTTTATTGCAAGCATTCAGGTGAGGAGGGCAGTTCGGGAGATGGAGAGGATGAGGGATTAGGGAGAATGAGGAAGCAGAGTCTGCAGGAATTGGTGGCTGAATGGATGCAAGGGGTGAAGAGGAGGGAGGAGTCTGGGCCCACTGTCCAGGTGTTTGCCCCAGGAAGTTGGTCTAGAGAGAGTGGGAAGGGTGCTGGACCAGGAATCAGAGACAGTGTGAGGGCCAGTGGCCTAGAAGGAAATCCCTGTAGACCCCTGTAATGTGGCCAGTGGTTCTGTAGTTGGAGGGCCGTGTCAGGCTGTGGCACTGTGTAAGTGCCCTGGCTTTCACAGTTGCTTCCACAGGGTGACTGTTAGGCTTTCTCTCTTCACATAGACATTGTTAAGTGGTTTCACTGAAATCTGAGGCTTTTGAAAGAAAGAGAAGATGGCATTTGTGAAGCAAGTGTTATTTTATCTGGAAATGGCTTCTCAGTGAGAAGCCTGGTCACTGCTTCCCGGTGGAACCTGCCTCTCCTGCCAAGAAGAGGGTCCCGCTGAATCAGACCATGACCATCATGGGCTGCTGCTCCCACCTGCCACCGAAAACGCGTCCTCCAGAAAGCTCTCTCTTTTGTCACCTGTTCCTTCTTTGCTCTACGTGAGTTTGTCTATTTCTGTCATGTTTGTATGTATTTCCACTGATCTTTTCATTCATGACAGGCAGCCTTGCTGATGTGACCTCCCAGGTTCCAGGGCCTCCCCGCACACTGTATGACATGCTAGTGACGATGGCCTGACCCTGCAGGTGCCTTGGTTTTCTGGTGGCAGATGGCCTTCTTGGTACTTTAACTCTTACAAATCGATGAGTCAGAGGGGTAAAAAGCCGTGGAGCTAAGGCAGAGTCTAGTGGTCAGAAGCTCCAACAAGACTGGGGGTTAAAAAGACCCAGTTAGTATAAGGAATGCCTTCCTGGGAGGTCCTAGAGCGTAGTCGGTGACCCTCATGATACTGATTCCCTGGTCACCTGTAAGAGGGGTGGAGAAGAGCATTTCGCTTCTTCAGGCTCCTCTCCTGGTGCTGGTCCCGCGCTCCCCGGGGCTCTCAGACATCGTAGGTAGAGAGTCTTCCTTTCAAAGGGCTGCCACCTCAGCCCGTCCATTGCAGCTCTGTCCGGTCTCACACCCAGGGCCTAAGCTGACTTGTATTGGCACTGAATTGTGACCTGCAGTTTTAAAAAGCATATAAGTTGTACACTTTTTATTTTTTTAAAGTATATATGAAAGCAAATTTCTTCCCTGTAGGCATCTTGCTTGGTTGACTTTTGTCTGGACTTTCCACAGAAAGCCTCATTGCTTGACTTGGGGCTGCTTTAAAGCACATGCTGGACTTCTCTGGAACTCACCCTCCTGTCTCCTCTTTAAACCACCTGCACCACTGACCCTCCTCCCCCCAGCTACTTACACCAGCCGTACCTCGTTTCTCATTAACCATGTCTGCCTGAGACCATCGCTGTAGTAGTCCTCTTTGGTGGCTTTCACCACTTCTTTCTGCTTTTTTTAAATTAAAAACCTTAAATATTAAATTAAGAAGAAATTTTAAATAAACGGTTTGAAACTTTGGTATTGTTATCCATTCACCTCTGGTAAACTCTTCAAGACATTGATCTAAAGAGCCTTCCTCCTTTATCCTTCCCTATATACATAGTTGGGGGAAGGATGGGGAAATTATGGAGAAAAACATGTTAAAAATGATTTTCAGTGTAAAACAAGAGAGGGAAAAAGAATCAATGTTTAAGGAAACCCCCCCAAAAGCACCTCTCATTATGATAATTAAACGGGAGCATTTAACCCATCAGAATGTTCTGTGTGTGTGAGACAAGCCAAGGAGCTGTGTGCTTGAAATTAGAGATCTAATCCTCGGGGAAGAGAATAGTTAAATAATTTGTTTTCAAGGTGCAAGAGCAGAGCCGGGAAGGCATGAGTGTGTGCGCATGTGTGTGTACCATGCACCCGTGAGGGTGCGGGGCCGCGGCGTGTTTACCGGGAATACCCTGGAGGTCGATATTTATCAGCACCTGTGCGCTGTCAAGAAGCACACGAGCCGCCGTGGCCCGTTCATTAGGTTTTCAGAAGAGTCTGGGCCTCACCTGTGGCCGGGCGTTGCATCATAACAGGAGAACTTGCTTCATTCCATCCCTCTGGGATTCACAGGAATAGATTTGAGAGACAAGATAAGACAGACGGAGAAGGAGAGGTGCGGGAATTAGGGGAAGGAAGAAAGCAGATTGACTTTGAAGAATGAGCATGGCACAGACTCCCCAGGACAAAGCATTCCATCTTCTTGGGCTGGCACTCACAAAGGGTGGGCGTTCCACAGAGTGCTGGGCAAAGGGGACGGCTCAGAGGCAGCCTTCTCCGTTCAGGCGTCCTCTGCTGGTGTTCATGCCGTTGGCAGGGTGCCTTCTGTGCCATAGGGTGGTGCTGGGATTTCTGTGAATGATGGAGATTAGCAGGGTGTCCTGTCTGCCCCCTTTCGTGGCATAACATTTGTCTTTCTGTACCCTGGCCTCCTGGAAGCTGCTCCATTTCTCCCTAGAGATTCCCAGAGCTTGGCAGCTGCAGTGAGAATTCCACAGGACAGGCTGACATTTGGCAGAGGGGAGCCATGCCCATCTCTCCCTGCACCCCTCATTAGGGGATGAGCTCTTTGGCGACTTGGGGTGGGAGCGCTGATACACATGTGATCCTCTTAGGCTCACGGTTTCTGAGGGCAGTAAGGGTTTCTATTATCCTAATAAGGAGCCCATGGGATGCTGGTTACAGTGTGATAATCGTCTCCTTGGAGAGTTAGAGGCAGTCCGTGTGCGCTGACCTCATCCTGGGGGAGTGCTGATGAAACCTGGACTCTGCCTCACCGCCTCGTGTCGGGGGAGGGGGAAGGTTGCCCATGGTTCTCTGGCTTCATCATTACCAGGCTTGCTTGTCTTTGGGGCATTTCATCAAAACTTCTTTAGTTTTGCTTAAGAACTTTAAAGAGCTGATGAACCTGATGGAAAATTTCCTGTAATAACTCAGTACAGCGGCACACTTCACAAATACCAGCTAATTAATCCTCAGGACAGTGGAGGGGATGATAGTGGCACTGGTGTTTTTTATCCCCATTTTGTAGACTGAGAGACTGAGGCACCTGGAGGGGAGGGCTCAAATCTGGAAGCTGAGGTTAGAGGTCTCTGCCTTTTGGCTTCTGTTGAAACTGTTGTGTCCTACCTTAAAGTCATTTAGGAAATCACCCTGGATTTTGCCTCTCTTCCCTTTTTATTTATTTATTTATTTTCTGGTTGTTGTTTTTTCCACTTGATGCTATGTCTTGGATATAACTTCATGTCCATAAATATAGATCTCTGTCATCAGTTTTGATTACTGCTTGGCATTCTGCTGAGAGTGTGCATCTAATTTATTTTAACCCATCCCCTTGATGGACATCTGGGTTATTTTCATTTTTCACCATTATAACAACTCTTTTCTAGTATTCTTGAGAAATGGGTATTTTCCTACTTTTGTGATCATCTTTTTAGGATAACGACCTGTGAGGTGGAACCCCAGGTTCAGAAAATGGGCTTGTTTTCATTTTCCTGTGCGCTGCTGAACTGCCCTCTAAAAAGGCTGTGCCAGCTTCCAGTCTCAGCACCTGCAGTCAGTGCTCTGAGTTCAGCTCTGAGTTGTCACCTTGGCCGGCTTTTAGGATTTCATCTTTTAGCTGAGCGTGGAAACTCCCCGACCTCAACAGTGTGGAAATAATTAGCCTGCGTTTTTCTTCATGGTTTTAGTTTTCTTTTATGGAGCTTGTTTTGTTAGTAGAGCAATAAAGGATAAACTCAGTTTTTTCCTAGTGACCAGCCTGATTGTTCCAGCACCAGTTATTGAACAATTTATTTCTTCCCCCACCCATTCCACCTGTCACTTTTGTCATGTACTAAATTCTTAAATGTACTAACGTGATCAAAGACGTTCTGTTCTCATTCTTTGATACACTTTTTGTTTGTGATGCTAATACTGCAACGTCTTTATGACTGTAGGTTTGTTACACACTTTATCTGTGCTAGTGTGAGTTGGACTCGTTCTTCATTGTTCTTTTTTAGAATACTCCTGGCTTTGCTGGCCCTTGAATACTTTTAAACTCATTTTAGAATTATTTTATCACTTCTCCTCTTCTTCTTGAGCCCACTCATGGCTAATCAAAAATAAAATCCTTTTGGAATTTTGATTATAATTCAACATAGAAATTAGGAGAGAACTGGTATCTTTGCAACGTGTAGTCTTTCCACCCGAGAACGTGGTGTATCGTTAGAGTGAAACATGTTCCTCGCTGGTGCGGTTTCATGCAGCTCTCGCATAGTTCCTGCACGTTTCCTCTACTTCTAAGTATTTTTTTTTTATTGTTGTTGCTGTAAGCCCTGTATTTTCATTATATTTTCTAATTCACCTTTGTTAACATTTAGGAAATCTGCTGATGTCTCTGCTTTTTAAGAATTACGGTATTCTTTTTTAATAGTCCTGATTGTTCTTATCAGATGTCTTAGGCCTTCTCAGTAGCGTATCATGTGAAAATAACAATACTTCCCCTTCCCAATGCTACATGACTTTACAGTGTTTTGGCTGGGACTTCCAGAACAGTATTAATTGAATACGAGTGCTCAAAAAGGTAAAATGGGTATGTTCTCATTACCTCTTTCTCTTCAAAGCATCAATTTAGAAAGGAAGGGCATAGGAATATGAGAGAAATCATCATTATGATCCCCAGGCTTTTCAAAGCACCTGTTCTCCAGGGGCCTCCATTTTTCACCTGTTTTGGCTGGTACTTATTCTTTGCCCATAATTGTTTGACAAGCCATCGTGGGTTTGTAGCAGAGGAGAAAGTCAACATTATTTCTATTTTTTCAGGTAAAAAAGCTGAAAGACAGTGGACATGACTTCCAAAGTCACTAGGCCAGTAGCTCAGTGAGTTGTTGCTTCTCATGTGGAGCAGAGCCCCAGCCAGGGAGAGAGACGTGGGAGTGCAGGACGTTCAGTGTAAAATCTGAATCGAGAAGGGCCCATTTTTGCCTGAAAGAGCACATAAAACACGAACACTGTGGGACATCAGAGTAACTATTTATTCTGCAGAAACGGAGACCTCTCCTGTCTCACAGACAAGTATACTAATGGCAGCCTCCGCGTCACCAGGACACAGATTGTGGTAATGGACCGAGTGGTGCAGGGCTGCTGGGTGGGCGCTGGTGTTTCCAGTCTCACCACGTCTGGTCTCCTTTGTCTATTTCCACCAGATTATGACATCCGAGCTCTGCTTTTAGCTTGTCCGTTCCCTGCACAGAAACTTTGGGTAGTTCTTCATTGCTTACAGGATAAAATCTTATCTGCTTATACTCTTTCCAACTTGATTTTTTTCTCCATCTTTCTATTTTGAACAATTTGAAATTTACAGAAAAATTGAATGGTGCAGTGAATACCTGGGTACCTTTTACCTAGTTTCTCAGTTGTTAACACTTTGCCGCATTTGCTCTCTCCCTCTCTTTGTCCTTCACTGTTACAAACATGCACTTACACACACACTCACACACACACTTTCTGACCATTTAAAGGAAGTTGCAGATATCATGACACTTCAACCCTAATTAACTTAGCATAAGTCTCTTAACACAGGAGATACTCCCACATAACCATCCACATTATCTCACCTGAGAAAATTAACACTAATCCGCAAAAATCATCTAATAAATACATTCTGTATTTAAATTTTCCCAGTTGTCCCCAAATTCCTTTAGCAGCTTGCAATCAGGGGACAGTCTGGGCTCGTGCACGGCATTTCATTGCTCTGTCTTTTTTATCTTGAACTTGCTTTTTCCTCTTGCTTTTTCTTGTTTTACTTGCCATTGACTTTTTGAGGTGGTCAGGTCAGTTTTATAAAATACCATACATTTTGGATTTGTTTCACTGTTTCCTCTTGGTAAGATTAAGATTAGACATTCTTGATGAGAATCCTTGATAACGGTGTTGTGTACTTACCTTGCAGCACATCAGAAAGTGAGAACTGTCAGAGTCTTCTGCTCGTTGATGGGGTGACCGCCAGTTGTCTCCATTGGAAAGTTACATTTCCTGCTTTGGAATGAATAAGTGTGCTGAGAAGTGCTTTTTTGAGATCATGTTGTCTTGTGTTACTCAACAGCCTTTCATTCAGTGGTTTTAGCATCCACTGAAGATCCTTGCTTGAATCAACTGCTTCTTTGGGATTTTTTAAAATAGTGATTCTTCTAATTTTATAATTTCCTAAGCATTTATTATCTAGTATTCTTTAAAGAAGAGCTTTCTTACCTTCCCTCTCCTGTTTCTTGCTTTTACTTTCTTTTGAGTAGTGCTATACATTCTTTATTTGAGGGTCATAATCCATTATTATCATACTTCTTTTTTTTAAGGTTACCCTCCGTTTATACTTATTACATAATATTGGCTGTTGTACATACATCCTTGTAGTCTGTCTTACAGCCAACAGTTTTTACCTCCCTCTCCTCCACCTCTGTATTTCCTCTCCCCCTCTCTGGTAACCACCAGTTTGTTCTCTCTGTGAGTCTGCTTCTTTTTTTGTTACATTCACTAGTTTGTTAAATTTTTTAGATTCCACACATAAGTGATATCATACAGTATTTGTCTTTTCTGTCTGACTTATTTCACTTAGCAAATGCTCTTCAAGTCCATCCATGTTGCAACAAATGGCAAGATTTCATTCTTTTTATGGCTGAGTACTATTCCATTGTGTATGTATACACCACATCTTCTTTATCCAGTCGTCTGTTGATGGGCAGTTAGGTTGCTTCCATATCTTGGCTATTGTAAATACTGCTGCTAGGAACATTGGGGTGCATGTATCTTTTCGAATATATACCCAGGAGTGGAATTTCTGGATCATATTCTATTTTTAGTTTTTTGAGAAACCTCTGTACTGTTTTCCACAGTGGCTGCACCAATTTATATTCCCACCAGCAGTGTATGAGGGTTCCCTTTTTTCCACATCATCACCAACATTTGTTATTTCTGTTCTTTTTGGTGATAGCCGTACTGACAGGTGTGAGCTGTTATCTTGTGGTTTTGATTTGCATTTCCCTGAGGAAATGCAGATGGCCAACAGGCACATGAAAAGATGCACACTATCATACTTATTTTTAATGCTCTCATTGTTGCCAGTCTGGTCAGTGGGCACCTGTGCAGGTTGGCTTCTGGGTCCCTTGCTTTTTGGTACAAGTGTCTCAGGTGCACCTTATACTGTCTGTGCCCTGAGCCTGGAATCAGACATTTTCCCAAGGTTTCTTTTAGTGGGCATGATCTTAGAAGCCAAGATCAGGACCTTAGTCACATGTGTTCTGGGCAGTCACTGCTTCTTTGTCTTCTTTAGTGCACAGAACCATACATACATGTACACGGACACACACATGGTTTTGTTTATATTCATTCACAATATATGTGTGTATACGTATACACACAGTTCAAACTTAACATTGCAGGATTTTCCTTACATCTCTTACTTAATGTTTATATCTTTTTTCCTTATAATGAGACATTGGATTCTTAATAAGTTTGATATGCCTATTACTTATGACCTGTAATAGGAATAAAATGGTTTTCAAATTACAAATGAATATTGTTATCAACATTTCTCTTACCAAGTAAAGTTTAAGATTTCTTTGCGGTTATTTTTGTCCCTGGATTAGATTAGCAGTTCTCAGGATGAGGTCTGTGGAGCCCTCATGGCTCCCCCAAATGCTTTCAGGGGGTCTGTGAGATCAAAACAATTTTCATAGCCAGCAGTGAGACGTCATTTGCCTTTGTCACTGTGTTGACACTTGCAGTGGTAGTTCAGAGCATTGGTAGAGAAAACGACGGGCCTCTTACTGTATTTTCTATTGCTCTGCACTTGCAGTTTAAGGAAAGCCCATTTCACTTAAGACTGTTTTTGATGAAAAGAGTGAAAATGATTAGTTTTATTAAACCTTGCCACTCAAGTATACATCTTGGTAGTATTCTGAGTGACACAGTAAAGTGCTTCTGTTGTGTGCTGAAGTGCAGTGGCGGTCCCGCACACATCTGGACAAGCACTCATGTGGTGGTTTTGAGTTGAGCTGAAGTAGCTGCTCTTTCCTTGGGTACCATTTTTGCTTGAATGAGGGATAGAGAAACTGTGATAAGTCCGACTTTAAATTTTGGAAGATAATTTTCCTCAAAAATAAACAAAGTGAGCCTGTTGTTCCAAGAAAACATTGACAGTATTTGTTGTCAGTAATAAAACGCGAACTTTCAAGTGAAATTAGAATTTTGGAAAATGTGTATCCACCACGTGAGTTAGGCAGTATCCCGATAAAGAATTCTGATGAGATCATGGTGACATTAATCAGTGTGTTTTTTAAATATTTTGTAAAAAGTCTGTCAGCATTTGGAAGCTCTGCATACCTTAGTGAACTGATAAACAACTTTAGAGAATTACACATGAGTAACATATTCATTCAAAGTGCAAGATAGACCAAGGGATTTTAATGGGACAGGATATGAAAGTTTATTGATACCGTTTCAGATACCACGTTGCAGCTAATCATTAAGAAGCTACCACTTAACTGAGTCTTGAAGTATCACAGAATATCCACAATTATCTGAGAAAGCTGTTAAGAGTCCGAGATCAACTTTGACCCTTATCTCACCCCATACATAAATGAGAAAGGTAACTCAATGAAGCATCTAGAAAAACAGCAGAATATCTTCATGACCTTGGGGTAAGCAAAGATGTCTTACCTCGGCCATAAAACTCACTACCATAAAAGGGAAAAAAGGCTACACAAAAATTAAAAACTTCTCTTCATGAAAGGTTAACTGTAAGAAAGTGAAGGGACAAGCCATATACTGAAAGAAGATATTAATAACATATGTATCTGACAGAGTTCTTATATCTAGAATATATAAAGAACTCCTAAAAAAAAAAAAAAAAAAAAAAAAACTCCTGCAAATCAGTAAGAAAAAGGCAAATAACCTAATTCTTTAAAATGTACAAAAGACTTGAACAGATATTTTAATAAGGAGCATTTCTTAAAAAAAAAATTTCTCAATGTTTCATGAGCATATAAAAAGCTGCCTAATAACATCATTACTCATCAGAGTAATGTAACTTAAACCCACAGCAAGTCACCATTATATACCCACTAGAATGGCTAAAATTAAAAAGACTGAGAATACCAAGTGTTGGCATGAATGTGGAGTGGCTATGATACTCATACATGTTGCTGGGGGGAGTGTAGCCACTTTGATAAAAATGTTTGGCACTTTCCTCTGAAGTCGTACATATGCTGGTTCTATGCCCTAGCAATTCATTACTAGATACAGACCCAAAGGGAATGAGTATATGAAAAAACGTGTGCAAGAATACATGTTGCAGTTTTATTTAAGACAGCCAAAACCTTGGGGAGGAAATGTCCATCAGCAGAAGAACAGGTAATTCGTGGTGTAGACACCCAATGAAGTATTCCATAGAAAAAGGTAAATTACCAGTCTGTGCAACTACATGGATGAATCTTAAAGAATCCTCTTAAAGAAGTCAGATATAAAAGAGTATATACATTTATATGAAGTTCAAGAACAGGTAAAGCTAATATTGATGATCTCACGGTATAGTGATTACCGTGAGAAGGGTACAGATGGGAAGGGCTGCTTACTGGAGTGCTGGGAGATGTTCTGGACTTCAGGCTGAGTGGTGGTTACACAGTGTATTCATATGTATAAATTCTTTAAGCTGTATCCTTAAGATTAACTATATTATGTCTCAATTTAAAAAATGAGGGCTTATCATGATTAGACTAGAGGGAAATAGGATTTAGAATTCTTAAGCCGCATTCAGAGGGAAGAAAAAATCAGATCTGTAAAGGTTAGGAAAGGAATAAAGCAAACTATAAATGTAGAGGCAGTAAACACTATAAATACTCATAGCATTAAAAAAATTAAATTAAAAAAAATCCCTTATTAAAAGACAGATTCCAGACTCAGTAAAACCTGAGGAAAAAACAAAGGCCCATTTATACTGTTTTCAAGAGACGTACCTAAAACAAAACAACACGCTAGAGCTGAAAACAAGGGATGAGCAAGATGTATAAAGCAAATGCAAACCAAGAGGAGCAGAACTGGCAGTATTCATATCAGGCAGATTAGAAAGTCCAGGTTAGAAAATATTAAAAAGAATGAGGAGTCAGTTTATACCATTACAAAGTTCACTCCTTCTAGAAGACATAATCATGAAACTTTATGCACTTAAAAATATTCTATCAAAATATATAAAGCAAAGCTATTAAAAACACAAGAATTTAAAACCACATAGATGAGGATATTAACACACTTAAGAATTTAATAAAAGTAATATGTAAATAAGAATATGAAATAATTGGATACACAACAAACATCTGATATATAAATACAGAATTTTGTACACATAAAACAGGATATATTCAATTTTTCAGTCCCATGGTACATTTATAAAAAGTTATATAAATTGACCACAAAGAAAAATCTAAATAAAGTCCAAAAGGCAGAAATCATATAACTCCCCTTCTCTGACCGTTAGGCAATAAAACTAAAATTTACAACAAGAAGCTCTGCAAGAAAAATTTGGCCACTTGGAAAATTTAAAACACTCTTCTACAGAATTCCTTTCTTCTACTTTGTTTGGATTTTTCTTATGTTCCTCTTCTAGCTTCTTGAGATGGGTATTTATTTTCTTTCTTTCTTTCTTATTTTTTACTTAAAGAGATCAGGGAAAAAATGGCAAATAGCACTGCCTGATACTCCCTCAAAATAGATTCCTAACTACTATATATAAAATAGATAAACAACAAGTTCATACTGTATAGCACAGGAAATTATATTTGATATCTTGTAGCAACTTATAGTGAAGAAGAATATGAAAACAAATGTATGTATGTTCCTATATGGTTGAAGTATTGTGCTGTACATCAGAAATTGATGTAACATTGTAAACTGACTATATGTCAATTAAAAAAATATGTATATAGATATAAAAGTAAACTTCTGAAGAGGTTAAAAAAAAAAAAGATTCCTGAAGTGAAGTATTAAAGCACGGGGTGTGATCCTTTTAAGACTCTGGATACATAGCAGTAGTTTTCCAAATAGTCATACCAGTTCCTTTAACAGGATCTGAGAGTATCTGTCTCAGTATACTAAATATGTCTGGTCTCTAAAAACAACAAGAGTAACAAGACCACTTTCTCAGATTGTTTTAATTTGCATTTATTTGATTAATAACCCAGTTGAACCTTTACAATATGTTTGTTTCTTATCAGGAATTTTTATTCAATCCTTTATTTTCTGCTAGGCTATTAGTGCTCTACTTATTGATTTTTAAATGCCCTTTATATATTAAGAATATTAATTCTTTGTCGTGTTTGTAAACATTTTCCCCATTGTTCCTTGCCTTTTATGTTTTTTAATATATAAAAGTGATTATTTTCACATAATCAAATCTATCAATCTTCTGATATTTCCTCTATTATTTTTATGAAAGAGATTCCTTTCCCATAATTATTAAGTAATAATAGTTACAGTAACAGCAACAGCTAACATTTGTTGAGGGCTGATTATGCGTCAGACAGTGAGCTAAGTGCCCTTATTTAATCACAAAACCCTACGAGGTAGGTATTTTTTATTACCTTCTTTCTCAAGAGAGGTTTAATTTAGAATTTACCCACAAATACCAAACCAGTGAGAGGTTAAATATTCACCCACACTTTGTTTTAGTTTTTATAGTTTATGTTTTTATATTTAACTCTTTAATCCTGAAATTAATGAAGTTATATGAAGTGAAACTCCTTTCAACTATCACTTTCCCCCAAACAGTCCTTCAAATAACAGTTTTCCCCATTTCTTAGTTATGCTTCCTTTATTATATATTAAATTTCAGTATATAACAAGGTCTCTTTCAGGTATATCTATTTTGTTTTATTGACCTATATCCTCTTACATTATATGCCAGAGTGTTTTCATTGCTGTACCTTTATCATCAGTTTTAATATGTACAACGACAAGGCTGACTTCATCATTCCTCTCTTTCAGAATTATTCTGAGTTAGAGTTCTGGCTTTCAGTATTGACCGAATAGTTTGTATCAGAATTAATAGTCCCACTAATAACAAATATAAATTCTGGGCAAAATACTTTAAAATGTCATTTGATGGCACAGGATAACATCCAGAAGCAAGCAGAAATTGGAGTGGATGGGTTTGATTCTTGGGAGAGGGAACCGCTCTGGTGAGGGCCTGAGCAGAAAGCAGATGTCTTACTGGAGGAGGAATTAGGGGGATGGATTTCAACAGTGTCAGAGTGGCTGGAACTTTAGGC
The DNA here is from genome assembly GCF_048773025.1 of Camelus bactrianus. Taxonomy (NCBI): domain Eukaryota; kingdom Metazoa; phylum Chordata; class Mammalia; order Artiodactyla; family Camelidae; genus Camelus; species Camelus bactrianus. Next base: position 72,539,101 of record NC_133551.1, on the reverse strand, counting down.
TGGAAATTCCAAGAGGGAGAATATCCCCAAACTCTGCATATAAACACTCCTCAAGTTCTAGGCTAACTCCTGAATTGCCCATGCGCAGGGCAGGTGCCACAAATTCTGGCAGAGATTTCAGCAGCTACCTACTGTAGGAAAGGCAGAATTAAAGTTGGAGTCTTACCAAGTTAGAGGGATATTGGTAAACACCTTGGACTTTCCTTTGAAACCCCAGAAGGACCACCCCTGAGAAGCAAATGCTACGTTGTGTTATTCCTTACGACTAATTACAAAAAAGAAACGAATAAGGCTTAAAACTAAGCCTGCCCCAGAGGGAGGTGCTCTGCCAGTAATTTAACTGCCTAATGTAACAAAACTCCGTGCTTTAGAAGAAGAAAACAGAATTCAGAGCCTCTACAGCCTGTCACCCACAATGTCCAGTATAAAATAAAAACTTACTACACGTGTGCAGATGAAGAAACAGGAACCTGTGATCATTACAAAGTGAAAAGTCAATCCATAGAAGTAGACTCACAGACAAAAAAAACTTTAAAATAACTATGAAAACTTGTGTTAAAAGAATATCCGTAAAAATGGGTGGGAATGTGAAGGGGTGGGGAGTTGCTATAGAGATATGGAATTGTAAATAGAATGAAATGGAAATCTTAAAGCTGCTAAAGTGCCCAGAGGAAAAAAGTATTGAAAAAATAGGACCAGTGTCTCAGTGACCTGTGACACAGTAACACGTTGCTTAACATATAGGTAGTTGCAGTCCCATAAGATGAGAAGAGTGAGGCAGAAAAATATATTCAAAGAAATGTTGACTGAAAATTTTCCAGTTTTCACTAAAACATACCCATACACAGAGGAATCCAGGAAGCACGGCCAACTCCAAGCAGGAGAAATACAGAGAAGATTACATCTAGGTATGTCATAATGAAACTGCTAGACACTGCAGATAAGAAAAAGGGACCAGTGATCAGTTTGATGGCTGACTTACAGTCAGAAGCCGTGTAGCCCAGTAGACGGTGGAATGACATCTTCAAACACTGTAAGAAAAACTGTCAACCTAGAATTCTATACATGGTGAAAATATCCATCAAATCTGAAGAAGAAATATATTTTTAGATTAAAGTTGAGAGAAATTGTTGCCAGAAGACATGCGGCATTGCAATAAGTATCAGTGGAAGACCTTCACACTGAAGAGAAAATAATACCAGATGGAAATTCGGATCCTTAGAAGAAATAAAGAGCATAGGGAATATTAAATGTGGTGGTAAATAGAAAACGCTATTTTAATATTCATTAAATTCTGTAATAGTCAGTTGCCTAAGCAGTAATAACAAGATATTGCTGGATATATAACATCACACACGTATTTGTGATGAACATTAAAACAATAGCACAAAGACAGAAGAAGATGTAAATGAAATTATTGATTCCTAATAAAATATATTAATGCATGCAGTATGGCACTTATAGGATGTATCATGTTAAGGTTCTTTTGCATTTTCACTTTATCATTTTTTTAATTGAAGTATAGTCAGTTTACAATGTTGTGTCAGTTTCTGGTATACAGCATAATAGTTCATACATATACATACATATGTTCATTTTCATATTCTTTTTCATTACAAGATATTGAATATAGTTCCATGTGTTATACAGTGTAAACTTACTGTTTATCTCTTTTATATATAGTAGTTAGTATCTGCAAGTCTTGAACTCCCAATTTATCCCTTCCCACCTTCTTCCCCACAGGTAACCATAACTTTGTTTTTTGTGTCTGTGAGTCTGTTTCCGGTCTGTAAATAAGTTCATTTGTCTTTTTTTAAGATTCCATATCATGTTAAGGTTCTTAATATGTAAAGTGGTATAATATTAATTCAGAGTAGACTCTGATAAGTTAAGGATGTATACTGTAATTCCTAGAGGAATGAGTTTTTTAAAAATACAAAGAAGTATGTCTATATATTTAGTAGAAGAGACAGAATGAACTCCCAAACATTCCTGATTATTCTTACTTGTGCATTCTTATGTGCTTATGCAAAGTGAACTTTCAGAACTTTTGAGAAAATTTAAAAATTAGAATGTTTATTGGAATTGTGTGAAACCTTTCAAATTAATTTGAAAAGGCTTTTCCCTTTATTTTAATTACCTTTTACTTCTATATAAAGGTTGTCTTTATATAGAATAGTATACTTTGAGATTATTCGTAGTAACTTTATATTTCTTGTTGCTTCTGTGAAAGGAATTTCTTTTTATTTTATTTTTAAATTACTTATTGCTAGTGTATGGGAGTGCTACTGAATTTTAAAAAATATACATCTAGCCATCTCATTAAACTTTCTTATGGTTAAATTGATTTTTCTAGATATATAATCATATTGCCTACAATCGATTATTTTGTGACCTTCTTTCTAGTTCTTAGACATTTTAATTTTATGTCCTGCCTTATTGCATGGGATAGAACTTCAAAAATAATGTTAAATGTTAATGGTAAAAGTGGTAATGAGTTTTATGATAAATAACTTTTTTAACAGAAAGAAGAAAAGGATTATCACGCAGTGTTACAAATACCTCTTAGAGTTATTAAAAATCTACAGTCCATTAAACACCAATAAGCTTTATTCACTCACACACTGAGCAAATATTCAGTGAATGCCCACTTCACGTGGATCAGTGGTTTAGGCTTTTGGGGAAGCGGCAATGAGTAAGACAGACAGTGAAGTTCAACAACATTAGAAAACCATACAAAAAAACAAGACAAAAGGAAGGCTACAAAGCCATCTATATTTGACAACCAGAGGAGTGTTATATAGGTAGTAATCACTATAGAAAAACTGGCTGGGTAGTCAGAGGAAGCTCTGGTGGTGGAAGAGAGAACCCAGAACAACTGACAAGACCCAGGAATTCCTGGGAGAAAGCTGCTGCTGGGTGAGGCACCAGGGGCGGAAGACTGGAGAGGGCAAGGCTTGTCAGGGGCTGAAGAACAAACTAGTTTGCCTTAGTACAGGGTGAGTGTATGACAACAGTTTGTACGCTTATCTTTGGGGCTCCTTGGAGGTACTAAAGAGGTGCTTTAGGGACAAAGAAAGGACTCAAGAAGATGTGACTCTGGGTTTTCTTCATGCTCCAGCTGGCTCTCCCCAGACCTGAGCAGTGTTACTTTTATGTGTTTTGCATGTTGGGTTTCTATTTATTTATTCCTTCTACATAGTTTTATTGAACATCTGCCAGGTGCCAGTAGAACCTAAGCACCGTTCTAGGTACTGGGGATATAGCAATGCGTAAAATAGCCCCAAATCCCTGTCCGCATCGAGCTTGCGTTCTAAATGTCAGGGAAGAAGGGAGACCGCAATAAGTAAAATAAAATGTAAATATAATGTAAAGCAAGCGCAATAGAGTGTTCTTGGAAGCTTGCAGTTTTAAATGGAATAATCTGGAAAGGCCCTACTAAGGTAATATTTGAGCAAAAACTTGAAGCAAATGAGGTAGCAGGCCATGCAGATTTCTGGGGAAAAAAGAGTTCTGGGAAAAGGGAACCACTTGTGCAAAAGCCTAAAGAACGAGCATGTATGGCAAATTCTAGGAACAGAAAGGAGGCCAGAGTGTAAGCACAGTGGGTGAGGGTGGGAGGTGGGGTCACAGCATTGGCAGGAAGCGAGGTCACAGCATTGGCAGGAATCAATAGAGAAGTATTGATCCGTGTGAGGACTTTGGTTTTACTTTCAGCAAAATGGGAAACCACCAGAGGGTTTTAAGCAGAGGAGTGATATAATCTGACTTAAGCTTTAACAGGATCATCCTGGCTGCCCTTGTTAAGAATAGGCAGTTGGAAAGCCAGGGTTGGAGCTGGAAGAAGTCCTTGATCAGTTCCCTGGATATTATTTGAAAGTAAGTCCAACAGAATATCCTGATTTGTTGAATCTGGAGTCTGAAAAAGGATAACTCCAAGGTTTGGGGCCTCATGATTAGAAGGATAGAGTTAGCGTTAACCAGGAATGGAGCAGTTCGGTGGAACGAGATTAGGAGCTCAGTGTTAGACATACTAGGCTGGAGATCGCTGTTAGATATCCAGGTGGAGGTCTCAGGTGGACACACCTGGATTAGTATAAATTGACCTGAGGAGAGTTCTAAGCTACAGATACAAATTTGACAATGTTAATTGTACTGTTGTGTACTGTATGAGCATGAACTCTACCCTCCCCAAATCAGGAAAGGAATACTGAAATATTTAGGGGAAAAGGGGGCATCATGTTTGTATCTTAGTCTCAAACAGTTCAGGGAAAATAATTATATTAGATAGGTTGATAGAGAATAATAGTGGAAAGTGATAAATTTGACATTTGAAGAACCTGGGTGAAAGATATGAGAGTTCTTCCTACTATTCTTGTACTTTTTCTGTCAGTCTGAAATTATTTCGCAATAGAACACTTTTTGAAAGTGAAGGATACATTTCTAGATAAAACTGAGAGAATTCATTGCCAGCACACCTGCACTGAAAGAAACACTGATGAGTTTTCGGGCAGAAAGAAAATGATCCTACGTGAAGACACAAATGTGGGAAGGAGTGAAGAGCAGAGGAAAGGGCAGATAGAAATGGATATCGGCTATATAAAATAATGTTTAAAATATATGTAGAATTGAAATGTATGTCAGTAACACAAAAGTGGAAGGATGGAGCAAAACTGTTGTGAGTGTTAGAATTGTTGATGAAGTGGTAAATTTCTCATTTATATGAAATACAGTAAGTCAGGGATGTATCGTGATATCCAGGGCATTTTAAACATCTCAGGACCCTTTTCACTCTTAAAAATTGAGGGCCCCCATCAAACACCACAGTAATTATTGCAGACAAGATCATCCACTGATAGGTGCTAAAATTAGAGGGTAAAAGTGTGGAGAGAAATGGCCAAGTATCCCCCCACCTCAAGCTATTTAATAACTACAAAAGGAAAGAGTAATTTTAGTGGAGAAATCCATCAAAACCCACCTCGACACCAGCTAATAGAGGGAAAATCTGACTTTTAAAAAGTTAGCAAGAAGAGAGAAAAGAGGGCATTAAACTGGTCAAAAGGAAAACAGATTGTAAGATGAAAGATATCAACCTTAAAATTTCAGTATTTATATTAAAGGGAAATAGACTAAATACTCCATTAAAAAGCAAAGTTTGTCAAGATTGGATTAAAAAAAGAAACAAGTAAGCCCCACTCATGCTGCTTACATCGAACATACCTTTAATGAAAAGACAGAGGATCAAAAGGAAAATGATGGGAAAACATACCATGCAGACATTAACCAGAAGAAACCTGGTGCTAATATCAGACAAGATAGACTTAAAAAAATGGAGTGAGAAAGAAATATCAGAATGGTCAATCACCAGGAAGATTTAACATTTCTAAGTATGTTTATATCTAATAACATAGTTTCATACACAAAGCAAAAATGGACAGAACTGAAAGGAGAAATAGATAACATCTTTTTTAATGGAAAGTTTTAAAACATCACCCTCCATAGCTGGTAGTGCGGCAGTAAGGGTACAGCTGAGTGGCAGAGCAAGTGCTCAGCATGCACAAGGGCCTGGGCTCAATCCCCAGGACCTCCATTAAATAAATAAATAAATACATGCATACACCCCCCCCAACAACAAAAAAGAATGTAAGTAACTGGTAGTACAAAGATAAAACAATCAAGAGTCTTAACACAGTTAACAAACTTACCATATTATGAATGCTGGAGAGGGTGTGGAGAAAAAGGAACACTCCTACACTGTTGGTGAGAATGTAAATTGGTGTAGCAGCTATGGAGAACAGTATAGAGGTTCCTTAAAAAACTGAAAATGAAGTTACCATATGATCCAGCCATCCCACTCCTGGGCATGTATCTGGAGAAAACTCTTAATTCGAAAAAATACATACACCCCAGGGTTCATAGCAACACCATTTACAATAGCCAAGATATGGAAGCAACCTAAATGTCCATTGACACATGATTGGATAAAGAAGATATGTGTGTGTGTGTGTGTGTGTGTGTGTGTGTGTGTGTGTACACAATGGAACAGTACTCAGCCATAAAAAATGAAATAATGCCATATGAAGCAACACAGATGAACCTAGAGATTATCATACTAAGTGAAGTAAGTCAGACAGAGAAAGACAAGTATCATATGATACCACTTATTTGTGAAATCTAAAAAAATTACACAAATGAATTTATTTACGAAACAAAAAGAGCCTTACAAACATAGAAGACTTACGGTTACCAAAGAGGAAAGAAGAAAGTGGAAGAAGGGATAAATTAGGAGTTTGGGATTAGCAGGTACAAACTACTATATATAAAATAAATAAACAATAAGGTCCTACTGTATAGCACAGGGAACTACATTCAATATCTTGTAATAACCTATAATGAAAAAGCATATGAAAACGAATATCTGTATGACTGAATCACTACGCTGTACGCCAGCAACTAATACGACATTGTAAATCAACTACACTTCAATAAAAAACTTACCATATTATGTATATGTACATATCATATTTATGTAGTCATATATGATATGTATATGACACTGTACCCAATAAAGACAGTAAATACACAAAAAAGATGTTCAACCTCGTTATTCAACAGAGAAATGCAAATTAAAATCAGAATGAGACATCACTTCACACCCATCAGAATGGCTGAAATTGAAAAAACGGAGAGCTCAGGTGTTGGGTGTGGAACAGCTAGCCCTCTCCCGCACTCCTGGTGGACGCGTGACTTGGCAAAACCACTGTGGAAACTGTTGGCAGTAGCAGTTAAAGCTGATAACACACATACCCTGTGTGATCCGGCAGTTCCCCTCTAAAACATATATAGATAAATATATAAAATATAGACTGTTCAACACTGGAAACAAAATATAAATTGTGGCTCAGCCTTATCCTATATAGGAGTGTTCTTCAGTGGTTACAGTGAATGAACCATGGCTGCGTGCAACAGCCTGGATGAACCTCTCAAGCATCGTGTTGAGTGAAAGCAGTCGTTTGTAAAAAATGCTTTCTGTATTATTCCATTTATATAAAGTCCAAAAATAAGCAGACTTAATCTGTGGTATTAGAAGGTAAGTGGCGACTGGGAGGAAGTGTGAGGGGGCATCTGCCGCTGCTGTTCTGGTTTTGGTCTGAGCGCTCGTTACTTGGATGTCTCATGTGAAGACCCATGATGCTGTACGCTTAACATTTGCATGCTTTTTTGTATGTATACAGAATGCCAGGGAATGTTTACTTAAAACTACAATGAGACCATTTTTTAACTTTCCAGAATGACGAAGATAAAAAGCTTGATAAGATCGTGTAGGCAAGGTTGTGGGAAACACAGTGCTTGTGGGGGTGTAAGTGGGAATGACCTCGAAGAAGGGCAGCTCATCAGTATTTATCAGAATGAAGACTGCACGTACCCGAGGCTCCTTCCGGGGGTATGTTTGCTCGTGTACAAATGGCACGTCTGAGGCCTGGTATTGAGGTTTCGTTTGTAACAGTAAAAGTTTGATAAGGGACAAGTTAAATTATGGTACATTCATATGATGGAATACCTTATGGCTGTTACATAGAACGAGAGGGCTCTGTAGATACTAATGTGGATGCCAAGATATAGTAATTAAAAATAGCAAGGTGTAGAGTAGTATTTGTATCGTACTATTATTTGTATTAGAAGTATATATGTATACACACAAATACACACATACCTCCGTGTAATATACAAAATGTATGAACATAGGAAAGCACTTTCATATTCACGGACTATCTCCAGAAAGGTATATAGGAAACTAGGGGCAATGGTGGCCTCTGGAAGATATAACTAGGTGGCCTGGTGCAGGAGTAGGAAGGAGACTTGACTTTTCACTATATACCCTTTTGTATCTTTGGAGTACAGAATTGTACTATGGGAATATATCTACTAAATATTAATTTTTAGAATAATTGTGCAAAATCCCTTAGAAGGATATGATGCCAGAGGCTGGTGTATTACCTTTCAGTAAGTCCAGTAAAGCTGCATTTCTCTTCACGGTGAAACAGATCTTTGGTGTGACACCAGATGAAGTGGTTGGCTTTGCATATGGGTGCCGAGATGTAAGGGGGGGGAACACCCTGCCATAGGGTGCTCATACTGCCAGGGTGTGTGGGAATGAGCTGATTCAGACCTCCTGTCTCATGCTCACTTGGAGACACAACACTCACTGAATGAAAGGGTGGGCCTCTCTTCACCTTTTACAGTGTGATTTTTCCTTCTCTCCTTCCTTCTGAGCCTGTATAAGTTGAATTCAGATTAAGTTAAAAGTCATGCAACTCTGCTGCTTCCTTTTGTTCTTTTTAAAAATGTAATTGAGATCATATTATGAATATAACATCTGCTTTTTATGTCTTACTGTATCAGAAGCCGTATTTTCCCATGCCGTCAAAAATTGTTCATATGACTGTGAACATTTGAATAATATTACATTACTGAAATATGTCATAATTTGCCTAATCATTACTCATTGGACATTTACATTATTTAAATTTTTTGCTATTATTAATATGGTGACAAGCCATCTTTATGTATTAGTCTTATACTGCATTATTTTCTTATTTCTTAGAAGTAGAATTGTTGTCAAAGGGTATGAACATTTATCAGTACTCTTGAGATAGAGTGCTAAATTGTCTTCCAGAAATTGTTTGGTTTGCACTTCCACAGCACCCTTGCCAGCTTTGGATATTCTCATGCGAAAAAAAAAAAAAAGTCCTTTTTAATTTGAAAAAACTCAGTCTTAAAACGTTACTGATACTTTTGAATGATAGGCCAGAGGCAGGGATATCAGTGTCTCTTTCAGCGTGAGCAGATTTGGACTGTTTCCCCAGTGTTGTGTGGAGTCGTGAGGAAGAGCCGGGGCTCTGAAGCCTGACAGGTGGACGGGCTCATGCCCTGCTCCCCACCCGCGGCACCGGGACCTTTGAGAGGCAGCTTGCTATCTGTGCACCTTGCTTCCTCATCTGTGAAATGGGGAGAATAAAGAACTGCTCACAGGGCACTGTGGCCACATGGGTTACATGCTGCAGGGGCCCACAAGGTGTCACAAACACAGGACGTAGAGGCCTGGAGTTGTGCACCTCCATGGCCCTGCACAGGGTACTGTGGGGATTCAAAGAGCTAAAAATGTAAAAAGCTCCTAAAACTCTTTGACACTTGGGTTTAGTTAGTTTTGGCTTTTATTCTGTGTGAAGAGTGGGGCTGTGAATGATTTTTAAATTTTCTCTATGCTTTTCTTTATTCTCCATGTTTTCTGTAGTTGACATGTGCTATATTTTTATTAACAGATGATATCTATATATTCTGTATCATATGTCTACGTGTTGTAATATTACATGTATTATATTGTAGATAGAAGGTAGACAAAATATTCATCCAACATAAGAAACTGGGGGGAAGAGAGAAGTTGCCATTTAACAGATAGGGAATAAGAGGTCTTGTCTCTCTCCCATTGCCTAGCAAGATAAGCACTCAAGTATTTATGGATTGGTTGAGTACGTAATATTTATCTCTACACTAATAATGTTGACAATAGCAACCAATACCAGATTCATTTGAGCTACACAAGCTGGTGGTGACAAATAATGTATTGACCTATTAGGACAGAAAATGTTTTAATGTGTTCATATCAGATTAATATGAGGACTGTAAAAAAAATCTGATAGCTAGATGATAATTTAAAACTTTAGGAAGTATTTAGTAGAATGTCAAATAATAAACCTTCTGATCACATATTATTTAAGATTCAAGATGTAAAAGAAAACCCCAAACATTGAACTTTTGTAGCATTCAGTTAAGTGACAAAGTGAACCTTAGTTCATGGAACTCTGGTGACAGTGCTTTCTTTAAGGAACGAAAATCTCCACCTTGGTTTGTGTTCTGCAGTAGGGTTGTTCCCAGATCAGGCTGCTTCAAATGACATATGAAACAGCGTATGGCTGTCCCTACCGTCCCAAAGCAAATGTTTGTTTTGTTGCAGTGATGGAAACATTTCCATTGGTGAAGCAAATATTTAGAGCTGAAAGAAACATTTGGGCAGCCAGGATGTGTCAAAATAGAACAGATGCCTGCCTTTTAAAAACACAATAAAAAAAAAAAAAAGCCACCTTGTACTTGCTGCTGGGGTACAGCCATAGTGGATTAAGCAAGAAATTAAATATTATGGATGTCATTCTAATCCCAGCTCCTAGGCGGCTTGCACCTTTTTTCTGTCTTGGTTTTTCTCTTCCAGAAAATGGGGACAACCATTCTAAGTGACTGTGTTCACAATGAAGCTTTTTTCCTCTAAATATTTTCTTTGTTTTTAAAATTTTGTTCTTTTGAATCAGAAATATATTCACATGGAACACAGTTCATAAGGATATACAGTGAAAAGTCTGCCTTCAGTCTGTGTCTCCAGTCCAGTCACCTCTCCATCTGTGATCAGCATTACCCGTTTCCTGTCTGCCTTTATCTTAATGTGTATACACACAGCTACACACGTGTTTGTATGTGTGTGTATACACATATTTTCTCTTCTTTTTTAACACAGAGGTCCCATGTATCCTTCACCTAGTTTTCCCCGTGTTCTTTGTGTCCTTTTTGGTTTTCTTTGTTTTTGAGGTGGTTGATTCTAAGAGTTTCCTTATTTTAAACGTGCTGACTGTTAGATCGCAGAGTAGGGGGCAGGCGTGTCGGGCTGCTCTTGCTCGACCCTCCCCTGCTGGTGCAGTACATGCAGCATGGAGTTGGGAATCTGGTTCTGCCCTGGGACTCACCATGGCTGTAAGTCCCTGCGCCTCTCCGTGTTCTTTTCTCTTCATCTGTAAAACAAAAGGGAAGGAGAAAGAACAGGAGATAGACTAGGTGAGCTTCAACTTTTCTTCCAGATCTGACTGACTTCGTTTGGTTGTCACAGGTGAATTTGTTTTCTTTTTTTAAACAAACTTCACTGCCTCTTCTGAAAGGAGCAAGATTCAAGTACAGTTAAAGGTGGTTGTTAATCTGGCTTTTCCACATATGCACAAACATACATTTGGCTTACCTGGCCTTTGGCATTCAAGCAGCAGTGATTCCTGATTATCATACTCCTTGGTCTTTAAAGCACGGTTCCTTGCCCTGGGACTTGTCCACTGCACTGTGGGAAGGGCTGGCTTCCCTGCTTGTTGCCAAGGACGGGCAGTGTTGGACACGGCTGTCCGGGACAGCCGGCAGCAGTGTTTGTCGTGCTATTAATCCTTTGGAATTGATGATCAAATATGAGAAGCAACGCCTCTTTGTTTTTGTTTTTAATTTAGCAGAGAGGATTAAAAGGAAAAAAAAAACCCTTTAGACTATAGATCTAAAAATAGACATCATGGATGCTGATTGGAAACCCTCCCAGCCTTTCATATGAGAGATCTCAATTTGTGTTACACAGAGGGGCAGCTCACTTCTGTCTTGTTCACCAGTTATACTACTCCCCAGAGAAGCTCAATAAATTTTATAGGGAAGTTTCCTCCTTATGCGGAAGGAGCGAAGCTCAATGACTGGTGTGGCTGAAATAATTTAGGGCTCCAAGGGAGTACGTCTGCCTTGTAGAGTAACGTATCGGAAGTAAATGTGCAAAAACATTGGATCTTGGTTGATTTGTCTGTGTTATTGATAGTCCTGGGCACTGGCTCCTGTGACCCCAGCCTGTCCGATTTGGAATTAAACTGCCCCCTAAAACTTGCATTTAGTTCACTGCTAAAATAGTCCTCCTGCGTGCTCCACTGGTGGTGGCTGCGGAGCTTGCCTGCTCATGCTCTGCCGTTTTCACCACTAACCCTTTGAAACCTCCAAACTTGGGCTTAGTTGAGTTTTTACATCTCTCTTCTGCCTCTCCAAGCCGCACAGAGATCGTCTTCCACTGACATTAGGAAAACAGAGCTGCCTTCTCTTTTAGATTGACAGTGGACCAAGCCTGCCGGGTTTCTCCGTCTCTAAGCTAGCAGCGCAGTACGTTTTGCGCTGGCTTTTTATTCAGTGATTTATACTCGCAGACGTGGCTGGATGATATCCAGTGTCCTTTTGTCTTTGTGTTTATTTTTCTCGCACATTTAATGTATTTAAAGGATATATTGTCTTTATGGTTCACTGGGATAAGGAGGGGATTGGTGCAAGTTTTAATGAGAGGTCCCTGGCTCTCTGTGTTGAGATGAGAATTATTTTCTTGGTTAGATATCTTTCTTTCTTTCCTTAGGTGGCAGGAGGCAGTGTTTTGCTGCTTTTTGAAATAGCATTTCTGCCTAACGATTTTTAGAAGGATACTGAGAGGACATTCAATTTCAGGGCATCATCAGCAACTTTTTCTCCTGTTGTTTGAACTTTCCTCATTTAAGGAGAGGGGAGAGTGTCCTGTCTTGTTCTTGAATTTACATATCAAGATCAAGATGGTGGGAACCAGCCCCCACCGTTGGATCAATTTTTCTAAAAACTCTTTCATTCAGGGTAATGATATTTGGAACTAGTTTTCTCAAAAACTGTTTTTGCTGCTTGGGAATAGTTAATTAGCAGAGAAGAAAGCATTTGGCTTATTTGCTTAATATTTTAACCAAGTGAATTAGACAGGTTGGGGGCTGGGGGAGGGGATAAGAAAGTGGGTGGGGGAGGCCCCATAAACAAGGTGATATATAATATTTTTTTTGTTCTCCTTTTAAATAAATACCGATCAGCTTTATGTTCAGAGACAATAGGAGCCGTTGGCTTAAATTTGCAGTTTACTGTATTTATGGCTGTAATATCAAGGTGCTGCCGTCGTAATTTCATGCCCCAATGAGAAGAGCAAGGTCGAAGCAAATGCTTCCATCGGCATCTGCTAACACACTAACTCATAAACAAGGCCCGGCTGGATCAGGTGGCACGGAATAATACAGGCTAATGAAATACAGCACAGCTTTCCATTACTGTTAGTTTTTACAGTGTCGTCATTACGTGTAATTTATGTTTAAAAAATTCAATTTTATACAAGGCACTGGGAAATAGGGGTCTACAGGTCATCCAACGACTTTTAGAGGCTCTGAGAGTCCTTATTGTACTCTACTGTTCCAACAAAATGTTAATAAAATAAAATAAATATACTTTTTTCCCTTTTCCCTCCCCTAACCTTTTCTGAGAGAGTTGATTTTTCTTTTAATTTGGGGAGTATTTTTAGCCAGCCATCTTCTCTGCCTCATCTCCTCCCAGAGTGTGCATGGGCAGATACGTAGTTGTGCTCTGAGAGAGGTGACCCTGCTCAGTCTCCCTGAGTCCCAGATGAATCTCCCAAGCCCTGTGAATAGAGGGACCATGGTGGCGGAGGAAGACGGCCCGAGTGGCCAGTCCATAACTGCTATTGGGTGCCACTGGCCCTCTGGCCTCATTCCCTAATCCCCGTCAGACTCAATGTTTATAAACGTTTATAAACTTGGGCTGGGCTGGAAGGGACTGTCAGGCGTTCGTCACCTTGCTTATTTCCAAACTATTCCTAACCCTGCTCTTGCGGTGGTTGTTTGACCTGAAGGATTCAGAGAACACTGCTGTCTGCTGTCATCTGTCTTTCTGCTTCACCTGCATAGAGCTAGGTCCCGTGGTAGTGCCCAGCGGTCACTGGGGATAGCGTTGAGGTCACTTATTCTGAGAAGCCCTTGCACAGCCAGTCCCACAGAAAGAAGTCAGCCTTCCCCAGCGCCCAGTGTTGTCTGAGCTGAGTCGTGGGAAAGGACCCAGCGGCGCTGTGCTCTGAGCCAGTAGGCTGCAGCTCACAAAGTCAACCGCTTTGGTTTTGTTTGCATTTTAATAGAAATCTTCAGAAAAAGAAAACAATTTCATCTGTCTCCTAAGGGATAAAAATAAGCAGGTGTAGCGGCCCCGAGGCCATTCACTTAAGTTGCCACAGCAGTGACTCGAGGGCTTTATTAATCAATAGAATGTAGCTCACTTGATCTGTTCCTTTAAAAGAATCCTCTTTTAAAAGGAAGTGTTGGAAAAGAACTCTCTGGCCCACCGTTGACACAGGAGCAGTCTCCTGGTAAAGGAAACTGTGTGGGGAAGTAGATTCCAGAGAACTGAGGGAGCTAGAAGCCCGCCCTGACTCCGGGCGCACGCAGCTCCGTTGGAATTGAGAGCTCCCAGTTTTGCAGGTCAGGCAGCTGTGGTCTTAAAGGTGAAATGACAGTCTCTGCCTCTCAGAAGCAGGCATCCTGCTCCACCTGCTCACCTTGGATGAGTCCCCTCGTCCCTTTCTCCTCCTCTTGACTGAAGCTAGTGAGTGGATGGAATAACTGAGCAGGACTTTCCAATAACACAGTTTAATTGTCAGTGTCACAGACTGGGGGAGGGGCTGGTAGTCCCTGGAATCCCCAAGTAGCAGAAGTGAAGTTACTGGAAGAGCATCTAAATGCAACGTGCTAGGGATACCAGATCATGCGGTTGACACCCCAACTAAAAGGAAATTTTAGGCTTTATTAAAATCGGTTAATTCTTCCAAAGGCAGCAGCTAAAGGATGACTTGAGGCAGGGAGGGGAGGGGAGGAGGTTTGCCTGCCACAGGATGGTGACACCCTTTCCTCCCATCTCTGCTCAGCCCTTGCTCAGTCCCTCTGCGGTTAGATTATTCCTTGCAGATAGCAATCAACTGGAAGGAAGTATGTGTGTCTAATTTGCATGAGATTATTTAAAACAAAACAAAAAAAAGGTCTGCATTAGTCAGGGTGATGGTAAACAACGCAAAGAGATGCCTTTTATAATATAGCCCGTGTCTCAGCTTTCAGAGCCAAATATAATTCACTTACAATTGGCAGTTTCCTTTATTATTCCTTTTAACCTTTTGGATTCTGCAAGGTCTCACTCTAAGCTCTCCACTGTTTATCTCAGTGGGGCTGGATGGGAACTGGATGTCTGGTGTGTGGGTTCTGGGCAGTACCCCATCCCGGAAGGCAAGGTCCTTTCAGTGCCAGGAGCTGATGACTGGATAGATAACTATTGTGTTCTCAGAGGGGTGACACCCCACCCCACCTCAGTCTTATGAGCCCCAGGAGAATCACTTGAGTCTTGTAAAGTCCTAAACCTGGTCAGTCTTCCCTAAGCTGGGGAAACTCGAGAGGAAAAGGCCACTGAGGGAAGCGTAGGCACCAGTCTGTGAGAGGCTTTTGGATTTATTTGATTAGAATAAGATAAGGTCACTCTACCTTTGTCACTCTGGTGTTGTTTAAAAAGTTGTCCAGGTGTCATTTGCAGGTAGGACCCAGGCGTTCAGTTCCTGTGTTGTTTTGATATGGCTCCCAAACAACATTCATTGGCTTTTCCCTATGGATGGGGTGCTGGTGGGGAGAATGTGGGGAGACAGTTTAGTCCTGATATTTTCTTTAACAAAATTGAAGATTTAAGACATCATTTCAGAATCTGCCATTTGATGTGCCGTAACTCTGTGCCATGGTGGGAAGCCATAGGCTGGAGATGGAGAGCCGGGGGTTCCACCTGGAATTACCATGCCTTTACTAGTATGATTTGAGGCATATTTTTCACCCTCTTTGGGCCTCAGGTTTTTTTATCTGTTAACTAAGGGCAATGGCTAGGATAATGGCCCGGCTCTGACATTATATTTATTCAGCAAGATCGTTAAAATGCTTATTTTTTGAAAAGGAGAAAAATGGTTCATTTTCTGTAACAAAATCAAAGTCCTGACTCTCTGGAGAACCAGGGATATCAGAATTCCAGCCAGTGTAAATTTAGAGCATCAGATGGTAAGGTGTCTGTAAAACAAGAGCTTGGAAGGAAGTGCCGATGCCCTTTACTCTGCGGCCTCACTGGTGGGCTCGGCTGCAATAATACAAGGAACATGTTTTATTAGGAAAATAGGCTTCGTAAAAGCTCGGGGCCGGAGGGCAGAACAACGGGCGGGGAGTCCTGTCCCTTTAACCGGCTCCAGCTCTTGGGGCTGCAGCACAGCCTGTAACTTACTGTATATTTCCCCAGCGTTAAACATTATCGTACTTGTTTATATTTGAAAGAGCCAAAAGGGAAAATGAGAATGCAACTGAATGCTCCTTTTGGGAAAATTATCCTCATTTGCAGCCAGCGGATGACAAGGCGCACGAACCACCAGGTTTGTAAAATTCCGTTGTGTCCGGTGACCACCAGGCTCGTGCTGATGTCGCACGTGCCGCTTTCTTCTCTCATGGCTGCTTATGACCAGTTAAAACAGTATCTTTCCTACCAGAACTCTGAAGGGGGTTCCCCTTCCTACTTAGGAGGAGTGACTGGCAGTTGGTGCACAGGCTGGAGCCCGAGAGGAGTTTGCTCTGGGAAACGTGTTCTCCGCCTTTGCTGGCTCGTCTGTCTGTACTGCCCCTGTTCTTGGGAGGTGAAATCACAGTAAAGCGATCCTTTTGCAGCAAGGTGGGGAGTTAGGGAGGAGGAACAGCCCTGTCTAGCCCCATGTGCTCAAATTCAGCTTTTGTATTTAAAGGTGCTAAGTGCCAACAAATGATCCTCTTTGCACCCTGCCAGCCTTTCATCTGCCCCGTCAGTCTGTCGAGAGGATGATGCACTCAGGGCCAGCCCAGCAGCACTCAGACTTCACGGGGGTGTAGCCTTGCCCACCGCTGACTAGCTCTGCTGCGGGCAGAGGAGGACGAGAGAAAGAGATGCAGTTTTAAATGGGGCTAGACCTCAACTGCTCAGTGCAGAGAGGAGAAAAGAAGGTCCGGGCCATTTAGAATAGTTCAGGTATTCTCCCTTGACCGCTTGTGGTAGGCATGAAAAGTTTGAGGGACGGCTGCAACCAACTCACACGCCAATATGGTGCAAGGCAGTGCTGTGCTTTCGAGCATTAATGTGCTCCATCTATTAGCCCCTTGGCACAGAGCATGAGGCACCATGCTTTGGAAGATGCTGATCCTCAGAACCTCCTTGTACTTCATCTGCCCCCAGGGGCAGATATACCATGCTGTGGGCCTATAATGGAGAGCTGCCGACCAGATGTGGGAAAGCTCTCGGCTCTATTTCAAAAGCTCTGTGTTGCGGCTGGACTGGATGTTGGGATTCCCAGAACAGCACGGGCGACCGGAGTGCTCTTCTGCAGACTGGCAGTGACCTCCCACCTGCTTCTCCCACTCACAGCGGCTAGAGCACTTCTGCACACACAGTCCCTCCCCTGCTGCCCCGTGGGAACGTCCTTCTCACACCTGCATGCCCCTCTTTTTTGCGATGCTCTGTGTTGGTTGGTATGCTCGTCCTCTTCCGTCCCACAGAGCCAGCGTCTCTGGTCTGCCTCAGACCTGTTGAAATATTCCAGCTGCATGCCCACTGGAAGTGTGGTCTTCATGGGTTTTTCACTTGCTTTTTATTCCTCCGTGAGCAAATGCTCTCCACACGTCTTAGCCACTGCAAATGGCGCCCTGGTATTTCCTCATGTCCCTGGTGCACTGTGGTTTAGAGTGTTAGGAGGATGGGAAAAAAGGGAAAGAGAAAAACTAGCCAAAGGCGATATAGGCAGCTTGCGATAGGCTAGAGTAATAATCATCTGAAAGTTTGGGCCTGGCCTTGTTTTGATCTGTTTTCTTGTTTTATTTTCTTCTTTACATTCTATATCCCATTCATACTAATCACAGTCAGTCCTGATTTTTCTTTTTATTTCTGCATTTGTCATAAAATAAAGCAAATTATTCCCATCTTCAGAAACGATCTAGACTAATTAGTCGTCTCACCCAATAATTAGTTTTTTGTTTCCCTGTCTGTTTTCATGCATTATTGTTAGTTTTTTCCCCTCTTTTTTTTTTAACACCATTACAGATTAAAATGAGCCACATTTGCAGTTGATGGTATCTGTTTTCGGGGGAAGAATGGAGAATTGCAGTACGGAGCGACTTCAAAAGCAGCAATAAACTCAAGGATAAATTAAGGAAATTGAATGAGCCACATTTGGAAGCAGTGTTGAGGCTAATATTCTGTCGCTTAAGGTTAAATTGCAACTCTGAGAGAGGTTCCGGAGAATCCGAAATTGGGGAAGCAACTTACCACAGGATTCTAGGCATTCTGTGACTCTAAGGTCTTTTCTCAAGTGAAGATTTTGTTGCAGCCTTGGACACTGCAAAAGGTACTCACCTGTGATTATGTCCTCTTCTCCCCCAGGGCTGACAGATGAAGAGATTGATTTGGCTTTCCAGCAGTCGGGCACGGCTGCCGATGAGCCTGCGTCCTTGGGCCCAGCCACACAGGTGGTTCCTGTCCAGCCCCCTCACCTCGTTTCGCAGCCATACAGTAAGTCACCCGCTCAAACTCCTGCTTTAACCTTGATTGGGATTCAGGACTCTGGCCAAAAAGCAGCGCTTCACATCTCCCAGACTCAGTAAGCCGGGAGAAACTAGGCGTAGGAGATGGCGCTTAGGTTTTTCCAAAAGAATGTGACATACCCAAATCCTCTTCTAGACAGACTTCTAAGCAGGTGACAAAGGTTTAAGAAGAGACAAGGGACCAGAATAAATGAGTTTATTGTATTATTTCAAGCATTTTGGTTTCAAGCAAGAGTGTAAAAGTATTCATTGGTTCTGTTTCCATTTTCTTATATCAGTGCCTTTTGCATGTTACTGTTTTACTAATAAGAACATAAACCTTTGATTCATGGGTGCATTCTTGTTTGGTCACTGAAATAACTTGTCTCCTAATTTTATTTTTTGGAGTTAATATTAGTAGATTTAGGCTAGCCTTCCCCACCCCACCGCACTGTCCTTCCTTCCTTCCTTCCCCTGGCTATACCATGTATATTTATGTGGTGGCAATCTGTCAGAGAATTTTAGATGAAAATGCGAAGCTCCTTTTCAAATGTAGCTTGTAATTATTACATGAGACTATGACCCATGAGAGGTTTTTTTTTTAATTTTTAAATGAAAGCTACTTTAGGAATAAAAAGATTCTTCAGTAATAAATGTGCACTTCCAAAATATAGGCAGAACCCCTTCTTTTAGTCTCATGAAAAGTCTCAAAAGGTTGAAATTGACTTCAAAGCAATGGAAAATTGCTTGGTTTTGTGTGTTTAACATAAGATCTCAGCCTTGGATCTGCTGTCTTTCAAAATGCCTTTTCTGTAATTGTCTTCATTTTAATTGTCTCTCAGAAGTTTTATTTTTTCAAAACGTGATTTAAAAGTTCTAGATATCAGATTTTAAAAGGTACAATTTAAAATGCCAGACTTGTTTTGACCCCCACCACGTGGCCGGGAGCTACCTTCTGCCCCCCATTTCACTGTCTTCCTCACTGGCTCAGCCACAGCTAGGGAAGTGCAGTCATCCGTGTAGATAGCGCAGGGGCCAGGCAGTGGGTTAGAATCCGCTTTGTGTGTCACAGATCTCATTTAGATACGGCCTTTCTTTTGCTCTCTGGATAAGGCTGAATGGGTGAGGCTGGGTAGCACGAACTCAGGTTGATCTCATCCGTGGTCGCACAGGTGTCACGTGACCTCTGAGGCCAGAGCCACCGCGCTCAGTGGGTGAGCCTTGCGCTGGGGCTGCCGAGTCAGCAGCAGCTGCTTGCCAGCCTGGGACTCGTTTCTCCTTCCTGGCTAGCGTTCTGTCCGATCCATTGTGTTGCTTTGGGTCACTGAACTATACTCTGTGTGTCGCGAAGTCTCCACACTTTTTCTTTAGTTGTGTCCCTGGGCCCAGGCGTCTGATGGGATTTGTTGAGGAAGGGCAGTGGCAGCTGGGGTGCAGAGTTTTCTAAGAGGCACATCTGTTCTATTCCAGCTGTTTTTCCTCCATGGCTTAATACCAAACAGGTCTCTCGGCTGCTTGGAAACTTCTTGCTCAGAACTCATTTTTCTGGTTGGGCACAAGTTGGCCTAAAACATGCGTTTGCTTACTTTCAGTCGGCACAAAGGGTTAAGCTGCCAGTCTTTCTGAAAGAGGCAGAAGAACAGGGCTGGGAGGGGCAGTTCCGTCATTTAAATCATTCTCCTGCCCAGATCTCTCTGAGAAAAAGCATTAGGCAGTTAGGTATTTAGGTGGGAGTATTTTTAAGAGTCTCCCAGCCCTAAAAATAAAATACATCTTCTTAGAGACAGACTCCTTCCTGCTTTGACGCTAGTGTAAAAACAATGGTAATGGTAATTTTAAGTACCTGAAGTTTTTAGTTGTCACCGTGGCGCTTCATTCTTCTTGCACCGTTAACACTGCTCCTTTCAGCTCCCAGATGACTCTACCTCTTCACTTCTGTACTTTTGCCAAGAGGTGTCAAAACTGCTCCAAAAAAAAAAAAAAAAAAAGCTTGATTTTGATTAATATAGAGAAACAAGACTTTGCCTGACTGATAATAAAACTGATAAATGACATTTGAATTACTTGTAGCGGTAATTTATTACATAAAATATCTTTTATTTGACATGCGATTAGTTGCTGGAAGCATCACTCAATCTGACTAGTTTAAACATGCTCTGAAATGAACCCCAGTAAAAACCAGGGCTGTCTGCTGCTGGCGTTATGAAATATACTAATCCTGGAGTGAGGAAAAAATCTGACTTTAAATATTTAAATGATTAATTGGGTTTATATATTTTTTTACCTTTCTAACCCCCTTAATTACAAGCAAACTCAGGGGAGTTTCTGAACTAGGTGTGCAATCTGCATGCTTATCACCGAGGCATTGTCTGCGTCGGGGAGGGATTTATGGCCTCCATTCATGTGCGTTCCTGCCGATTTTACATCTGGAGCTTGGGCAGCCCTTTCCTTCCCATTTCTTGGCTTTTTAAGGGCATTCCATCTCTGAGCCCAAGCCTAGAAAATGGGATTTTCTGGGCTTAGCCCCAAATGTTCATGTCTCACGGAAAGGTGGCTTTTCTGAGACCACCCCGGGGAGCCCAGTGCTCCCAGATCCTCACCTCTGGACTTGCCCGCCCCCCTGCTCTTGGTGGCAGGTGTCCAGCTCAGTGCTTCTTTTGATATCTCTGCTTTTTGGTGAATGTGGTTGACCTTGAGATGTTAGTAAATGCCAGTGTCAGCAAAGAGAACATGGAGACCTACCGGTTCAATCCATCAGTGTTTATTAAGCACCTGCTGTATGCTTGGTACAGTATTATGAGAGCTTCAAAACGTGATCTTTAGGAATCTTACAGGCTCTCTGGGAGAGATAAGACAAACTCTTAAGAAAAGGATAATAATATAAGACATTGTGATTTAATGCCAAAATTAATTATACCGACAAGAAACTCCACAGGAATACAGAAAAGAGAAAAATTAATGTGGGCTGGAGAAGTCAGAGAAGGCTTTGTGCAAGTGGTAGAAGGTTGACACCAAGGGGAAGCGTGGTGTCACCCAGTGTGAGGATAAACCAGTGTTGTCAGGGCCTAAAAGAAAGTCAGGCAGAGCTCAGGGAAAGTCAGGCTGGAATGTGAGAGGAAGTTTGACATCCTCTGTTTCTCATTTTGGTTTCTTTTTGTTCGATTTTGAATCAGGAATCAGTGTGTCTGTGTTTATGTGCAGAGCCTGCCACAGTTCTCAACATAAAGTCCTGATAAATGCATGATTGATCCATTCACTCTAGGATGATTTTTCTTCTCTCCTTCCAGAGAGACGAGCAAAGTAGCTTTGAGATACAAGCAGGGCCAGTGTGAATTTTGTACGGTAATAATTTTTCTTAGGCTTAAATATTTACACCCCTCACTGTCTTTGATAAACAAATTAAGCTTTTTCAAAGACTGACCTGCAGCTTCAGTTGCCTCTTCTTAAAATAGGACTTAGATGTCTGAGGTTGGTGGAAGGCTTTGCCATTCAGTAGAAATCCTGAGAGAGAAAGTGTGTTCATTTTCAGTTTCTTTTATAGCCCTGTTTAGTAGCATAAACTTTCCCTTGATTATCTTAGTTCACTGAGCAAGCATTTATTCTTGAAAGCCTGTTGTGTGCCAGGCACGGTGCTAGACTCTTAGGATGAGCCGAGTAAGAAGTCCTGGCTGTTCACGCTCTGCAGGTGCTCCTGTCTGGTAGGAAAGGCGGCTGAGGGAACACAGCAGTGCTGTGAGGTCAGCCCCGCTGAGGGCGGCAGTGGTGCAGGCAAGGTGAAGGGGCGCTTCAGAGAGCAGGGGCTGCATCACTGGACCTGGGGGATGACTGGTTCAGTGACTAGACAGGATGAACCGGAGCAGCCAAGCTAAAGCAGAGCCATGTGGACGTGAAACCCTGTGATGTTCAGTGGCCGCAGCAGGGGGTAGAAGTATCAGAAGAGTCATTACCCTGACGGACCACAAAGTCACACGGGTTTTTTTTTTTTTCACTTAAAAATGCATTGTTTAGTTATTTTTGAGGCCGTATTACCTATTTGACCATATTATTCTTAGACTAATATTAAAATGATTTGTACCATCCAAGCAGATGCTGCATGGGGAATTGGAGAAGACACCCCAGGAGAGCGTTGGGTGAGGCCAGTGTCCAGATGCTCCCTTTCAGATACCTTCATTCTGGCTGGGACAGAGGTTCCCCTTGCCTCGATCAGTCCCGTGCCCACCATCACACGCCACTGAAATGTGTACTCACTTCCTATTAAACTGTGAGTTCCTTGAGCTCAGAGGCCTTTTTTTTCCCCCTAAATCTATGACTGGAGGCTCTGACTTAGCAGGTGTTTTAGAAAACACTTGTTGAATGAATAAATGGTGGTGGAAGTGTGCTTGAGAATTGAAAGGCTGCTGAGTAAGACCATCAGCTTGGGGGCAGGGGGCGGGGGGAGGGGGGTGGCCAGGTGGCCAGTCGGTGAGGCCTTCTGTGTGCTTGGCCGTGCGGGCTGCAGAAGTAGAGGATAGGCCTTGCCTTCAGGAAGTTTAATGTAAGGGAAGCCCCGGGCTTGGGGCAAGACAGCGAAGACTCTCTGTGCCATCCTGCATGGTGTGAGTGGTGAGAGCTTTCAGGATTTAAGAACAAAGGAGAAATCCCCAGGGTACTGGTGTCAGGCCGGGTCTGTGGAGGACTCAGCGAAGTTGGGGTGGGGCCGGGTGAGCACCTCTAGGGGTGAGTGTAAATGAAGGCTCGAGTGAAGACAGCCTCTCTTTGCCTACCATTTTTTCTGTCAGTTTAGCACACAGCTCTCACTTTTTGCTCCAGAGGTTACTGGTTTGTGTATGAAAAAATCATTTCTGTAATTTTGAGGAAATTGTATTTTTTCTTCTTTTGTCCATGTGACTGGTTTAGACTAGCAGCTCTTCAAGGGCTGTCCGTTCCGTTTGCTTTGTGTTACGCCTGGTGCGGTGCCTCGTGGGTGTAGAATAAATGCCACATGCAGACACTGAAGAGGCAGGCATTGCAGTAAAGAACTTTCCTTAGATTTCTTAGACCACTGGAAGAGTCTAGCTAGGATTATCGCTGTGTTGACAGTGCAGCCTGTGTTAGTTATATGAGAATCTGCAACAAATAAGAGAAAACTCCCAGATCGGCTTTGTGGTTGTCAGGGACCTCTGCATCTCTCACACTTGGCCGGTATCCATCTCGTGCTCCAGTGTGACTGCTCCAGCTCCAACTGTCCCCTCCGCCGTCCAGCAAGCAAGAAGCGGGAGAAGGAAGGAAAAGGGCAAGGCACCTTCTAGGGACACGTCCTGGAAATCGCCCACATCACTTCTGCTTTCTCCGCATAGGCCCAACCACATGGCCATGCCTGTCTGCAGGGAGGCTGAGAAATGCAGTCCTTATTCTTGGGGGGGGCATATTTCCAGCTTTCATAGCCCATAGAAACTTGGAGTTGGAATTAACACTAAAGTCAGGATAGTGGTTACCTCTGAGTGGAGAGCACAGGGCTAGCTTCACTGGTGTTTGGAAAGTTTTAACTGGTGAAGTAGGCAGCTTTGGGATTGCTAATTTTGGTGTCATGTTTCATAACATCTAAATATTATATCCTATTGTATGTATCAAATATTATGGGTGCAATTTAAAAAGTTGAAATAGAATTTTCACATCTCGCTTCTTCCCTTGGTCTCAGCTGCTAACTCAGCAGAGAACTTAGAACCTACCATGCTGGGTATTGTTCTCAATCACTGACTTCCTTTTGCTGTCTCTCTTTAAAAAAAAAATTCCTAACAGACTTAAAAAAAAGTCAGCTTTATTGAGGTATAATTTGCATAGAATAAAAATACACCCATTTGATTTGTACACTCTGAGTTTTGACAAGTGTACACCCCCATGTAGCCATCATGGTGTAGAACATTTCCAGTCCCCCTGAAGGTTCCCTGTGCCCCACAGCCCCACCCCACCCCGACTCTGGAGCAGCCCCTGGTCTGCATCTGATTGCTCCCCTTTAGGCTTACCTTTCCTAGAGTTTTACATGAATGGACTCATGCTGTATGTCCTCTCTCGTGTCTGGTTTCTTTCTCTCAGTGTCATGTTTTGGAGATCCAGCCAAGTTGTTGTGCGTATCAGAAGTTGCTTCCTTTTTATCATTGAGCCGTCTTCCACCGTAAAGACGCACTGTGGTTTGTTGATGGGCTTCGGGCTTTGGGCTGATTCCAGTTTTGAGCTGTTAGGATAAAGCTCTTGTGAACATTTGTGTACAAGTCTTTGTATGTTTTTATTTCCCTTGGGTAAATGCCTAGGAGTGGAATTGCTGGGTCATATGTTCAGCGTAAGTTTCACTTTATAAGAAGCTGCCAAATGTTTTTCAGAGTGGTTGTACCATTTTACATTCCTGACAGCAATGTATGAGAGTTCCAGTTGCTACAGATCCTCATGAACAGTCGATGTTCTCAGTCTTTTTAATTTTAGCAACTTTAATGTGTGAGTAGTGGTGTCTCATAGTCGTCTGAGTTGACATTTCTGTGAAGACTAATAATCTTTTTATGTGCTTGTTGTCCATTTGCATATCTGCTTTTGTGAGTGTCTGTTCCAATCTTTGTCCATTTTAAATTATCTTCTTATCGAGTTGGAAGAGTTCTTATGTATTCTAGATTCAAGGTCTTTGTCAGGTATATGCATGGTTAGTATTTCCTCCTAGTCTGTGGCTAGCTTTTTCTTTTTCTTTATGTTGCCTTTTGAAAAACAATTTAAAATTTGATGACATCCATTTCTCTCTCTCTCTTTTTTAAACAATTCATGGTTTTTGTATCCTATCTATGAAGCGTCACTTACCCCAAGATTGGAAAGATTTTCTTCTATGTTTTCTTCTAGAAGTTTTATAGTGTTAGCTTTTATCTTGAAATCTGTGATTCACTCTCAGTTAGTTTTTGTGTATGGTACAATGTGAAAGTCAAGGTTCATTTTTCCCTAACGGATATCCAATTGTGCCACCACCAGATGTTCAAAAGATTATCCTGTCACCATTGAGTTACGTTTCCCTTTATCCAAAAATAATTGTTTATATATGCATGGGTCTGTGTCCAGACTTATTTTTTTTTTAGTTTTTAAATCTGTTGAAGTGTATTTTATCTATTATAAAACTCACCCATTCCAAGTGTACAGTTCAGTGATTTTTTTGTAAGTTTACTGAGCAGTGCACTTATAAATCAGCTTTAGAGCACTTTCACCCCACGTAAGAGCCTTGGTGCCTCCTCCAGCCTCAGGCAACCACTCACCTACTTTCCACCACTATAAATTTACCTTTCCTGAGCATTTCAGGTAAATGGACTCATACTCATCACTCAAGTGATCCCTTGAGCCTGCCTTCTTTCACTTAGCATAACATTTTTGAGATTCTTCCATGCTGTAGCATGTAGCCATACTTCCTTCCTTTTTATTGCTGACTAGTATTCCATTATATGGATGTCTGTCAGGTCCTGCTTTGGCTACAGGAATCACGCTGCTATGAACATGTGTGGGCCAGTCTCGTGTGGGCGTCCGGTCTCATTCCTCCTGGGTAGCCATCCAGGAGTGCGATTGCTAGGTCATATGGCAGTTTTATGTTTCTAGAGTCTTAATTTTTTTCTTTCTAATCAGCTTTTTTGAAGTATAATTTATACACAATAAGACTGATCCACTTTAAGTGTACAATTTGGTGAATTGTATACATTATAATTAGCTTGTAACCAACACTATAGTCACAATATAGAAAATATCTGTCACCCCTCAAAATTCCTTTGTGCCCTTTACATCGTCCTCTCTCCAATTTCTGGTCCGTGTCAACCAGCAATCTACTCTCTGTCACAAAGTTCTGCCTTTGAGAAAATTTCCATGTAAATGGAATCTTTCAACATGTAGTCTTTTGTGTCTAGTTTCTTTACCTTAACATAATGTTTTTAACATTGACCCATGTTGAGATAATCGACCTACCTATCAGGTAGTAAAATATTTTATATAAGTACATATATTTATATAATAAATTAAAAAAACATATTTTATAAAATAAATATATTTTAAAAGTATGTATATATCAGGTAGTAAATATTTTAGAGTTTGTGAATTACACATGTTTTTGTCACATGTTCTCCCCCACCCTGCCCACCCCAGATTCTTTAAAAATAAGAAAATCATTCTGAGCTCACAGCTGAATAAAAGCAGGATGAGGTGGGACTTGACCAGCCAAGCAGAGCTTGCTAACTCCTGTTACTCTGTTGTGTGGTTATTTCACAGTTTATCCTCTGACCATTGATGGTTGTTTGGGTTGTTTCCAGTTTGGGGCTTTTATGAATAATGCTTCCACAAACATTTGTGTACAAGTCTTTGTGTGCACAGATACTTCCTTTTTCTTAGGTAAATATGTAGGAATGGAATGCCTTAGTCACATGTTAGGTATATGTTTAACTTTGTAAGATATTGTAAAACTATTTTCCAAAATGGTTGTGCCATTTTACATTCCCATCAGCAGTGTGTGAGAATTTCCATTGCTCTACATCCTTGTCAACACTTGGTATTCTGTTTTTAAGTTTAGCCATTCTAACATACAGGTATTAGAATCTCATTGTACTTTTTAATTACTGTTTCTAAAATGGCTAATGATGTCACGCATATTTTCATGTGCTTATTGGCCATTCATGTATCTTTTGTTAAGTGTTTCTTCCAATCTACTGCCCAGTCTTTTTTTGGGGGTGTGTGTGGTGTAATTAGGTTTATTTATTTATTTTATTTATCTATATTTTTAATGGAGGTACTGGGAATGGAACCCAGGACCTTGTGCCTGCTAAGCACGCACTCTACCACTGAGCTATACCCTCCCTCCTGCCCAATCTTTTTAAAAAACTGCCTTGTTTGCCTTTTTGTCATTGAGTTGTAAAAGCTCTTTATATATTCTGGTTCCGGGTCCTTTACTGGATATATGTTTTGTAGGTATTTTCTCCCGGTCTGTGGAGGTATTTTCTTGACAATGCCTTTTGAAAGCAAAAGCTTAAAATTTTGATGATGTCTGTTTTATTCTTTTTTTCTTTTTATGGTGCATACTTTTTGTATCTTAAAATGTCTTTGCCTATGCCACGGTTGCGAAGATTTTCTTCTGTGTTTTCTGTTTTCTTGCAGAAGTTTTATAGTTTTTGCTATTTTGTTTAGGTGAATGATCTATTTTGAGTTAATTTTTATATATGGTGTAAGGTAAGGGTATCCTTACCCTCCATGAATATCCAATTGTCGAAGCACAGTTGTTGGCAAGATTATCCTTTCCCCATAGAACTACCTTGGTCTCTGTCAAAAATCAGTTGTCCATACAGTCATGGGCCTATTTCTGGACTCTCCTGAATCCTTACAGTTTAATTAGAGCTCATATTTTTTAATCGTTGAGTGAGAATATAGATATACCTCTTATGTCCTTCCTGCCTAAAGATGACACTGCTGATAGCTTTGCAGCCCATGAGAGGTGGAAAATATCATCTTCCAAGTGAAGACAGGTCTTAGGTTTCCAGATGTGACTGCTGTCGGGCTGCTGTGGTGCCTTTGCCTTCCAGGCTGCCTGGGTGCTTCTGTTCAGAGCGGAGCTGCTCTGTTTTCTAGTCGCTGCGCCGGTCTGCCTTTCTGACCACTGCCTCTGGTGCCCTTTGGCTGGTCACCACTCTCCATGCACTGAGCCTGGTGCTCCTGTGCTGTAACAAGCACTGTCTGGCGGGCTGGCTTCATTCCAGGACTTCACTGTGGTTGAGCCTTTCTTATCATTTAATTTTCAGGGTGGCTTGTGAGAAAAGCTGATGGGGTGATTTGAGAAGCTCAGTATACTGCTGTGTGGAGTCACAGTTCCAGCCTTGATGAGCCTGGAGGGGACCACGGCGAGGCTTGCCTGGTGCCTGCCCCTGCCATGCCCCACGCTCAGGACACCAGCCTCCGCAGGGACTGGATAGTTTCTCCCTGCTGTCAGCTAGCACGTGCTAGCACATCATAGGTACAGATCATCTCAGCAGGATGACTTGGTGACAGCTTTTAGCTCTGTATTGTTGATGAGTCTTTGCTGGATTGTGGGACTTCCATGGTGTCCATGAGTCTCTGACTTTGTGACTTCAAGCTCAACATGGCTGTGCTGTGTGCGCGATTCCCGGCCTCACCTGATGATGTTTGTTCTCACCTGCTAGGTGAGAATCTCTTGGTTGATTGAGCTATAACTAAAGGAATTAAGTAATGTTAGTTTAGTTGATGTTCAGTGAGTGGTTAAGGAGCCAGGGTCTCCTGCCCCTGACGTGGCTGCCGTACACTGTGGAATCACCTGACACTTGAGCCTTTGGGCAGGCAGACCCCGGGGACGCTGTCAGAGCTCAGGCTAGTTGATGGAGTCCTTGGGAGGTTAAGGAAGGCATTGGGTTTTGAAGAGCCCTACCCTCTTCTCCCTACAATAGTTTGACCTCTGACGTCGCTGCAGCCTAAGACATACAGGCAGCCCCAGAAATGCTGCCACAGTTCACTGTCTCTTCATTCTCAAGAGAGGCCAGTGATGAGGCTGGTAAAGTGCTGTGCCTTTTGGTGAGTTGGCTAGTCGTGCCTGATGGGGAGGTGCTGTAGACAGTTTGAATCTGAATGCCTTTAAATGTATCATTGTTCCTGAGTTCTTTAACTCTAACAAAGCTCTGCCACCTTCAGTCACATGGTCGGTGCTTGATAAGAAGAGAAGAGAAAACTGTCTTTGGGAGCCACCTGGTTGGTGGTGTGGTACCAGGATCTCTGACTTCAGGCTTCTTGCCTGCTTGCCCCCTGGGCTGCCGTGTCTGCAGCTGGGCATCTGCTTCAGACTGGAGGCTTTGAAGCTTTTGAAAAGCTCATTCATTCCATTTCTCTTAATTTTTTTTGGTGGGGGAGGGGGAATTTATTTATTTAATTTTTTTTAAATGGAGGCACTGGGGATTGAACTTAGGACCTTGCTGCCAAGCACGTGCTCTACCACTGAGCTACACCCTCCCGCCCCCCGTTTCCCTTCCTTTTGAGTTAGAGCAATAGAGCGACTGGCCCCATTTTCTGCCCTTGACTGTATTTTCTGGACATTTGGGAGCACAGTGACAAGCGGCTGTAGCTCCCAGGTCTCTGGGTTCCCTCACTGGGGGGTCTGCACTGGGCTTGGAAAAAATTGGCCCAGGGTGGGCAATGGGGAGGGCTCCAGTGGTCATGGCTGGGGGTTTGAGCCAGTTTTGGGTTACGCCGGGAGCTTTCTTGCTAGCCCTGGTCTGTAGCCTTTGAAAGGTGTGCAGTGGATAAGAGTTATCTCCATCTCAGTTTTTCTCTTTTTTCATTTTGCCACAAGACAGAATTGTATCACACATCTCCAAAACGAGTAAAATGGCATTTCAGCTTCTTGTCTTTATAGACTCTCTGAACTTTAGGAAAGATCATTCTGGTCCCTTTTCATTAATAATGAAAACCAGGGGGCAATAAAATGTTCTTAGCACGAGCACGGCAGAAGCAGGGAGCAGTGTGGGGGTGAAGGTGCGGCCGGCACGGAGCCACAGGTGTTTCTTGGTGCTTGAGGAGGTCAGGTTCCCAGAGGTGGCAGCAGCTGCAGGAAGGGTCCTGGTTCTTGGACCCCTGACCCGCCAGCATCTGCTCAGCCTCAGCCCCAGCACCTGTGGTGAGAGGCTGTGCGTCTCCAGGCACGCATGGGATGTTTGCAGGAAAGAATGCAGCAGACTTTGGGTTCTGGTCCAGTTTGCAGCCCAGTTGCAGCTGTTTTCTTGTAAGATATTTATTGGGTATTTGAGAATTCAGTGGTGAATAGAGCTTTCTGGACACGTGCCATTTTGAATGCTCCCTTGTGGGATTTTGGCAGCCCAGATGGATGTTCTGGGTGTGGATTAAAGCCCTCTCAAACAGTGACTTTCTTGAAAAGTGGCAGGGTTACTCTGTCTTTGCTTTGTCCTCCTAAAAATGAACTTGCCTTGGAATCAGGGCTCTCAGCAGAGCAGGCTGAGACACGAGAGGTACCTGCTTGGGCCTGGGAGCCTCCTGGCTTCTCAGGGTCACGGTGAAAGGTCCATCTACCTCAGTGGTCTCAGTGCTTTCCATTTAGCAAGCAGCACTTCTCTGTGTAGATCTGCATCGGATGGGGTGGGCACTGCAGTTCAGAGCAACAGAACCCCCTCTGGAGACAGTGTTTAGACATGAATCCTGAGTGTCACTGCGAGCCCAGAAGGGGATGGGGAAGTTCTGGCTTGCCGTAACACAAACCCTGGAGCCCCAAAAGAATAGATTGATAAATTTATGTAAGCATGAAAACACTTATGCCAGAGAACACCATAAGCAGAGCCAAAAGAAAAATATACTGGGAAAGATTTTTGCAACTCCTGTCATAGACAGAGGGCTAATCTCCCTGCTGTATAAGAAGCTTTCATAAATTGATTAAGAAAATTGATAAAGAAATAGAGTAGAAAAGTAGGGAGCATATAGTATATCAAAAAGAAAATGCAGATGAAAATATGCTCAGTCCTCACTCGCAATAAGATAAATGCAAGTTAAAGCTAGAATGAAGTTCTAGTTTTTTGCTCCAGCCTTGGCAGAAATCTGCGCATGTGATTAACTCATTGTGTTGGAGCGGCTGTGGGGAAACAGGTGGGAATGAAGTGGTTCAGCCCCCATGGAGGACCGTTTGGCCGTCTCTGACCCAGCCTCCTAGGCATTCCCATTTACAGATGTGCTTGTACGTATATGCGCGATGCCACGTGTACACAGTCATTGATGGCAGCACTGTGTGAAATTGTAAAAGACTGGAAATCATCTAAATACCCATCAGTAGGGAATTGGCTTAATGGAATACAATGCAGCTTTAGAAAAAAAGAAGAATGAGAAGTAGAGGGAAAGAGAAGGAAAATAATGTCTAGAGGGAAAGAGAAGGAAAATAATGCCTATCTGTGTTGCCTCATATGTGCATAAAAATTCTCTGCAGGATAAGGAAGAAACTATTGACAGTGGCTTTTGGTGGTGGAGGAATCCTCTTTGCAGTAGACTGATGTGTGCTGTGTCATGTTTGGGCTATGTATCACCTATTCAAAAACTGTAAACCAGAGAAGGGAATTGAGGGTCATGGGAGAGGCCACCTGTTGGTTACAGTTTGTGCAGGAGACTCCAGGGCTGGGCCACATCGGGAACCTTGTGTGGAATCCACAGGCGGGATCGGCAGGGGGTCCAAGGAGAGACTCTTCCAGGCTCTTCCATCACTGTTGTCTCTGCCTCCTGAGAGCCCCATTCAGCAGCTCAGGGAGAGGGTAGCATCTCCCTCACCCCCTTGGGGGTCTTCACGACTTACATCTCCTCTGATCATACCAGCAGCCCCTCCCTACTCCGTGTGCCCACATCCTACCAAGGACTTTAAAAACCATCCGTCACCTGCCCTCCTTTGGTCATGAAACCCTAGGATGTGACCAGTACCTCAGAGCTTGCAGCCCCAGGGGAAAGGGGAAGGCTGAAACGCCCGGGTGTCCGTCTCTGAGGACATGTGGCCTCGGGCTAAGTGTGATGCTCCTTTCAGTCCGCGAATGCGGTGCTCTCCTGCTTCACCTTCTCTCCCAGACTTGCTTCTAGATCCTAGTTCCTTGTCATAGCAGCGTGCCTCGGATGGGTGCCTTCTGGGTCACTTCCCATGGCACTGTGTCTGAGTCCACAGACTGGTTGGTGTCTGGCACCACCGATGGTTCTAGAAACGGTGGCCCATCCCCCACCTCACACACACACACACACACCATGGCAGCTCCCTTGAGAGGAGGCAGCTGTGTGGCCTGGACTTGGCTGCTTGGAGTGGACGTTCCAGGCGGATTTGATGCCTTCCCCTGCACCTCACGGAATTGCCAGGCGGCCTATCAGATTCTGGACCTAAAAGCACTTTGTAAACAGAACGTGGGGAAGGTTACGGAGTAGAGAACTCCCCTCCCCTCCTGTGGAACTAGAATTCGTTGGTGGGTTGGGGGTACTCTCTGTAATGAAGGGCCTGCTCCTATGTGAAGGCCGGCTGCCCATTTCCAGGTCCCCTGAGATGTTCCATCATGGTCCCAGTTCCTCTCACCATTCGTGGTCCCTTGCAGTAGCTCCTCCCACCTGCAGCTGGTCATGGGTGCTACCTGATGTTCTCCCAAAATACAGAGCTGACCACGTCCCTCCCTGATCCAGAGCCTTCAGCAGCCCCCACCACTTGTGAAATGACAGGTTCCCTGGGTGCGCTCCCCACCCGGCCCTGCCTTTTCCACCTGCACCCCCCGCCCCCTCTTCTGGCCAGCAGCAACCCTCCGCTCTCGGTGAGGCCCAGGGGCTGCCCCGTCTGCTCAAGCGCAGGTCTGTCCCTGCCCGTGCTCTTGCTCGTCCCCTGCCTAGAGCACTGTGCCCGGGACCCCAGTCTCGGCATCCTCCTCCTCCAAGGGGGTGTCTGCCGCCCCGGCGCTCGCACTGCCCTGCTGGCTGTTCTCCATCCCTCTCTGGAGTCACCAGTTCAGTGATTTGTAGGCTGTCTCCTCTTCACCAGGCTCTGTTTTCACAGAGTAGAACAGGTCAGGGGTCTCATCACCTCTGTCCCCCGTGCCCCCAACACTGTCGTGCACACCGCCAGCACCTCCTAAAGTTGAGTGAACAGGTGATGCAGCCTTTGCCCCTGGGTCTGAGGTGGCTCTGAGCACAGCCCTGTGTGTAGGGGGCATGTGGACGCACTTTCACCACACCCAGCCATGCTGTGTCAGCCTCACCGGGTCCTTTGTTCCACGAAAGTGAAGCCTGTGCCCTCGGTCTTCAGATGCCCACGCCGGCTCTCAGCTCCTTTAGACACCGCCACCCAGCAGGCGCACCGTCGAAGCAGGTGGTTCCGAGAGCCTGGGAGGTGGGGGAGACGCAGCCCAGCTGGTGTCCCGGTGCTCACGCACGGGCTCCCAGCGTTGCTCAGCCTTTGAGATGAGGAGACTGAGTGCACCTGCTTCCCTGGCCCCGGGCAAGGGCGCCAGCGCCGCTTCTCCTGACGCCCTTTTCTCCCGACCTTAGGCCCTGCGGGCTCCCGGTGGAGAGATTACAGCGCCTTGGCCATCATCATGGCAGGGATTGCGTTCGGCTTTCACCAGCTCTACAAGGTAAGTTGCCCATCCCCACACACCCCTTGGCATTCAGCCCCATTCTCCCCGGTCCTGGGGTGTGTCTGTGTGGAGGTGTGCAGGGGAGTGTGTGATGAACACCCTGGAAGGGGTGTCTGGTTCCAGGCCTGTCCTGCCCCCACCTGGGCGGGTGTGCTTGGCAGGTTCGGACCCTGCCTCATCTGCGGGACTTGGCGTCTCCTCAGAGCCCCCGCTGCACAGGGTGATCAACAAGCCACAGCCAGTACTCAGAGCAGTGCCCGGCACGTACTGAGCAGTCTGTACTTTTTTGAGAGACAGAATGGCGTGGTGGTTAACAGCATGGTCACTGGAGCCCAGCTGCCTGAGTTGCATCCCGGCTCTGCCACTTAGTAGCTGTGTGACCACAGGCTCGGGGTTTCATCTGTAAAATGGGGACAATGGTATCTACCGAGGCTGTTGTGAAGCTCAAAGGAGTCGGTGCTCCTTTGGAAAGTGCTCTGTGCCCACCCCAGCACATAGGAAGCGCTCTGTATGCTATTGTTCCACCTTAGTATTTAAAACCAGCTTTGAGAATCTCAGTACAATCATATTTACGGGATCTACTTTTTCCTCCTGTATATTGTGTTGGCATCCTTGTAAATCCAGGATTTTTCACGGACTTCATAGTCAGCCCTCAGGATCCCAGAGTTCATTGCTGACGACAGAGCTGCAGGCGTAGAGTGAACGTTGATACCAGATCCTAATCAGATACTAATTGCCAGGTCACCACTTTGATTTGAAGCAAGTCTTTTTTAGACATTGTGGAGCCAGGGGATGGCCCCAGAGACACAAGGTAAACAGGGGCTGGAGGGCTTAGTCTCTGTTGGTCCTGGAGAGACAAGCCCCCTTCTTTCTGAGGCCACCTGCAACTCCATCCCTCATTTGGTGATTTAAAAAAAAAAAAAAAAAGAATCTGAATGAATACCCAGACTCACTGTTGTCATCACTTTTAGCACATGAGGCATGCTGCAACATTGCACTCTGGGATTCTTAATTTTTGACTTAAGTGCAAAAGCTAATGACAGAGTTGTAGCAGAATATAATCTTTTCGGTGTAACATCTGTTCCTGAACTTGGGAATTTCCATGTCAGAAGCAAGGGGTTCTGGGTCCTGGGACTTTTCCCTCTGACGCGATGCCTCCCATTACCTTGTGTGCTGAAAGCCAGTTTCCAGTCACTAACTGCATACAGTCACCAGGAAGAAGAAAATGCTAAGACAGGATTCTCAAATTAACGTCCTGGCTCTACTGACTGGTACATGATAGTCACACGGCTGCCCTTGGACAGCCTGTGATCTAGTGGAAAGAGAAAGCGCGTAGCCCCCCTTGGAGCACAGCGGAGACATGAGCTATCATCAGTTGTTCCCATAAAGCTCTGATCCTTGGTCTCTGCTTTCAGAAGGAAGAGACAGTGAAAGATCAGTCACAACGGTGATGAGAATTTTTTAAATATCTGCAAAGTTAAAAAGAAAAAGGAGAGGCAAGCTGTCATCTTGTTTTGTAAATACATAATGATTTAGACTAGGGTAGTGTATGTGTTCCTTTCCTTGGCATTTTTGATCTTAGAAATGAAATTTTTAGTTCAATACACGCGTAAGAATTTCTTGACTTTTATACTTAGGAAATTTTCTACCTAGAACGTCAGGCTACATTCGATGAGTTTCAGCTCAGTTGTGGGTAGTAATTCACACGATGGTTGAAAAGCACTTTGCAAAATAAAAAATGCTTCTTTATGTATACTAAACAGTGATCTTCACCTAGGAGTTGCTCTTGAAATGAGTTCTCCCACAAACCCCTTGTGAGAGACCTCCTTTCCCTTCCCCAGTACGGAAGCCTTAATGGAGAAGTTGCTGTCTTTTCCTATCCAGGGCCCAAATGGAGTAAGAACCAAAGTTCTCCTTTCACACCTGCCACTTACCACACCTGCCGGCTGTGCACGGAGCTACCCCTGGTGCCACCCCAGTAAAGCTGGTGACTGGTCTCACATTCCTTAAGCGGGAGGGTGTCGTGTCGTGAGCTTTTGGAGTTCAGAACACATCTTTTATCTGGTTCTCCCAGCGGGCACCCTGCTGTCTACCTCCACCCCTTCACACCTCAAAGCTAGGAACCAGTTACCAGCTGTGCCCCACCTGCCTTCTCCCTGAATGTTCCGAGACCCTCGTCCTCCCCTCGTCTGGGTTCCCCATGTTCTGGGCCCCTTGTTTGGCTGCCCTGCAGCGTCAACGTCCCTTTTCCCCAAGGTCAGTTTCTTCTGGTTCTGTCTCCACCTCCCCCATCGCCCCATGTCAATTCTGGGAGAATCTGGCTGCATTTGTCTCTGATCTGAAGGAAACTTGTTCTGAGGATTCAAGGCTTTTAGGGAAAGACTGAGGTGTGGCCTCCTTAGATGGCCTTGGAATACCCACATATGACACCCTCCTAGTAAAAGAACCAGCGGTCCCACGAATCTCTTATGGATTTTGATCTTGTTTCTTGAATAATTTTTTGTTTAATTTTATTCATTTGTTTCTGAATAGATAATTTAGTCATATGGTTCCAAATGTTAAAGGTTCAGAAAAGTGTACAGTAAAACGCTTCACTCCCACCCCTCCCGCAAGCCACCAGTGGTATTACTTTCTGTATAACCTTCTACACTTTGTATCACACAACTTTAAAAGTAGAATTTTGAATGTTTTGGTCACAGAAATATTACCTATGGCAGTATTTAAAAAACGAAATAAAAGAACCAAAAAGTTCTCCATCCCAATAGGTCAAGTTGATTTTTCATGTTCCTGTTCCCTAGCTCTGGTTCCGATTCAGACAGAATTTTTCTGTGCTTGTAATCACAGCCTCGTAACTTTTGGATATCTTGGTCATTTACAGTGTTGGCGTAGGGTTTCCAAGAGCCGGGATTGACAGAGAAAGTTGGTTGGCAGAATCTGAGAGAGTGTTGGAGAATAACCCCAAGTACGTACGCGTTCCTCATGCCCGCCCTGCTTCTTGCAGAAATACCTGCTCCCCCTCATCACGGGCGGCCGCGAGGACAGGAAGCAACTGGAGAGGATGGAGGCGAGTCTCTCGGAGTTGAGTGGCAGCGTGGCACAGACAGGTAAAGATTAATGACTCCATCAAGTCACCCCTCAAAGCCTTCGCCGAGCAGCCCCTTCTCTGCCCCCTCCCCTCTCCCCTCCGTCTCCACTTTATGTGGTGACTTCATTTATCTGCTCTGAGAATCTGTTCACATTTGCAAATGAAGCCGCCGTCATTTCGGTTTAATTTGAAATTGCTTGTTTACTGTCGGCGCGGCCTCAATTAATTATGTTTTTACGGAAAGGCTCCCAACCTCAGAATATTAATAAGGGGAGTAAAGTGACAGCCTTTCTAAGGCTGTAAAGTTCATTTTTAATTTCTGCTTCTATGAGGTTTTCAGGGGGGTTTTCAGCAATTTTCCCCCTTCCCTCTAAGAATCCAACACGAGGTCAAGAGAGGCCGTAATTACTGCGGCTCCCGGGACCCCGGCCACCTCCTCTGTCATCGACTCCACGGGGCTCGCGTTCGTCACCCGGTGCCCCAGTGACGGCCCAGATTAGCTGGGACCTGTCGCGCTGGAGGTCGTTTTCTCCTTTATAAACTTGTTTACTGGATGGAGGCTCTGAATCTAAAAACTCAGGCAAATGGGAGAGCTGCCTGTCCCAGACAGGAGTCTGTCCCTCGGGGGCATGTTTGTGATGCCCTCAGAAATCCTCCGGAGCACGCCCTGCTGGCGTTTCTCCTCGGAGGCTGACAGTGAGGCCTGGACAAGTCGCTTGCCACCAGGGACCTCCGGCAGCCTCGGGGGTGGGTGGGGATGGCAGGAAGGAGCAGGAGGGAAGCAGCATTTGTGGTTTTTAACCACTCCTGGGTACGGTGGACCTGAGATGTCTCCCTCCCAGGATTGGAGGCTTTCCATGAGTTCCACAAGGACGCAAGGAGGCCCGGAGATGGGGATGCAGACAGTAGCGAAGTTGGAAGAGCCAAGCAAATTATAAGCAGATATAATTAGAGGGGAGAGGTTTTGGACGGATATACTGTTGACCTCAGACAACTACACAATAGAAAGATAAAGTAGAAATACTAGAGGTTAGATACAGTGCAGGTGGGTTACACAGAGTGCAGGTGAATTATATGGATTGCAGGGGGTGGGGGATGTGGGCAGACAAGTCAGATGCAGCAGCTTATAGGTGTGTGGACAGAGAGAAGGAGGAGTCTGTGTGTATCATTTAACAGAGATGCGACTGCTCTTTCCTCCCAGTGACACAGTTACAGGTGACTCTCGCCTCCGTCCAGGAGCTGCTGATTCAGCAGCAGCAGAAAGTCCAGGAGCTTGCCCACGAACTGGCTGCAGCCAAGGTACTTGTCCCTCATCCTCTGGTCCCTCCAGGCCCGGGTCCGCCCCGCACGCTCCTCACTCTGGTCCTTTGTGCCCAGTTCACTACATCCCGTGGGGTCTGATTTTGTCTTTTCTGATGCTGGTTTCACTGTTCTTGTAGAGATAGGGGGCAGGCACCGTGTGGGTGGTGTGGTGTTCAGTGACAGGCTGTCCTTTCTGTGTCCCTGTCACCTCCCAACAGGAGGGAGGAAAAGCAGCGCTCTGTCTGCGGTCCTCCCGCGGCAGCACACACCCCGCTCTGGTGGTGGCTGGTGTAGACGTGGGATAGTCTCTACCTGCAAGTTAGGTCACAGGCCCCAGTGCTGCCTGGAGTGGTTCTGCGGAACAGGGCAGGAGAGGTGTGCCCAGGCCCTGGGCTAAACTCCTGTAATGGGCAGGTTCTTTA
The DNA here is from genome assembly GCF_048773025.1 of Camelus bactrianus. Classification (NCBI taxonomy): domain Eukaryota; kingdom Metazoa; phylum Chordata; class Mammalia; order Artiodactyla; family Camelidae; genus Camelus; species Camelus bactrianus. The sequence continues at coordinate 72,500,880 of NC_133551.1, read as the reverse complement.
ACCCAGGCCTCGGGGTCTGGTAACCCCTAAAAGAGTGTAGAGCCACCTGAGATCAACCGGACGGTTTCCATGCCTCACTTCCCACATCTGAAGCCACCTTGGCAATATTAGATCCTAGAATCAGATCAGACCGCCTGGGTTAAAATTCTCCTCTGCCACATACTAGCTGTGTGACCACAGACAAGTTGCTTAACCTCTCCAATTCTTAGTTTCCTCATCTGTGAAATGGAGCTATAACGGTACCTCCCTCATTGTCTGTACACATTGAGCACAGTGCCTGACTGCTGTCAGCTCCCAGGCTTCTGGTGTGGGGGTGTGTGTGTGTGTGTTTGTATGAATGAGTGACAGGGTCGTTCCTGAGACACACAGGGCCCAGGAGACAGTGGTCCCGTGGCTCCAGGGCATCCACTGTCCTCCCCGCTTCATCCTCTCCTCTGGTTTTGCTTTCTGGCTGCTTCTATGCAGCCATGCTGTAAAGGATCTCACTCCGAGTGGCTCTCCCAGGGGAAGCCCCACCCTAGTGCCCAACTCATGTGAGCCAGCACTCAGATCTTCTGCATTTGCAAAACACAGCACCTTATAGGTGTGTGGGAATCTTTCCATTTCCAATGGAATCTGGGGTACCTCCTGGGAAAAGGGTCCCGAGAATCCTCGTGGGATACCGCACACACAGGCACCACCTGCACTTCCTCCACAGATGGCTGTGGTTGCTGGTGGCCATTGCCGGCCACCGCGCACGCTTCCCGCAGGCAGGCCGCCCGTGAAGCAGCCGGGAAGGCCGGGTTAAGGCCCCCACCCCTCTTTCCTCCATTATCTTTTGGAGCGCAGGCCTGCCCATGGCCAGAAGCCATTCTGGAAATTGGAAAACTGTTTTCAGACCTTAAGCATTAAGATTAAGACCACATGTTGCATTTTAAGAGGGGAGGGGGGCCCAAGATAGTGTTTGGTGGTTGAGAGCTGCCTCTGAGAGTTTCTCGTGCTTGTTTTTCTGATGACCCCCCAGCCCCGCCCCCAGCCCCTTTCATTCTCTCCCGTACTGAAGCCCTGCTCACTGGTTTGGTGTCTCAAGCCGTAAGTGTGAAGATTTCAGTTACCCCATAAACCAAAGACTCAGAGCTGTGTTTTCTCAGCTGTAATGTAAGTTTTTATATCTGGCTTCCAAACTCCTACTGTAGCACTGTAAAAAATTAAAAAGAAGAGCGTTAAGTAATTAAAAAACCTACATAAAACTGAAGGCTGGGAGTTTTCTACAACTGTTTTTTAAAGAGACTGGCTAAAAAGCCCCAGATGTCAGATTTTATTTCTAAATCCTGGCATCTGGCACCGTACGCGTTTGGAAATTTGAGTCCTTTGTAGGCCGGTGAGTGGAAATCGCTCCCTTGTTAATGGGCTGCTCTGGCTTTCAAGGTCTCAGAGAAGCCAGCACAGTGGCTCCTGGATCTGCGCTGCCTGGTCTGGAGCGGGGACCCCGAGGGGCCGTGTGCGAGGCGGCGGGTGCTGCCGCGCAGTCGCTCTGAGACTGCCCGGGATTTCCTTCCCGAGACCTGCAGCCCCTCGGAAGGGCTTCTCCCTGCAAAGTTGTGCCGGGGATGGGACCCACAGCCGCCCCCACCCCATGTCAGAGGCCCCCTGAGGCTCCCCACCTTCTCCTGAACTTACATCTCGGGTTCCCTGGGTCCGGGGATGGGGCCTTGCACGATTAACTGTGCACGTGAAGCCACCTGGAGGCGGCCTCTGGCCTGGACGATGCAGGCCCGCACACCGGAGGCCGTCACACCAGAAATGGCCCGTAAACACTTCACAGGCAGCTTGGCCACTGGCGCCTCCCATTTGGGGGACAGCCATCCTGGCTTTCCTCTTCTCCATCTATCCCAACAAGATTTGCCAAAGAAAGGTGTGGTTCTCTGAAGTTTATGTGGAAAACAGCGTTAAGTTCAAAGGGAAAGTTGTGCACGGAGGGTGGCATCCATCTGAGGCTATCGTGGCTGTTTCCTCAGTGAGCCCTCCTCTGGGAAGGAGTTGATTCCAGGATGTCTTCCTTCTCTCTGCTGAGAGTTCAGGGTCATCCCAAAGAAACAGCTGTGGATGGGCGGCGGGGCTGCAGGTCTCTGACAGCGTGAGGAGGGCATCCTGGGTGAAGCCTGTCTTCTGGGCTTGCTTGAGATGAGAGCATGGGCTGGGCAGGGCAGATGCTCCGGTGTCTCCCTTGACCCTCCAGGGTGGCTCCGAGGACCTGTGGGTGGAGGTGGCTGCCTGTCTCAGCCCCAGAGATTGTGTGTGTGTGTGTGTGTGTGTGTGTGTGTGTGTGTGTGTGTGTGTGTGTGTGTGTGTGTGTGTGGTATCTCTGCAGGGGACTGACTTAAGTGGAGGGAGTAGTTGGTGTAGAAATGGAATTTATTTATCTTACTAGTTTTGTTTTAATGGAACATTTCAAACACACATAGAAATGGGGTGGGGGGCACACAGTGACCCCTCATGCTCTGATCACACCGCTGCCGCCCGGGCCTCATCTGCCCGCACTCCTACCCCCAGTTATTTTGAAGCACATCCCAGACAGCATGTCATTTCATGCTGCAGACCCTTCAGTTGGTATCTAAAAGATAAGGGCTCTTTGGCTGTTGCTGTTGTTTTATTTTACATGATCAGGGTACCACTACTACACCTAAATGCATGTCATGATTCCTTTGTATCGTCAGCTATCCAGATAGAGTTGTGGGAATGTTTGTTTTAAGGGAGTCGTCATTTAAACGGAGACCGAGGCAGGCAGGCAGACCCTGAATGGGCTGTGGCAGGACCTTCCAGAGGGGGCTCCAGGCTGGTGCCACAGGACACAGAAGGCCCCAGGTTCCCCTGCCACCCCAGCAGTCCAAGCTCCGTGGGATGGGAGGGAGGTGCCACTCTGACTCCCTCAGCCCTCTGTGTTTTGACTTTCAGGCCACTACGTCCACCAACTGGATCCTGGAGTCCCAGAACATCAATGAACTCAAGTCGGAAATTAACTCCTTGAAAGGGCTTCTTTTAAATCGGTAGGAGCTGAGAAGGCGCGGGCTTCTATTCTGCTTTCTGCCTAGGGCTGGGGAGGAGGGACCCCCCCCATCTCCCTAGGGGGCCCCTGTGCACCCGGTCCCTGACTGAGCATATGATTCAGATACTGACTTTGGGAATCTCCTGCACTTCCGCCTTTCCTCACTGGTAGGCCCTTCCCTCCCTGCTCCAGAGGTGACAGTCTGCAGCGCCCACACGAGTTTTGAAATACAAATAACTCCTCGGCCGGTCAAGACCTGGTCAAGGGCAGCTGCAGCCAGAAGCAGGACCTTGAGCAGAGGAAAGTGTCCCTGCCCCTCCAGACAGGGCCGGCTCCTCCTCTGCCCTGAGCCCCAGCTGGACCTCCCAGTGACAACTTGGTCCCAGAGGAGGTCTCCCCAGAGGGCCAGGCCAGCGGTCTTTGTACCTGCTCAGCTTGAGGGGCTCTACGATTCAAGAAGGGCCTGCCTCCCCACCCTCAGTGCCTTTGGTCTCGCTCTGCAGCCCCTCCAGAGGGACAGCCCTGAGTGGAGGGTGACCAACTTGTCTGGGCCTATCTGATTTTAAAACTGAAAGTCCTGTGTCTTGGGTCGCAGGGGACAGTTGACCACCCACCTGCAGGGCACCCTGGGGTTTAGTGGGGGCAGTGCAAGACGGCAGCTCTTCAGGTATGGGGGCCTGGTGGGGTCTTGTGGCTCCAACCAGAAGACCCAGTTCTTTAAGCCACCCACTTGTAGGCTCCCTCTGGGAAAAGAGCGCATCCTTAAGAGAGGCAGGGCCAGGCTTGGGGTGCTAGAGGGCTGTCCCTCGGGGACATCCTCTGTGTTTCTGAACCAGGAGATGAGAGCCTTGGAGGTCAGAGGGAGAGAGAGCAGGTTTTTGGGTTACTTTGGAGCCAAGAAAACAGCCAATTGAATTTCTCACTAGCGTCTGTGACACAGGTGAATGCTGAGGCCCGAGCTGTGTGCACTCTGTGGTGAGGTCTGAGGTGGAAGGGCTGTTCTGGGACCAGAGCTGGGGGCATGGTGGGCAGCCCATGAGGCAGCAGGCCTTTGTCCCCTTGGCTCAGGCAGGGGTGGTCCCACCTGTCCTAGAGATTGATTTCCAAGCCCTGGCCAAGTGGCCCTGACTTCCTGGGTCCCTCCTGGAGTCGGCTTTGGTTCGGGCTGGCTGTTGGCCCAGGGCCCAGGATGAGGGCACGAGACTGGGAGGGAGAACTGACCCTGATGTCAACTGTTATGCTCAGAGGTTTCCTAGAAAAGTGCTAGGTTACCAGTGTTACCCTTCTGGTGCTGGTACCTCTGAACCAGAAGCCAGGCTCTCCCCTATCCCCTGCCTTTGGCCCCCAGGCCATGGACAAGTTAAAGTCGAGGCCCAGGTGTCTTGGGTTCCCAGGCTTCTGGCTGCCCCTCCTTGCTTGCTGCCTCTCCTAGGGCTGGAGGCTGGGGCAGTGTTGGAAGTACAGCAGGGAACAGGTTCTAGTGTGTGGCGCCCTTAGTGGGACAGGGTGCTCTGCGGGCAGCTACTCCAACCTCAGGGGCCCAGAGGCCCTGTTTCTGAGAGGAGGGGGAGAAGGGAGTTGGTAGTGGGTCGCAGAACTGCGTCCTGTCCCCTGCTTGGTGGCCCTGGGGTTGCTGCTCACCTTGGATGAGCGCGTGAGGTCCGGGAGGGTTTGGCTTTGCTGAAGGTGAGCCCTCCCCTCTTCTCCTTCCCCTGCCAGGAGGCAGTTCCCACCCTCCCCTTCGGCCCCGAAGATCCCCTCCTGGCAGATCCCGGTCAAGTCGCCATCCCCCTCCAGCCCTGCTACCGTGAACCACCACAGCAGCAGTGACATCTCGCCCGTCAGCAATGAGTCCACGTCGTCCTCGCCCGTGAAGGAGGGCCACAGCCCCGAGGGCTCCACGGCCGCGTACCACCTGCTGGGCCCCCAGGAGGGGGGCGAGGGGGTGGTGGACGTCAAGGGCCAGGTGAGGATGGAGGTGCAGGGTGAGGAAGAGAAGAGGGAGGACGAGGAGGACGAGGAGGATGAGGACGTAAGCCGCGTGGACGAGGAGGACTGCCTGGGGGTGCAGAGGGAGGACCGCCGGGGAGGGGACGGGCAGATCAACGAGCAGGTGGAGAAGCTGCGGCGGCCTGAGGGCGCCAGCAACGAGAGCGAGCGGGACTAGGTGCCAGGGGTCGCAGGCCAGGTGCGGACGTGGCCTCAAGCCTGGCAGGGGTGGCGTGAGGACCGATGCCTGGCCCCCCGTGGGCTCACCTTTCCATGCGCCCAGCCTGCCACCTCCTCGGCTCAACCCTAGACAGGCAGGCCTCCACCTTGTCCTTGTGTCAGGCCGAGGGCGCTGAACTCTGGGCTCAAGCCCCCCAGCCCCTCCCGAGCAGACGCTCTGTCCAGGGGTGTCTGCTGAGCGTCTTAGCCAGCCTAACACCGTGCATGACAAGAGGTAGTTTTATTACCTGACTTCTGACCCTCAGCAGAGGAGGAGCCGCGTGACCTGGCATCTGCCGTCCCCTCCCTCTGCCTGCGGCTCCCTCACTGGTTCTCACCGGTGGCCAAGGGGCCTCCCTGTCATGGTTCCAAAAGCAGGCGGCCCTGCGCGTCTCTCTAGGCGGGGGCCCCACAGCCAGCCCTGCCCGGATGATGCCGCAGCCCCAGCCCCACCGTGCCTGGTCGTGCTGCACCTCTGACTGTCCGCTTGCCGCATCATGGCCCAGCTACCGCCGTGGGGAGATGGGGTTCCGCCCCCACGCAGGAGCCGAGCATCAGGGCCTTCCTGTCTGTCCCCGCCCTGTCCCCTAAACACGTGTTCCTGTGTGTGATCAGGTATAGGTTTCAGAGTCTAAGATACGACTGTATATAATTGTAATAAATACGAGTTGCCACTATTTAATTCCTGCCTGTGGCTCCCTGTCTGCTCACAGCTCCGTGTGCCTGGGAGATGGATCATGGCCAAGGCCACGCCAGGTGGGCTCTAGGGAGGGGATGTGGGGGCCAGGGCCAGGGCAGCCCTGTGGTGGGCCTGATGGAGGGCAGCCCTGCCTCCCTTGTCCAGTCCCTCCCCCAAGGCAGGCGTTGAGGCAGGCGCTCACCCACAACTGGAGGGCTTTGTCCTCGGTCCCGAGCTTGTGCTGAAGGGCGACATTCTGATCTAGGAGGAGAAGGGACCTCACGTTACTGTATATAGACCTGGTGTGGAGTGTGATGAGCTCTCCTTCCTTAAATGGATGCGTGTGCTCCCAGGAGAGAGTGTCTCGTTCCCTCTTCCTCCCCCATCTCGTCTCCATCTCACCCTCCCTGTCTCCCTTTAACCTTCACACAGCACTTAGCTAAACCCAGAAAAACAGCGCTCACCGCTCCTTCCAGGGAGCATTCCGCTCCCTGGAGCCCCCGGTGCTGTGGCCGTGCGTGGGGACAGAGGGCCTGGTCACGTCCAGTGCCTTGTGTAGGCACAGAGGCTCTGGAAACAAAGTGCAGGGACAGCGGCCACGGAGGTGTTGCTGCAGCCCGGTATGTACCCTCCAGGGAGGCCCGTGGCCTCCTGACCACGGCACCCGGCCTCCTGCCCGCCTGGCCCGGGGAGGGAGGACACCGCCGGCTGAGGGTGAGAGACTTGGCATTGGGGCTGTCTTGTCTCAGAAAACATTTCACCTTCTGCCCAGACCCCCTTTTCAGGCTCCTGCAGCAAACTGACTCGCAGGCTGGGGGGCCCTCTGGAGGTGTCAGGTCATGGCAACTGGCCTCTCCCTGACCCTCTGAGCATCCAGCCTGGTTTCTCTGGTTTTGTCTTTGATGCTTATAACCTCACGTGACATCCCGGCTCTCTGTTTTTCCGCCACGTGCTCCCTAGGGCCAGGCAGAGCCCACTTGAGTTACCTCTGCTCCTTGCCATCCCTGTAGAAGCCAGGGTTCTCAGTCCCCAAGGGCTTCCAGCCCAGTCTGCCAAGGGGTCCCAGTGTCTGGGAGCCAGGTGGGCAGACCTGGGATGGATGAGCAGAGGGCTGGCGGCTCAGGTGGAAGCATCCCTCGGCCTCAGGGGCTGGAGACAGGGTTTCCCACCCTCTGACCTCTGTGAGTGGAAACCTGGGCCCTGCATGAGGTCCCCTCTTTACTTGGTGGCCATTTCTCATGGTCTCTAATTTTGCAGAGGCTGCTCCTACAATGGGACCAGACGGGGGTGGGGGTGGCCAGAGGGCAGGTGGCCTGGGACAGAGACGCAGCCAGAGCTGCTGGGGTGGGGACAGCTGTCACCATGGGGAGCGTTTTCTCCAACCTGGGGGGTCGGTAGTCTTGTGGGTTCCTGGACTCACTGCGGGGGGAAACGATGGAAACCTGGGCCCCAGGGGCCTTTTGCCTTGTGGGTCCTGAGCACGGATTTCGGCTTTTGAGGACAGAGATTCTGGCGTGATTTCAGGGAGGAAAAAAACCCCTCCCCAAAACGGCGTGAGTGCTGCCTAATAAAGGCAGCTGCTGGACGGAGGGAAAACAGCCCTTTGAAAAAAAAAAGCCTTTCATTAGAAAAATAATGCATTTCATCCAAATAAGGTAAAAATATTTGGAATGGGGCAGAAGTGAGCAGCAGGCAGCGCCTGTCAGGCCCTTTCTGGAAGGGAGAAGATTATTAAACTCAATTACCAAGTATTTTTGTGAAGTGTCTTTTAAGAAAGAACTTGCCCCAGTGCTCAGAGGCTGCAGGATGGGCCCTCTGGCCCCTGAGGTCCCCCCAGCTGCCCTGGGTTGCTTGTGGGCTCTGTCTTGGACAGGGCCCTGCCTAGGGCAGCCCCAGCTCCCTGCTCTTTGCGACGCCCCCAGAGCGGGTGAGGCAGCTACTCCCTCTGCCTGCTGATCGGCCCCCTTCTGCGAGGGCCAGGCATCGGTGTCCTGGGACACCCCAGCGGGGAAGGGAGCGTCTGGGTGAGGGAAAAAGGATGCTGAGTTTGTAAATGTTTTCTTTTTTTCGTATTGTGGAAATACATATCTGATGTTTAAAAACCCAATCGATATGGAAAGGAATAGAGAGTCCAGAACCCCCCTGCCTCCTCTCCGCTTGGTTTCACGGTGTGGTACGTAGTCTCTCTCTCTCCCTCTTTTTAAAATAAAGATGGGAAGTTCCTTTTCGGTGTTGTGTGACTTGCTTGTCTCACTGGAAGTGAATCGTGTGTCCCCAGAGGCTCACACCATGTGGGAGGAGAGGGGTTCTCTGGAAGGTTTCTCCCCTGGCCTCCCCCTGTGCCCAGCCAGGACACTGAGGCCAGAACCTCCCTCTCCTCTGGTGACTGTCCCAGCCCCACCCCAGCCCCAGGCCCTGCCCCAGAGCCCAAGGAGGAGGAAGGGCAGGCAGACGGGCCTGACAACTTGATCTTCAGGAGTTTACTTAATCCTTAGTGTTTCTTCATCTGTTTGTTTAAAATTGTTTCTGCCAAGGCATCCAGAGAAGAAGGTCGGAGTCTCCAGATGAATCAGGCAAGAAGGCGCCAGCGAGACCCCGAAGGTTGGGATGGCTCCAGCCGCAGGTGAAGCACTCACCTGGGGGTAGACCCCCGTCCTGGCTGACCCCTCCTTGCCCCGGACCCCGCTCTGGCCCCTGCTCCTTCACCTGACACAGGTGTTTCCCACCCCAGGATCAGCCACCCCCTGCCAGGGGCAGACACCTCCAGGGCGCGGTGTTGGTGTGTGACTGCCACCTCCACGATAGCTGTATCCCCGCCCCCATCCCCGCCCCGGGCGCGCGCTCTGACTCAGGGTGGAGCTTGCCGTCTCGCCGTCTCCAGCGGTGTGGGGTGCTTTTCCCAAGTGGTGAACAAACCTTAATAGTTTACCTTCATCAAGCACTTTAAACCTCATGCTGTTCTAGAAGAAGAGATGAAATTTTATTATTTTATAAGGAAAACGCCTGCAGCCTTTCCTAGGCTGACAAATCCTGGGAGGATCTTCTTTACAGTGACTGGGACACATTTTTAAATACACTTTGGAAACTCAGGTGCCCAGCCCTCCATGTCCCTGGCCCGGCAGTTCTGGGAGGATGTTTCAGGGCATTAGTTCCAGGATGCCCTGTAGATCCAAGGTGCAGCTGCTGGGCCTCAGGGAGGCTCTGGGCAGGGCCTTGGGGCTCTTTGGTGGAGAAAAAGCCTCGGGTGGTGTAGAGTGTGGTGCTCACAGGAAGAGAGGCAGCTGGGTCTTTCCATCTGTCCCTGTGCTGCTGTGGGCTCCTGGCAGGTGCTTTCTTTCTGGCCTCTCAAGAGGGTGAGGTGGCTTCTTCCGGCGAGGGTCGCACAGGTCTGGCCCCTGTTCATTCCCTGCAAGGTCCCCAGGACTCCAGCTGGTCTGAGGGGTTCTGCCGCCCGCCCTGCTTCCTGGGTCCTGTTGGCCCTGGGCCAAGGCTGCCTGTGGGGCCAGAGCCACCCCTCGTGAAGGAACAACAAGCCGCCTTCTCCTGGGTTGACCGGACATGCTGGCCATGCTGCCCGGGGAGGGGCTGCCCTGTCGCTGTGAGTCCAGGGGGGCTGGCGCTGGGCTGCCTGTGACTGCTGAGGCCCGGCTCCCGTGGGTGGCTCAGTTGCTGGTAGCACCCAAGCCGGGCCCGGTCTGTGGGAGGTGGGCAGGCCACTGAGCTCCGCGTGAGCCTGTGCAGCTGGTTCTGGCTCTTTCCAAGAGGTTACAAAACTCTTGAATTTGCCCCAGTTTGGGTGTAGGAGCGTCACACCACTACAGCTAGTTAAAGCCCATAATGAAAACATGTTTTACTGCAATTCCTGCTGAGTCCGACAAGCCACAGGGAGACTCGTGGGGCCTGAGCCCACTCTGCACCCCTGAGGTGGGGTACCGCCGCGGCTGCAGGCCCCTCCCTCCTGGGGGCGGAGGCCATGGGCTCAGTGGGCAGTGCCTGGGCTCAGGGCTGTGGGCTGGCCTGGGTGCAGCTTCCTGTGGTCCTAGACCTTCGTCACCCTGAGGCTCTTCTGAGGAGTGCCCTGAGACCTAGTGCCCCCTTCCCTGGGCTCAGTGCAGGGGCCCTGTCTTGTCCTGGGTCAAGCCTGGAAGCTGGTGCACAGCAAGACTGGGCCTCCTGTCCACCATGTATGGGTCCGCTGAGGTCCATCCAGGCCCAGGAGACCTGGGGGCAGCTGGGGAGGGGGCAGTTTTGGGGGCGTCTACCCTGAGTCCCTGTCCGTTCTCCCCTGGGCCCCAGCTGGAGTTGGAGCCTCTGTGGGCCCTGCCTGGATGCCACGGCAGCGGTGCCCAGAGGGAGCCCTGTGGTCGCACCACCCACCCACCCGGCTGAGGTTGGGGCCTGGCTCCCTGCCTCCCCTCAGGCCCCGCGGGAGGGCAGCTTCGCCCACCAGGGCCTGTGAAGCTCCAATAATGGTTTTAATTTGTTGAACTTGTGTTTTATCGCATAAATTAGTCACTGTTTTATTTAACAAAATCGAGATATCCACAAACAATAGGCGAGTTCCAACTTGAACATTTTAATAAGACAGAAAAAAGTATGTATTTTCACGTCTGTTACAAACATATTTATGTAAATAGCCTGTGGGCCGCGTTCCAGGAGAAAGGAAGAAAGGGAAAGGGCTGGGGCTGGGGCTGGGTTAGACACGAGGCTTCTGTGGTGGAAACGACATTGAGCAGGGCCCTGGGAGCAGTGCAGCCCCTTGGTCCCCCCCAGGAAAGCAGTGCGCTGGTTGCAGGGGTGTGACACCCAGCGAGATGCTGCTCTGGCGGAGGAGCGCCGGGGGCCCAGCACACGTCACGTCTCCTCCCAGGGGCCCTGGGACGCCTGGCCACCTGGTGGGAGGTTAGCTCAGGGCAAGGCTGGCAAGATGGCACAGAGGATGAGCTTTACTGAGAATCGGGTCAACATGGAGAAGTGTCACGGTGGTCCAGGCATGAGGCCTGCGCTCTGGGCGGGGCCTGGTGGCTGTGCTCGCACCACCCAGGCTTCTAAGGGAGCCCCAGCTGTGGTGCCACCGGGGCCAGCAGCTCAGGCCTGGGGCTGGGGGCTACAGACCCAGGAATTGGCCCCCTCTGGCTCTGCCCCTGCGTGCCCCAGGCAGGAGCTGAGCCAGCATCCAGATCGGATCCGGGTACGCACTGTTCCCGTTCCCAGCCCAGGCAGGTTCCTGCAGGAAGGAGGAAGGAGCCGAGGGAGGAGGCAGAGGGATGACCCTGCCAAGTGCCTGCCCAGTAGCCCTGGCTTTAAGGGGCAAGGGCTGGCCAGGTGGGGGCCTGCGCGCCTCTGGAGCCTCTGCCCAAGGCCCAAGACATCTACGCGGGTCAGCTCTGGAGCCTCCTCGGGGCTGGGAAAGGAGGTAACTTCCGGCCAGGCAGTGCCTGAGTCCCCCACTGTCTGTCCCCAGCTATCCTGGAGAACTTGGCCCCATCCCGGGGCGAAACTGGTCTGCCCTCTTCCCTGCCAGGGTTGAAGGGTGACCGACACCCTCCTCCCCTCCCTGCCTTGGCACACAGAGCCCGACTGTGGTGGCTGTGCCACCTGGCACGGCTAGGTCACTGCCAGCCACTTGGGGCTGATTTTAAAAATAAAAGATAACTTGATAGTTTTTTTTTTCCAGTTTTTATTGAGTGAAAATGTCAAACCTTGCATCAGTCATGCAAAAAAAATCAAATAAATAAAACACATATATTAAATTTCTAATAGCACTAAATTCAAGTGGAAAAATATTCAGTTCTTAATAACCAGGTGCCGAGGAGACCAGATTCAAGTAATCAGAGCACACGCTGTTCAGTTCGGTTTTCACGTTCTGCATTTTTCATCTCAAAACCTCTCTATATATCTCTATATATCTATATATGTATATACATATAGATATATACACACATATGTGCATACATATTATTTTATATTTATATATATACACATACATAGTTATAAAACATTAAAAAGAGCATTGGTGGATCAAGCATTGTTTTCCCCACGGAAAGAAAATAAAACAAAAATTACACGTTAAAATTCAAAATGAGCTAGCAATGGCTTATAGTCCTAGTGTGCAATATGAAGGTTACAAAAGGCTAGACTTCGCACTGTCGGCATCTTCTTCTTTTTTTTTTTTTTTTGTTTGATTTTGCTACATTGAAAAATGTTTTTTTGTTTTTTCCTTTACAAAACTCCTTCCACAGACGCCCCGGTTCTGTGGTCGGGCACAAAGTCTGGGCAAATGCTCAGCAGCAGCACGTGGTGCCCACAGAATTCAGGAGGCTCTGGTAGGGGCTGTTCTAGAAAATCATTTGTTTCCTGTTGAATCGGGTACACTCCATCTGACCGATCCTCCCTCCCTGCTCCCTCTCCAGTTCAGAGGATCCTGGCTTTCTGGCTGTGGGCAGCCAAGAGGACCAAAAAAAAAAAAAAAAAAAGTAAAAAGTAAACCTCCAGCCCCCCCACCCCAGCCAGGCCAGGTTTCCCTTGGAGACCTATGGGGAGGAGGTTCTGGGTGACAGCCACTCCCCTAGGCTGGGCCTGGCACGCTCCCTGTGGCCATGTCACAGGGTCCAACCTAAGACGGGCTGGTGGCCTGGAGTGGAGAGAAGGTGAACAGGTGGGGCCTTGGGCAGCCTGCCCTTGGTCCCTGTCGCCCTTGGAGCCACTGGCCAGGCATGTGCCTGCCAGACAGAGCCCCCAGCTCTGGCCTTGGTGACCTCATTCTTGAGGGAGGCTGGGGGGATATTTTGCAAAGGGAACCAAATCTGGATGTGTTGCACCAACAAAAAAGTATCCCAAACAAAATAATAAACTGGAAAAAAAAAAAAAAGCCCGAAAAAGCCACACGCATAACCAATAGAGAAAAACTCAAATATTAAATTAACTACAAACTTGTATCAACAATAATAGTCCTTTTTTCTTGTCTCTACAAAATTCAAGTTAAAAGTTGGAATCACGCAGCTCCCATCAGTGCTAGTGTAAAGACAGACAGCCTCAAACTGGTAAGGCCTCTAAACTAAAATGCTAAACAAGAATCCCACGTGAGCAATTGCACTCGGGTCTCCAACTCCAGGGCTGGTCCGAGGCGGCTGTGCTCTAGCCGCCTGTCTGCTTCTGTTTTCTTTTGTTCTATGTAGAATAATAACCTTTACAGGAAAAATACTGTACAACTTATTCGCATTTTTCCCCATGTAGAATATTAAAGCCCCAAACAGTCGCATCCTTCCTGTTCTCGTTGCCTGGGTGGCTGAGACCCCCTGCGGGCCAAGCACTGTCTGCTCTTCCGTCTGGGACCCAGAACAGCCCTAGGGCGAGAGTCACCGAGCAGACGGAGGCACGCCCCTTCCCAGGCCCCAACCCTGGAAGCAGACACCAAGGCCGGGCCGGCAGTGGGGACAGAATGACCCCGAGCTCTCATCACTGCCAATTCCATGAGGCACCCCGCCCCTGCGGTCCCTGTCACCCGTACGGTCGCCTTCTGCCCCGCCCTCCCCCAGGACCAGGAGGGAGGGTCTTAGCTGCACGAATGGGAGGCCCTGCCCGATGCTACAGGTGCTGGCGCCTCTGGTGGTGGGGGGCGGGGGTCGCAGCAACCCCCAGCGCCAGTCACAGTCCTGAGCAATGAGGAATCCCCCCGGCGCGGTCGCGGGCCCGGGGTCCGGCGCGGGGAGGGAGTTTGGGGCCGGCGCCCGCCTCGCCCCGCCCCGCCGCTCCCCGGGACCCCTGCTCCTCGTGCGCACCCCGGACAAGAGCACCTTCTATTTCCCTGAAGAAGATCCCCGACCTGCAGCTAGAGGAGGGTCCCCGGCAGCCTCTGTCCTTCGGCCGTTGAGCTGCCGCGGCGGGCGGGGCGGGCGGGGCGGGCGGGCGCGGGGGCGGCCCGGGAGCACCAGAGGGAGGCCCCCGCCTCTGTCCTGAGACGGACTCGGGGTCCGGAAGCACCGGCGGGGCCGGCGGGGCAGCCCCGAGCCCGGAGCGCCTCCCGACGCCGGAACCACAGCCAACACCTAGCTCTGTACAAAGGAAGCGTTACACATAAATACCGTTTCTTACAAAAGTAATAATAACGATAGGAGAATGAAGAGTTAAGACCCCGAGGGCGCCCGGGCGGCCCCCCGCGCGCCACGCGGCCCGGCGGCTAAGGGGAGGCGGCGGCGGGCGCGGGGCCGGAGGGCGCGGGGGCGCCGAGGGCCGCCAGCTCCGGGCTCTGCGCCCCCGGCCCCACCACCGCCTCGGGCAGCGACTCCTCCGAGTCGGTGCGCAGGTCCTCGTCGTCGTCCTCGTCCTCGTCGTCGTCGTCCTCCTCGTCGTCCTCCTCGTCGTCGTCCTCGTCGTCGTCCGCCTCCTCCTCATTCAGCTCCAGCTCCTCCTCCTCGTCCTCCTGCGAGGACTCGCCGGCCGCGGGGCCGGCCGCGGGCGCGGCGGGGCCGGCGCAGGGCCCGAGGGCGTCGGGCGGGCCGGGGTCACCGGCGTCGCCCGGCCCCCGGCCCAGGCCCGTGGCGGCCACGGGCAGGAAGAGCAGGGCCCCGGCGGGCTCGGCGCCCGGGGGCAGCGGGCCGTCTGGGCCGGCGGCGGGGCCGGGCGCGGGGCCCTCGGCGCCGGGGGAGGCGGCGGGCGGCTCGCCGCGCTCCTGCTTCTCGTGCTTGCGCTTGTGCGAGTCCATCTGCGACATGCCCACGACAGTGTGGCGGCAGCCGGGGTAGGTGCAGTGGAAGTGTGAGCACTTGAGCTTGTACTTGCAGTCGGGCACGGCGCAGTCGGCGCTGGAGCTGAACTGGCAAAAGCCCGCGGCGCTGATCACGTCCTGCTTGCCGTGGTGCTTGCGGTGCGCCGTGACCTTCGTGCTGTCGGTGCAGCGGAAGCGGCAGCGCAGGCAGTGGAAGTGCGTGCTGGTGCCCGAGAAGGGGCAGTCGGCGAAGTGGCAGCTGAGCGAGGCCTTGAAGCGCTTGAAGTCGTCCAGCACGAGGTTGTCCACGCGGTCGTGGTGCTGCGCGTGCTTGTACATGTGCGTGCGCCCACAGAACTTGTAGCCGCAGTTCTCGCGCGTGCAGTGGTAGTGGGTGACCTTGAGGGAGAACTGGCAGGCCGCGTCCTTGCAGTCCTCGTAGAGGTCGAAGCGCCGGAAGCCCTCCAGCATCATGCCCTCGTCCAGCATCTTGCGAGAGGAGGCTGTCTTGCGCCGCTTGCCGAAGGGCGACATGTCCTCAATAATCCAGAAGCGCTTTTTGGCCCCCGAGGCTGTCGGCATGGAGATGGTGTTCCCTGGGGAGGAGGGCCGGATCAGTAGCCCACGTGGGCACCATTCCCAGGATCGCACCCTCCAGGGGTCCCCAGTCCCAGCATGGTGGCCAGAAGGCAGCATTTGGGAACAACTCCTCGGCTTCCCGTGGCTCTGGGGGTCTCTCCTATTAACTACCTCAGGACAGCCGGGGAGCCCCAGGTGTCCCCCTGGGTCATCCCATGCCTGCAGGACGGCCACATGGGTGTCTGCCTTGGTGGGTGGCAGAACAAGTGGCTCTAGGGGATGTGGTGGCTGCTTCTTGGCCAGTATGGGTGGGAAGTGAGGACACGTCCTGGCGCTAATTGAAGCTGAAGGGGGAATCTAGGTCGGCAGAGTGTAATTACACAAGTTGGACAGGGGCCAGGACGCCATCACACGGCCGCCTCTAATGAGGGACAGGCCGGCTCCTTCTCCCGCTGGCTAACCAGTTTCCCCGGCTGCCCGCCTGTCTGTGCATGGGACCGGCCCACTCCCAGCAGGGATGCCAAGCGCCCTGGGGCTGTTTGGAGCTGTAACTCCCTGCCCCGAGGGACACCTTCTCCTTGGTGCCAGGAGGTTCTTTAAGGTCTTGGGGTTTTCTGCCCCAAGTAGATTAGAAGGCAGCTCTGCTGAGGGGCCAGGACTGGAGTAAGGACTCAGCCAGCGGATGGGTGTCTATCTGTGCCCTATCTCCTGGCCCCAACTGCCTCTCTGGGCTTACGATGCCCTGTTACTAGGGCCACCCAATCCACTGTGTAGTTGTGCCTTCGTTAGTCTCTTTCCGTTCAGGGTGAGGGGAGAGCAGCTCCCTGTGGCTGCACAGGCAGCTGGGGAGGGGCAGCCATCCTAGCACCGCCCCCTCCTTGCCCCAGGCCTAGCCTACCCAGGGGGTAGGGTGGGCACCCTCCAGGCTTCCCCCACACACTGACCTCCCAGTCCTCCTGAACCTGCCTGTAATCTACCCTGCTGCACTGTCCACCTGGGAACTAGACCAAGTCCCCCACCCTCAGCAGGTGGAGAGAAACAAGGACTACGATGGGCTGGGGTACCCGGCAGCGGGCAAGGGAGGGCCTGGGGCCTGGGGATCCAGGTGGGTGAGGAGTGGCTGCTTTGGGTCTGAAGTCACAAGGCTCTATCTGGTTATGTCAATGACAGAACTTCCCCTGGGCTGAATTCCATGTGGGGGGACCCTCTGCCTTGCTCTTTACCATCCCCCTGGGCTAGCCCAGTGCCTGGCACTCAGACAGAATGTGAGGTAGAAATGAATGGAGGAGGAGGCAGAGTCAGGGTGATGACTACACCAAAGGGCAGTGCAGGGCAGGCCCTGTGCCCGTGGGGCAGCAGATACAGGGTGGGACCAGGAGGCACCTTGGCTGTTGAATACTGCCCAGGGCCTGGGCCTCTTCCTGCTTGGCTCTGGGGCTGGGGGTCGAGGCTGGTGTCAGGACCCTCCAGACCGGACAGGTCCCAGGCCCCAGTAGCTTTCCCAAGAGCATCTCTGGCCCTCCCTTGTGCCAGGCCATAGGTGAATTTCCCAGAGCAGAAGGGATGGGCTTGGCCTTGAAGCAGGAATCAAGGGGTGGGGCAGACATGGCCATCTCGGGGCTCTGGCCAGTTGCTGAGATGGAATGAACCCCAGGGAGCCCTGGTGGTGACCTTCTGGCCTGCCCAGTGCTGAGCAGGAGCCGAGAGGAGCTGTCCTTGGGACAAGGACCAGGCTCTCTGATCTTGGGCGGTGCTGGGCTGTGAGGGATGCTGGGAGGCCCTGTCCTTGGCCCGGAAGGCTGCAGAAAAGGATCAGAACCTGGACCACAGTCTCGAGGATCTCGAGGGTCGGCTAGGGTGACAGACACTGGTGGAGAAGGCATGTGTGAGTTACCTGCGGCGTCCTGAACTAGGGGGACGTCACTTTTTACTGGAGTTGGAGTGGCAGTGATGGGCGGGAAGCTGGGCGGGCTGCTGATGGGGTGGGCCAGGCCCTGGGCGGCTCCGAGAGTGGCGCTGAGCAGAGAGTATGAGAGACAGGGTGGAGAAAAGAGACATGGGAGGGAGGGGAGGGGCGCCCGGAGCACGGCCGGAGAGAAGGATGGGGTCAGTGGGGGCTGCGGAGCCACGCGGGCAGCCTCATCACCAGCAGCAGCAGGAGGAGGAAGAGGAGGAGGAGGAGGAGCCGGGCAGCCTGGAGAGGGTGGAGAGAAGCAGAAAAAAAAAAAAAAAAAAAAAAAAAAAAAAGAAAACCAAAACAAAGAACAAACAAAAAAGAACCAAAATGAGAAACCCAATGGCAGAAGCAAGTATGATGAAAATGTGTGGACAGATGAGGAGCAGACAGAGGCCACAGAGAAGAGAAGGGGGAAGTGGCAGACGAGAGAGAGAATGGGAGGGGGAGGCAGTGCAGGCGCAGGTCACAGTGGGCTGAGGCGGACCCCACTCTGGGGCCAGAGCCGCTGGGGCCCACTTGCCCCCTGGCCGGGGGCTGTGCCGTTTTAACCGACAGCTCTCAGAAAGCCCAAGCCTGGGTCTCCTCCTGGAAACAGAAGCTGAGGGCAGAGTGCTGGGGAGCTGGGCTGGGTGGCAGGAGGTGGCCTCAATGACACATGTCCCTCAGACCAGCTGGCTCTGCCACACATTGGCTCATCCTCTTTTGGGGCTGCTTGACCATGAACCTCCTGTCCTAAGCTGAACCCAGCATTGCTGGGCCTGGGGAGGAGGGGCCTGTCCCAGGCTGGGAGCTCCTGGCCCCCGACGTCCCTCCCTGGCCGCCTGCTCACCTGCTGCGGTGCTCTCGTTGCCCACGGGGGTGCTGGAGCAGCTTCGGTCCATGGTGGAGGACTCGGAGGACATGGCGCCCGGGCTGCAGCCGGTGTAATCCATGTACTCGTCTGTCTCAGTGTCCATCAGGCTCGGGGGGCCCTGAAAGGAAGTGTGGGGACCCTGAGGAAGCTGGGCTGGGGGCCGTATCACCCCCAAGGGGCCACCTGTTGCTTTGGGTGGCCTGGCCCACCATCTGGAAGCAAGAGCGTGACGAGGGTGATGCCCTATTGGCACCCTGGGCGGGGGTCGGGGGGGGGACGGCCTGCCTGCGCCTGGCTCTCACCTGGGAGGGGGGCACGCGATCGAAGTTCTTCCCCAGCATCCTCCGCATGTGCTTCCGGGCGTGGGAGGTCATCTGGTGCTTGAGGAGAAAGGAGAACTGGCAGCCCTCCCGGATGCAGTGGAAGTGGCTGTTCACCTGGTTGTACTTGCAGCCTGTGGACACAGCCCCCCTCGGCCATGAGCCTCCCCCGACTGGCCAGCGCTCACGGCACCCACTGCATGCTGGGCTCTGTTCTGAGCACAGGGAATGCGGCCAACAAAGCAGATGGCGTCTGGGAAAGACGTACTTCCCCCAAGGTGGTGTTCCTATGAGGAGGGCTTGTACCACCCTACCCCACCCCCAGAAAGTCCCAGGCCACCAGGTTGTCCAAAGCCTGGGCTTCCCCTCTAGCCTAGCATGGAGACATGTGACAAGGCAGGCCGGCTCCCCCTCCCTGCCCCACACGCTGAGAGGTGCAGGGGCTCCAAGGCAGGGGACCCTAAGGCCTATCCACTAGATCAGCCGCCTCCCAGCATGCCACCCGTCCCCACATCTCTCTGGGGAGCCCAGATGCCACCTGCCCCCAGACTTGCTGAGATGGCCGCAGGCCGGCTGGCCCTCTGCCCTGCCCCCGCCCACCTCTGCTTTGCTCTGGGCTGAGAACAAATAGAGCAGGCCGGATTGAAACGGTATCAGCAAAGGGCAGGTGAAGGCCTGCCCGTTGCCGTGGCACCTGCGCTGGCCAGGTGTCTTATATCATCCCCCAGCTTTGTTTGGCCCCAACTACCACCAAAAACACCCAAAGTTGAGTAAATACCGGTAACTGCAGAATCCCCTGACATCTGTAAACTGAGCCCAGGCGCAGCACAGGCCGCCAAGTGTTGACATCTGTTGCCATGATTACCAGCCCTCTCTCAGGTTATGAATTATTTTTGAATTAATACTTGCAGGAAAGGTGTGTTTCCCTTTTTTTCTGGCAGCTGACTTGGAGAATCTCCCCCTTCCCCTATGCAATGGCCAGTCTGCTGCAGGCAGCAGCCCCGCCTCTGCTCCCCAGGACCCTGCCACCATGACCACCTGAGTCACAAAAGGCCTTGCATGTGGCCTGGGTGTCTGCGCCCAGCCTGCCTGGCTCCCACCTGCCTTCTAGTTTCTAGTCTCTTCCTGGGCAGATTCCTGCCTCACATCTGCAGGCCCATAAACATGTGGCTCCATCCTGAGGCCGGAGGGTGAGCCGTGCCCTCTGTCTGCTGGCCCTGGAGCCCTCTCTCCATGGCATCCCCAGGGCAAACTGAGGCCAATGAGCTTCCCAGAGAGGCCTTGTTCCAGGGCGGGGAGGGGGGACACCTTCCCTGCAGAGGGCTCAGCTCTCAGCAGCGGAGTTAACTCCATGGCACCTGCAGCAGAGCTCAGGACCACCTGTGGCTTCCTCTTCCTTGCCCCATGGCCACCTCCTTCCAGGTCACCCCAGGTCACCGATGCGCTAGCTGAGTCCACAGTGTGCCTGCTTGTTCCACCAGATCCCCAGCACCAAGCCCGGTGCTGGCTACAGCAAACACTCAAAAACTCAAAAACTACCTCATCTGCCACCCTCCACCCCACTTACTGCAAGAGCACAGAGCCCGGCACATAGCAGCTCCTCAATAAATGTGTGCTGAACAATGAATAAACCACAGTCCAACCTGGATAAAACCCTGGTAGTTAAAGCCATGGGAAGAGATCCCAGGGCAGTGAACTCCAGGCGTTCCTAAGACTTACCTGCAAGGCCCTCTTGAAAAGAAAAGGAAAAGGAATCAAGTGGAGGCCTGTACACCAGAGACGAGGCTCCAGGCATTTTCCCCGGGGGGAGCGGAGGTGCAGCGCTCTGAGTCACCCTTGCCCCTTTTCCTGGGCTCTTGGGGTTTGGACTGTTTACCTGGTTTGACAAGCCTGGCCTGTGATATCCATGTCATTTTTAACAAAACATGAAGCCTGATGTGCAGGGGCAAGAAGTGGGTCGCAGGAGAGATGGCCCAGGCCACCAGGGCCTCAGGGGGAAGAGCCACAGCCCTGCCACTTGCTGCAATTCCCTCCCCCGGCCCTGGCCTTCGGTACCTAGCCTGCCGCACTCCTCACGCTTGGTGAAGTACTTGAATCCGTTGGCTGCCCGCCGCTCAGCTTTCTCGTGCTTCTTTATGTGCCATGGCAGCTTGGTGGTGATGTTGGTCACAAAGTAGCAGCCGGTCCGGAGACAGTGGTAGTGCCCGCGCATCCGGAACTCGCAGTGCTGCAGGGGAGGACAGAAGAGTCAGGACAGGCAGGTGACTTCTGTAAGTTCCCACCTACCCCAGGCCTCTGAGCTGCTGGCAGGCCCTTTGCATATGTGTGTACTTCCATGCTCAGAATCAGAAAACACAATTGTGTAAAGACCTTTCACATGTTAAAAAGTGTGACAGGGACATAAAAATATGTCCCCTTTGTCATTTGACTGAAACATCCTACCTGGTATTCATACCTATTCCTACATCCACTGCAGACATCACTAATCTATTCAAGCACTCCTCTCAGTGTGCCCAGACCTAGGCAGACATCACTGATCTATCTGAGCACTCTTAGTGTGCCCAGACCCAGGCAGACATCACTAATCTATCTGAGCACTCTTCTCAGTGTACCCAGACCTAGGCAGACATCACTAATCTATCCAAGCACTCCTGTGTGCCCAGACCCAGGCAGACATCACTAATCTATCTGAGCACTCTTCTCAGTGTACCCAGACCTAGCCAGAGATCACTGATCTATCCAAGCACTCCTGTGTGCCCAGATCTAGGCAGACATCACTAATCTATCTAAGCATTCCTCTCTGTGTGCCCAGATCTAGGCTCCGGCTCCTAAATACACTGCCAGGCAGCCCCCACAAATTTTGGGGGTAGGCTTTTATGTTTATAGTCAATCTGATCTGCCCTTCCTGTCTGGGGCACAGACAGTTCAATCTCTTATCTGTCCAATGGGCCTATGTTAATACTGTAGGCCTCTGGGGAAAGGGAGCATAGCTCTTCCAGGATGGGCAGAATGATGCCAAATGCACAGAAGCTGCCCAGCATGTAGTCATCACTGAGGGTTAGGATGAAATGACAGACCTCACCAACTGAGAACAATCAGAACTCCTGTCCGGGGGTCTTCACAGGCCCAGGGGCAGTGTCCTTCCCAGAACTTGGAGGAAGTCAGTTTTAAAAAGGGTGTGAGAAACGGCGTCCCTGCCAGGAGGATCTAGTCCTGGGCCCTGTGCCTCCCTGCTCCCACCCCCGGCCCCGCCCCGCCCACCTTGCTGACCTGGTTGGGACAGAGGCACTGCAGGGAGTAGTAAGCAAACTGGTCTCGCACGTTCACCAGGTTGTTGTTTGGGTTGATGTGGTCCAGGCAGTGGGACTCGGCCTTGCCAGAGGTTTTGCAGACGTACTTGCAGTTCCCAAAGAGACAGTGGAAGTGGAACTTGTTGGCATACTTGCAGTCCGTTGCGAGGCAAGGATCGCTGGAATGAAACCACGGCCCAGAAGGTCATTGGCATTCCTGGTGCCCGCCCCGCTGATGTCCTGACACTTGCTCATGTTGGGGTTCCACTCCCCAGGCCCCCGCGGTGCAATCAAGAGGAATGGCCCCTGGGCTGCCCTTCAGCTCAACAGGATGATTCAGCCAGAGGAGACTACAGATCCCAGCATGCCTTCTTGCCTTCTTTTTAGAGCTCTGATGGTGCATAAAGGATTGCAGTATGTAGGCTGCCCAGAGCACAGCATGCTGGGACACGTAGTTTCCATGGCCGCACCTCAGGATTAGAGATAAGGACGGCTGCAATCACTTCTTGGATATGAAAATGAGGGATGGTGCTGCCAGCCCTGGCGGGATGCCAGGGAGGGCCTGGCTGATGTGGCACGGGCACTGCCCTGGCTGTAGCTGACTGACAGGTGCAGACGGGTGGGCAGCCCTACCAGGAAGCTTTGCTACCACGGGCCAGTGGGAACAGCTGCCCAGCGTGCCAGGTTCTGCTGAGGCTCACAGCTGCTGGGGCTTCCAGGGACGGCTCGGGGCTCGGGGCCACTACCCACTCAGAACCTCACAAGCCAGCTGAGTGGTGGGATGATGAGGGGTGCTGGGCAAGCCCTGGTGGCTGGCCTGCCCTGTGAGCGGCAGCCCCCGCCCTGGAGCCCCGCCTCCCAGGCTGCACGCAGGTAGGAGGGTGCTCCATGCAGCCTTCTGCTCTGGCTGGCAACGCAGCCACCCCTGACATCGGACCTGGGGTGGGAACTCTAAGTCCAGGAAACTAAGAGGGCTGCCACTTTGGGGAGGTGAATAGAGGAAGGGACGTTGGGAAAGGGACAGAGAGGAGCACAGGTCCCCTTCCATGCCGTGGGCCCAGCCCCAGGTGCTCAGAGAGGGAGGACAGCTGCCACTCAGGTGGTGTGTGTTCATGTCCAATTTATTACTTTTATTGAGAACAGGAAGCCGCACACATAATGATACAGAGTCACCGTTCTCGCCGCAAGGAGCCACCACCATCCAGTGAGGAAGGTCCCTTTCACCCCTGAGAGCTCAGACCCTTGTGCAGGTGGGTGGAGGGGGACCTGGCCCCTCGCTACCCACCTATGACTTTGCTTGCCCTGCAGAGACTCAGCCATGGGCATGAGCCAAGAAGGCCTGGAGGGAGACACAGCCCTCTTTGCCAGGCAACGACCACCATTCCCAGCCCACCCAGGCTGGTGGTCCTCACAGCATCGCCACTGGCCTCTCCGGAACAGTGGCCGCTACCTCCACCATCTCTCCCACCCCCGGCCGCCTGCTCTGGGAACAGGCAGTGAGGTCTGAGCAGCAGCATCTTTGGCTAGAAGGACGTGGCCCGATGACCATGTCCCAGAGAAGCTGGGGACAGCCAGGGCTACCACACGGTGAGGAGCAGGGCCGCCTCAGCTGCCCTTGCTAGCACCTACTCCCGAGACACACAGGGACACAGGACTCCCGGCTCATCGAGGGACTCACTTCTCCTGGAACTGGAGGAATCCGGGTTTGACCTGGGGCTTGGCGTTTTCTAGAGAAGTCGTTGCCAAGGGCGAAGTGGGCAGGTGAGGCACTGATGCTGGAATCTGAGGCATCTGGGGTATGGTGGAAGCCAGCTGCTTCCAGGCGAGGAGGGTGGGGGTGGAGGGCACAGCAGCCGGGCTGGGAGTGGGCCCCTCCAGGGAGGAAACAGCGGCCGTGGTGACGGGAGGTGCTGGAGGGGATGAGGGGGCCAAGGAAGATTTGGTCTCAGCAGCCGAGGCCGGGAAGGAAGCCTCTGCATTTCCTTTCACTGTTCCTCCCTCCGTCCGGAAGTGGAAGCTGCGAGAGGCAGAAGAGGGGGTCTCAGGTGGGGAGTGGAGAGAGCCCTTCCCTGTCATGCCTGCCTGCCTGCCTGCCTATGACCCCAACCCCAGCCCAGGGGCCCCGTGACCTTCAGCGCCAGGTGCCAAAGGCCTCCCACCAGGAGGGAAGGACTGAGAGCAAACTACAGTGTCCTCTGATCTTGAACTTGGGCTCCTGGCTCTGCCCTAACTACACCTTCCTACTTGTGACCTTCCAAATGTGCTGTCCCTGGCTCCTCCCTACTCAGAATGGGGTGGGGGACAGCAGGCTCTGGCTCCTGAAGCCCAACCTTCCTTCCAGAACGTGTTCTAAGATATAAAGGTGTGTCTCAGGATTCAAAGACTGCTCTTCTGCAGACCGGCAGCAGGGGCTGCCTACGCAGTGAGGAGAGCCTGACCCAGGGCTTAGAGAGCAGTGGAGATCTGTTTTAAATGTTTACAAGTTCTGGGTTCAATTACAACAGGCGGCTGGGCTTGCTGCTTTGCAGCTCAATGAATTTTACAAATTAATTTCATTATTTTTAGTCAAAGAGAATAAACAAATGCAGTACTGTGCCTTGGAAAGGCCTTCACCTAGGGTCCCTGTGTGGGTCAGAGCTGGTCTCTCCAGCTGACTCTGCAGGGAGCACCTGTGGGAGGGTTGACGGCTGCACTGGGCTGGGTACAGATGCAGCTGTTGCTCACGGAGGAGCCTGGGTGGGCTCAGGGGACCTGGCTGGGGGCTGAGCCGGTGGAAGGTTGGGGGAGCCTGTCTTTTTCCAGGCAGCATCTTCTGAGAAGCCAGCGCAGCTCCTGAGGTCTGGTCAGAACTGCACATGGGTCCTGCCTGGAAGGTGGTTAGAGGTCTGTGCAGCCCCCCAGCCCCACCCAGCCCGGAGCCAGGCTAGGACGAATGGGGCTATGTATAAAGGGGCCCCTGGTGACCCCTACTCACTTGGCATGCTTGATGGCCCCGTCCAGGGTGCTGAAAAGCGCGCCGCACTCCTCCACCACGCAGTGGAAGTGGGCCTTGTGAAGGAAATCACACTGGGCGTCGCAGAAGTCCTTGGTACCAAACCTGGCAGAGGAGCCGGCGGCTTAGAGGAGACCCTGGGGCTCTGGTGAGGCCTGGGTGGGAGGTGGGGCTGGACACTGGCCACCAGGACGGGTGGGCATGGCTCTTCCCTCTCCCTTGCTCGCCCCGCAAGCCCCTCACCTGCGAAGGTACACCTTCCAGGGCTCTGATAGCTTCTCCTGAACCAATGCCTTCACGGCCTTGCCCAGGAAGGGCGAGGACTCCCCGGCGGGGCTCCCCTCCGCTTCCGTCTTGATGTTCAACAGGCTGCCAAGGTTGGGGTTGCCCTGAGACATCTGTGAGGAGGACAGGCCCATGCTTCAGGCTAAGGAACCTCTGGACACTGACCTGACTGCCCTGGGAGCAGCAGCAGCTCTTGGCTGCTCAGACCTCTCACAACTGACCAGAGCATCACGGCGCTGGCAGCCAGGAGAGGAGGCCCGACCCCACGCGGCTTTGGCTACAGAAGAGCCCTCTCTGAATGGATGCTGCCATGGGCAGGCTGCAGCACCTCCCTGGCCCTGTGGAGCTGCCCAGGCTCCTCGACACAGACCCTGTGCTCCTAGGGAGCCATCACTCAATCTGAGGCCGAGACTCAGGGCACACACTCCGGCCCAGCTTTCCCCAGACTTCGAGGCTCCCTGGTTATTTTCCTGCCAGGTTTTCAAAAGAAGTGCAGGAGGAGGAGGGATGGGGGGAACCCCCACGAATTCCTTGAGAACAAGAGAAGGCACACAAAGGAGGAGCAGGGAGGGAGGGAGGCTCACAGGGTGAGATCCAGACAGGCTCACTGCTGCAGGGAGAGGGGGGAACTGGGCGGGGGAGCCCGCGTCAAGGCTCGACCCACGCTGGGTGTCGGGTGTCAGGGCTCTGACAAGAAGGAACAAGGGGGTGCAGGGGGCAGTGACCCAAGAACGGAAAAGGGGAGCAAGAGAGCAAGCAGGGGAGGCAGAGAAGGCGGAGGGCAGGGCTCGGGGCAGAGGCCAGCGGGAGGCTCCTACCCGAAAAGGGCCCAGCCAGACCCCCACCCGGCGAGGTCCGGTCCAGGCCCAGCTCCCTCCTCGACAGTCACTCGTGTACAGTAACCAAATTAATCTTGCTGTAGTCAAATTTATCATGTGAAGGGGGAAAATATATTTGAGATGATGTATAATTTACAAAGACCCTGCATTATTTAAAATAAATATTCTGGAGCGACCTCTGCGAAAGCGTCCGAGACCATTACTCAACCCGAAAAGTGTGAATTGATGCTTCGCTCCCACTTTAGTTCCCCCACCACCTTTTTAAACAAACAAAAAATACATAAAATAAATAAAATTAATAACTAAGAGCGAAAGAAGTTAGAGGGCTCTGGAAAAGCTTTTGGAGCCCTCCGTTTGAAGGGAAAAAAAGGGTGTCAGAGGCTGGAATATATTTCTTCAGCCAGTTCATTAAATTAATTTGTAAGCAGTGGCTCTGAAATTATATCCGATGAAAAATGGCCTCAAAATTTAAATGGTACAAACTCATCTTATTAGAGGCAAAACATTAAAAAACAAACACATCCCCCCCACCCCCCAGCACAGCTTTAATTTCTCAGGGCGGGGGAATGGGAGGCGTGTGATGGATGGTTCTTACCTTATTCATAAGCGAGGATAAAAGAGATGAATTTGCCGGGACTGCGTGGCCATTTGATTCATTACTGGAACACACAAACCAAGGGGCTTTAGCTCAGATGTACGTGGGACTGAGCCCAGAGACTCACCCCTCCCAACCGGCCCCTGTGGCTCCGGCCCCGCCTGCTGTGTCTGCCCGGGCAGGAGGCTGACCCCTTGTCAGTAGGGGTTGGCCCCTGGCCCCGCGGAGTCTGGCTCTGAGGGTGCCGTCTGCAGAGCCTCCTGCAGGGGCGCAGAGCTGGGCGGTCTGAGCCTCGCCTCACCTGGGCTCCTTCAGGGTCAGGTCTAAACTGCGGTCCTGGGAGGCCTCGTGGGGACCTGGGGCGCCAGCACTCTCACCAGGCTCCTGCTTCACCTGGGCTGGGGGGAACCTGGCAGGGGTGGCCTGCTGCCCATTTCCTACAGGGGAGGGGAGGGAAGATGGTGTTAGAGGGACCGAGGGCTCCACGTGGGCACAAACCGGAACCGCCCAGAGGGAGGGCAGCGGGCTGGGTGGGCTGGGGCCCCTGGGGAGCCCTGGCTGCTGGTCAGCGGTTCTCCCCACTGACATGATCACTTGTGACGCTTCCCCCTGTGTGGCAATTCTTCAAGTGATAATTATTGCAAAATTATGTCAAAGTTGTCCTGGCTCAGGGCCTCCTGGAGGAGAAGGGCGGGAGGCTGGGGAGGGGGCTGGGGCGGGGGTGGGGGCCCTTCATTTTCTCCACCGACTGTCACAGTCAATTTGCGGGGCTGCCGCTTAGGCTTCTATTAAAGACTCTGTTAATGCTGAGGGAAAGTGGCAGATCTAGACTGGGAGCTGCGCCCCCTCTGCAGGTCCCGTCCCCACTGTTGCCGGGGCGACGGCCCTGCCTTCCACTGAGCATGCCCAGGAGGGGCATCTGCTGTGTCAGGGCTATGGAAGCTGACAGCCAATCAGAGCGGTTCAAACTATGTGACCTCGCCCGTCAAGCTGTCCAGGGCAGGGATATGAGGCCCACCCTGGCCAGGCTGGGCTGGACCCGAGTGGGGTGGGGGGAGCCGGCGGGGTGTGGGCATAGCGGGGAAAGGCTGGAGTCGGGTGGGCAGAGGATTCAGGAGGCCAAGCAGAACAGGGCAAAAGAAGTTGCTGACAGGACCAGGTCCACCGAGCCTTCCCCCACAATCCCCAAGTGACTGAAATATTAATTTGCCCCAAGGCACTGCAGCTGACAGAGAGCTGCTTCACAGACAGCAAGTGGCATTTTATTAAAAAATAAAGGAAAATAGTGCCCTCCCCTTCACTTGACCTTTCTTTTCGGGAAAAAAGCTTTTTCTAATGAAAAGAAAGTACTTGACAGTCTGGCCACTGAGCCCAGGGTAGCCCTGGAGAGGGCTCTGCCCCAGCCTGCAGGCACCTGGCCCTGGGCAGCCCTGCTGGTCTCTACCACACTTGGAATGGAAGGTGGGTCATTCCAAGCTGCCAGCTGACAGGGGTGTCCCACTGGGAACATGATAGTTTTCAGAACTCACCAGGAGCTCCCCAAAATCACTTGCCCAAGGTCCCCAGATCCTCCTGCCAAGCACTGGTCTCTCTGGAGAGCCTGGGCAGAGACCTGGGCTGGGCTGCAGGGACCCTCAGTCTTGGCAGATCTCGAGACAGTCTCATGGGCTCAAGTGCCAGACTGCTGGGGTCAAGTCTCAGCTTGGCCACCTCCTAAGGGTTGTATCTGGGGGCCACCTCCTAAGGGTTGTATCTGGGGGCCACCTCCTAAGGGTTGTATCTGGGGGCCACCTCCTAAGGGTTGTATCTGGGGGCCACCTCCTAAGGGTTGTATCTGGGGGCCACCTCCTAAGGGTTGTATCTGGGGGCCACCTCCTAAGGGTTGTATTTGGGGGCCACCTCCTAAGGGTTGTATTTGGGGGCCACCTCCTAAGGGTTGTATTTGGGGGCCACCTCCTAAGGGTTGTATTTGGGGACCCCCTCACACTGTTCCATCAGCTCCACAGGCAGGACTTTGACTGTCATCTTCCCTGCCATGTCTCCAGCACCAGCCCAGTGCCTGGCTCTCCAGCAAGCTGCCCTTAGCAAGCACTAGTGGTTGATGAATGAATGAATGAATGAATGAAGTGAGCCACATCCCAGACGAGAACCGAACTCTTCTTAAGGATTCAACTAATGCTTATTATCCAGATGGGGGAACACAGAGAGACAGGAGCGAGGTAGACATAAAAGCCAAAAACAATCCAGAGAAAGAGTAGAAAATTTTTTTAAAGAGCAGAAAATTTGAGAGAAAGGAGAACTGCTCCCCATGACGAGCCAGAGGGAGGACAGAGATGCGACGTCAACATGGCAAGCCACTGGCCAGGTGTGGCTCAAGTTAAAGAAATGCCAATTGAAATCCAGTTCCTGGGTCACACTAGCCAATTTCAAGCACTCAACAGCCATGTGACCAGTGGCTACCATATCGGACAGTGCAAAGCAGCACATTTCCACTAGCACACAAAGTGCTACTGGACAGGAGATTACGAGGGAGAGCCTGGGAAGGGCGCCCTTGGCCTTGAGGGTGAATCCCGGCATGATTCCCCTGAGTACCCTTGTAGTGTGGCCGCCTTGCCACTGGGCTGGACTCACGTCCCCTCCCAGCCACCTGGAGGAAGACCCAGGGAAGCTCTGGGACTGCTCCCACCAGGGGCTGGACTTGTGACATGGCAGGGGGAAGACGGGGGCAGGGGAGCTAGCAGGTGCCCTGGAATGCACAGGTGCCCCATGAGGCAGGGATTATTGTCCCCATTTCACAGACAGACAAAGAGAAGCAAGAGCTGCCTGGGGTGGGCAGGCCAGAAAGAGGGCCCCCAAATAGGAAATAAACAGGATGGAGGCAGAGACCAGGCAAAGAGGGGGGCAAGGAGTAGAAAGACACCTCTGCCAAACATCCCCTGCCCTGCTCTGCTCTGCACTGAGACCAGGGAGCTCCTGGGGTCCGAGAGGTACTCGATTCCTGGGCAGTGCCCAGGCTGCTCACCTGGGTCAAAGGTGGCAGAGGGCTTGAGGGCAGCCGCTGCCAGCCTGGCCATCATGGGCGAGATGAGGCCCTTGCTCGCAGAGATCCTCTCCATGATGGAGGCCGGGGGCACCGGGACAGAGGCAGCTGCTGCCGGGGCCGAGTCACCAGCTCCTGAGGCAGCCAGAGAGGGCGTGTCAGGGGTGACTGAGGCTGCTGTCCCAGATGACATGGTACCCATGAGGCTGGGGGCACCCACAGGCAGGGAGGCACTGCCCCGGCCCGGAAGGATGGGGAAGTAGGGCGCAGCGGTGGGCAGGCCAGAGTTGGAGAGGGCCAGCGCCAGGGGGATGGAACCAGGCAGGCCCTGGGCCAGCAGCCCCGAGATCTTGCTGTTGGGAGGCTTGGTGGCGCTGGGCACAGCCTCCGAGGTGGCAGTGGCAGCGGCCAGGGAGGCAGAGGACTGCTGGCTGGTGGGGGAGGCGCTCAGGCTGGAGTTCTTGCTGCTCAAGGCAGAGAAGTCGACCAGGTCGTCGTTGCTGGACTCCTCGTGCTCCGTGTCCTTCGCGCCCAGCAGCGAGGCCGGCAGCCCCAGCACGCCCGAGCCCGAGGAGCGGATGTGCCGGCGCTCGTGCTTGCGTTTGTGCGAGGTCATCTGGCTGGTGGAGGTGAAGGTGAAGCCGCAGCCGGCGCGGATGCAGTGGAAGTGGTTGGTGGCCTTGCTGTACACGCAGCCCTCGTACTTGCACTCCTCGTACTTGTAGAACTTCTTGAAGCCATCCTTGGCGTAGGCGTCGTCCTTGATGTGGTAGCTCTTGTGCTTCTCAATGTCACACTTGTTCTTGAAGGTGAATGTGCAGCCGGGGCGCCTGGACGGGACAACGGAAGCCTGTAATGGGGCCTCGTGGGGCCCGGAGAAGGCCCTGCCCTGCTCCCACTGCGGCCCTGGGAGGGATGGGCCTCCGGGTGGAAGACCAGGCTGGACACTAAGGTGGGGCCTCTGAGCAGCCCTCCACTCCTATTCCTGCTCCCCTGAGGAGGCAGGGCCCTTGAGCCACCCTCTGACCTGGTTCCCTGCTTTCCATCCCTCCCCAAGACAAGAACCTCCCTGCCGCCTCCCGCTCACCTGCAGTGGAAGTGTGTGGTCTTCTGCCCGTAGAACTGGCAGTCGGCCGTGCCACAGTCCTCAGTGGCCCGGAAGCGCTGGAAGCCATCGTTGATAAGCTGGGTGTTCTTCTTATGGAAGTTCTCGTGGGTCATCACGTCCGATGTGCTCGTGTACACCTTGTTACAGCCCACCTGCCGGGACCAGAATGGCAGTCAGGGGAGCTGAGGCCAGAGCGGCTGTTCTGCTGGGTGCAGCTGGGGCCGCAGGGTCTCGGGCCACTGACCCTGCTCAGGGGAGCTTTGGCACCTATAAACATCCAACTGGTGGGACTGAGAAAGATAATGTAGGAACCGCAGAAGAAAATCTCTAATGACCCCGCAGGCCCCTAGGGCTGGCCCGTGCTGGGTGTCAAGCTGTCTTCAGAGATTCCTGTGTGTCTCCCCAACATGGGACTGGGAGCCTCGTCCTGTAGGAGGTGGCTCTGGAGTTCCCAGTCTGTGGCTCTACCTCTAAACCCCCCGAGGGTGAGCAGGGCTGGACCCTGGGGCCTGGCAGTCACCTTTAGCCCAGGGACTTGACTGGCGGACGGTTCCTGGCACAGGGCCCTCCCTACCCCACCCGAGCTGGGCCAAGGCAGGCAGTGTTGCCATATTGAGTAAAAACCAGTGGAATCTGAGCACTCTTGAGGGCTGGGCCGTGCCAGCATCTGCACCATCTCAGCGCCCAGGGAGCGAGCCCCCCTCTGCTCCTGGGCCAGGTTGTTTCACAGAGGCCATAACAACCCCCTGACAAATACCGGGGGAGGCGCTCCCGCTGCTATTTGCAACCCAAAGTTGCTCCCCCTGGACCTGACACCTTGAAAAAGCCCAGACTCTGCGTGGCATTAAAACAAAGAATTAAACAAAAACCTCCTCAGGAATCATTTGCAATACTGCTCTTGGTGTTAAAGCCTAAAAAATGTCGGTCTGTATAAACAGCTCGCTGAATTTCACCCGCACCAAGTATGGCCATGGGGAAGGCCCCACCCTGGCCCACCAGACACTGCCCAAGCCTGAGCCCCCAGGACGCCCTCCTCTGGCTGCCCAGCCCTGGGAAGGGACGGGGGGGGGGGGGGGGAGCCGGGGCCCCTGCCCTCTGGGCGGGGGCGGAGCGGGCCGAGGAGGGCGGGGCACCTGCATGCAGTGGTAGTGGGTGCTCTTCCCGTTGAGGTGGCAGCCGTGGTAGTAGACACTGCAGTCGTCCAGCGGGCTGAAGCGCATGAAGCCGTGCTGCAGGGAGTTGTCCCGCTTCTTGTGCATGTTGTAGTGCCGGATCACGTCCTGCTTGCTTGTGAACCTCTGCCGGGAGAGGGCCGGGTGGGCAGGAGGCTGGGCCTGGCCCCACGGCCCTCAGGCCTCCTTATCAATAACCCTCTTTGGGGTCAAGGTAGCCTAGACGGCCCCAAGGTCAGCAAACTGGATGCGGAGGGAGTAAGTCCAAAGGTCCCAGAAACACGGACCCTTCCCTGACCTACAGCTTCCCAGTAGTTATGCTCAGAAGCAGAAAGGATGAATTGGGCCAGGCCTTGAAGGTAGGGGCTCTGAAAGGTGACAAGTCATTATGTCTAGTGCCACCTACGGGCTCTGCCAGGCTGGGTTCCCTGGCGAGACACAGGGAACACCCCTCTCGTTCACTAGCTCTGTACTTACCAGAGGGTGGCTTTGAACATAAGGGACAATCTATCTGAACCTCAACATAATCATCTATAAGACGGCACAGTAATACCAGGCTCTCAAGGCCACTGGGAAGAATCAGCTAGGTCAGGTGCCCAGGCTGTCTGGCACAGTCCTTGGTGCACGGCGGACTCAATGAATGGGAGCTCGAACTGTTCTCGCTGGGATGCAGGTGGCTCCAGATCCTACTAGATGCCTGTGGGCAGCAATCTGGGAACATGGACAGGCTGGTAGTTTTTCTGGGCTCTTTGCCTGCCCGAGTTAGGTTCAAGTGGCCCGAGCAGGATGGAGCAACCCCGTCCTACTTTGAAAAGGCCCCTTGGCCGTGATGCCGGCGCAGGCGCAGGGCTGGTGCCTGCGGACATACCTGGTAGTTGCACTCGGGGTCGAGGCAGTGGTAGTGCTCGCGGTACTGGTAGGCGCAGTGGATGTGGCCACAGTGCTGACTGCCTGAGAACCTACAGAGAAGAGGGGGCGGACTCAGGCCTCTCTGGAGGCCAGCTCCAGGGTCCTCAGCCGAAGTGGCCAAGGAGAGTCTGTGCCCGTGGTCTAGAGAAGTGCTGCTGCCTGGGCCCCGTATGGAGATGTGCAGGGGCAGAGGTGATCCCCTGAGGTGAAGCAGTAGAGGCTGAGAATGCTGGGCGAGTGACTGGGCCTGCTGGGAATCCTAGACCCACCGAGTGGCAGGCCATCCTTATCTGCCCTGGGCGTGAGTGCCAGGTGGGCTTGGCACAAGGTGGGAGGAGGAAGCCGGGCCAAGTCAGAAGTCAGAGCAGAGACAGAGGAAGGGACCTGGACTGGGCCGGGGTGAGAAGGTGAAGGCAGGAGCCCCCAGGTGGCCCACCTGCCATTTCTGCAGGTGCTGCCCACCCCCTCCCCACCCAGCGCTGGTGCTAGGGACCCCAGCTGGGCCAGCCCAGGGCTCTGTTGCTGAGAAGTATTAAAGGGCTCTCTCTGTCCTGGGCTTTCCTGACACTTGAAACAGTCCAGAGTTATGAATTTTTAAAGCACAGCATCTGTTTGGCTTCTCATAGCAAGGAGCACGCTCTCCGTCAACTCCGTGGCCGGGAGCCCCATGCTGCCTGGCCACGGCCCGCCTCCCAGAAAACCCGTGCCTCCTCCAGGCCCTGAAGCCACCGGGGTGTGGTTCTGACAGCCTGGATGATGGCCACCCAGGGAGAGCACACCTTGACAACCGTGGACAAGGTGGTGGGCTCCACCTGCCTGCCCCACCAAGGATGGTGTGAGACTGAGGGAGAGAGGAGACAGAAACCCCCTTGTAAGGGGGAGAATCACTGGCAAATAAATATTTAAGCTGAAGCTGCCAAAAGGACCATCTGCTGAAGCACTAATAATAATGATAATAATAATAACAGAGCAGAGCAGAGCTGGAAAGACAGGGAGGGACGGGGACGGGAGACGCACAGCAGGACGGGGAGAAGGTGGAAGGTCAGCAGAAAGACGGCTCTCAGGGCACAGCCCCTGCCACGTGCTGCCCCTCCAGGTGCTGGTCGCCAGGGGTCTGATCTGGGGGAGTCTGATGAGGGGAAGGTTCTTCACCCGCCAATCCCACTTCCTTAAGGATGTAAAGGGGCAGGTCTAGAGCCAGGGAGTGAGGATGAAGGCCTGACCCCAGGGGAGCACACTGAGGCCCCACCAGCGAGGACAGCTGCCCTCACCCCTCCTCATCCCTGACTGTTCCACACTGGCCTGCACCCCACCCATCTATTGGGCCCTTTTGGGTACCCCAGCTCTGCCTGGGGCATAAACTGCTTATGGGCATATGGCCTGGACCACATTAAGGGGGCGGGGGCTCTGAGACGGGGCAGAGGGTAGTCCCTCGGGGGAGTCTGAGAGCAGGAGTGTGTGGGGCTGGGGAGGCAGCAGGCACCTTGGCACTAGCAGTCAGATGGACATATGGCCCCACAGTCCCCAGGCATTCCTGCCCTCACCCCACCTTCTCTTCATGGCAGTCTCCTCCCCAGAAGCCTACCTGGCAATATATTTCTGGTAAATGTTTACATCTTCGGTGACAGCTGGTTTATCTGTGGGCAATCCGTTCCTGGTGAGAGACACACAGGGCACAGCTGGTTAGCAGACGGGTGGCCTCATGCCCCAGGAGTGTCTGGGGGCAGCTCCCTGCCCGGAGGCCCTGACCCTTCTCTTCCTCACTCTGTAGTGTTCCGGGCACTCAGGGTGGGACTGGAAAAGTCTTCTCGCAGAAGACAGGCACAGGTTCAGTTAGCCCACCTTCGGCCAGGGCAGGGCTGTGGGCACGGGCCTGGCCTAGAGTCCAACCGGGTAGGAAGCCTGGGAAGCTGGGGCCTGATGCCCCCTTGTACACAGGGAGTCAGGAGGCTGCACAGAGTGGGTACCAGGGGACCCCAGGGGAGAAGGCAAGAACAGCACCAAGCAAGTACGGCTGAGTGGTTGGAAAAGCTCCCCCCATGCAGAGGGCAGCTCCCTAAATCTGCTCCCGGTTTCTCGCCCTGCCTCCAGGGGGAAGGGTCTTGCTTAGCCCCACAATCATTTTACCACTGCCCAGGGCTTCACGCTGGGTGTGCCCACCCCACCCCAGCCTCCTACCTTCTCTTGCTGCCTTCCCATGGCCCAGGCTCTGAACCTGGGAGCCATGGCCACCAGCTTGGACCCCAGAACCCCCAACCCAGAGTAGGGCTTTCCCAGCCAACCACAAGCCTGCAACTGGCCCTCGGGGTGGCAGGCAGAGGAAGTCATGGGCAGATGGGGGTACCAGGACTATGCAGTGCGTGTGTTAGCAGATGAGCACATGTACAGAAGTACAGGCAGACCTCAGCGATGTTGCAGGTTTGGCTCCAGATCATTGCAATAAAGTGAGTATTGCAATAAAGTGAGTCATGTGCATTTTTTGTTTTCCCAGAGCATAGAAAAGTTATGTTTATGCTACACCGTAGTCTATCAAGTGTGCAATAGCACCACGTGTAAAAAGCAACACACATACCTTAATGAAAAAATACTTTAGGGGTAGGGGCGTAGCTCAGTGGTAGAGCATGTGCTTAGGATGCGTGACGTCCTGGGTTCAATCCCCAGGACCTCCATAAAAAAATGCTTTATGCTAAAAAAAAATGCTAAATGTCATTTTACAACGCAGAGGTTGCTACAAACCTTTAATTTGTAAAACCAACAACAACAAGACCTGCAATATCTGCAAAGTGCAATAAAGTGAAGCACAATAAAACAAGGCCTGCCTGTACCCAGCGTAAGCATGTGTGCGCAGCACGATGTGTAGTGCACGGGTCCACCAACCAAGTCTGAGCGATTATGTAGACAGAGGAGTGTGTGTGTGTGAGTGGCTGCGCGCATACGTATGGAAGCACCTGTATGAGAATCTGAGTGCACAGTGGATGTGCACAAGGTGTGAGTGTGTGTGTCCATAAACAAGAGCTTCAGAGGCAGGAAGTGGGCCTCTGGGCCACTCTAGTCCCAGGCTCAGGGCTGGCAGTGTGGGTGGGGCGTGCCTTACTTGACAGTGGAGACGGTCCCCGTGGTGATGGAGTCTGTTTTGGAGAAGGTCGACTTCAGGTACTCGGGAGTGTTGAAAGGCAGGGAGGCAGGTGGCTCAGGGCCCGAGCTGGGGGCGCTGGGAGCAGTGGGCACGCTGGCGAGGGGTGCAGGAGCCAGGCTGGGGGTGGGTGGAACCTTGGTGGGGCCCGGCTTCGGGATGGCCCGGACGTCATACTTGGAGGGACGCCCCACCTTGCCCGTCTTGAAGGCAATGGCCCCGCCCATGTCGGGGCTGCCCTCCCCAGGCTTGAAGAGGTGCAGGTACTTGACATTCTCCAGGTCGTACTTGGATGGCTTCTTGTAGGCGCTCCCATTCTGGGGTC
This sequence comes from Camelus bactrianus, assembly GCF_048773025.1. Classification (NCBI taxonomy): domain Eukaryota; kingdom Metazoa; phylum Chordata; class Mammalia; order Artiodactyla; family Camelidae; genus Camelus; species Camelus bactrianus. The sequence continues at coordinate 72,464,864 of NC_133551.1, read as the reverse complement.
GCAAGTGCTCGCCTGTCTTCAGTTTCTGGATGAAGAAGTCGTACTTGGAGGCACGGGCCACCAGGCCCTGCATGGGGACACTGCTGTGAGAGGGCAGAGGCAGGATGGTGGCCTTGGTTTCCAGGTGCGTCGTGCTGCTGGGCAGCCGCAGGCCAGGCAGGGGCCCCATGGCCTCCTTGCCCGCCCGTGCCTCGGCCGTGGCGCCGTGGGCCGGCCAGGACAGCTGCTCGCCGGCCTTGAGCTTGCGGATGTACTCTTCATACTTGGAGAACCTCGCCCGTTTGCTGAGGGCGTCCTCAGAGGCGGGCAGCGTGGAGGAGGTGGTCGCCTCTGGGGTGGAGCCAGCGTGCAGCTTCTCGAAGCTGATCTTCCTGGCCAGCTCGTCCCTCGTGTTCTGGTCGTCGTAGCCAAACATGCCAAGGAACTCAGTCACGGTGGAGGCCGCATAGTCCCGCAGTGAGGAGGCCTCTCCTACAGCAGGGAGGAGAGGGGCAGTCAGGGGAGGGAGCAGGGTAGCCAAGGGACAGGAACCCCCACCCCCACAAAGAGGGAGGGAGCCGCCTGGGGAGGGGGCGGAGCAGGACATGATCTATGGACATTTGGCTCACTTGTTAGGTTTTACGACTCTTAAATTAATTTGTTTAAAAAAAAAGTAATTAATACTGGGGTAAAATAAAACGAGTTCATCAATGCCAGGAAAATCAATTTCCTAAATGTTCTGGCCGATGGCTTTTCAGTACATTAAACAAAGTTTCATAAATGTCTCCGCTCTCTCGCCTTGGCCTAATATGAAAGAGAAGTCATTTTACTGGAAGTAAGGCCAGATCCTAACCTGCCTCCCAGGGTCGGGGTGAGAATGGGTGCTGGGGATAGGCAGGGCTGAGGGCCAATGGCTGGGCAGTCAGGAGGGATCCCAGGGGCCAGAGGAGCCACTGAGGATGGGTCGGGGTAGGCCTGGCTGAGCCTGATGGAGGGTCCTCCTTGCCCCCTACAAATGGACACACAGGTCACTTATCCCTGGGAGGACGAGGAGCTTACCCCAAGTCTTCTCAGGACCTGTCCTCTTGGCCCCCTCCGAGCCCCCCAGGTTGCTGAAGGTCCCAGACAACAGGGTCGAGGGGATAGGGACTCTGCTAATGTGTTTGCTCAGACTCCCTCAGGGTCCCCTACTCCAGCCAAGACTAACAATGTGGAGGGGGCTTCAAACCTCCCTGGCCATCCTCTGGTCACTCATGTTCATGCACAAGGGTGGGCCACCCCCAGGGGAGTGAGAGCCGGAGAGGCAGCAGCTGAGTGCGGCCCATCTCTTGCTCCACTGTGTCCACAGCAGGACACACAGAGATCCCCGGGGCATCCTCCCTACAGGGACACACGCACATGCACACACACTCAACCTCACATCCCTAGTGACCTTCCCAGCTCCACAGGCACACACATGTGTACATAAACCTCCCCAAAGTCCATACCCAGCTCCCCAAGATGAGCCTCAGGATGGCGGGGCAAGATGATCCCATTCTGCCTGGGGCTGAGAAAACCTAGCAGGATGTAAAAAAGTCTCCGAGCTCCTGCGAGGAGAGGGAGGAGGGAGGATGGCAGTCCTGTGAGGACCAGGACCCCACCAGGTGAGGAGAGGACACTGGCGAGCAGCACCTGGCACCCACAGTGGGTAAAGCGATTGAAGCAACCGACAGACAGCCGTTCCCCTGGGTGAGGTGGCCGGTGGGCAGCTGTCCTGACCTCAAGCTACTAGGGGTTGGGGACCCAGCTTGGGAGGAGTGGGCTCTGGCTGCTAGATTCAGTGGCTCAGGGACCAGGGAGAGGGGCTAAAAATAGCTGGAGGCAGCTGAGCCCTCGCTATATATGGCAGAGAAACAGAAGGCTTTGAAGGGCAGGCAGCTTAGAGCAGGGAGGGGGCCGGGCAGGGGTCCCGGGGGCAGCCCAGGGGCCTGCATTCCCAAGCCCAGGCTGGGTGGCTAGGGCTTCGGCTGACTATCTCTAGTGCCCAGGGCCGAGCAGGCCAACCCGGGTGTCACACTGCAGTCCCATAGGGCCTCAAATCAGAGGGGTGAGGCCTGGGGCCATGAGGCCACTGGCAGTTCCAGCCCTGCCTCCCCAGCTCTCTGCTCCCCAGGGAGGGGCTAGGGCGCTGAAGGGACAGCAGCCTCTGTCCCTGTCCCTCCCCTCTCCTCAGGCCCAGCGCAATCACCTTGTGTCTGGGAACGGCAAGGGCTTTTCCTATCAGAGGAAACTGAAGGTCACACTTTTCCTCATTGATCTTGCAATGTTTGTTAATTACTCTGTCACTGATGTGGCGAAGGATAATTAAACAGCTCTGTTTATATCTTATATGCATAATTATGTGGCTGCGCAGGGCTCCCCGCGCAGGGAGGAGATGCGCCCCTCACTGCAGGGAGAGGGGTTAGGGAAGCGGGCAGGGGAGGCTCAGGACACCAGGCACAGGCTGAGAAGGAGGCTGGGAAACTGAGAAAAGACCCCAGACCCAGAGTTCCAGCCCTAGCAGTACCCCTTCCCACATGGAACCCTAGGCCATCCCTCCCTGGAGCAGAAGGAGCTCAGGGCTGCTCTGGGTCTAAGGACAAGCAGACACCAGAAAAGCCTGGCCTTAACCATCTCGTGGGAAAGAGGTCAGCCAGGGGACTGCGTCCAGGGCAAGAGGGTGTAACAAGATATGCCAGCTGGGCCATCCCTGTGGCTCTGTGCCTCACCTCTGAGCAATCCTGCCTAGGAGAGCCAGGATCCCTGCCGAGGAGAAGGTGGGCTGGTGAGATGGGGGGAGAAGGCTTTGGGGAGAAGGCAAGAGGAGGGTGGGAGAACAGGCTCATCCTAGAGCTTCTTGGAGAAAACACCTTTACTGACAGCAAGCTCGTGCGGTTCATGATGCTGACTACCACCCGTCCAGGGACTGCATCGCCCACGGCTCCTCCCTGTGCAGGTGGGCGTGGACAGTCATCTACCCGTACACCGTCCGTCCATCCATCCATCCATCTGCCTGCCTACCCATCCATCCATCTATCCACTGCTTCCTGAAGACCCTCTGTGTGTTCAGCAGCCCATCTCAACCCTGCTCACATATTTGGGAAACTGCCTTCTCAGGCCCTTCTCCTATCCCTGCCCAAGTCATCTCTCCCATTCCAGTTGTGACCTTGGCCCCAGCCCACCCATCCTCAGTCCTCACTAGGTCTGAATGAGGGGTCACTATTTGCAGTGAGAGTGAGGGAAGTGGGCATGCTCTGTGGATACACACCACTCCTTCCTTGCTGGGCTCCCCTCCTCATGGGGTTGTGTTCCATCTGGGGCTTCAGACACCCACCTGAAGCCTGCTTGGCACTGGGGCCACTGTCATCCTTGGAGGCTGCCCCATCCGAGTCCTTCTCCTCCATGCCGCCGCCTTCCTTGGAGGGCTCTTCGCCGTGGTCTTCCTCGTCGCTGCAGCCCTGTGGCTGCACCATGTAGACACCCTCGGGTGGCAGCTCCAGACCCTCTCGGGCAATCCGCCCCAACACGGGCGTGGATGCCGGCTCCTCACTGTACTCCCCGTTGACCCACTTCTCGATCACCGCCCGCCTCTTGTCTTCCTCACTGCGGGGGGCCCGGGCCGCCCCAGGCTCGGGGCCACTGCGCTCTTTGTCCCGGGGCCTCAGGGGGCTGCCCTCAGCTTGAGAGCCAGCCTCTGCTCCCTTCTCCACCACCACCTGGCGGCTCAGCTTGGCGCAGATGGCGTTGAGCTTCAGGCCGCCTTTGCGCTTGGCCGCCATCGCGGGCTTGCCTGTGGGTGGGTCGGTGCACCGGGTGCCTTCAGCTGCAGGGATGAAGGAGAGGGGTCAGAGGCACGTGTGCCAGGCACAGCCACTCACCTCAGCAGCAGGGCAGAGAGGACCCTGCCCGGTATCCCCCAAGCCAGAGGTCTCCCCAGTCATGCCCCCCCCCCCACGCTGCCCCGAGACGGCAGGCACTTGTTTGTCCCCTCACTAGCCTGTGAGGTCCATCCTCAGAGCCTGGCATGCACTAGGGGGTTCCGAAATACTTAGTAAACGAACACATGAATGAATGAATAACTCTTCAAACACAGAGGCAGTCTCTTCCCAAGCGCCTGGCTCCTGGAAGCATTTCCTATACTTGTTTGGCCCCAGGTGCCTCCTTGGAGAGGCAGGCTGGCCGTGCCCTGGATAAAGGAGGGTGGGATTCCCTGGGACACTTGAAGACACTGAGGGACACAGACTAACGAGCTGGTCTTGAGGCAAAGCTAGCAAGTGACAGCAGCCTGACTCCACCTGGGAGCTTCTGCCCACCACACGACCTGCCGGGGAGCAGACAGCCAAGAGCCAGGGCAGCCTGTGCCAATCTCTTGCTTACCATGCCAGTAGCACTTGGCTGGTACCCTTCCCCACCTGGGCACCTCATCCCCAGCAGCCCCTCCGCCCTGCCTGGTCCCTGGGCCCCACCTAACACCAACCTCTGCTCCCTGCAGAGCCCCAGGATCTGCTCCTTTTCTCCAGCCACCAGGACCCTGCAAAGGCGTCCATTTTTCCTCCTTAGGGTCCTTCCTGCCCCTTCACAGACCCTCTCTTGGCTCCTCTGGCCATATTCTGTTGCTTCCCCTTCTCCCCAAGCCTCAGGCAGGGCTGTTCCAGGACAGAGTCCCTCACTGCCCTTCCGAGGGCCACTGGTCTCTGGCTGTGGACCTCCCTCTGTTTTCTCTGCCTCAGCCAGCTAGTGCAGGCCTGGAAGGCCAGGCTGGCCCCAGGAAGCCCACTTTCCAGCCCTGAGAAGCTGCAGCTAAACCATGTCGGGATTCCTCACTTCCCCAATGAAAAGCACAGAAGCTGTAGTTACGGCGCCTAGTCCCTGAACACGCCAGCCCGACACAAACAGCTGGAAACTGTAACTTGGCTGCCTGAGCGCTAGCCACCTCCCTCACGCCTGCTAAGCGGGGCGCCCAGGGCCCTGGGGCAAATGCCAAGACCACTCACCACACAGCCTGGGACCTGCCACAAAGGCCGACAGAAGTGGACACATGTACACCTGTTTATCTGTGTATCTGTCCGTCCATCTGTCTGTCCACCCGTTCATTTAGTGAACTCCTATTGTGTGCCAGGCCCTACGGTGGCGGCGGGGGTGGGGGCCACGGCAGACACAGTCTTGGCTCACATCCGCTTTGTGCACAGGGAGCCCCACTGAAGCAGGGCTCTCTTGTGTGACCCTCAACAGAGTGTGGGCATGGCCAAGTCTGCACAGAGGTCAAAAGGCTAAATGAGGGCAGGTCATGGTCTCAGATTCATGGTCAGAAGCGGCTTCACGATAATGGTCAAGATCCTAAAAACCCACATACCTGGAACCCACTGAGAGGCTTACTGGGGTGGCCACACCTGTGCCAGGACCTATGCACAAGCAGACTTGGCTTCTACACACAGATGGCTGTCCCCCGATACAGACAACGCCAGTGCCCCCAGATCCTTGCCTTGAAGCCAGGTGACAGCCTGTATGGCCTCACTTGGCCCACAGGGGTCCAGTGATCCCAGCCCAGTGCCAGAGAAGGGTCTGCTCAATTCCCTCCAGTTCTCCCATTCCTGCCACCCTGGCTCTGACGGCTCCACCCTCACCGTAGCCGGATGCCAACTCTACCCACGTTTGTCCACATCTCCAGGTTTGTGCTGTCCACACCCAAATCTCCAAGCATTGTCATGGGTTCCTTCTCAAAGCTCAGCGATGGGGCCCATAATCACATTATCCCAACCAACCTCTGGCCAGCCGCCAGGCTCCGTGACACCAGGTTTCCTCCAGCAGGCCTATGGAGAGCAAGCCTCACCTGGCCCTCTTTGTCCCCTGCCCTGGTGTAGAAGGGAAGGGTGGGAGTAGGGGAGCCTGCTCTATTTTTACCAGGAGGTAAGCAGCCAAGTGTGTATGGCAGACGGCAAATGAATCTATAAATATTTATCCCAAGGAAGAGGGAAGCAGAAGCTCCCAGGGCTGCACTTGCTGCTGGTGACACCCCCTCCCTGGGCCCCCACCCATCCTGGAGCCTCCTGGCACTTGGGCCCACCCAGCCCAGCCCACCCTCTCCTGATCTCAGCTGTGTGCCTGGCTCAGCCCCTCACAGGCCCCCACCAGCTGCGATGCAGCTGTGCACCGGGCCCACCCCCTTCCCGTGTGCAGGCCCCTTGGCTCCGCCTACACCCCCTACACCTGCCCTCCAGCTGCTGCTCTGTCCCAGCCCACCTGCCTTCCAGATGTTGCCCTCCCTCTGACTCTACCGCTGGTCCTGGGGGGAGGTGAGAAGGCGTGTGGGCCTGGGGTGCAGGGCAGGAGGCAAATGCAGGCCTTACTCATAAGTGCAAACACATGTGACTTTGGGGCTGCAAGGAGGGGTGTACGTAAGAGATGAGGCTCAAGCTGCCTGCTTGCCGGCCCACCTCCGGCCCTCACGGTGGGGCCTTTCTCCCTCCCGCCCCCATCAGGGTCCTAGGACCTGCAGACTACCCCCTTTGTGGTCTGACCCCAGGCTCCTGTCCATGTAAACATTCCCCTGACTTTCTTCCCTAAAACATAAACGCCGTGGCCAGGCCTCAATGGGAGGAAGCCATCCGTCCCCGGCCCTGTCACTGCCCCTTTCATCTCCTTCCCGCCACCAGCCTGCCCGCTGCTCTATTTACACTGGACACTTCCTCTGGGAACAATACTGCCCAGGAGGCAGGCCTGGGCCGGAGGCTGGGAAGGAGAGGGGACTCCCTTACTGCTTACCCAGGAACCGGCCCAGGAACCCGAGGAGGCGAGGGGCGGGGCAGCTGCGGTGGGCCCAGCCGGGCCTGGGGGGAGGGGAGCAGCCCGGGCCCTCCCAGTCTCCAGCCTCTGGCCCTGGTGGTGCTGGACAGGCTCGGGGCGAGCCCTGGGAGGTGGCACAACACCACGCATGGTCCGACCTCTGGGGTCAGACAGTCATGAGTTCACTGCCTGGCCTTGCTAGCCCCGGGCCCTGGGGTGAGCTTTCTCCCCATGAAAAGGCTGCAGGCCTGTAAGGTTAGAGGCTGCTTGTCTGTGCCAAGCACAAGGCCTGAGAAGCAACGACCTGGGAAAAGGCAGCTGAGCCCTAGGAGGGGACAAACAGGCAAGCATGGTGCCACATCCAAGCACGGGACCCCAAGACTACGAACCACACCTGGTCCAGAAGAGGCAGTGGGGACAGGAGAGGCTGGAGGGCTGGACTGTGGACAGGCTGGCTGCTCAGCAGCAAATGGTCCCTTTCTGGTTCCCGGAGCCTGAGCCTCCCCTCTGAGGGCTCCAAACCCAACAAGCCCCAGCAGGCAGCTCTCATCTCCAAGCTGAGCGGGTCCTGCTCAGGGTAGAGAAAGGAAGAGGCGAGAACTGGACTGTCCATGCACCCGTCAGGCACTAGCTCACGATGTCTCACAAGGACCCCGTGAGGCATGTACTGTCACGGTCCCATTTGACAGAGGAGGAAACTGATTCTGGAGCCGAGAAGACACTCCAGAGGCCAAGCTCACGAAGGCTGGGGCTCAGCAAGGTGCAGGGCCACCACCGTGTCCCCATGAAGGATCCAGGTTGGCTCTAGGAAGTCTTAGGCCTCCCTGCGAGGGCTCCTTTCCACCCTTGTCCATCTCCTCCTCACCCCCACTCCCAGTTCCCATAACACGGAGCCCCCTAAAGTGTTAACTGTGATGGGTAAAATGGTGCAGCAGATTGCTACAATAAATAATTTACTGATATTTATAAATATGCAAATCAGCCAGCTTCAGAAATCGAATGAAGGGAGGGCCTCGGGAGAAGGGCCCGTTATGGCAGGAATCTCATCACTCCCTCCAAAGGCTGGGGAAGGCCAGGGCTCCTGCCAGTTCTGGTGGGGAGAGGGGGGCTCCTGTAGCTGCACCTGGGCCCCTCGCTCCTGATCCCTGGGGACCGTGGGGGTGGCTGCAATGGCTCCACCTCCTCGCCTGCTCAGGGCCAGGTCCTCCCCTGCCCTCCAGCCTGGGCTCATGGGGACCAGAGGCTCCAGTGCCCACCACCCACAGCCAGGTCTCGGAGTCACTTGTCCCGCCATGGGGGTGGGGGTTAGTCCCTTGGGGCTGGGCAGGCCTGGCAGCCCCTCCCCACCCGTGAGTAATGTGTTTCGGGGCTGGGCGGCCTGTCAGCTACCAGGCTCCGCGTGCTTTATGGGCTCTGCCTGGTGGCTCTGAACTCCCTGGTAGGAAATAAAGTTCTCCCTGCGCGTCCCTTCTAAACATTTCACTCAGTGGAAACGGTGTTTAAGAAAAATGAGGACATATTTCTTCCTAAGGATGCAGTGTCCCCTTTGGGCAGCCTAATGCCCGCTGTATATCAAAAGGTGGTAAGACAGGGGCCAGGCACCCGTCCCCTCGGGTGGGGGTGGTCTGGGGCCCACCTGCCTGCTGCCAGGTGGCTCAGGGGCCACAGGCACCACTGGGCCACTCTGGTGGCTGCCTGGGCCCATGCTGCCTAGAGCAACACAGCGGCTGGCACCCTCTGAGCACCTCCCCAGTGCTGGAGGAGGTGCCGGTCACTTCTCAGCAGCACCGCAGTGATGCCCCAACATCCCCACACGGCCGCTGTCCTGTCCCTGTTTCCAGATGAGGAAGCAGAGCCCAGCGACGTGGTCAGTTGCCACGGTCACCCGGAGTCCACGCTAGAGCCGGACTCCCCCTGGGCTTGGATGCCTCACTGTGTAAGACCTCACACAAACCTCCCACAGTCTATCAACTGGGGTGGCAGCAATGCTGAAGCCTCCCTGCCACCCCTAAGAACTTAACTTGACAGGCCACGAGCCCCAGTGTTGGGGTGCTCTGCCTGTGTTCATTCAACAAACAGTCTCTGAGAACCGTCTACAGGCCAGACCCTGAGCTTAATTCTGAGGCTATGACATGAATAAGACAGACCGTCCTGGTCCTTGCCATCACGGACTGTTCAATTTAGATGAGGGGGCAGACGTTCAAGTCATTACAAGTGTGATCACTGCGATGAAAAGTCTAGGTGCCACAGGAGCAGCGAGTCTGCGAAGCAAGGAAGGGTTCCTAGAGTCACCTGCTCTCTTACAAGCTCCCCGCACCACACAGCCCATCTCCATCTTAACAGTTCCCTCCCTTTCTCCCTGGCCAGGCCTATCCCTGAGGAGAGGGCTGTCCTTCCCTCTCGGGCCCAATCCCACCCTGAGCTCGAAAGAGAAGGGCCACTGAGCTTCTGCGGGAGGAAGGAGTGGCCACTGCTCCCCCAGGGCTGTTAGCCAGGTCCCCTGGTCCCGAACAGCTTTAAGTCGGGACGCGGGGGGCCCAGCCACTATGTCCTACATGCCCCCCTTTGTTTATTTATTTATTATGATTTTTTAGTCCAGTTAAAAGGTTTACTATCCAGACGCGTCTAAGTGGCCTCACTTAGCGTAAGTAACTCTATAAATCAGGGGAACTGTTAGCATCCACCGCACAGGCTGGCTATCAATCTCCCCCAGGTCACAGCCAAACAGGAAGGGGAGAAAAAAAGAGTTACCACCCAGGGGAGATTTAAAACACACACACGGCGCACACACAGACTGCGTGCGCGCACACATACGTGGGCATTTCTCTACTTGTACACTCATTATATTCACACAAGCACATGAGAGCAGCCCGGAAACCGGCAGTGCTGCGTGTGGTCATGATAACCACGCACAAACACGGCTCCTGCAGCCTGAAGGGGATACGGAACCTGAAGGAGGGGAGTCTCTGGTGGGCCCCCAGGGCCGGGCTCTCAGTGCCTGAGCCACCCCGCTGAGGCCAGCGGCTCTGGAGGGCTGCGGAGGGGCTCTGCTCGGGCCTCCCTCCTTCTGTGGCCCCTGCCTCTGCCAAACCCCAAGGGACCAAGCTTTGCCCTGTTGTGTGCCTGAGGGAAGCACTCGGCAGGGAGGTGGAGTCCAGGAACAGGGGTAGGGAAGCTGTCAGCTGCAGGTCCTTGCCCACCGTGCCCAAGGCTGGGCACACCCCAGGCACAGCACAGGACCCAAGAAGGGCAGTGCCATCCCAAGGAGGGACTGGCGGCTGTGCAGAGCACTGGAGGGTGCCCAGGGTAGGCAACCACCTGGAGCAACCTTTCTGCAGCGGCCTCAGGACTGCCTCCCCTTCTCACTGGAGTAGGTGTGGCTGCAAGTGCACAGAGCTTGGACACAGGCTCCCACCCCATCCCTAGAGAGGCCCCATACCTAGAAGGCCCCACTAGGACCTGGAGTGGGGAGGCCACTCCTGGGCACCCCTCAGCCTCTCCTGGTCTCCTCTGTGGATCCCCAAGGCAAGAGGGTGGAAGACCCGCCCAGGCCCACCTCCTCTCCCACCTCGCCCAGAGGCCTCCCTGGCTCCCCCGCCCGCCGGCCCGCTGCATCTCCCCATGAACTCTATTTCTCTTTCCTCTCTGAAAACAACTGAGCTGTAAATACTGTTTAACCTTCTCCCCCCCCTCCCCCCACCCCCTCCCCTCCGCACTATAAAAACACAAATATGCTATAACTCAGCCGGCCCGGCCGCCCAGCCTCCAACATGCCCTGCGCCCGGGCCTCTCAGGAAGGTCATTACAAACGACTTTCCGATTCACTGCTCCTGAAATAATTTTGTGTATTAAAACCTGAATCTGCACTTTCTGGGGCCGAAAGCCTCGCTTAATTATGGCGGGTGTCCTTGGGACGGACAGTGATCCTTCACTCGCCAGCCCGCGCTCCAGCCCTCCGCCCGCCAGCCCGCCCCCCTCCCTGGGTCCAATCTGTTTTCAAAGTGTGTCTGTCCTTTATTAAATTGTTTTCTTTTCCACATTATCAGTTGCCATGGAGACCTCATCTCTCGGATTATTTGAATTTCATTATATCTATTGATTTGGGAGCATTTCATCTTTTTTATTGTTTTTCTGTCAATTTTCAAAACGAATAACCATCTAATTTGCGTCAGTGCTGATTATGTTTGTCCCTCAATAGAGGTCGGCAGCTGCGCTGGGGAAACAAATCAATGAAAAACCATCATAAAACTCCCCACTCCAGTCTCCAGGATGTGTGGGTGACATTCCACGCCTGCGAGAGACACACTCATCAGCTCCAAGTTCAGCTACGGTGGCGGCAGCTCCACTCCACGTCCGCCTCCTCTGGCCTTAATATTTAATTCCGCGATTTGGGGCATTATTAGTGGTGTTTTTATTAGTGCGTGTGCATGTGAGTGTTCTGGTGGTGGGCTGGCTGTTTTGTTAATTTGTGGGTGAGGCAGGGAAACCCCGGAGGAGGGCAGGGCAGACGGTGCTGGGGGTGCGGTGGGAAGTGGAGAAAAGGGGGGGATGCCCTGGGGACGGGGCCCGGGACCGGGAGGACCACAGTGAGGGGCTGGAAAAGGGGGGACGCAGAAGGGGGACCTCGCAAAGGGGAGGAAAAGAGGGAATTCAAACTGCTTACTTTGTTGGTTTTTTTTAAATAATTTATGCAATTTTAAGCATTTATGTATAAATTTTTTAATAAGCCACCCTGGAGCAGGATGGCCATTAACATCCCAACGTCCTTCTGTCCAATGGGCTGGCGGAGAGGATCAATTTCTGAGAGTACTTTCCCTTTTTTATGACATGATAAAATGCTTTTAAAGCAACTTACACAAATATGGAAATTTTTTTTTCTTTTTTCCCCGTCCCCTCTCCCTTCCCCTAACAGCTTTCTTATCCACCAGGGAGGGGGGTGTGCGCGCACACACACTTGTGCTCACGCTCTCTCTCCTGCTGGGGAGGGGGCTGGGGGGCTGACCGGGAGAGAGCCCCAGTTCTAACTGGAACTGGCCGCCTGTCCTTCTAACAAGGGCATAAACTTTCATTACCCATGCACGCAGTCAAAGACAATTTAGGGAAACGCGCTGCTCGGAAAAGGAAAACCTCAGCGATTCGTGGCCCACGCTGCCGCTGCCGCTGCCGCTGCCGCTGCCATCTCGGGGGCTGCTGCCGCCTCCAACATGAGGGACCTGGGCCCTGAACCTCTGGCCCTGCCCAGAAGGAGGCAGGGAGGGGCCCAGAGGGAGAGGAGCGACCAGACAGCGCCATGGGAGCACCCCAGCCTGGGGCAGGGGCCGGGCCTCTTCCTTGGTCGTGCTCTCCCCCAACACCCCTCCACTGACCCCTGCCAGGTGTGGTCCCTTAGGGCAAGCACAGGACTCTTCGTTTCTGCCACCCAGTGCTGTCTTGGAGCAGAAGGTTGGCTCTGTGGATGGACGGATGGACAGACAGAGGGACCGAGTCAAGATAAAGTAGGGAACTCAGCCCAGACAGCCTGGGGTCCCTGCAGGAAACACACAGGCACTGGGGAAAGGCTTCCTCTCCAGATGTCACCTGTTCTAGAAGTGGGTCCGGGGCAGGAGTGCCTCTGGGTGTAAAGGATCCGGGTACTAAATCGAGAGGGGGTGGCCTGGCCACCATCACCTTGACCCTGGGTCCAAGCTCCTAACTCCGTGAGATGGAGCCAAGCCTTGTGAGGAAGAGGGTGAGTGGCCTGTACCCAGACTTGGGGACAACCCTCATTTCCGCATCCCCTTCACCTTGTAGACTCTTCTCTTGATGGAAGACAGCTAGAGGGACCTGAGGTGTGAGCCCCGAACCAGGGCTGAGGGGGATGATCCTGGTTTCTGGAGAGGGCCCTTCCCCACCCTGCCACTGCAGTCCCTCTGAGGCCATACCTGGGCATCTGGACATGCGCAGCTTCCAAATAAGACAAACTGACATTAGAAACTTGGCCCCTCTCTTAAAAGCTTGCCACTTTAAGCAAGTTACGTCTCTGCACTGGCCATCAGAGTCCTCGCCTGAGATGCAGGGCTGTTGAAGGGATGATGTGGGGTGACATGTCTGGCACAGAGCCGTGGAGCATGGTGCCTGCCATGGTACTCGACGGTGACTGTGGACAGGGCCCCTGCCTCGGGGGCAGGAAGGGCTGGGGCAGTCAGGGCAGAGAGTCCAGCCCTGCTCGGCCCTGCCTTTGCCCAGGGATCTGGGAACTCTCAGTGTCCTCCCGCTTCCCCCATCCCCTCAAAGCCCAACTTTCTCCTTGGGCCCTCCCACCCCAGAGCCCCTGAGCCTCTCTCAGAAGGCATCCTTTCCTCTGGGCGAGCTGGCCATGGGCAGCCCAGGAAGGATCCCACAGTGTCCTAGACCCTCAGCAAAAGCAGCAAGGGAGCGTCTCTGGTGTGGCCAGGCACCCCCAGCCTTCAGTGAGGACGCAAGCAGAGCAGGGCTGCGCCCACCCTCCTCCTCTTTAGTGCTCAACCCCCCCCCCAACTGTCATTAAAATAACAAGTTTCTGTTACAATCTAAACATTCCCACATCGCATAAAGGGTTATATTACACCCGAGTCACTCCCGGGCCCGTGTTTGCACAGAAAAGCTCACGGCAGGTCCCCCCTCCTGACGAAGTGACTTATTAAAGTTTAAACAGTAATTAACAGAACAATAAAAATAAAGGGATGTTTGGGGAGTCATAGCGCACACAGGGTTTTTGGCAGTGCCAGCAGTTTTTCAGTGCCCTGCGCTGGCAGCAAAATGCGACTGTGAAGCCAGAGGGGACGGAGGACAGGGCCGGGCTGGGCCAGGGAGACTTCAGGCCTAAAGGGTGAGAAACTGAGGGCAGACAGGAGGAAGGGGATGAGGGGTCCGGAAGGCCCTTCTGGGGTCTGTGCGGGGCCACCAGCCCCACCAGGACCTGGGGTAGCAGGTAGCAGGGTGGGCACAGCCAGAGCAGAAGAGAAGGTCTAATGTTGGCAGGAAATCCACCGACCCAGGTTGCGGAGGCTCTGTATGCCAGGGCCCAGCCTGGCCCCAGGCACTTTCTGGGAGCCCAGTGCCTTGGTCACATCCAGCCAACTCCGGCATAGACCTGACTGGGGGAGGCGTTGGGTACCCCGGCACCATGGGCATCACCAAACCCTGCAATTAATGATTCCTGGGACTGGACCTCAGCTTCTTTGAGCTTCTCTCCCAGTGCGGCAGGTACCTCTCCCTACTCCTATGGCCAGGGAGTTGTAGCCACTAGCCCCTAGATGAGTAAGGACTCAGGGGAAAGGCCTTCCTCTCCACCCTCTAGGAGGGGAGACCAGCTGGCCCAACTAATGCTGGGCCCCACCTGAAGAAGGAAGTACCTGGCTCACTAAGCCAAGGTGAGCCCCCACTGGTGGAGTCCTCATTTGCAAAGGTTCTCAGGGAGCCGGGCCTGGAGGGGCTGCCCTAAGGCCAGGGCACCCCGCGGCTAGCAGGCCAGGCCAGTCATCCTTTGCCTCTCCTGTTCTCCCCGCACAAGTTCTACCCAGAGGCTTAGACACCTGGCTGGGCAGCAGGGGTTGGTGGGGGACACGGCAGAGAACCAGGCAGGAGCCTCGGAGAGAGGAGGGGCTCCACCTGGGTGAGGCCAGCCTGCTCAGTACTTTATCCTTGAAGCCTCGGGGGCTGGGGAAGAAGGGACAGCAGGAAACCTTAGTGACCATAACGCGAGTGTGTTATCTCATGCTGGCCATGTGATGGGCACCAAGGTACTGCTGGGCTGGCCCTAGACTTACCAGCTCCCCAAGCTGCCCTCTCATTCTCCCTTCTCCCAGACTCCCTGGGCCCTGGCTGTCACAGGCTATGTTGGTGGGGTGCTCTCCCAGGGCCATCCTCTGTCCTTACAACCCAGAGCCCATGACCAGTCTTGCTTCCCTTGCCTGCCCACCGCCCATACCTGCCTTTCCCCTCCAAGGAGAGCCTCTGTAGAATCAATGTTCTCTCCTCACCACAGAGCACTAGTTCCCACAAGAGTCTGTTCAGTATAGCATCCCCAACTCAGGTATTTCCCACTAGGGCAGAGCAAAGGTCCGACTTGGGAACACCATGAGGATCATGAGAGTGCTCTGACCCTCCTCTTGGCCTCCTCCATCTCCCTCTGGGCCTTAGGTGCCAACCTGCTGGGGCCCACCTGATGATCCTAGTTCTGCCATAGCCTCCCTCCACCTTGGTGCCTGCCACTGGCAGCCTGGACCAGCGTCAAGCCCAGAAACCAGCCCCTGGCCCCAGAGCAAGCAGCACCGCCAGGTCCCTAGCACAGGTTCCCCTGCTGGTTCCTCCACATCACAGCCGCAGGGGCTGACGTGAGCGGCTGCAAGCCACGCTTGGAGGTGAGATGCTGGGCTGAGGCCAGAAGCTCTCTCTAACCTCATGTCTCCTGGGATCTGGCTCCTGGGCAGCTGGCGGGCACAAAGGGCAGAGACTTGCTTTGGCTGGGCCTCTCACTGCCTCTCACCAAGGCTCCTGCAGGCACAGCTGCCCAGGGAAGTACAAGGCCCCCAGGACCTCAGAGCTGCCTGGGCTCTGGGCACGGAGAATTTTGCCCTGAAGACGTGGAGAAGAGCCAGCAGCCTTCCTTTCCCTCTTTCTCAGGCAGAGCTCTTTGGGGCTTCACCCCTGCCCCAAGATGAGTGACTCGTGAGGGGAGAGTGGAGGGCCAGGCAGAGAGCTCAAGAAGGAGCAGGCGATGCTTCTCAAGCCCCTAGCTGCTGTGCTCAGGAGCCAGGCTGGAAAGAATGACAGAAGCTCAAACCTTTTAGCTGCTGGAGAAAGCTGACTGAGTCACCCAGCGCCAAAGCTTGGAGGAGGGGGGCAGGGAAGGTACGCTGAGGGTTAGGAGAACTGGCAAAAGGCAGGGCCCCAAAGAGGGCAGGTGGGGACAGAGCCCTTCTAACAGGTGTGCTCTAAGGTGGGCAGACTGGGAGCAGGCTGCTCATCCTAACCTGCTGTTTCTAGAGCCCCCCCCCACCTTCTCCCCTACCCCTGGAGCATGGCAGGCAGCTCTGATTGGACGAGGAGTTCCCAAGGGAGGCAGCCATCAGGGCGGAGGCTGGCCTAGATCTGTATGGAACTTAAGAACTGGAAGGGTTTTGAGGTCTAAGAGGTTGCTAGACTTGTCGAAAGCCCAGGCCACTCACCTGTCAGGACCAAACAAATCCAGAGACCCAGTTCCTGATCTGGGCTGTCTCATGACCAGCAGATCAAACTGTTCCATATCTATGTTTTAAAAGGGAATTTTCTGCAACATTTGGGAGACTGCTCCAGGGCCCATCAGCCCCAAACACCACAAGGGTTCCCTGCTGGACAGGCTTTGAGACTCACACTGGCCCACCTGGACAAGGACTCCAAATGGCTCTGAACCAGTATCCCTAAGGTTCAGGGCCCAGAATTTGGGCTCCTTGACTCTCTCAGGGACACACAAGTGGAATCTGGCTCTATGACCTGGCTCACCCCCTGGAAATGGGTAAGACACACGGGTGGGTGACCACGTGGGAGGCAGAGCCTGGGCGCATGGAGGGAGCTCGAGGATTGGGGTAGGGACTTTCTCTTTCAGGGACTGAGATCCCCCAGAACTTGCAAGCTGTGCTATGAAGGGGAAAGGGAGCAAGCACCATTCTGGGATTAGAGGAGGAGTTTGGGAGAGAGAGGCCCTGGAGTGGAGGCAGGTAAGTACAGCCTCAAGGCAGCCCCGGGAGAGAAGGTGGGAATGGCAGCAGGTGGCAGAGGGGTGCTATGGGTGACACTGCCACCCCACCCTCCCTACAGCCCATCTCCACAATCCCCTTGCTGAGGCCAATGACGATGACATGAGGGGACTAATTTAGGAGTATTTTTAAAACTGTGGCCCTGGTGGAGGGGTTTAGCAGTTGTCAGCCATCTGGAGTAAGGAATTACCGTCACCTCCCTGATCCTATAGTCCCTAAACCCAAAGCTGGTTACAGCTCAAGGGGGAGGCAGCAGGTGGGTGGGGGTGGGGCCCATTCCAGGGAGGTGCCTGCAGGCCGGGAAGCACCTTCCCTCGCCCTAGGAGGGGGCCTGGGCCCCGGGGAGGGGACCGGAGAGCCCAGTGTCCTCTGTGCCCACTCAGGCTCCCCCACCCGCTCACGCACGCTCACTCCCTGGGCCATGCCGGCTCGCGCAGGGGCCGTCAGGTAAATTAGATCTGAAAGCTGACAATTTCTGACCATATTTCCTTGATTATTTCAAACAAATGCACAGCAGCCGCTGTAAGGAGATTAAAGTGACATAAACGTCCCGAGTGGGAGGGGGGAGGGCAGAGGATTCAGGTCACCCCCATCCGTCCCCCGCCTGACAGACGCTGTATCGCTATCCAATCCAATAAAAAATCCCCCCCTTTTGCTTTAATTAATTTTACAGCTAGCTTGCTTAATTACTTTCAATCAAAATCCTCCTGCCATCGCAAAATTAGAGATGGTTGAGCTCCATTAGCCTAAATTCTTCATTTCCATATAGAAAAGAGGCTGTCTGCATAGCCAGCCTGGGCCCCTGGCAGGACAGACGCCCGTCTGCCCGCCCGCTGCCAGCCAGCCCACTCCCGGCTTCCGCCCCATGGCTATCTGTGGCCTGTGCATTTCCCCTCGTTCTCCATCCCCGCCCCTTGGGCTGAAAAGAGTTGAGGTCTAGGAGGGGTACACTCTCCCCTGCCCCCAACTCTTCCCCGGATTCGTGCAGGGACTGCAGAGCTGGGCTGGACTGCCAGGGTTGGCTGCTCCTGGCAAAAGGATGGCCAATCCTGGAATCCTGCTTCCCTGCTACGGGGCCCCTGATGCCCCCAAACCCAGGGCAGACAGTTCTCCTGGGCCCTCTGCCTCATCCCTGCTCACAAAGCAGAGCTCCCAGCAGGGCAGGAACACTTCCAGTCTTGGACTTAGGCCCCAGTCGGTAAAGACCCCTGGAACCAACGTCACCCAACATCACCCAGGGTCACCTCTCTGCTGTTTCCAGCTGGAATCCTTGCTCACTATCAGAGCAACTCCAGGGCCAGCTGTCTCAAGGGTGCTCACCAGCAATGCAGCAGCCCCCAGACTCTGTCTGGCCTTCTCCAGGGGGCCCCATGGGCTCACCCCTGCTCACCCTCTCCCGTAGCCCTGGTTCCCAGCCTGCAGCAGCTGCTCTGTTCCTCCACCCCGAGCCTGGGCTGGGGAGGTGGTGGGCCTGGGCTCTGTCCACATCCTGTGCCTCCAGTGGCTCCCTTCTCCCTGCTGCCTGCCTCCTCCTCACAGCCCCCAGCCTCAACTCCAGAAGCTCCACTTCAGGTTTTCCACGCCACAGCCCTGAGTGTCACCACAGGGTCCAGCCCAACCTGGGCTCCAGCTGATTAAGGATCTGCAACAGGATGTAGGGATTACAGTAAAACCTGGCTCCGGATCTACAGGGGCAGAGGGCCAAGTCCTGGCTCTGGGACTCCCCTCACCTCCCCTTTTGGGCCGCCCCCTCAGTCTCAGCTGCCAAGGGCCAAGCAAGGCTGAGCCTCTGGGCCCTCTATGGGTTCTTGGCTAGACCCCGGGAATCAGATGACGAGGGGTGGCATAGGGGACCCAGGCCAAGTCTGGCAGAAAGGCAGGATGGGGATGGGGTAGGGAAGGGGAATGACGGCTAACACCTGCCCCAGATCCGTTGTTGGGACGGGAGGCCAACCGGGTCTTCCTTCTCAGGGAACCTGTACGGAGATAGGGTGTCCTGGGTCTGACTTCTGGAAGCTCCCTAAAGGCTCAGTGAGGCTCTTCCAGGAAGCGGGCTTTAGGGCTGCCCTGTCACTATGTCTGAGTGACTCGGGTTGGGCGAAGTAGCTGAACCTGGACCTCGAAGCCAGTCTTCCGGGACACCAGGACGCAGGCTCAGTCAGCAGGTTCCTTGCAGGTCTCGGGTTAAGGGCTAACTCAAGTCCTCCTCTTTCGGGGTCGGTTGAGTTTCTCAAATATATCTCAAATACCTTATGGGCACTGTCCCCATGGGCGCTAGGGACCCAGGGAGAATGGTCTCAGGTACCAGGGAGCTCAGATTCTAATGGGGAAGACACACCAGCACCAAAGCATTCCCCACACCACTGAGGGCACAGAGGGGAGGCCAGCTGTGAGTTCCAGGAAGACTTCTTAGGGTCCAGGCCCAGGCTGTGCCTGGGAGGCCGGCAGGTCCAGAAGGTTAAGAAGGGTGGCTCCCCTGGGCCCTGCTCTGAACTCTACACAGGTCTGCAGCCTCTCTCCTGCCCCCTCTTCAGTGAGTCATCTGCAGGGTGGACTGGGACGCCAGGAAAGGCAGGAGCAGTCCCAGTCTTTGGTGGTACTTACTGACCTCCTGGTTGCTCTCTCTTCCCTGGGGTGGAGCTGAGCCGAATTCCTGCTCTGCTCCTGACACACCATGCCTGGCACAGACAGGTGAGGTGGTAGAAGGGTGTTGAAGAGCAAGTTCTGGGTCAGCTGCCCAGAGGGGCACAGCCACAGTGCGGTGGTGCAGCTCACCACCCGTCTCCCACCTGCCAGCCAGTACCTGTGGAACAGGGAGCACCCGCCTCTCATCCTTACTCACTCCTTCAACGGGGGAAACACTCCTTCAATTCGGGGCAGGCTCGCCCTCCTCCTATGCATCCCTCAGAGGTCCCGGCTGAAATTTCACTTCTTCCAGGAAGCCCTCCAAACTGCAGGGTCCCTGTCCTCTGTCCTCTCATCACACCCCGCTGTGTTAGATGGCACTTCTGTAACAACTTGTTTAATGACCCTTTATCTTGCTCAACTGCAAGATCTGTGGGACAGGACCACTGTTTTAGAGCAGCGCCTGACCCAGTAAATATTTACTGAACGAATACAGAAAACTAAGTGCTTCTCATTACGGAAAAGCTGGGATCGGGGCTGTGGCCTGACTTCTGCACCAAGCCTGTGGGGCTCTAGACCTTTCCTCTCTGCAAGGGTGGGGACTCCTCGGGTGGGACTGAGGCTGAAACCCCTTCTCCTGAATCTCTGACCCTCTTGAGCCTCAGGCTCACCTCCAAATGCCCTTCACAGGGCTCTGCCTGGAGAACAAAGGAGGCCCCAGTTGTTCCAACATTTCTCTGGGAGAGGAACAACTGTTGCTGGCCAGGCCCTTTCTGAATAAATCCGGCAACTGTTGATAGTACAGTGCAATTCTCCCCCTCTACTCCTGTCTCTGTCCCAAAAAGGAGAAAAGGAAATGGAAAAAAAGATGGGGGAAAATCCCACCCCAAGCCCCGCGATCTCCCTCTGCCCGCTATCAAGTCTGTCTGAAAATGTTATTTACACAAAGAGGGCACAGGGACAGCCACCTGCCATTGCAGACAACTGGGGCAGCCGCGGCAAAGGGCGAGGCTGTGAGATCAGGACCCAAAAAAAGGAGGTGAGGGAGTGAAGGATGGTGGGGCAGGGCAACAGGAAAGATCAAAGAAAAAGGAGAGACTCTGGAGGGCAGTGGAATGCCTGGCCCTGCAGCCGCAGGAAAGGGCCCTGAGGAGGAGTGAAGGGAAAGGCCAGAGACCTGCAGAGACACCCAGAACCGGAGGGCCCAGGAAGGCTCTCGGAGGCCAGGCTGAATGCGGAGGCAGGAGGTTTGTGTGGGGGCAGTGGGTACAGTGAGGCGGGGAGGTGAAGGGGGAAAAGAGAAGTTGACTGAGGAAGAGGGAGAGAGGTCTATTAAAAACCTCTCAGTGCATAACACAAAATGTCAGGGTTTATAGCTTCATTCTTGGCATTGCCGGGACTGAGAACCCTGCACAGAAATGTCACTGCTTGTCATGTTTAATCACCTGCTGTTTGTTAACACCTTCCCTGCAAGGAGCCTGTCTCAATCTGCCCCTGGGACCTGGAAACAGAAAACATCCCCATCTCCTTCTTGGCCCTGTCTCAGGGTCTCGAGAGAGGTGCTCCATTCACCATCCATCTGAAGGCCACCCAGGAGCCTCAAAGTGACCCTTCCTATCAGGCAGGCCAGGGAAAAGACCCATGTGGTCCTAGCAAGGGGCTATGACATCTGGCAGGGGATGGTGTGTTTCAAGTGGCCAGAGCTGGGGTGCTCCCAGGCTGACTACCTTTCCCCTGCTCCTTCTGCCTGCCTTTCTAGGGCTGTCTGTCCACTCTGTCTAATCCACTCCTGTTCCCCGACCCTGGGTGTAAGAGAAGATAAATAAAAGAGGGCCCGCTCAGATCCCTGCAGCCTGGAATCCACCAATCTGTCTGCTTGAATAGCAACTGCCACATAACATCTAACATTCAAAGCCACCATCCTTCCAGTTACAATCCCGGATCACACCATCTGTGGTTCTGGCTTGGCTCTCTCTTGGAGCATGCTTTGCTGGGTTGTTTAGACTAGGAATTCTCAGTCCTACTGTCCTGTAATTCCTTCCTCTGGGGTTGGGGGGTGTGGAACAGGTCACTTGAGCAGCACAAGTCTTCCCAAGAACACACCTGACTGTTCCCCACCCCTGAAAGCACAGTGTGGTTAACACCAGGCAAGGGGCTGGATTACACAACTCAACACATCCACCAGGCTCAAACCCCATGCAGGGACAGCTGTCTGCAAAGCAGCAAGATGAGCCTATACAGTAAAGTAGCCCCGTTACTTCTAGAAGCGATAAAGGCCAGAGGTGAGCTGAGCTGTAAGGGTCTTCCAGTGAACCAGGGCGATGTCCTGATCTTCCCTTCCAGCAAAATCCATGCTTACACAGAAACATATCTGACAAACACGCATCCGCACACCTGTCTCCTAGGAGAACGCCTGTTCACTTAGACTTTCCTCCTGAAGAATCCTTCGCCCAGTCCATCCATTCCCACTTCAAAAGAAACAACTCAGAATGTTGAATTTCAACTCTCCTTCGATCCTTTCCTGCAAACAGATGGGAGCAGCCCTTTCTCAGGAGATAGGCAATAATGAATGCTTATAGAGGAGGCTTCCTCCAAAAAGTTCAAAATGCATTTGTATCAATAATTGTATTTTATCTCGCAGGGAAGGCTCAGGGATGTGTCCACATGTTTCAGGTGGGATACAGGTGGCGCCCGGGGATGCTGGGGATGTGGGCCGGCAGCACCGTCAACATCCAGGACTGAACGTTCTCTACCTCACACTGCATTGGAGTGGTCCTCGGGGAAGCCCTCCTCCCCATGAGAGGGAAGCCCTATTCTGCATCTGTCTCCCTGCATTTGGAAACAAATCTATAAGTGTCTCTGGCCTCTGGTTTCCCCATTTGTGAAATGGGACAACTCCCTGTGTCTTTCTCAGAGGGAACTGATGTGCAGAGATGGGACAGTAGATATGGTGTGCCTGGAATCTCCTGGATAAACTCATGGGGTTTCTGTCATCATGATTCTGCATGTTGCACCCGGTCCTCTGCAGGGGAGAAGGGGCTCAGTGTTAACGGGGTGGGGAGAGGGTGGGGCCGCAGCTGCAAGACCTTGCCTATGCCCGGCAGAGGTTTTCAGGCAATGCCTGCTGTGCCTCAATGGTGAGGCGGGCACGCGCACACCCGGTCAAGTTCACGTGCACCTGGCTGAGCGCAGCCCACAGAGCTGGCTGGCTTTAGTCAGAGCCAGTTGTAAGTAACCCATCCTGGATGGGGACTATTCTAGTTCTCGAGGTGCCTGGGCTCTCCAGGATCCTGAAGGAGGGGCCATGTCAATCACCTCCTCCTCCTGCCTCCAGGACTGAGGGGGTTCATGGGAGATGGGTCTTTCCAGGCCTGAGCAAACCAGGGTGGTCAGTTACCACGTTGCTGGCTACATGGTGTGACAGCTGGAAACTGCTCCGAAGCCCCGCCTTCTTGGTGTCAAGAGAAGTGCTCTGTCTCCTGGGTGAACCGACCACACAGGGCCTCCGCACGCCCGAGGGAGGTCAGACTTGAGCCTTTCCTGCCTTGGGGATTTGAAAAGCTCGCCCTCGCCATTGAGGGGGACCCTGAGCACACATGGAACACATCCTCCCAACTCAGCAGGTCAGGATGGAGCCCCAGAGGAGCCAGGAAGCAGGGTCCAGCTGAGGTTCAGGGGAGCCCCCTGGTCTAGAACTGTTTTGTCCAAGCCACTTGGATTTTTCAGATGAGCATGGCCTCCCAGCCAGGCCCCCTGGTATAATCCTCTCATTAACTTACTATTCGATGGGAAATTACTCCTTGCCCAGGAATATAAGTTTTCATCTTATTTTAAGTTAGATTCTTAAAGCAATTACCAGGCATCTGGCGATGACTTCACCGCTGCGGTTGGGCCCTGGAGGGGAGAAGGGCAGCCCTGAAGCTGCACAGATCCCTGGCTCCTAGCCTCGGAGGGGAGTTCAGGGAGAACTGGGAGCCCCTAAACAACTGTCCTGGGTCCTGGGAGGGCAGTGGGGGGCACACCGTCATCTCTGATATTTGCTGTTGGTGGAAACACTCCTCTGCAGCACCACCTGCCCCATGAACCCACTGGTGACAGTTGCTGAAAAGCCTCAGCAGCTGGTGCCACGGGAGCATTTTCTATTTTTAATTGTTTGATCGGAATATTAACTCATCTAGGCCTGTTCCCAAGGCACACTTCCCAGCCAGAGGGTTTCCCCACTCCCAGACCTTCTTCTCTCCCTCTCCAGTCAGAAATCAACTTTGAAGTTACTAACTGGACACACAGACCTCTGTGAGTCTGCAAAGGATCAGAGCACCGGAGAGAAAAAGAAAGAAGGGCCTCACCAGCCTGGGTGCCCCGGAGCAGACCTCTGAGCCACTGACCTGAGGCTCCAGGCAGGGGAGGTGGCTCAAGCATCCAAAGGCACCGCAGATCCGGCCTGACCCCACGTTCCCCGGCCAGCCTCTCCCGCTCCCCTCCGGTCAGCCCCACTGACCCAGTCTGCTCACTTGTCAACCTCAAGGGCGGGGACACTCAGGAGGCTCCCAGGGAGGGGGCGCTGGGAGGGAGGCACGTGGCCCCAGGCTCAGAAGGGCCGGGCCGGCGGCTGACTTGCAGCTTCTATTTCTGAGAGGAAGGGAGGGCCGCCTCTCTACGGAGCCCACAGGAGAACCTGCCAGCGATTCCTCTATGGGAGCAACACCAAGGGCTTCAGGCCCAGCCCCTGACGGGAGAGTCACACCGCTCAGCCCAAGCTAAGCACCACGCGAGCCTGAGATGGACCTGACTCCTGCGCTGCTGAGGACAAACCCGACCCCTGTGGCCCCCTCCCCCGTCCTCGGAAGGCCCTCTACTCAGCACAGGGGCCACTTGGCCTCCTGGCCCCACACACCCTTGGCCCCCCTGCCGTGCTCTGCCCTCTCAAGGTCACAGGGCTGTCCACACCAGGAGTATTTACTCACCAGACTGGCCCTGTTAGCAGCACTCACCACAAATATGCTTTCTGATAAAGTTGGCAGAAAAAAAGTTCTAGGGCTCAAAACAATGTCAGAAATCACCCCCCCCACCCCCACCAAGTGACGGTGAAGAGGGGGCTGCCAACAGGTCACACAACCAGCGGGCAAGAGTCCTGGGGGCGGCTTGTGTCACCCTCGCTCTCACTTTTCTCCTTCCTGTTTTACTTCCCAACACACAGCCTGTTGCCAGGGGACCAAGGACTGGGAATGGTTCTGAGCTAGTACTGGGTCTTGGCCCCCAAAGGGCACAGCCCAGAAGCAGGGGCATGGGGAGCGGCCCTCTGTTTCCTCCGCCAGGAGCTCCCTCGGTGGCCTCTGGAGGACAAGGCCAGGCGGCCTCTTACCTCTGCCTCTCCCTGGGCCGTCTCACCTCGCTGAGCCCCCTTCCCACCCGCCTGCCCTCCCTCTGTGCACATGGGCTTTAATGTTTTTATTACCTGTTTGACTCGCTGCCTTATTGCTTCTCCCCTTAATGGGGCCGTAACCGTGGAAACGAGGAATAAACGGCCACCAGAAAATGAGATGATTAAACAGGTCACCCTGGCAAAACAAACTCAGCCAAGGAACCTCTGGGGGTGGGGAGGGTAGGCTCCTCCTCCCCCACCCATGGCCAGCAGGCTTGGACCAGACCCCAGACCACTGTACCTGTCCCAGGAACTGGGGCAGATACAGTGGGGGCGCCCCCTGCTGGGCAGTGGGGGCACCCAGCCAATCCTTCCCCAAGGCTCCCCAACTCCCAGGCAGCCCTTGGGCCTTGGGCTGAGGGGATGGCAGGGAGGGAAGGCCCTGGTCTAGATGGAGGTAAAGATTACCACATCAAGGAGATGCACTTTCTGGTGACACAAAGTTCTAGAATTCTCTCCCTGCTGGCTTCCTGGATGCCTCTTGCTTTCTCACTGCCCTGGAGTCCCCCACCTAATACGTCTCCTGTTCTTATGCAGCACACTGTCCCCTAGGGGGGGAGCCCTGAGTTCATGGAGAAAAGGCCAGCGTAGGCCAAGCTCAACTTAGGAAGGTTTCCTCTGGGAGTCTCTGGTCTTTGGAGCCACAAAATGTGTCTGTTCCTCCCCTGGGCCAACCAGCTCCCACAAAGCCTCAGGCCAGCAGGCAACAAGAGAGGGTCCTCTTGACTCTAAAGGGATCTCAGCAGCCAAGACTCTATGGCTCTGGCAAAGACTGTGGGGCCAGGAGAGCCCCCAGGAGGCAGCCTGCGGGAAGCTCTGAGACAGACCTCACAGCCAGCTCAGGAGCAGTCCAAACACCACGCCAGGGGGCAGAGGTCCAAAGCCCCAGCAATGGGGGCGGGCCTCAGCACGAGCCACCCCTTCTTTCTGGCCTCATTCCCTGCACCGCATCTACCCAGCTGGAGGGGTCCTGGGGCTGGGAGCAGGACCTAGAGACGAAGGACATGCTGCAGTGAGATCTGCTGGGAGGAGATGGAGATGAGCAAGTAAGGAAGCAGAGGAGAGCCCCAGACCACCCACTGGCTACCGCCCTCCTGCCCTCTCTGGGGCGGCAGACAGACTGCACACCAAGACCCCCCAGCCCCAAACCACAGGCATGGTTAGTGGCTAATGTGGGGTCCCCAGCAACCATTCAACGCCTATCTTCACTCTTATGCCCACTTTCCCTCTTCTTGTCATCCCTAATCCCAGCCCCACTCCTTCCTGTAAACCAGGCCGTACAAAGCACTCAAGGAGCTAAAACCCAGGTCCCAAGGGAATCAGCCAAATGTTTCCTGCCTGCCACCCGCTGCCCCTACTAAGAAGCTGGGGAGGCACTTGGCGAAGAGGCAATCAATCAATCAACTCCACCAGCACTAACAGTGGGAAGGCGCGAGACCAGCCCTGTACCACGCACTGGGAGGAGATGCGAATGCAGAGCTAACGCTAATGGTTGCCGTTACGAGCAGCAGTAGTAGAAGAAAGCAAGGTTCCTGGCCTTGGCCTCTTGGGGCTGGGTACAGAAGTCTGAGTGTCGCCCTGACACATTAATGTCATGGGCACAACCAGATCCTCAGAGCAGCAGGTCCCAAGCCAACCTCTGATCTCTTATCTCTTTCCAGGGCCAACTTGGGTGTGAAGCTGCAAAGGAGGAGGGGCAAGAACGTAGGCAGGACAGCCTGGCTTTAGGGAGCTGGGCAGCCTGCGCCCAAAGGGGCAGAAAACTGTGGCTGCACAATGGGAAGTAGGAGTTCTGCTCTGGAGGTGAGGGTTGGGGGTGAGGAGTACAAGGCAAGAGAGAGAAGAGGCTGATGGAAGTCTAGAAGGTATGGGTGATACACGACACATCCGTCTGCCTAACTCCGTCTATCTTAATACCTCCCGTCCTTTATCAAGTTCAAAGACCTTCACAAAACTCCCTGGGCTCTCTGCCCCAGCGCTCCTCTGCCTTGTGTGACAGATGAACACACCTGCTGTCTCCCTCCACCAGGAAGGCCCCGGAAACCTGGGAAGGACCAGCGGCCTTCATTTCTGCAGCTCCTACAGCGGGTGCTCCCCAATGTGTACTGAATTGAAGACCTCACTACCTGGGGTTTCTTCCCCAACAGAGGATGATATGTCCAGGTGGATCTCGGGTATGAGGATGCTACGCTGTGGTCAGGCAGCCAGAGGGGTGAATGCTGGGCCACCAAAGTTGCCGCCTTTCACAATCAACCCAAGTGAAGCAGTCTCCTCTCCTCTGCACAATGGGACCACCAGCCCTCCTCCTCCTCCCCCCAGCTCCTTCCTCCTCCTGCTGTACCCTGGCCCTGGCTACCCCAGAACAGCTGCTGCCTGCCTTGGGGATCCACAGCTTGTAATTACTACAGAGCAACTTCCTTCCCCTCTGAAGATGAGGAGCAGGAGAAGGGATGAGGAGGAGGTGGGGCAGCAGCCAGGGTGGTCAAGGTATAAAAACCAGCTCAGGGAGGGCAGTGTACAGGACAAGCCTTGGGGCTTGGGGTGAAGGAGCCAGGGGTGGGGGGTCGGGTGTTGGGAGCAGGGGTGAAGAATGGCCTAACTGTTCTAAGAATGGTGGGCCAGTCAGAGGAGGCTGATGGAGGGTCACCTTTATCCTGGCAGGGTCCAGGAGAGGAGTCTGGGCCTGGAGCCTTCCCGGGCCCCACCCAATCCCCTGCCCAGGGACTTGAGCCAGGGGCAGCAGCTTTAATGAGGAGATGCTGCTGCCGTGACTCAGCCCTCCAAAGGTGCCTTCATTTATTTTATTTTTCCATCATAAAAACCCAAGCTGCAACTCAGATTCCCTGGCCATGGGGGATGGGGAAACACCAGCAGTGATGGCAGTGAGGTCCTCAGAGAGGTCTGACTAACCCGCCCCAGTGCCCTTCTTAGAGAGGAGAATTAATGGGTTCCCTGGCTGGTCCCTACGGGGAAAAGGGAACTGGGATGGGGACCCTTTAGGGATCCTTCAGACCTGCCCTCACGGCCTCTGCCTCCTGTTGGAGCCACTTTTATCCAGGCCAGGTCTTTTATTCAGAGTTTTGCTCTGACTAGACATCATAGCAAAACTTGAACTAGTGCCAGGGCTGGTTCAAGGGGCCACTTCACAGTCCAGAGCTGCCTGCCTGTCTCAAATGCTTTCTTCCAAAGAGAAGGTCCAAATGATACGCTTCTCACCTCGTCCACTCAGCCCCTCCCCTAAGACTGCCCCATTGAACCCTCTTGGTAAAATCAGGTTGGGAGTCAGAGAACCGGAGACCGTAAAGGTCATCTGATGCCCAAGTCCCTTCAAACGTCATAGCCAGCCTCTGTTTGAATGGTACCAGGAAACTTGCTACTTCCAAGACAACCTATTCTGTCCTTGGCTCTGACTGCTCCTTCCTGCCAAGATGGCACCGAAGCACCTACCCCCTGCAGCATACTGGCAAAACCGGTGTCCAACCTGACTGCAGGCACTGGCCCCAGCTTAGACTGGTCGAGTGAGTGTATCTGGCCAAGTAAAGGCTTGGGGAAGGAAAACTGAGAACAACTCGCTCTGCCCCCAACCTGGCATGGAATCTCCAGAAACCACACAAGAACCTTCCCGATCCCCAGTCTGGGTCTATCGTGTAACCAAAGTAAGCAAGGTTCCCAGAAGCCTCCACTCATGGCAAGGCCCTAGCCTTGAACTGGTGGCTTACAGAAGTCTTGAAAGTCCGGAGGTGAGCTGACACTCAGAGCAGCAGGGGCTTGGTTGGGGAAGCCAAGTTCTTGGCTGTCTGGGGTCAGATACTTTCCTCTCCTCCCTTGAGACTGTGCCCTTGAAGCACCAAGCCTCCAGGGAATCCCACTCCAAGAACTAGGCTACTGAGCCAACCTGTCTCCGCTCCCTTGATCCCATCCTTCCTGGCCTTGTCCACAGCTGAGGCCGGGCCAGGATACAATGCTGGAGAGGGGCGGGGAGTCTGTAGGCAATGCAAGGGGGTCTTGGCCTGGAGTCCCAGCGGAGCTCATTCCAGGGGAAAAGAGACAGGCCTGGCTCAGAGAGCAGCACTGATTCCTCCTACTGACTCATTTCAACAACACGGCTGCAGCCACTGTGCCAAGTGGACAGTGCCGTCCCTCACGGCTCCCCCTGCGGCCCCTGGCCATCCCTTTGAACTTGCTCTCTTGACTATTTGGCCCGTTACCTGGCAGAACCTACCTCGGATCCTCTGATGGACAGCTCTAGCCCTGGACAGCCCC
Source organism: Camelus bactrianus (assembly GCF_048773025.1). Taxonomy (NCBI): domain Eukaryota; kingdom Metazoa; phylum Chordata; class Mammalia; order Artiodactyla; family Camelidae; genus Camelus; species Camelus bactrianus. Next base: position 72,436,019 of record NC_133551.1, on the reverse strand, counting down.
TTGCTTTCTTCTCAAGATCCCCCTAGGGAGAGTGGGGCAATTATAACCAGATCCCCAAGAATTAGGGGCAAGTTCCTTCTCAAAGCGCTACTGCTGTTTCAAAGCCATTTTCATCCTGTCTTCCAGTTTTTTTTCAGGGCCTAGGAATCAGCCTAGTGGGGCCTAATCCTAGGGAGCTTCCCAACTGCAGCATGGATTTACCTGTGTCTGAGAGCTTCCTCCCCCCTCCCCTCCCCCTCCTGGCTCCCTCCCCCAGGGAAATCACTCTAAAAGGGCCTAATGGAACTATGTCCTCCTCTCTTCCTCTCTCTCCTCCCTCCCTCCCTTTCTTTCTCTTTCCTTTTTTTTTTTTTATTAGCATTTGTGGAATTTATTCCCAAACTCTCCTAATCTTCCGTACACAACCATTTGATTTGCATAACCCAACCCCCTCTCATAAAAACTGGCTGCTAGTTTAATTAAAAAATGTAAATTTGCTGTCATCTCGGGGCCTGGTGAATTAGGACGACATCGGCATTTTTTATTGCTAAAGACGTCCAGATTGATCCAGCCCTTGGCTGAACTATGGTGGAAGAAAAGGGGTCCACATGGCCTCTGAGGGTCTTGAGGTCCTGCTATCTCCTCCTGAGAAGCATTGGTTCTCCCACCACTGAATTACTTGTGGCCAGAGTGCTTCAGAACCTAGCCCTGTCCGAGGCTGGAGGCGATGTTAACCCATGGTTGAATGCTTACTGGGGGCCTGGTGCCAGCAAGCTTTTGGGGACTGTGTCTCCAGTTCGTATTGTGCTGGAGAGGTCCTCGGCAGAAGTTGCCCATGGTCCCCTAGTAGAAGAGAGCCCCTCACCACACTGGCAATAAGCCCTGGCCAGAAATGAGGGCCCTGGTCCTGGCTGTGTCCAGAAGTATATTCCAGAGATCGAAGGAAGATGAACACGGAGTTGGCCCAGAGACAGGCTCAGAGGGGATCTCAGAGATCCCACCTGCTTCCCTTTTTTAGTGAAGAGGGAAAAAAGTGCTTTTCTTCTGAAGTTCTGAGATTAAATGAAACTTCCAAGTACAAAGAAAAGGTTAAGATGGTATCACCAGATGACTCCTCCAGGAAACAGTCAGAACTTTGACACCCTGGACCTCCCCTCACTGAGTGGCCAGAGTCCAGGCCTGGGTCCTGCTGGGAGTGCCCTGCTCCAGCTATGGGAGGGACCAGCTGACCTCAGGGGCCCTTCTAACTTCTAGGAAAAGTTTCCAGAGTCTGCCCCTGGAGCACTGGGAGAAGTAAGCACTGGGAAAGATGCTACAAGAGGTTCTGCCACCCATGGGCACAGGACACCCTCTCTCTAGTAGGGGACACACTGCAGAAGGGCTTTGGAGTGTATATATAGGGTACAGGGCAGGAAGATGGACATCAGTTCTACTTAGCATCTGGATTAGAAGAAAGAAGATGAGGAGGGCCTGCCTTCCAGTTGAGTAATTCCTGGGTCCCATGTGCCCGCCCACAAGCAAAGTTCACCTGCCCCGAGTAGGGGGTGGTATGTTATCACCCACCCATCTATAGGGTCTGCTTCTTGGCTGGGATGGGTGGGAGCCCTATTTCTGAAGAAAGGGGGTGGGGCCCAAGAGGGAGGTGATGAGACACCTGATTAGAGGTAGGGGAGGGCTGCTTTTCTGTGGGAGTGAAGGGCGGGGAGGGGCAGGGCAGGGCAGCAGCAATGGCCTTAGACACCTTCACCACTTTGCCCAGCAGGGGGTGTCACACTCTTCCTGGGCACAGAGGTCCTGAGGGCATCCACACTGAATTCATCAAGATCACACCTGGCTGCACATAGTCTTAAAACCCCTTCCCCCACAAACATATGTGCCTCCCTCCCAAAGCTGGTCGCCATGTCCTGTTACCCATCCTGGGCCCCCGGTTCTGCCTCCTGCCTTCTCTGCCCACTCCCCTTTGACTCCAGAAGGTCAAATGTCAGCTCATGGGTCCCAAGGGGCAATGCCATGAACTTGGGCCATTATAAACAACTCTCCAGCCACCCATACCACCTTCTATTAATGAAACAGTAGGGTTCAGAGATCAGTCTTAATGAATTATCAACCTGTTTATTACTGACTTCTTTTGAAAACATTTAGGAAGAAGACAGCTGCTTTTGTCAGTCTAGGATCTGAGAGTCCCGGTCAAAATTCAGTTTCAATACAGACGGCTAATGGAAAGCCTAGGAACTTAAAGCAAACCTCACTCTGGACTCAGGTTGGAAACTTAGATGGGAGGAGAAGTGAAATACTGAATAAAATCAGATTAAAACCAATAAAACAACAAAATCTCAGGATAAACTCTACCCTAGGCCAGCACCATACTACTGGGAACCCTAACCTAGGCATCATGCTAGGCCCCTCAAAACCCAGACGTCAAAATTTACTAGTTTGTCTGGCCTACCCTCTCCCGGGGTGGGGGATGGGAGAGTCCCGGGCCCCTCACTTTGAACTGATAACAGCCGCCTCATCCCACGGATTCTCAGGTGAAAAATACTCATTAGCCGTAATAAGCAGCTTGATCATCCGACACAGCCTTGTCCCAAATAAATTAAATTCCTTTACCTTGAGACAGTCGCCCCGAAACCAGACTAACCACCTTTCCCAACAGGACGCTGCTTTCAAAAACTAAACCACCCCCCACTAAAAAAATAAAAACACACACCCCACAGCCAGACACACAGAGATCTTTGCTGGGGAAAAAAAAAACACACAAAAAACACGGAGCTATTCAAAAAATACGGAGAACAAAAACCCCCACAAAAAACCCCTAAATCCTCTCTCTGGGTGCCCCCCAGCTCCCTCTCCCCTCGGTTCTTTCATAATGACAAGCATCAAATTAGTCACAGTCACTAAGCAAGTAACAAATAATAACAATAATATCATCAGAAGCCTCGCAATCCAGAAACCAGGGTGAGAAGCGCAGCCGAGCCGGCACCAGACCCTCCCCAGGCCAGCCCCCACCCCCTGCTCAGCTGCTACCTCATTGGGCTAAAAATAATAACTTCCGTAAAAGAACCGAAAGAAAAGTGAAAGAGCCTCCCTGGTTCCCACCGGCCGGTACCTGTACCAAGATCCATTCTTCTCTCTTTGGTCCCAAACTCTTCGAGGAACGCCAAAAAAAAAAAAAAAAAAAAAGGAGGAAAGAAAAGAAATCTGTTTAGTCTGTCGCAGTGCCCCCCACTCCCCACCCCAATCTCCCCCCTCCGCTCGCCGCACCCTCCCCCCATCGAGGGGCGGTCAAGTCCCAGGGGCTGGGGGAGAAATGAGAAGGGGGACCGGGGAGGGAGAGCGAAAGTTTCTCCCTCCCTCCCCTCTCGCTCTCGCGCTCCGGCATTGCACACTCAAAGCAGCTCCTCTCTGCTCTCGAGTTTATTAAACTAAAAGAGAAACTATTTATAGACGCGGCCCGGGTCGGGGGGCCCCGGCGGCCCGCGAGCCGAGGGTCGCCCCAGCCTGCGCCCGGCCCGGCCCTACTCCAGACGCCCCTGCCCCGCCCTGCCGCGCCCCCCGCCCCGCGCCGGGGTCGGAGCCCCGCAGCGGCGCCCCCTGCCCTCCCCCGCCCCACTCCGGTACTCACCATAGTCGGAGAGTCGAAAGCCGAATTCACTTAAATAATCAACTTTCATAATACTTAATTAATGCCTAATTGCAACTGATTACTCCCCGAATAACAAGTTGTTTTAAAGCCCTGATGTCATTGCTCCTGACGGTAACACTCAGGGTAACAGTTTGGCAGGAGGGAGCGGGCGGGCGGGAGCGGCCGGGGGCGCTGCCAGGCGCCGAGGTGATTGGCAGGGCGGCCACGGCGCCGCCTCCTCCGGGCCCGGCCCGCGCCGCCCCGGCAGGTGAAAGAGCAGAGCTCGGCCCTCCCGCGCGCGCGCGCGCGCCCGTCCGCCCGCCCGTCCGCCGGCCGGGATGCTGGAGTGAATGGGCTCGCGCTCGCCTGCCCCGCGCCCTCCCCCTCGCGCGCGCGCCCGTCCCCACTCGTCCCTCACGCGCACCCCTCGCACGCGCGGCCCCGCTCCGCGCTCGCTCCCTCACGTGCACACGCGCGCGGCCTCAGCGCACCGGCTCGGGCGGCTGACCTTATTGGCTCAGCGATTACCCAAACCTTACACTTCGGGAGGAGGGAGGCGGGGACTCGGCGCAAGGGGACGAGATGGAGCGGGGAGGCGGGCGGGGGTGCGGCGGTCCGAGAGGAGCCGGAGGCTGGCGCTCGCGCCCCAGCGCCAACTCTGGCCGGACGCCGGCAGGCGCGCGCTCGCAAGCTCCCCTCTGCGCTCCCGTCCCGCGAGCTCGACTCGACGGCGGCGGCGCGCGGACTCGCTCCCTGTCGCCGGGCGGCCGAGGGCTCGCGGAGCGCGCGGCCGAGCAAACTTTTCCGTGCGGGCGGGCGCAGTGTGAGCGCTTTGGGGTCGCGCCCTCCGAGGTCTGCGCCCCGTGGGCTCGGGGTGCGGGGTCACCCAGGGTTTTGTTTCCTCCCCATCCCTGAATCTCCTCCAGTTGTTGGGAGTGGCATTTTCTAACTCGGAGGTGAAAAGACTCTGGGGCAGTGGGCCTGGGTGTGCCGGGGAACACAAGCTCGGCCTCACGCCGCTCCGCACATCGTGTCCCGAGCAGGCTCCACGAATGCGGGGGCCTGCGGGCTTCTGCCACTTAAGTTTGGCTTTACCTTTAAATGGTCACTGGCCCCTTCCCCTCTCCACCTGCCCCCCGCGCCCTGACTAAGACAGATTGACCTCTGGTCCCCTCTACATCACTGCTGTCTGGACTTTTCTTCTCCTGCCCTGAAGTTCAGCCCCCAGCCACGCAGCCGCGACACGATGGGGGGCCAGCACTTCCTCCCTCACCCTGCCTTGGCTGCCTTTCCTCCTAGTGCGCCCACCACAGAGCAGCACCGTCACTTGGGCTTCCAACCGATCCTCTTGCCCCTGCCGCCCCCCATGGAGGGCCCTGGCAGACAGGGCACAGACACCCCTCAACCAAGGAGCCAGAGTCCTGCCACCTGCCCCTCTGGCATCTGCTGCATTTCCTGTCTGCCAGCTCATCGGTGGACCAGGGCAACTTGTTCTCTCCTTGCCCTCCTTTCCCCTCAGAGAAAGTGCTTTGGTGGGTCTTTCTGTCCCCAGTCGTCCCTGCTGCTGCCAGATAAGTTGAGATTCCTTACATTTTAGTCACCCAAGTTACCCACTGGGTGGAGGGAAAGGAAGGAGGCAGTCAGGCCAGCAGAAGGTGGGCAGTTTTGCTAGTGAAGTCCCTGGATCTCACTGTTCCTAGCTCTGACTCTGTCCCTTCTGTACCCACTCCACTGCCTTCCTCCCTTCTCCTGTTTCAGGGGAGGCCGCACTGCCTTCAATGAGCGAAGGGGACCAGAACCCAGGCTTTCCTTTCTCTGGTCCTTGGGCAGCTTTCAGCAAAATGGCGCTGGACTATTTTTGCAATATTTCTGTTTTGCAAAGGGAGGGGCTCGGGGAGGCCTTAGGGCAAAGAAGTCAGAGTTAACAATCTACTCTTTCTTCCACTTTCCCCTTATTTTTTTTCTTCTTCTCTCTCTTTTTTGATTGCACTTTAGTTCCAAATAACCTTACAGGGAGGTTATCATGCCTCCCCTATCTGACTGTCTTCTCTGATACCTTCTTGGCAACCCCCATTCATGGTTGTCACACAACCCTCCACCCTTCAGGCCTGACCCATCCCTATGCAGGAAGAATAGCTGGAGAGGCCAGGAGCTCTGCGTGTCCCCTAGCCCTAAAACCCTGAATAAGGGAGCAGAGCTCCTTAAACAAACCAAGCCACGTGCTCCCCAGTGCCAGAGGCTGGTACATCTGCTGGCACAGGGCAACTGGGCAGTGATGACTCTGAGCCTCTGCTCCCCAGGTGGGATCTCAGAGAGGGCATCTCGGTGTCCAGGAGTGCTCTGGGGTACACACATGCTGTTGTGGGTTCCCACCCATGACCCCCCAAAGCAAAGGTTACAGCTTTGAGTTGGAACAACAGGCAATCAAACCCAAACCCCAATCCTGAGCCTCTGCTTCCCCAACTGAGATGCAGAAGGAAGGCTGAAAACACAGGGGTGGAAGGGTGATTTCTGGGTGCATTTGAATTGTGCACATATGGGGGGCTCCCTGCATATGAGACCCACACGGCCTGCTGGCTGCCTGTGACTGTCCTTCTGGGCTTCTGCTGATGGTGGTCAGGGTGTGGGAGGGCATGCCTTCCAGTTATCCATGCAGGACCAGCTTTGGGGTCTCCAGTGAACAAAGGCTGGAGAGGAATGGCTGAAGGGACAGAACTAAGACAGCCGGAAGGAAGGCAGAGCAGGCAGTGCCGGCTGGAGGGACGCTCCAAGAACAGCCAGTATTAGGGGGAGGCAGGAGCTGCCGGAGAGCCTCAGCTGTGCCAAGACAAGGGCCACAATCAGCCACTGCAGGCTTAAGAGGCCCTGCCCAAGAGTGGGGACTTCATGGAGGAAAAAGGCCAGAGAGGCACAGAAAATGAGGCCACCTTGGCGTGTTATGATTTGAAAAGGTCTGAGAAGGTGGCTGAGGCATTGAGGTCGCAAGTGTGAGTCAGAGGCTGTGTAATGGAGGGGTCCCCTGAGTTCTCTTTCTCTTTGGGTGGATACTCATATGAAGGGTATGGCCCTGGACTCTGGCATCTCTGAGCCTACAGCCCATTTTGCCTTGAGACCCCTGATGTGGTGACACTTCTTTGACCCTGAGGCCATGCCACAGTTTCTGTGCCTGGGGTCCAGGGGATGGGAAGCCTAATGCCACAATTCCTCCTGGTCTCAAGGCCCTGGGCCCAGAGCCACAGCTCCTCCTCACATACCCCATCCCCAGGGGCAAATGTGGAGGCTTGCACAGCAGTCCCACCCACCAGGCCCCTCACATGGGCCCAGGGAAACCCGTCAGCTCTCCCCAGGCAGATGTCCGTCGCCGGCCCCCCAGTCCCCTCGCATCCCCAGCTTGCCCACTCATTCTCTTTCCCTCCCGAGCCCAGGGCCTTCTCACTCACCAGCCTGTTTACACACCAGGTATCTCATGCTTTATCTGCTCTCATTTTGAATTTGTAACTTTCACATAAACTTGAACAAAGCTCCTTTTGTTCCTGCACCCCACCCCAGGATCCCAATAAACTGGTTCCCTCTGAGGCGACTGGGCCAGGGCACAGAAGCCTTGGCCAAACGACTGTGTGTGCACGTGAACAAGCATGTTCGCACCTGCGAGGGAGCCCATATGTTTGCGTGTGAGTGTGCTCCCCAGGCTGACGGCAGGAAGGTGTCAGGGAGAGCCTTGAGCCAGCAAAGTGTGGACGGGAAGGATGGTGGGGACGGAGGGCAGAGCCCAGACGCCAGGGCACAGGGATGGGGTCTTCTGCCAGCAGGGCATGAGAGGTCATGGGCCCAATGGGTGGGCGCCGGGGCAAGGGGTGAACAGGGATGAGGAGGAAACAAAGGGCAGAGAGGTGCAGCAAAGCGGGTGGCGGAGCGAGGGGCTGAGGCCAGGCTCAAACTAAGTGTAAGGCAGATCCAGGGATTGCATTATGGCGGTCTAGGGGCTGGCACAGCCGCACGCTCGGCCCCGTAATCCTGTTAGCCAGCAATCTCCATTCCGAAAGAGCTTCATTTCTTTGTGAATATTTGTAAACTAGATATCTAATGGAAAATTATAGGAAAATTATAGTGAAATTCATGACGGAGAAATCCGATTATCCCTAATTCAATTATGCCATCTTAGCCCACACAGCACATTTCCCATTTTTTTCCCATAAATACCGATGCCAGGGGTCCCGGTAATCAAATAAAATTGAAAATCATCTTCCCATTAAATTCAATTAGCCGCAATTTCTAAAGCCTATCAGAGATTTTAATTACTAAATTATAAAATTCTCCAATGCTAAATTGAAACCAAAAAAATTGCACATCCTTATATTTCAGAGAAAAAAAAAAAGGGCCAGCAAAATCCTTGGAAAATGCCCTCCTCTCTGTGCCCAGCTCCAAAGCAGGTTCCCCACCTGGAGGAACCTCACACTGCGGCCGACTTGCCAGGTGGGAATGAAGCCAGGGGGTGCCAGGGAGAGGGCCCTGTCAGGGGACGGGCTGAGGCATATTAATTTAGCAGAGGGGCAAACCACACCTCCAACCCCAAGCAGCAGGGACTGGGCTGGCCCCTAGAAGGGACCCACCTTTCTCACTGGCCATCCTGGCTCCTGAGATGCCCTCAACTCTGTCCCCACCAAGAGTGAAGTCTATAACTGCCACCTTCTTGGCCTGTGGACAGGGCTTGGGCTCAGGTCACAGCTTGGCCTCGGGGCTCTGCCTGGTTCTAGGGTAGCTGACCAGAGGAGCCAGCTTCTTATCCAGGCCCTGGCCCTCTAACCACCCAGCTGGGCCCCTAGATGGCCTGGGCTGGGTCAGAGGAGGGAGTAGGAAGGAGCCCAACGTTGAGGGTGGCCAGATATCATGGGATGGTTCCGCGGCCCTGAGTCTTCTCCAGGGTACTCCCAGGAGCCATGGGTGCTGGCAGTGTACCAGCCTCCTGGGAGAAGAGCCGGGGATGGACATGGCCCAAATTTGGCCTCTCCCTGCACTTCCGGCTCATTCCCTGTTCTCACCCTCTTCTGGCAGACCCTGGCCAGAAGGAATACCCTTCCCCACGGGAAAGCTGGCTCTTTTACCACCCACATGTCCTTTTAGGGAGGTGCTGGCCATAACCCCAACAGTAGCCCCTCCCCCCTCCCCCCGCAGGCCACTTACCCCACTCTAAAGGCTGCTCTAGGAGTCAGAAAATCCTGGGCAGGTGGCATCAGTGGTAGCATAAACTGACCCTAGATCTGAAACCCAAGGTGGGTGGCGGGGTGGGCAGCTGATGGGCCTGGCCGGTTCAGGGCAGCCACAGCAGAGCTGCCGAGAGCCCAGCACCCAGGGAGCAGGGAGCAGGTTTAATTTGCCAGGCAGTCAGGAGTGCCAGCAGGGGAGGCACCCGCAAACAAAACAAAAACAAAAAAGTTAATTATCTTTGGCTTTTTCTTAATAAATATCCAAACTGGCCCGGCCGGATCCTCCGCTTTGGAGGGAGAGAGAAGGAAGAAAAAACCCCAAACCGAATCCAACAGACTCATTCTCTACCTTTCCCTTTGTCTCTCATCCTTGTATTTATCTCTTATCAGAGGCGGTGACAGTTTCACATTAATTCCCAAATTTTGCAGATGCAAGAATGTGGCCACGAAAGGTTTTTTTTTTTTTTTTTTTTTAAGTTTTGTGGTGGGAAAGTGGGCACGTGAAGAAGAAGGAGGCATGTGGGAGGGTAAAAGGTGAGAAGAAACAGGACAGAAGCAAAGGAGAGAGTGAGAAAAAGACAGAAGAAAAGAGAAGAAAAGGTAGCATGTGTGATGCAGGGAACTGAGCTAGTTGCGTTGCCCCTGGGGGCATGGCCCAGCCTGTAGCCCCAACCTGGGCAGGGACCTGTTTTGGAATGTTGTGTTGGCATTTTATTTCAGTTACAATTATCAGCTACAGGAGATAATGGGGATTTTTCATTTTAAAGCTCCAAACCACCTAGGTCTCATTGGCCACTTCAGCTCCCCTGTTGCTGCTTGTTCCTGTGCCAACCCTCTCTTCCAGGAGCTTGGCTGGGGAAGAGAGGAGGTTGGCTGTCCTTGTGAGAGGTGTGAAATTTTTCTGTGTGGAATCGCAAGTTTACCTGGGGAGAGAGACGCGTGTTGCCACCTGGGCCTGTGTGTTCGGACGGTGCTCATACACGTCTGAGCCCATGCTGTTAGAAACATCTGGTAGGGCACGTGTGGTGGGAAGCAGCCAGGACATCAGGCAGTCCCTCACAGAGCACGGGCTCTGGAGTCCCACCACCTGGGCTCAAACCCCAGCGCCACATCTCACTGGCTGTGCAGCCTTAATCAAGTCACTCACCCTCTCTGAGCCCACATTTTCTCAGCATCAAAGGGAGGATGGAGAGTGACTGCTAATGAGTACAGGCTTTCTTTCGTGGGTGATGGAAATATTCTAAAATTAGATAGTGGTGACGGTTGCACAACCTTGGGAATATACTAAAAACCACTGAACTGTACGCTTGTCATGTGAATTATATCTCAATAAAGTGGTTATTTAAAAAGTGGGGGTAAAAGGGGGAATGGTAATAATACTTATTGCATCAAGCTGTCATAAGGGCATACATAGCACATAGTCGGGCACAGAGCATGCGCTCAGTAAGGATTAGTGATTAGTCATTAATACAAATGGGGAAGGAAGGGTTGGCATCCTGGGGCCTGGGCTGGGACTCATGAACGTATACTGCTGGGGCTTACAAATGTCTACCTGGGACCCTGGTGCCGGGCCAGCAGGTTGTCAAGCAGCTGAGCTGCCCCCGACTCAATGCTTGGTTGGGGCTCTTGGGCAACTGCTCCCTGGCAGGGATGGGAGAGTGCACAGCCCTCCTCCTGCCTCCCTGCCTGGGTCCCTGGAGAGGAGACTGCCCACCGTGGCAGGCAGACTCTGCGCTCACTCTCCCTGTCTCACAGAGCACTCATATTTTCCATGTGCAGCAGACCGTGAATTCACCTTCATACTAGTTACAGGGTTATTTAGCTTCTCCTGACACTGACAATCACCAAACTTTAATTCGCTGCTTGGCCTCTCCCTGCTGTGCCCTCTGCCCATCCACAAAATCCCTGGGAGAGGATAGGAAGAACCTAGGTCTGGCCCCCTCTTGCCAAAGCTTGCCCTTTGGAGTGATGGAGGGATGGGGAGGGTGGTCAGAAGGAGAAGATGATGGGCAGAGGGTGGGGGGAGAGAGCAGTAAAGGAAAGAAGAAGTACCACCAGGGCTAAGGGGAGCTTCCATCCTGCTCCTCCGGCCTGACACTAATGTATTCAACCCAACATCCATCCTGTTATGAATGAAGACTCAGCTTACTAGGCTGTGGGTCTCAGGGCTGGCAGCCCTGGCCAGGACCCATGGGACCAGGACTCACTGGGGTCCCAGGACTAACCAGCTGGCACAGGCTGGCTCCTTTGCCTGATGCTGGAGGAGCAGGTGCCCATCCGGGAACCCACCAGAGGGAGCCCATTCTTACCAATCTCAGAAGCCAGCTCTCATTTTCTCCTGCCTCCCCCGTGCCAGTCTCCTGCCAGGCCAAGCCATCCTGCCCTACAGAAGCTTCTCTCTAGCTTAGAGCCCTGTTGCCTGCATCACGTCTCTCTTCCTTTGATGAAGGCAGGTGGGTCTGCTCAAAGCCGCTGACAAACATCAGATGGAAAACAGAGACTGAGACATCTCCCACCAAGGACCCAAATCACACAATCCTGGGACCAATATAGGAGACAGGGCCCAAACTGGCTGTCCAAGTGCCTGCTTCCTCGCCCACTGGGAGAGGCTGCTGCTGCCTTGAGCACCCACAGCAGCCCCAGCAGGCTCTTTGTCTGTCTTCCCTTGCCTTCAGCAGATCCCCTTCATTCGGTCTCCCCTATGCTCCCACACCTTTCCAGGAGTGATCCCAGCTTCCAGAAGGTCCAAAGAAGCCTCTGGTTGGCTCAGGAGCCAGGCGAGCCCAGAGATCTCAGACTTTTCCTCTCAGCTACCCTCCACCTCCTGAAGCGGTTACCATCACCTTTCCCCAAAGCCTCCTGGGCAATGAGGTTTCCTCTGAGGACCATTCACTGGAATCAGGGGACTCTCTTATTCTCCAAATCCAACCTGGCCCCATCAGTCACTCATTAGGCAGAGAGTCCCAGGAGCAGAGAGGATTCACAAGGCAAGGACCTGGGCTGGGGGGCTTGGAAAAGCAGAGGCAGTGCCAGGGGGCAGAGCCAGGAGGGGAGAGGCAGGGAAATCCATTGGTGGGTCCAATTTCTGTCTGCTTCCTCACAGCCCCAGTCCACTACCCGACCCCGGCTGGCAAGGGAAGTGGCCACGGTGGCCTGGGCAAGAGAGATGTCAACGGGAGCAATGGCAGAGATGGGAGAAGGGGCTTGTTGACTGCAAACTGTCCATTATGGCTCAGATTATAAGCATATTGCGCAGGGCTCTCTGCACGATGCCGAGGAAATCCAATACGCTGAAAGGTTAATGCAATCAATTAGGGTGACAAGGAAGTAAAGTAAAGCCTTCAGAGTAGATGAAAAGGAGAGAGAGGGAGAAAGAGAGAGCGCCATGGAGTTGGGGGTGGCAATCTGGGTGGTGGGAAGGCGAGGAGGAAGAGAAACTCGTGGGATGCAGAAAGAAGGCTGGGAGGGGAAAACACATACAAAAGGCCAGGAGCCCATGAAAAGAGGACAGTAAGAGAGATGGCAGCAGAAGCAGCAGCAAAGGGCAGCTAGTGAGCTGTGCGGGGACACGGCTCCCGTCTCAGACCTCCGACTGCTGTACAGCTTCAATTTCCTTCCCCCTCCTCCCTTCCTCTTTCCCTACCAGCCCATCCTCTAGGGCTTGGAGTCTGGCTCCCAGGTTAGCTCCCAGCACTACCTGTGTGTCAGAGCAGCCTTGGTCCCTGCCCCTGTGCAGAGCAAGTGCCCAGCATGTACTGTCCAGGGCCTTCTCAGCCAGAACTGCAGCCTGGTTCCCACCTTCCCCAGAATGGGCCCAAATTCAGACCCAGACTTTTCCCTTGGCCTGCTTTGTTCTCAGTGGCCCCCACAATCACAGCCTTCACAGCTTTCCCTCACACATCCCAGTTCCTACTTGAAACAAGCCTGCAAAGCAGAGAGCACGGTGGTCAGGACTTCCTTTTACAGATGGAGAAACTGGTGCTCAGAGAGGTTATGCAACTTCCCAGGGCTCTGCAGCAGATGGAGGACCCAGGACTGAGCTGAGGACTCCAAAGATTCCCAGTCCACCACCTGGATGGCATTTTCTTCCCTGGCGCTCACTGGGGGCGAGGAGCCTCACCTTTTCCAAGGTGATGGACTCAGAGGTCCCAGGGCAGGGGTGGGGAACTCCATGGAACCTGCCCAGGGATGGCTGCTGTCTCCTACATGTACGAGGGAGACCCAGGCTCTGGGAGGTGAAAAGGAAAGAAGGGAGGAGGGGAGTCCCCTCCTCCCTGTCAGGCCCCGGGCTAGACACTTTAGGCCACATTAATACACTCACTTGTCCCATAACCCTGCAAAGTAGACATCCTGCTCAGCTTGCAGAAGAGGAAACTCTGAATCTGAGAACTTGCTGAAGGCTATACGATGGAGCTACAAGGCTCCTGGGATGCCAGGAGCAAGAATTCTGAGGAAACAGTGCCTGTCAAAGAGAGGATAAACCAGGACTTCTAGGTAGGTGGAGACTGAGCAGAAGATGAGGTCCTACGGAGAGCAGAGAGAGAGAGAAGGTGGCCCAAACAGACCAGGGCTGCAAGCAGTCCCGCAGCCTCTGGGACAGGGCTCCTGGAAGGGCCCCTCAGAGCAGGATGAGAGCACAGAGCAGGATGATGGTTGTACAACACTGTAACGTACTTAATGCTAGGGAACTGCACACTTAAAAATGGCTACGATGGTAAATTTCATGATATGTATGTTTTACCACTTTAAAACAACAACATTAAAAAAAAAAAAAAAAAAAGAGCAGAGGACAGGAGCCAGAAACTCCAGAGCAAGAGATTGTAAACTTTTCCTATAAAGGGCCAGGCCAGATAGTAAATGTTCTAGGCTTTTCGGGCCAGTTTTTGTTGTAGCTACTCAGCTCTGCCAATGTAGAGTGAAAGCAGCCATAACCGATATACAAATGAGTGGCTACGGCTGCGTTCCAATAAAACTTTATTTACAAAAACAGGCAGTGGGCCAAATTCAGTCCTCAGGCCACACGTGCTGAGCCTCGCTCCAGACCGTGGAAGCACCCGGGGCTTCCAATGGAAGCAGATGCCAGGTTCCATCCCACTGCCTGGGGACAGAAGTAGCCAATCTGGACCTTACCAGGAAGTGGAAGGAAGGGCTGGGTAGAGGCCTCAGGAGGAAGTCAGGTTCTCGTTACCGACAGAAGATGGAAAAAAAAGAAGGGGAAGGGAACAAGGATTGGCATGGGAAACATGTCCAGGAACTGGGCTTTCCCAGCTCCCAGCCTCTCGAGAGGCCCTTCCCTGTGCTTCAGACCCTCATGGGTGACGTGAAGGGGCAAGACTTGCTGCTTTCAACATTCTAGGAGTCTTGAAGTCATGAGAGAGGTGTTGCGCTACGGCTGGGAGGACGAGAGTGGGGCAGCCACAGGGTCGGGGTGGCCAGGGGATGCCAGGAGAGAGAAAGGCGAGGAGAGAGGCCTAGGGAGCAGAACTGTAACCAGGGTGGTGCTGGCGGCAAAGGGAGGAATCCACGGGCCCCAGCGAGAGCGCAGGGCGCGGGCCGGGCCTGCCCTACACCGGCCGCCTCTGATCACGTTTTTCAGGGCCACTGCCCGCCGGCACAGACAATACTGGGAGAGCCTTTGAAGTCCAAAAGGGATGCCGCGGTGGGAGCCGCGCGAATCTCCTCCCTTCCCCCGTCTTCCTGGGGGAGGGGGCCAGCAGGACAAAACCCAGAGCCCGTCACAGCCGGGCCCCTGAAACGCGTGAGACAAAGGGAAAACAAACAGGTTTGGAGCCAGGCGCACGGTGCCGTGTCTGTCCCCCGCCCCACCGAGCGAGGATGATGGATGGCTGCAGCCAGCCAGCTCGCCCGCCGGGCAGGCCCCGCTATTTACATAACACTGGCGTTCCACCGGTCACCTCTGACACGGCGCTGCCTGGGGCCCGAGGCCCGGTGGCCCCAAGGTTCCTCGAGCCACCCGGGGACAGAGACAGCCTGCGAAGGCCTGGCCAGGCCAGGGGAGCCCTATGACTGGGGAAGGGAGGGACAGCAGCCTCCTCTGAGCACAGGGCCAGAGGCCTCAGGGAGGAAGGAGGAGGCCACGGGGGCCGGCAGCCTCCCGGGAGAGAGGCCAGACTGAACTTCTGGGGCTTTCAAATCCACGAGGTTCCCCAAGCACCACGAGCTACACGCAGAGCTCCCAGGGAGAGCCAGCAGTAGCCTCAGCGGCCAGACAGTGCCGCGGAGAGCTGGATCTGGTGCTGCCCAGCAGCCGAGCCCTGGCACCACAGATGCCCCTTGGCTTCACGCCGCCTTGAACACATTCCATGCCCAGAGTCAGCGATCCACAGGCCCCCAGCCCATTTCCAGCCTAAGAGCCAATATGAGACCCTTCTGCCAGGGTCATCTTTTCCTGCCAGGTTCAAATGGGCAGTGTGGTTCCAATTCCCCATCTCCATCTTCCTGATCCAACCTGTGTGTTCCACACGGATGGACCCAGCCCAGGGTGACACGTGTACCAGGTGCCAAGTCACCAATGGGGAGAAAGACCAAAGGATCAGGGTGGGGCTTGGGCCTTACCTTGTAGCGGGTCCTAGAGGCTCCTCTCTCGCGGTGGGGGTGTCACTTCATCCTGGGAAGGGACAGACAAGAGCCACTTAGCCTTTCAAGGCAGGACACCTACCAATGCAGCACATGCCC
The DNA here is from genome assembly GCF_048773025.1 of Camelus bactrianus. Lineage (NCBI taxonomy): Eukaryota > Metazoa > Chordata > Mammalia > Artiodactyla > Camelidae > Camelus > Camelus bactrianus. Next base: position 72,420,518 of record NC_133551.1, on the reverse strand, counting down.
TTTGTACCGCTGTGTGCCCCAGGGATCCCTGCAGCCCCTAGACCCGAGGGGCTGATGCTGTAGGGCTGGCCAAGGATGTCAAAAATTCAGACGCATGGCATGGGCACTTACCTTAGCCCATTTAAATATATGCCAACCATTATTTGAAAAACTTCAGAAAGCAGTGGGAGCTGACCACAGTGGAAATATGGTCCTCAGGACACCTCGAACCAGAGAGAAAAGTCATACCACATTGCACACACCTCCGTGGAGACAGAGCTGAGAGTGTGCAGGTGGGGAAGCTCCTGGGGAGCTGCAGTGGCTGAGCAGCGGGGCCTTGGGACAATGACAGAGCATAGCAGTACCCCTCCCTTCACTCTCTTCTCCTGGCCTCTGAAGAGAAAAATGACAGATGCCAAGCTGTTCACTATAGCAAATGGGTGACAGAGGGGCGAGTGTGGAGCAGGTGCCAGGGCACCAAGGAACCTCAACCCCCAGGAACAGGCTACAGACAGTACCTTCCACCCTGGGGTCCTACTGATGAGTCGCCATCATGCTGGGGGCCCTTGCAGGGAGAGGGAAACTGGTCCAGCAAGGTAGGGGGTCTTTAGCCAACACACAGTTCAGCCCAGCTTGCCAGGCCTAGGCCCTCTTGCCCAGAGCATGAGTTTGGGGAGCCAGGTTCAAATGGGACATACTCCTCGTGTGGACAGAAAACCCAAGGTGCCCTCTGTCTGCTGACCTGGGCCCACCTGCCCTTGCCCAAGCCAGGCCCTGCCACCCCCACCCCCACCCCCAAGGCCTTCAGAACTCTACCCACACTCGGGAAGGTTTTTTTCTTCCCACTCCCTCATTTGTGGCTTATCAATGATGCAAGAGGAATAACACCAATTTCCTTAGGCTGTGTAATCCCCAAATCAGATTGGGGGGATTGCGAGAGGTGAGGTGACCTTGTACAGGGCTCCCGGAATGCCACCCAGTCCTGCCGCCCGCCCTCCCGTTCCCGGGACATATTTAGACAGATAATGCTAATTGTACTTGACACATCCTCCTAAGGAGGGTTGGGTCCTCTGCCAGCTTTCGCTGCCTTTGCTGGGCTGCCTGGGCCGACGGTACCCACCGGGGCAGAGCCCACCCTGCTGGACAAAGAGTTCTGGTGGGCATCGAGCAGTTGCCGGGGGAGGTTTACCCCATAGGCCTCTGATGTCCATCTGATCCAGATGGTGAGAAGCTAGGGGTCTTCAGAAAGCTGGGCAGATGGAGATAGGGGGCAGCAGAGAGGAAGGGGGACCCTTGCTGAGATGGAAGAGGGGGCAGAGGTTGGGAGAGTAGACAAAAATAAGTCGGAGAGGAGAGCTAGATGAAGCGGAGGCCAAGCAGGGTTGGGCCATGGGGCAAGGGACGGAGACCCAGGGCCTCCACTGAGAGGCACTGGGCAGGCTTGGCTGTCAGAGCTCACATCCCAGCCAGGCAGCCCAGGGACCCAGTGAGGCATCATCGCCGTCCGGTCCATCCCACACTTGCCTGCCTGAGATCTCTCAAGGCGCCCTGGCCGGCCTCCCTTGAACCCCCAAAGCCCCCCAACTCCACAACTCCAGTATCTCCCTTCTACCACCTTTTTCTCCCCTCCCATCCTCCCCGGCAACTGTGCATTTATTAATTCATGAGGCACTAATTAGTTCTTTGTTTAATTTTGTGTTAAACAGACTGACCGGAATGATAACGACTTGCAGCGCGGTGTTGCCGTCCCCAACCACCCCTGTTTTCTGACAACAAGGGAGCGCGGGAGACCGGAGTGCTGAACCTAAATCCCTCAGCAGTTGCACTTCATTAAGTCAAAATGTGACAAGAAGCTTAGAGAGCAACTTGCAGATCTGATCACACAGAACAATCGGGGAGGAAACTTTTCAGGAGTTGGTTGGGGGTGGAGGAGGGATAGGGGAGGGGCAGAGATGCTTAACCGCATGGGGACCAGGACGTGAACTGGGGTCCCGTCCCTCACCTGCCCCTGGGGCAGGTGGCCTGGCTGATGGGAGCAGGGAGGCTGTCTCTGGGTGGGATCTGGGATGCTGGGTGGATTCTGGAACTCCAGTGGGGACCTGAGAAGTTGAACTTTAGCTCTCTTTTCTTGCATGAGCATCTTCTCCTGTCTCTCACTTTTTCTGACGTTTGGTTCTGGCCTGTGTGAGCTAGTGAGTGGGCACACCCAGGGCCCGGCAGAGAATCAGAAAGCTGCGGCAGTTAAGGAGGGATTCTATAAGGCTGAGGGGAGGTACTGAGCGGGAAAACGCAGAGGAGACCAGGAGACCACTTAGGAAGGGTGAAGTTAAGTGCAACCCTCCCAGGCTAAGAAAGAGAAGTAACGTGCTCAGGGATCACGGCCAACAGACCCACTCTCTGCCAGCTGCCCACCCATCTATCCATCCATCCATCCACCCAGTATTCCTTATCCTAACCACAAAACTGAGGACCAAGAGGTTGAGTTCTATGCAGAGGTACATGGCAAATCAGAAACAGAACGTGGTCTTTTTGGCTTCCAGGCTGTGGAGACTGTAGGCAGGCAGCTGAGCTAACAAGGACAACAAGCCTTGTTACCTGCTGCCTCCTGTCCATGTGAAAAAGCAGGATCTCGGCCCAGAGGGGTCAAGCTGCTAACCCCATGGGTCCGCGGCAGGAGCAAGGATGGGAGGGATTGGAACCAAGCCCTGCCCCAGTCTAAAGACCCGGCCTCTGCCCTCCTTTTACCCGACCCGAATCTCGGAAGGTGTGGACGATGTCTTATATGAATGAGAACATGGAAGGGGACATGAGGAGAAGAATGAAAGCACACAGAGAAAGCTGACAAACGGGAGCCTGGATCGCGCGCGAAGATCCTGTTGCCTTCTTCCCATTGGCCACTGCGCCAGCCCAGGTGTGGCCAGACCCACCTGCTGAGAGCCCGCCCAGCCAGCCCGCAGGCCTAGGCCTTCCCCTAGCCGTGCTGAAGTGCAGTGGTCTCCCGCCCGAGCCCGGCAGCCCTGGGCTGGCTTCTGTTAATTTGCTGTCAGACTGCCTAAGCAAACCAATTAAAACTAATCATTAATTATAAAAGAGAGCAGGAAGAGCAGAAGAGAGGGGAGAGGGTGAAGGACCAAGGTGGGAAGGGGGAGAGGGAAAGCGGGACAGAGGCGAGACGCAGAGGGCCTGCAGGGAGCTCTCCGTTGGGGGCTGTGGGCCTGGGAGCTGGAAGGGACCAGGGGCCAAGAGGCGCTGGAGTGGAGGGAGGGCAGGAAGGGAGCCCAAGAAGGTGGCGAGGGGGCTGCCAGGGGCAAGGGGTGGAGGGAAAGGCCAGGAGAGGAGGGACAGGGGAGAAGGAAGGGTGAAGAAGCTGCTGCGACCAGCATACCAGGACCCGAAGAGGCCTCATCCACCCGCAGTCCCCTCGGCTGGAGCCACCGACCATCCTGGACTCGGTTTCCAAGCGTCTCACCCCTGGCTCCCAGGCTCCATATTTATGAGGCTCGGCTGATTATGCAGCACCAGGCCAGGCTCCTCGTCCCTGACACCCCTACCTGCTCTCCAGCCCTCTCAGGCCTTGGAGGCTGGGAGGCTCGGGGCAGCTGTCGGCTGCCCACCTACCCCCCAGTGCTGGCTCCTGCCCCCTCCCCCACCCTCACACACCCTCTCCCCATCCGGCCGCCTGGCCCTTTCACAGGGCTGAGGCCATGTCAGCCGGCAGCTTGAGGAGGGGGGCAGCGCAGACAACAAGGGGCAGTGTCATGGAAACGGGCACTTTCCCCGAGAAATATTCTGTTTGGCCTCCTTCCTGCATTGAGGAGCTGTCAGGAGCCTGAGTGAGAGCCACACCACCCCGGGACCAGGCGTGACAAAACCTATTTTCTGCCTCAAATTTGATTGATTAAAAAACTTTTTAGGAAAACCATGTTAAAAGAGTAAAAAAAAAAAAAAAGAGAGAGAGAGAGAGTGTAAGAAGGAGAGGGAGGGAGAAATGAGGGGGAAAGAAAGGAGAGAAAGGAAGGTGCTGCTGGGTGCAGGGCCACAGGCAGGGGCCGAGCAGCTGCCCCTGCAAAGCTGCCAGGGCCTGAGTGTCAGCGGGCGGCCGCCGCGCCTCCAGGCAGACCGGAAAGGGCAAAGGGGGCCCGGAACTTTGACACAGTGCTTAGCAGGACAACGAGGGGGCCGCGGGCCCCGCACGGTCCAGCAGGTGCCGGATCCAGACGAGGCGGCAGCCCGGGCCGGTTCCCCATCCCACATGGGGAAAGGAGCCCAACACCCCAAGGCAGGTGGGGGTCAGTGCCAGGCCGCTGGACTGACTCCTGGGCGGGTTTCCAAACAGAGTCTAGGCTGGAATCCACACAGGGGCAAGAGGAAGGGGTTAGTAGTTTGGGGGCAGGAAAGGGGTTTTCCCACCTTGTACTTGAAAGTCCTGGCTCAGGGAGGTACCCAGCAGACCCTCCGGCCCCGCAGCGGGCGAAGCTTTTGCTGGTTCCATACCTCTCGCTCGCCCTCTCGTCTCACACTTTCCCTGCCCAGGCCCTTAGTTCCTTTGCCAGATGCTGCCCTGTGTGGTCCTCATGCTTGGCCTGCCCTCTCTCTTTGCCCACCTCAGAAATGAGAGCCCCATCAGAGGCTTGGACGGTGATGGGAGGCCTTGCCTTACTGTCTCAGGGCTGCAAGAGAAGGGCCAGCCTCCCCACCCCTCCTGAGACCCTGCAGGGAGAAGAAACTCCACCATTTCCCAGAGGCCCTGCCTGACCTCTCAAGGCAGAGGTGGTTCAGAGGCCCCTGGCAGGACCCATCCTCTCCCTAGGGCAAGGGGTCCAGGTGTGTGGCTGGGTTTGCTCTCCCCCATCTAAGGGCCTCGAAGGTCAAGGTGAAGAACAGATCTGGTGAAGTTGTTGGCAAGGTTTCTCCAGGTGCTGGGAGGGATGCTCAGCAGCCAGTTCAGGCCCCCCTAGGGGCAAGGCAGTGCCTCCTTGGACAGATGGCACATTCCACCAGACACACAGAAGCACAGAAAGACAACGCCTGCTCCCAGCCCTCCACCAGGTAATCGGCTTAGATCTTTCCCTATCCCTGCTCCACAGTGATCGTCAGGTATTCACTGAGCACAAACTGTGCTAGGCCCGAGGAAGATAAAACATACAGCTTACGGGAGAAAGAACAGAGTCGGTGAGACCCAGGTCTGAATCCTGCCTCCTCCACTTAGCACCATGGTGTCTGCTGGGGCAGGCTGCTGAACCTCTTGGCCTCAGCTCCTTCAACTGAAGAGTAGTTTATGAGTCCCCTCCTCCAAGGCAGTTCATTTAGTAATATTTCTTGAGCACCTACTATGTGCTGGGTACTGTCCCAGAGTATGGAGAACACTGGTAACCAAAGACAGTCCACATGGAGCTTCCAAACGGTGGTTGCTGTGAAGACCCGTTGAAATAATGAACAGCACTGTGGTCTGGCACATAGTAAGCACTCAAGAAACATCTGTTATAAGCCTTCGGGGCCTTGCCTTTAAGAAGCTGGAGAGAGGTCCAGCAATTCTACTCCTAGGTAAATACCCCAAAACTTGGACACAAATGTTCATAGTGGCTCTACTGACAACAGCCAAAAAGTGAACACAACCCAAAGGTCCATCAACAGATGAATGGATAAAGGACATGTGGTTACCCACGCAACAGAGTATTATTCAGCCACGAAAAGGAATGGAGTTCTCATACACGCTACAACACGGATGACCCTTGAAATTATTATGCTAAGTGAAAGAAAGGAGACACACAAGACTGCACATTGTGTGGTCCCTTTATATGAGATATTCAGGATAGACAAATCCATAGAGACAGAAAACAGATTAGCAGTTGTCAGGGGCAGGGGGAAGGAAGAAACAGGGAGTGACTTTCAGTAGGTATAGAGTTTCTGTCTGGGGTGATGAAAAACTTCTGGAACTAGATATTGGTGATGGTTGCACAACACTGTAAATGTCCTTAATCCCACTGAATTGTACAGTTTACAATGGTTACAATGGTAAATTTTAAATTCTGTGCATTTTACCACAATAAAGTAAAATGATACAGCTAAGAAGAAGGAGGAAGAGGAGGAGAGGCAGCAGCAGGGAGAGGAGAAGGATATTCTCACGTGGCAGCTCAGCTTGGGTGTTGGGAGAAGCCAAGCAAGGGGGCAGGAAGGTGAGTCATCCTAATTTCGGATGGGTCCTCTCTCCCTCTTGTCCTCAAGGACGGCGTGCACAGCTGCCAGAAGTGTCCCTAGGCCTCCAGATGCACTCTGTGACAGCTGAGGGAAAAGACAGTATAGGGAGGTGGGGTGGCCCCAGGGATGGGTCTCCCCTCCGGGCACATCACTCAATAGCCTACGATTCTGTCTCCCCAAAGCTACCGTTCCTCTGCACACACACAGCGCATCTCCTCTCTCGTGTGGATCCCGCCACGCACGGCTCACTCCATCCATCTCTCTGCCGGGCTCCCCAGATCACTTATGCTGCTGCCCAGAGTCTTAGTGCAACAAGCTGCCCTCCACGTGGGCAAGGAGGGTCTGAGTAAATGACTTCTCCACCCACAGGGATCTAAGGCTCCCCTAGGACGGGGAGTTCCACCTTGCAGGGAAAGCAGAGGATAACCAGGGAGCTAGCCCTTGGGACAGCCCCCCTGAGCCCTCACCCCACCCTCCTGCCTGCTCCTGAATGCGTGTGTGCACACAGAAACCCCTGCCTTGGCCCGGGAACTGTCAGGAGATCAACAAACAAAAGCTGCTTCTTGACAGGGAGTCATTTATATTTTAGCTTCGTTCCATTATCCTAACGAATCCTTCATCAGCAGATGCAATATTAACAGCAGAAAATCAGCTCATTACATCCGGGGGGATTTCATCAAGACGGCAATCATGTATGCAGCTCCCCAAGCCTTCAAGAGGCCAGTGTGGCTGTTATTTATTTATTTTGTTACTTATTTATTTAATTTTTTGGGTTCTTTCCACATAATTGCACCGCATCTCAGATCTTTAATAAATAATTTGTAGGTCCTGAACTGCAGACAGCTTTGCTCTCTGCCATGAGAGCCTACATTAGCCAAAATATTTACCAATATTTGAAAGTCATTAGAATCAGGAGGGAAGTGGGGAGGGGGGCACTCTGTTCTTCTAGAAACAGTCTGCTTTGGGCCGCTGGTCTTCCAAGAGCCGTCTCTTAGAGTGTGGGGAGCCACCTGGCCTGGAAGTGCCTGGGAGGCAGGCTCACACTGCTTCCCTGGGCTCACTGAGTTTGAGCAGGGGATTCCTGGGTGCTCTCACAGAGGGATGTGGCCATCTCTAAGGATGACTGCGGGCTTCTTTCTCAAGGCTGACAGGGGCTTGCTGTTGGACAGGACCCACTTGGACAGGACAGGACAGGAAGCTTCCAGGAGGCCTGAGCTGGAGCACTCTGTTGGGGTGGCACTCCCTAAGGTCACTTGACGTCAGGGCGCTCAGCAAGGGAAACCTTTCTTGTGCTCCAGCAGGCCCTGGCTCTGCTTAGCAGGAAGAAAAGTGTGATCCCTTCCTCTTGGCTTCCCAAGGTTATGCCTCCAACTTCAAATGAAGGGAAAGTTGAGTGGGCCCAGAAGGCAGACTTGTCCCATTCTACAGATAAGAAAACTGAGGTTCAACAAACTGAAGCTCTCTTCCCAAGGCAGCGCAGTCAGGAAAAGACATAGAACCAGGATTTAGGCTCAGAAGTGGCGCAGCTGCGCCTCCATTCTCTCCACGAGGCCAGAGCCTTCCAATAACACAGCCCAGCCTGCCAAAGGCCCCTGGCTCTGACCCACCAGGTTGGAGTGGCCACTAGGGCCGACGGGCAGCCCCTGCCACCACCACTGGGCTGGCCATGCTTTCACAGGCTTTTCCCAGCAGGGGCTGGATTTCTGCCCAGCCAGGAATGTGCTCCCAGGATGTCAATTCTAATCTCCCCAGCACTTTGACAGAATTAAGCTCCAGTTTGTCCGACAACATCCCAAAGTTTCAGAAATCCAGGGCAGACTCCCTAATCAGGCTGCAGGACAAAGGTCTGGCCTGACCCTGTCACTTCCACTTACTCCTCCTGTCTGTCTCCCGGCTTCGGCCTTTCTGCAGTTTCCTCCACCCTCTGCCCTTCCCTGGCCAGCTCAGCCCCCACCCTCTCCTCCAAGCTCCCCTGTTTCTCCGCCCAGCATTTCCCCTCTCCTAGCAGCTGGGCTAATCCTGTTGCTCTACTATCTAAAGCTGAGGAATTCCTCTGAGACTGACCTGCCGCTAGTGCTAGGCCTGCTGGCCTCACCTTGGCCAGGGTTCCCTCCCGTTCACTCCTTCTAGGGAGCCCACAGGCTCAGCCCTTCTCAGCCCCAGGGAGAGGGTGCTCAGTGCAAAGTTATTTCTCAAATTCCCCTGGCCTTTGGGCAGTCTGACTTTGCACTCGTGTGGCTGCCCTTAAGCATCCTTTGGCCTTGCCCAGACTCCATCCTGTTGGAGGGGACAGCTTGTGGGCTCTGGAAAGCCTTGGCCCCTCGGCCATGCTTGGGGACACCTATGTGAGTGGAGACTTCCCTTCCGCAAGCAACCCTGGGAGGCACCAAGAGGAACACTGAGTGGAGGACAGCAGAAGCAGCTCTGAGCCTGGGTTGGGCAGGGCCACGGTGAGAACCCCAAGCCCTGACTCTGCTGGACTGTGGAGCCATTAGAAAGGGGTGAGGAGTGCGGGAGGCGGACAGCTGGGCCAGGAGAAGCATCTCTGTGCATCCAGACAGAGGACAGCTTCCCAGGACACAGGAGAAGCAGAGATGCCTCTCTCCACTTCTCACCATATCAACACCCAGCTTCCCTTCTACACGGTTCTCAGGTGTCCCCAGAGCACTGGTGCCTGCCTCAGTTTCCAGAGGAAGTCATATGCACATTCAAGCTGGTTGCAAGAGGCCAAACCTTACAGCACATTCAGAGGGGTGTGGGTGGGGAACATGAGCTTAAATCTGGTTTGTTCACATCAAAAGACTCCCCAGGACAGAGCACATGGGGAGCAGTGTGGACAGTTGGGGGGAGCACCGAGGGCTGCAGCACTTGAGCTGTGCGCTGACCAGAAGGCCAGGTCAAGGGGACCGGGCTCCCCCAGAGAAAGCAGGGGCAGGAGGACACATCCAGGTGCAAAGAGAAGGTTCGAGGAGGAAAACAGAAGTAGAAATGTTGTTCTGCATTTTTGTTGACCCTCCAGAGGCACAAGAAATCTTGAGTGGCCAAGGTAGGGGCGCTCCCAGAGCCGCCCAACTGGCAGGGAACACAGAAAGTCCTGGAATGTCGCAGGTAGGCAGGGCCATGCCACTGCTCCTCGGCTTCCCCTGTGACCTGGGTGGAGACCTCACCCTGGGCATGGAGTCCTGTCCTGCACAGACTGTCTCACGCCCTCCCTCCCTGGCTCCCTCGGCCATGGCCACGTTCTCGGGAGTGGGGATCACTTCCTCAGAATTGCAACGGGGGGCAGCTCCTCACTCCCTGACGGTCCCTCCTGTACCCTGCATCTCCCCCATCCCAAGACTGGCCCTGCCTTCACCAGCACAGCCAGCAGGGGTGGCCTGGAGGATTCACCTAGAAACCCAGGTGAGCTGGGCTGGTGGAGGGACAGGTAAAAGCAGCTGAGGAGGATGACATGTCTCTGTAACCAGCCCTTTCTCTGGAAGAATGAAAATAATTACTGTATTTTTTCCCCTTAATAACAGGAAAGTCTACAAAGGCCACCGGTGGAGAATGGGAGAGTGCCTGTCTGTCAGCCCTGCAGCTCCACGGCACCCTCCCCACCCCCAACAACTCCATGACCCCCCAGAACTCCCAACTTTGCTTTTCTGCCCTGCATTCTGCCTCCCTGTCTTTCCTTTCTTGCTGTGCTGGGTGTTGGTGAGATGATGGGTTTTTTTCTTTTTTGCAATTTATCAGCAGATTGTGTGGAGCTGAGTGGTGTGAGCCTCACCCTGCTAAATAAAGCTTTGGTATTTCTGATAAAGCCATCAAATTCCTTATCACACTGACACAAAGTGCATTTAAAGAGACAGACACCCTGTCCTTCCCTTCCCACCAGCCCCTGCCCCCTCCACTCAGTTCAGATTTCCAGCTTCTCAGGCTCTTCTGGATCAGACACCAAATACAGCTCCTGAGGATGTGGGGGTGGGGGGGAGGGGGAGGCCAAGGGGCGGGCTGCCCTCTCCAACTCCCACTCACCCGTATCAGAGCTGCCAGCACCCTGACCAGGGACTCAGGTCCACAGGGAGTGGCATGTGCTTCCTGCCCCAACTCTGGAACCAGAGAGAGCAATCAGCAGACACGCCCCACAACAGGGGATGTCCTCACAAACAGAACAGTCCTGTGTTAGGACAACAGCCAGCAGCTGGAGGAAGAGTCCCCGGGAAACTGCTGGGCCTGCAGGGCTGCTCAGCCACCATGAACACATCTGGTGACCTCAGCCACTGCAGGACCAAAGCGAGGTCAAGGACGGGCCCGAGAGGGGCCACTGGTGCCTGCTCAACACGGGGCTGACCAACTTTCACATCAGGCTTGGACCACGGGTTCAGCAAAGCCCTGAGTCCTCACAGGGCCCTGTGAGGTGGGTGGAACTATCACACTATTTGACAGATGAGGAAATTGAGGTTGGCCCAAGACCACAGAGCCGGCGGCAGGCCCAGCTGCAGCTCCAGTCCCGGCCGGCCAACGGCTCTGCTGAGTGAAAGACACTCTTCCCCTCATCAATCTGCAGGGCTCACGCCCACCTCCCCATTTATGACCCCACAAAGACAGGCCTTCCCGTGTCCCAGTGCCCCTCCCACCTCCCCGGCCCTCGCTCGTCAGCCCAGGCCCTGTGCCCACACAGCCTGTTGGTTGAGGAATCAAATTTATTATTTTTAATTATTTTGATTTATCAAAGCAGCAGCTACAATCATATTAAACCAACTTGGCTTCTTGGCATTTAACAGATACAGCTGCCGCAGGACTCCCCCGGACTCCATAAAACACTCGGCCCTTCCACGTGCTCCCCAAGGAGGACACCCACGGCCCCTTCTCCAAGACCCCCAAATTTGATGACCATTAGCCTCCCACCTGCCCTACCAGAAGCACACGCAGTCCGCGTGGCTGAGGGCCAGAGCGGGAAAGGAACGAGCTGGGCCAAGCTGCTCTGTCCCCCAGCCCGGGAGACCCCTACAGAGTCCTGACCCACTGGGGAGTCACACGTGCCCTCACCTGGCATTTGCAGGGGCCTATTCTCTCCAGGCCTGCAACTGGGCACTCAGTATAGATGAGCCAGATTACTCCTCACGGCCTGGCCCCCGCAGGAACGACTGCCCCCTTTGTACAAGGGAAGAAACTGAGGTTCATACAAGGGAGGTCATCGGCCCAAGGTGCATTGCTCAGAAAAACAGCCAGGCCAGAACCCAAACTGACTCATTTTGAATGACAAGCCTTCATTCTTTTGACCATCCTGCACTGCCTTCCACTTAGGGTCAGGAGCAGTGCTCCCGCCCACGTGCTGGGGCTTTTGGAAGAAGGTGGCAGATGAGAAAGGGCCCTGAAGTTCAAGGTGATGGCCTGAGGCTGCACACATCAAGCATTTAGAATCTGGGGGCTTAGGAGAGGGGATCCTCGCGAGGCAGCACTGTGGGCAGCAGCACCAAACCAACCAGTTTCTACGGGATGCCCAGGCCCAGCCCAGTGCATGAGGAGGGGGTGGCCCACCTGAAGGGCATGGGTGGGGGGTGCACAGGTGGGGCACAGTCCACTCCCTCTGCATCCAGGAGCCTGCGGCACTGCGAGGCAAAAACCATCAGGGTATGAGAACAGAGGAACGGGCTCTTCAAAAGCCTAAGCAAAACTGGACACAAAGAACATGGGTGATTCTGGCAGGCCTGGAGTGGGCACCTCCAGGGTTCAACGGGCCACAGAACACACCTCCCAGGGAAAGGCAAATCTTGTGAACATGGGCAGGGCTTCTTGGTGGGGTGAGAGGAGGCAGCAGGGCAGAGAGTCTCAACACAAGTCCTCTGACTTCACACACAAAAATTACAGTTGGCTGTCACCAAACCAGGAGCCAGACCCTCAGTGATCCCCACTGCCCAGAGACCCCACAGCCTGGCATGAAGAGCTTGGCTCTGGTTGCAAGTTCTGAACCCTCATGGGCCCTGATGGGCATGTTATCTGGCCACTCTGAGGTCGAGTTTCACTATCTATCAAATGTGTGCAATAGTAGTGCCTATCTGGGAGGGCTGTGGTGAGGATTCGGGGACACAATGAGTGCAAAGCTCTTAGCAAAGTGTCTACACACTTTCTATGAGCAAAAAGTGGTGGCAGTTATCATCATCACCACCATCATCACCCTAAGCACTTCTCTAACCAGGATACGGAGCCAGGGATTGTGCCTTTGGACCTGGTGACGGCAGAGAGACTGGGGAAGCTCAGAAATGTCTACAAGAGGTCTTGCCCAGCATACTGGCTAAAGCAGTCGACGAGGACTTAGAGTTTAAGGCAGGAGGGGAAACTAGGATGACCTGCGGCAGTCACGTTTGCCTATCAAAACTATACATTCACTTGGCTTTCCATGGGGACTCATGCCCTAATATGGGCCCAGCAGCTTTCTGGGTTATTTCGAGTGTGTGTGATAATGACTCCAGGCTTTGCTTCTGCTGCCCCCAGAAAACTTTCCATCTGGGGAGAGGGATGACGGCTGGCAAAGAATGAGAAGGGCACAGGGAAGTCCAAGGTCACAGAGTATGCAGAAAGTAGGCACAGATGGGTTTGCCAAGGGGAAAGGAAGAGCAGGAGGCTGGAAGTGTGGGCTGACCCAGGGGTCAAGGTGAGAGAGGAGAGACAGAGTTGGGCAAAGCCAGTCAGAGCTCCAAGACACAGTGGGCCTGTAGCCCGCCTCCTCGCGCACAATGCTCATGGGGGCCCCTTTTGCACAGGGCCCCAAGCTGGGCTCCTGGGCCCTAGGCAACCACTTGATGATGCCCGGGGTCCCTGGCTCCTGGATCTATTTACATACGAATGATCTTCTGCCCAAGCTTGGCCCATCAACTCCAGGCTGCACAGGGTTAACTCCAGACGGAGGGGCTGGCAGGCTCTGCCTTCACTCTACCTCAATTTCTACTGCTCCCATCACCTACCTCCCCCACCCCCTGATCTTAGGAAAAAAACCCCATCAAAATAACTATTTTATGTCTCCAAATATGCAGATCATTTTCTTTAATGAAAGATGCTTGACGTCTCCGATCCAATTAATATGCAAATGCAGGAGAGGATTTATTTGTGACATTCTGTCTGGGTGAGAGAAAACAAAAAAGGCCTGTTAACCAAAACACTAATTGCTGTGACTGATTGTCACGTATCATCACTTTCACAGGATCTCCTCCATTCCCAGCTCTCAGGGAGCTTGAAACCAGGACTCATCCACGAGGCATCAAGGAGAAACAGGGCGACCAGCTACCTGTAGGTGCGGCCCCCTCCCACCAGAACTGTGTCAGGGGCCAATGAGGGTGGAGGCTCCGACCATTTCTGGTCCCACGGGGTTGGTCCAACCTTCTACAGAACTTGCCAGTCCACCTCCCGTCCTGCAATGCACTTCACTTAGGTGCTGACGTATAGGCTGGAGGAGGGAGGCCTGGTCTCCACTGGATCTGATAGGACAGGGGAGGCCTCAGCCAGCATACTTTCCTCCCTTGCTCCAGGACAACTGCTTTTCGCAGCCAGTTCCCACAAACTAGGAGGTAGAGGCCGGCCAGTGTTCAGAGGAAGGGAGGCAGCCTCTCTGGGTCCTGTCGGTTACCACCCTCTGCTGCCTCTTCCCTTGCTTCTCGTGCTGTATGTTTCACCTTGAGGCTCTAACAGCGCTTGTTGAGAGCAGCCACTTGGGGAAACTGAGGCATGGCATGACATCCTCTCCTTAAGGTGACATGGGGAATCTACGAACACATTTGAAGACACCGAGGCACCCACTGCAGCTGGGCAGACACCTGCATGTTACCCCACTCCCCATGACCCCACTGAAGTGGGTGGGTCAGCTGTCACAGCCTCATTTCCCCCGAACAGCTCAGACCCCTCAGTGGGACCATGGGGCCTCCTTTAGGGAGGGGAGTGAGTGTTGATGGGCACCCTTGTTCCCAAAGGCCAAGGGGGAACTGGAAAAGACATGTTTTACTCAAGATATTGGGTAAAGGACAAGAGGGTTCTGGGTGCCACCAAGTTCCAAACTTGAGGCCAAGGGGCAGAAGATTTGCCAAAGCAGCCTTCTTTCCCACATGGGCCAGTGGTTAAGAGAGACTGAAGGGCACGGACTTAGGGCCCTAGTGATGGAAGGCTGACCCCTTGCCACTTGAGCACAAATATTCTGGATGCTCAAAGAAGGCCCCTCTACCTTCCTGTCTCCCCTGTGGAACTCCCCAGAGTTTCCAAAGACTGAAAACTGGGGGCTGGGGAGCCAGTGTAGCAAGGCCAAGGAGCCATGGGGGGCCCTGAGCCTCTCTGTGGGTGCTGAGTCCCCACAAATTCGCAGGTCAGCGAAGCAACAGTGGTCAAGTGGAGGACACCAATGCAGATCAGCCCAGGGTCAGAGGTTGACCCCAGCAGGGCCATGGTGGTGGTGGGAAGGTGGCTGCATCCCACTGACTCCCATCTCAGATGTCCCATCTCCTGCCCCAGCCCAGCTACCTCCCTCTGGCAACTCCACCACAGCCTGCAGGAATAGCTGGCGCCAGGGCAGCATGGGGCAGACACTCTCCCCCCAGAAGTCCTGCCCCCGCACCCCAGGAACAGGCTCAACAGGATGCTTTGTGGGGGAGCTTAGAAGCCTTCCGGGAAGAGCACAGCCCTGGCACCAGTCCCGCCGGGAAGGAGGTGAGCTGGGTCTGCCACTCCGTCTGCCGCTCACCTGACTCGCGCCCACAGCGGCTGAGCACCAATGGGGTGTGCGTGGGTGCAGACGGGAGGCGAGCATCATGGCGCCAGGAGGCAAAGGGGGAAGGGCAGGCCGTTGGGGAGTGGCAGCAGGTTGGCTGGTCAGCTGAATGGTGCTCTGGCTGTAAGTTCGAGGTGTGAAGGCTCCCCCCACCGCCGGTGTGGGATAAGAAGGATCCTCATGGAACACAGCCTGTCCTATGTGGCCCAGAAGCAACCACTTTCCTGGCCTTGCTCGCCGCCATCAGCCCGTGAGAGGAGACAGGCTTGCTCCTACTTAGCTTGTGCCCACCTGCAGGCACTCACAAGCACAACCTGTGGGGCACTGGGGTTCAGAGAACATCGATATGGTCTCACTGTGCCATGATTTTGAGCCCCTTTAAAACCAACCCATCTGAATATTAAACCTCCCATAAAACAAAGGAGTAAGTGGCTGTGGCTCTGAGCAGTCTATTAAAGCCAGATGCCCACTCCTCATCCCACTGCCTCCTGCTTCCCCTAGTGCCCAGTCTGGGAGCAGCACAGGGGAGCCCGGGCTATGAAAGGCACGAACAGCAAGGTTGGGTCAGGTGAGACCAGCTTCCTAGCATTGGGCGAGAGGCCCTGCATTTCACAAGTGCCCCTGTCATGGCTTACAGGGAAGGCCCGGACCTCAGGGCATCAAGTTGGAGGCTCCCTACCTCCCTCAGTCTTCCTTGGCCCTGTCTTCCCCATGGTACAGCTCCTCCAGGACCGGATGCCCAGACAACCTGTCCGACTGATGCATTTCCACCTAATTCTCTCCTGCAAACCGGCTGCT
The DNA here is from genome assembly GCF_048773025.1 of Camelus bactrianus. Taxonomy (NCBI): domain Eukaryota; kingdom Metazoa; phylum Chordata; class Mammalia; order Artiodactyla; family Camelidae; genus Camelus; species Camelus bactrianus. The sequence continues at coordinate 72,404,809 of NC_133551.1, read as the reverse complement.
CTCACAGCCAGCTTTACTCTGCCATCTCAGGTGGCACTGCCTCAGCCTCATGCACCCCAACCCCAAAGCCCTCATTTTCCTGGACCCTAGGGTTCTTCCCAACTCCAATGACATCAGCATCGGTCAGCCCCAAACTCACACCCAACCCGAGCATCTGCCCGCGTGTCTTACTTCATTCTAGTTCTGGGTGGGGACACATCTAGAATCTGTTTCCCAAATCCAGGATCTTGGAGCTGTTTCCCCGTGGGTCACTTTCAGAGAGGCAGAAGAGTTCCCCCATCTTTGCGGAAAGGGGTATAAGGTTAACACCATGCCAGCTTTAAAAATACCCCAGCATACAATCCACAGGGTTAGAGCAAAGGCCACGTGGTCAGAGCCCAACTATAAATAACCAGCAAATCGTTTCCCAGAGCCACGGCCCCCTCCCCAGCACCAAGAACCTTTCTGAGGAAATCAAAGTGAACACAACTGTTACCAAGTCACTACTAAAATATTTACCAGCCTGGCGAAGTGCCGAAGGTGCTTGGCACCGAGTGTTTGCTTATTTACAAGGCTGTTTTAAAGGGTAGAAAGCAAAATAAGGTAACCTGAGCTATTAAACCGAGGGGGGCCAGGTGGTACCTCCCAGCTGTCAGCTGTCCCAGGCACACAGGGAGCTGGAACAGCACTGGTGGAGATTCCCCCCAAAGTGGGTTGGAAAAGCCAACAGACAGGCCTTAGAGCTCCGGAATAACCCAACCAACAGGGGCGGGGGCTGGGGCAGGGGGAGCAGAAAGAGCGTTACGGTTTGAGGTGCTTCTCCCCCAGCCCAAATTATCAGACCGGCACAAGCTCCTAAGCTGCCCTGGACATCTGCATCCTCACTCAGTGGGGGAACCAGGGAAACTGCTTTATCCAGAGGTGGGGGGCTCTGGTAGGGAGAGGGGAGGCAGGCAGTGGGGGCCCCCTGAGAAGACATTAGGGGACATACAGGACCTGAGGAAGAGAATGCACTCCAGTGTTCTTTTCTTCCTCTTCTTCCTCTTTCTTTGAAGTTCCCTTGTGGTTTGAATTTAATTTTGATTTTCTCAACTTTAGCAGATTGAAGTTGAAATAACCTACAAATTACTTAATGTGTTGTAAATCTGGGGGAATTCAGGAGTAATGGGGACCACATGTTGGTGGGAGGAAGCCCACAGAGGGCTGAGGGGAGGCGGCCCTTGCAGACACGCAGGTGGCCATCCCGGGCAGGGACACTGATGATGCTCGTGCTCCCTTGGAGGGAGGGGGCTTGGGCTCCCCTCTGGGTTGGGGTAGGATTCCCAAACTGGCCAGGGAGTCCTGGATGGACACAGCGAGAACGTGTTAAGACGGTGGACTGACCAAGTTGCCGGCGGGGCAGCCTGGTGACCGTGGACAGGGGGCAGCCAAGTAGGCCGTGTGCCAGACGCCTGCCAGGCCCCTCGGCCGCGCCAACGCCGCCGTGCTGGCCCCGCTCCCCTCTGGCCTCTCGCTGCATGTGTGTGGCTGTCAGCTGAGCTCCCACCTCCCTTCTCCCCCCTCCCGCCCTCCCTCTTCAGCAGATTTCTCTCAAGTACTAAGCCATATGGTTCCAGTTAAGCTCCATATTTTTCCTTGTCGATTGAAGAGACACACTTTCCTCTTTGCCAGACAGTTTGCAGATTGCTCTGTTGGCTCAATTTCTTATTGGATTTCTCAAAAAACCTGACATTTTAAATTAATTTACAGCCACAACAAAAAGAGTTCAGAATTTTAATGGTGTTGTAAGTAATTTTTAGGTAATCCACTCCAGATTTTGATATTAACCTTTGAAACTGGAGTTCATTGAGCTACTATGTTACAATACCCAGTCAGATTCCAGGCCTAGGGGAGGCCAGGCCTAGGGCAGGGGGCAGAAGCAGGGTTCTGGGGACCCTGTTCGGCCAGGAAACCCAAGAGAGGTAGTGCCTGGGGAATCCTGGACTGGGTGAGTGTCAGTGACAATGGGGTGGAGAGGAGATGGGAAGGGGCCTGTAAGATAGCAGGGCGGGATGGTGAGTAAATGTGGGGGCAAGGGGACCTGCTGAACATTCTAGAAGGACCAGCCAGATTCAGCAGGGGGCAGCATCCCCAGGTCCCTCAGTAGAAAGAGCAGGCTCAGGGCAGACATGAGGCTCCCCCTCAGTGTACCAGGAAACAATAATGATAACAGTAATAATAAGGATGACAGCTAACGTTTGCTGAGCACTCGCCGTATGTCAGACAGTGAACTAAGAGCTTTACCCACGTTGTTTCATTGATGCCTCAGAACCACCCATGGGGTCATGCTACCACCACTACACCTAATACTAATCATATTAATTGTTAACGTATTGAGGGTTTACCATGTCTCAGGCATTAAATGGTAACAGAAACCCTGTAAGAAAGATATACTATTCATATCCTCGTTTTACTGAGAAGGAAACGAGGCTCAGGGAGGTGAAGTCAGGTCTCCCCGTTTGGCTGCTACGCACCCACAGCCAGAGCTCTGGGAGCCCATCTTTCCCTGGCTCACCCCACATCTTGTTTCTCTTTTCACAAAATGCTACAAAATATTTATTGCCATCCTGGTCCTTCTGGCTGGAGTGAGCTAGAGGGAGGTGGCGAGGGGTTGTGGTCCTCCAGGCCGGCCAGGCTGGGGCCTGCCCAGGATGCCACCTCTTCCCCGGGCTGCCTCAGGCTCGGCTGAAGGCCGCACGCCAATCCGGACAGAGGAAACTCCGGGCGTGGGGAGCGGAGCCCTCGCCAACGTCTTTACTAGGCTCTGGCACTAAGCGGCCCCTGCCTGGGTACAGTGCCAGCTTACTACACCAGCAGAGTGTTAGCATTCCTTTCCTGCAGGAGCTTCCCAGGGCACCCAGGAAGGGAGATGCAAACATGGGGCCCCAGCCAAGATGGTCCCCATCCCCGGAGAGTCTGCACTTCAGGGGTGGTCCATGGCTTGGAAGGGAGGCCAGAGAGAGGCTGGACAGGGGCTGCCCTGGAACCAGGGCATCTTCCTTGGCCCTCTCCCCATCTTGGGGGAAAACAGTTCGGGGGTGAGTCAGCCCCTGCCAAATCCACTGAGATGTCATGTAAATATCAGTGTATGGGACTTTAGGCTAGCTTCCCCACCACCGAAGCTGGGAGAGAATAGATGGCTGGGCAGAGGACTGGAGGGCGACCAGAAAGGTTTTCACTTTACTCGCTTTGGAAGTGAACAGAGACCCCAAGCACACGAGGGAGAAGGACTGAGGGCTAAACGAGGATAGAGAGGGACCGTGGGAGCCAGCGTCAAGGCCTGAACCTGTGAGGGAGGGCAGAGGTAGGAAGGGACCAGCAGCAGCCCAGGCCTCACAACTGGGCGACCGGGGTGTAAGGCAGAGTGGTAGCTGTGAGACCACGAGCCTGTGTCCTTCAAGCCCAGCCTGTGGCCCTCAGAACAGGAAGTGGCCTGGGAAACGCCTGCTCTAGCCGGGTCATCTGTCCATCTAGCCATTCACAACTGTCTGCTGTTTGCTATTCTGGGTGCTGGATTCCTACAAGGCCTTGGAAATTCAGAACAAAAAAAAAAAAAAAAAAATTCAGCCTCCTAGAAACTCACAGACTCGAGAATCTCGGCCCATGTATCCCCAGGACCTGGGGATGCAGCAATGGCCCCACAGTGCCCCAGATGACCCATCCCCAATGCCCGTAATCTGAAAGGTTCTGCCTTCTAGAGTCCCCTTCCTTACTCCCCTCAGGCCTCAAGTAGGAGTCCCAGGCTCCATGAATGAGGAAACCTCCCCCAAAGTGCTGGGAACCGTGACAAGAACAGTCCTCTTGACACTTTCGTGGAGAAAAGGAGTCGGAGCCCTCGGTGTCAGGGTGCACACAACTCTTGAGAAATGAGGGCTGGGCTGAAGCTGGGTTTCACCTCCTTCCTGATCCGAGCTCTCAGAAGGGCCAGGAAGCAGCTGCCAGGCTGCCCACTGCTGTGCCCAGACCGTGCAGGCCTCAGAACCTGTGGAGCCCCTGGCCAGCGGCCAGGCAGCATGTATGAGTGCCGGGGGGTGGGGGGACTCAGGCTTTCCATGCCCCCGGCACCATGCCAACACGTGGAAGGTTGCACTCACCCCTGGCGGGATGCCACGTGCCCAGGGAGTGGGCATCTGCTGGCAAGGCGTAGTATGAAGAACGTGGGGTCCTACCACCGCCTGTCACTCTGGGCTTCTCTGACACGTCACGGGGGTAGGTCCGATCCTGCCCCGCATGGTGTGGACTATGGGGGCCCTCAAATGTCGCCTTGGCGCCATGCCCACCACATACCGTGGGCCATCCCCATTGGCACCAGGCCGCATATGGAAGGACTCAGACACTCTGCTGGACTCCAGCCAGGCTCCGAATGGCTCTCCCCGCTGGCTTGAGGCCATAAACTGGGCATCTCTGGGTTTGGGCCCATGGTACCATGCACTGTAACAGCCCACAGGACTGCTGTCCCTCCCACTCTGCCCACAGACAACCATGTTCCATCATTTTATGGGCCACAGGAAAATGCCAGAAGCCTCTCTAAAATGAGTTGCATCATACAAACTACATGCAAAAATTAAAACGAACATCCTTCCCCTTTGGTCACTGGGACAATCCCATCTGACTGATTAAATTTTCATTTGTGTTCCAATTGAGGGAGCAAACCCCAGAAACTTTCTGAATTGTTTCCCTCCCCAGTTGTCTACTGGCCTCTCGCTCTTTCCAAGTCTTTCTTTCTCGGTTTTTTTTGTTTTTTTGTTTTTTTTTATTTTTTATTTCCCCCTCTTGGTCAGGTTAAAGCGCTCCTGAGGGGTGATTGACGGGGGTTGCCATGGAGACCCTGGCTTGAAAAAAAGCCTCGTTAGTTGCCAACTCTGTGTGTTGTTGTTTTACAACTGTGACCGACCGTCACATGAGAGGGGGGACAGCTGGGGGCCGGGCAGCACAAAGGGGAATGGCTTTTTAATGGAGTGCCTGGCCGGCGCTTGAAGACTCAATAAAGAGTTGCTGGTGAGTCCCCTCGCTGGGCCTGGCCCAGCACACGGGGGCCGGGAGGAGGCCCTTTGTTCCTCAGGAACTGGGATGGGAAAGTTGGGAAACCAGTGCTGAGAGGTGAGAACAAGAGGCCTTCCCCCACCGCTCGCCGGACAGCTATTTTCTCTCACTCTCAGGGTGCCCGGATCGAGGGGACAAAACCCAGTGTCTTGGACAGACTGCCATGCTGGGGGAGGTGGCTGGGAGGCAGCTGGGGGAAGCAGAGGGAGGCGAGGGAGGCGAGGGAGGCGGCAGGCCTGCCTCTGGCTCCTGCCCCCCAACGGCTCTCGGCGTGAAAGCAGGTGGCCGATGGGAAACTGAGCCATGTGAGGCGGGGGCAGTGAGAGCCCCAGCTCAGGACCAGCCTGAGCCCCGATGCCACCAGAGGCTGCAGGAGGGTTTTCTGGGGGATGACAAGGCTCTGTAGGAGAGACTCATGCCATGGGCCAGGAGGATGCTGGCATCCACACACACAGACTGCAAGGTGATTCCTGCCCTTGTCTCCAGGCCGCCCACAAGGACCCCACTGCTGTCTCACCCCATGGCAGCTCCAGATGGGCCCTGTTCCCAGACAGAGGCCGGGGGAGCCAGGAGGAGGTGCTGGATCAGGCCAAGAACATAGCCCTTTCTGAGGGCAGAAATCAAGTGCCAGTGCGAAACACTTTTCTTCTGTCCTGACCAGAGAGAAAGAGAATGAGAGAGAGAGAGAGAGAGAGAGAGAGAGAGAGAGAGAGAGAGAGAGAGAGAGAGAGAGAGAGAGAGGGAGAGAGAGAGAGAGAGAGACTGGGGTAGCAGTTCTCCAAGTGTGATCTGTGGCCCTCTGCAGTTCCTGAGACCCTTCTGTAGTAATACTAGGATGCAATTTGCCTTTTTCGCTGTGGTGACATCGGCATCGATGGGCAAAAGCATCGGTGGGTAAAACGCCTGGCTTCCTAGCACAGGTCACTGCACTGCACAGGCGGTCACTGCGGTCTTCAGCACCGTGCACATTCAGTTAAAAAAAAAAAAGCCATATTCACTTACGAATGTCCTTGATGAAGCTATAAAAAGTGTTAATTTTTATGAAATCTTGACCCTTGAGTATGCATCTCTTTAATATTCTGAGGGATGGAAAGGGAATTACACATGAAGCGGCCCTGCTGTATCCCACAGTCTGACGCTTATCTCGAGGAAATGGACCCGAGTGACGGAGCTGAGAGCTAAACTGGCCGCCCTCCTCACGGGCACCATCTTTCCTTGAAAGAGCAACGGACAGTTTTTCATATTTGAGGGTTTGGCAGACATTTTCTCAAAAGTGAACAGAGTAAGACTGTCACTTTGCAAGGGGGAAAAAAAAAACAAACTGACAATATTTGTTGCCAATGGTAAAATCTAAGCTTCCAAGTGAGAATTAGACTTTTGGGAAATAGTTGCCACTATGACTTTGACAGCGTCCTAAAATGTAACAACTTTTCTGATGAGACTGGTGATGATACTAGTGAACATCATTTTTTTTTCTTATCATGTAATGGAATGCTTCAACATTTGGAAGATCTGCCTTCCAAGTGAATCAATATTTTCCAAATGACCCATGCGTGAGGTTACAAAATCACGCATAGGGGAGTGATTCATTCAAAGTGCAAGACAGACCAGTGGGCTTTAGTGCAACAGTACACAGAGTTCACTGATGTGGTTTCAGATCCCACATTGCAACTAACCCTTTGGGAAACTACCAGTTGGTGAGTTTGAGCATAGTATCAAAGAAGGATATCCACAATTATCTGCAAAGGCTATGAAAATGGTCCTCTCTTATCCAAATACACATGTGTGGGAGGCTGGATTTTCTTCATAGACTAACGTAAACAATGCATCATCAAGAATTGAATGCAGAAACACATCTGAGGTCCAGCTGTCCTCGGTTACGTCAGATATTAAAGAAACACAAAAATATAAAGCGATGTCACTCTTCTCGCTGAAATTTTGTTTTGGAAAATACAGATACTCTCATAAAAGTATGTTCTTGATGCTAATATGTCATGGATTTATCATTATCTTTTAATGAATTAATGAACATGTTTCTTAAATTTCTGGGTTTTAATTTCTAATACAGAAAATACTGACAGCTATAACCCACATTAGGCAAAGCTCTTTGGGACACTCGATCCTTTTTAAGACTGTAAAGTGGTGCTGGACCAACAGTTTGAGAACCGCTGGCTTGGAGCAGCGGAAACAGAGAGAAAGGGGGCAGAGAATATGCGCCGTCGGGCTCTGTGGAGTGGGCCTTGGCAAGGATAAGTCTCTGTACCTGCAGTTGGCCTTGGACTTGGTGAGGGCTGCCTGCCTAGCACTGCCAGGGCCTTTGAGGAGAATCACACACCACATCCTAGATTGAGAGGTACAACATCAGGCAGAAGGAGAAGGCAAAGGCTGAGGCAGGGGGAGATGGCACCAGTAAGTACTGAGAGAACCACCCAGGGGCCCTGGGTGAGCAGAAGGAGACAGAGATGGGGCAGCCACCACTTGGCCTGAGCAGGGTCTAGCCCCATAGGGTGGCAGCCTAGGGACGTAGGCAAGGAAATGGGGACCTGAGCCCCACTGCCCTATCAGAATATAAAGAGCTGCTGGTGGAGGGGGTGCCCAAGAATTTAGAACCGAACAGGGATTCTTGCCACCAGTGTGCAATTCACAGGATGCTCGGGGCCCCTTCCCAGGACATGTTAATTATCTTCCCCCACAGGTCCCCGTGGGTAACCAGGCTGGAAATAAGCAAAGGCCAGCACCAGCTCACTTTGCTATGTTCTGCATGGGAAAACCAATGGTCCTCAGCCCCATGCTTCGCTCTAGTGCAGGGATGTGGAATTTTCCAGGAAAACTTCAAAATCATCACTGAGAGGGGAAGACATGTGAAAACTGATTTTGAAGAGGAGAAAGAAAAAGGGCAGGCCAGGCTTCCAGCAATGCTTAGGATGGGCTGGGGATACAAAAGCTGAAGCCATGTGTTTTCATCTCACACACGGAGTCCCAAGAATAGCACTCAAACTTGACCTGGGGGCCCAGGTCACCCCCTCCTCCTGGGATTTGAAGCTCAGGGACCCACAGGCCCTGTAGCTTCTGCTGAGAGCAGCATCTAAGAGGATGTCTTTGGATGTCCAACTAGCCAAATGTCTATGCCAAGTCCCTAACCTCTGATACCCTGAGCAGAGGCTCAGGGTGCAGCACCCAACCAGACACACCTGCATGCCCACCCATCCCACAGACTGCACCGAGAGCTGGCTCTATGCAGGCACCACCTTACATACTAGGGGTCCATCAGGGATGACGGCAGAAAGCCCTCTGCCATCACAGGTCTCTGCTCTCAGAGAAGTAACCAGGCAACGACAACTCAGTGGGATAGGCACTCGGACAATGAAGCTGTGGGAGCACAGAAAGAAAACCCTAACTTAGTCTCAGGCAATCTGGGAAGGCTTTTGGGAGGAGGTGGCATCTGGAGGACCTAGTAGAAGAGACAGTAAAGTGTAGGCAGTAGGAGCCTGGGCTCTGAGGCCAGATTTGGGTTTGAATCCTACTTCTTACTTTTGTGATCCTGAGCCTTGGCCCCCTCCTCCGTAAATCAGAGATGTTATTAGTACCTGCCCCATAGGGTTGCTGAGGGCTTAAGTAAAATAATGCAGGTAAAGAGCATGACACAGGGCTTGGCACATACTAAGCACTCAGTAAATGTTAACTGTTGTATTCATAACCGTGCAAAGTTCTCTTCCCACCCCTGACAGGTCCACCCTAGTGAGACCCCCAGACTAGCCCATACCAGGCACAGCTGCCAGCCCAAAGCAGGAGCACTGAAAGATCCCTGGCCCCATCAGCCTCAGCCCTGACCCCCTCCACATACCAGGCACATAAGGGGAAGTGGGGGAGGGACACCCCCAGAGCCTAGTCCAACAGATGACAGGCAGAGGTGGCGCTGCCCACCTCTCCTGAGCCTGTGGAGTGTTGAGCACGACTCAGTGCTGATCTTGAAGAGTCTCTTCCAGCACAGAAACTCGAAGTCACCTGCTGGGAAGGACGGGGAAAAAAAAAAAAATCCCACGGCCATGCCCTCCCCTGTAAAAAAAAATTCTAGGAAACAAAATACAACGACATCTTTTTATTTTGTTTTTTTCGGTAATTATACTAAAGATGAAAAACTCATAATAAACATCTCCCAGTCCCCACCTGCTAACAGTAATTATAATAGACTCAACAATAAATGGTAAAGCAGGGCAGAGCTGCATCTCGGGAATTCTCTAGGGCATGTGGATTAGCTCGGAAAGCCTGAATGATTAAAATACACTAATTAAAATTTTGTGTTCCTTGGTAACTCGTCTGCCTGGGCCCCTGGTGTTGGCAAAATGGGAATTAACGTGACAAAAGCAACACAGAGGGTTTTTGTTTTAAATAAAGAAAAAAAGAGAGAGAGAGATTGGGAGAAGGGAAGATCTATATAAACAAGTTAGACACCAGGAGAAAAGAAAGACGAGGTGGTTTAGTCTCTTTCTAACTGGAGCTCCAAAATGTTTGGGACAGGAAAGTGTAAGAGAGAGGGTCCAGGCCCTGGAAGGGAGTCCTTCTGCCTGTCCTGGGGTCCCGTCGGGGGCATGGGGAGTATGTGTCCAGGGGTAACTGTTTAAAAATAATTACTGGAGAGAAGAGGGTAGGAGGGAGAGAAGTGGGGGTAGCAGGTGCCCACCCAGTCCGGCTTTCCAACGGCATTCCTCCAGGGCGGGCCACATACCCCCAACTCCCCGCCCCACGGCCAACGGGACCCTGGGAGGATGCAAGGGAGCTTCTACCCCATTGCAGTTGCACAAAAGAAATTGAACACTTTTGAGTTGCCCTTAGCAACCTAATTGCATCAGTACATTGCACACAGGAGCCAAAGTAACTGAATTTTGATGAAAAGACGGCGGTAATTTACGGCATCACAAAATTAGTTGTCATGGCGACGGGTTAATTACATCTCAAATTAACAATGCAAGTGTGGTGAAATTAAATATAAATCATATTTTCTGCATAAATTATAGGGGTTGATTAGACCGGGGCTCTGGGAGAGGGAAAGGTTGAGCCGCCACGGGCCCCAAGCTGCATTCTGAGCTGACAAGAGAGGCGCCTGCAAACGCGGGCACGGATGGGGAGCTCTTGGAGGGGACGGGGGACCAGCGGAGTCAGGCGCCAAGGCTGCCGGGGCTGCCTCCCTCTGCTCCGGCTGCCGCTCGCTCGCAGGCTCAGCTGGCTTCACGCAGCGCCAGGGCTGTCCCCAAAGTTTGCTTCTGTTTGGATCAAACTTTGGATGGGGGAAGGGGCGGGCAGGCAAGAAGGAGGGACGGCTGGTGCCTCTTAGCTGAGTGCCAGGGACAGAAGCTCTACCTTCACCCATCCTAAATGACTCTCCGTGACTCTCCCGGTTTCTATGCCCTGAGCCCTCAGAGAACCCACCACAGATGGCCGGCTTAACCTTGCTCTCTTCAGTTAAATGGGGTCAAATGGTTTCTGAGTCACGGGCATCTGCCTACCAGGGGACAAGACCTGTGCCACCCGACAGGCAAACAGCACATGGTTTTGGTCAGGGCTACACCAAGTGGGCAGGGTGTGCTGTAGGTGCCCAGGGTACCCAGGCACAGCAGCTTATGACCACAGGTGGCGGCAGGCACATCTGGTTGAAGACTGTGCTTTTCCGGCCAGCCGAGGCTGATCAGACAACACTACTGATCCTGCTCCCTTCTTACCCCGTGGCAAGGCGGTTTGACCCGCCTTCCTTGAATAGGGAAGGACTGCAGAGAGTCAAAGGCAGGAGAGACCCCACAGAGCACCATGTCCGGGCCTCTGGGGCTCTGTCTAGCGGTGCACTGACAAGTCATGGGAATACTAACCGGGCCGCAGCTGCAAAGCGGAGGGCGCCCCAAATGCCCACACCCTGGTCCCACCCACCACCTGTCGCTGATGGGCAGCGCTGGCAGCACATCTACGCCCTGACACCGAGCACTACTGGACCAAATTCAGCTTGGTCAGGCCAGGCAGCTTCACCAGAATGCCGGTGGGTGGATGCTTTAGAAGTATGCCTCTCTCCTGCTCCTCCTCCTGCACCCGTTTCTCAGGTTCTGGAGAACACAGAGGAGAGCTCTGGGCTCACAGATGAAAGCCCCATTTGCTACCTGGACACAAGCATCATGAGGCAATACGCCAGGACTTCCAAACTTCAGTGAGCAGCAAATCACCAGAGAAGCTCATTAAACCCGTAGAGTCCATGGGCCCCTGCTTCAGAGATCCTGATTCTGGATCTGGAGGGACCTAGAATCTAAGTTTCTAACCTGCTCCACCAGGAAATCTGATGCAGGCAGTCCCAGGTCCACACTTAAGAAGCACCAGCAACACTGTTATTAATTCCATTTTGCAGATGAGGAAACTGAGTCCCAGCAAGGTTAAGTCACTTTAGAAGACAGGGCAGAGCTGAGATTCAAAGCCACCTCTGAGTTGTTACCCATCCCATGCAATGCCCCCTCAAGGCTGTGTCAGGTAAACCCTGCCAGGCCATGTGGGAAATTGGGACCAATGAACCACAAGTTTGTCCTGGAGGAGTACACAGCCTAGTGGGGACACAGAGGGTCAAGCAAACAGCACAGCCCAATATGTCCAATCCATCACTAAGGGACAGGGACCTGGGAGCACGGGAGCAAAAGTGGGGACAAAGGGAAGGCAGGGACCAATATGCACTGTCAGCCAACCCAGGGTAGGAGGCACTCCCTCAGGGTCCCTGGGCCGGCTGAGTGCCCAGTGGGGCTCTGCCACACTTCACCTGGCCCAGGTGGGAGGAATTTCCTGAAAGGCTTCTGCAGAGAGGTGGGGTGAAGGAAGGAAGAGAAGGCCCTTGGCGGTCCCCCTGACCACGGATGTGCATGTGCAGCTCATGAATATTTTAGTGGCCATTTATTTATCCTTGCACCATCCAGCTGCTGGGGCCACAGACCCAAGGTGGATAAATATAGCCAGTGGGCGATCAATGAGGCATCCGCTCCCCTCCCCAGCCACATCCATTAGGCCCCTTGTTCCCACAACCTGCTGGCTGGGCACCTTGTCCTGCTCAATTGGTTTCCGATTTTCATTAGCGGTGGAGGCACAGCCCCGCTCCAAGACTGGGCGTCCCCCTCACCCTTCTAGGCCCTCCCTTCTTGGGCTGGGCATGGAGCCCGAGGCTGTCGTCAGCCTGGAGGGGCCTTTCAGGGAGCCCGGCCCACCAGAGTGGTGAAGCAGGGAGGTGCAGAGCTCAGCAGCCAGACCTCGCTTCCTCGGCTGGCCCCTGCGCAACGCGGAGGGTGGCGGGGTTTCCCCGGACTCTGCCACCCACACCGGGGCCAGCTGGCAAAAGCAATATAGTTATAGAAAGCTGGGGTTCTTCTTTGCTCACCCTGAAATTTTTGGGTGGCCTCCACATCTCACACCTGGGGGAATGGTGCCCGAGACAGAGTTTCACCGGCTGTAGCATTGGGGTCCCTGAGGCTGCCACAAGGGGACCCCCAGCTCCAACGGCCCCTGCTCTTCCCCTGAGCTAGAAGTTACATACAGGCCACCTAGGCCTCCTGTCCTTCAGGGCCAGGCCTGGCTCCAGCCGACCATCCAAAGGAACAACGGTGGGCTGCCTGCCGCGCTCTTTTAGGGCCTTGGGTCAGACTGGAAGGCAATGGCTAATTCCTGGCCCCTGCTCCTCGTGCCGGGCTGTGGACATCTCAGCACCTGGGGGCACTGTGTCCAGCCAGGCAGTGACTCCAAGGGCAGTCTCCGCCCTGACAGGGGTCCCGGACCCTGCTCACTCATTCAGCAAACAGTTCCTAAATCCCAAGACGTGCCAGACATTGTCCCAGGGGCACAGCTGCGAGACAGACCCAGACCCCTGCCTTCAGGAGGTTCGGCCTTGGTGGAGGTGGGGAAGGGAGTGAAATGGGAGTGGGGGTGGGGACAGACAAATAATCAAGTAAACAACTAATGAGTTCTAGAGAACAGTAAAACATGGGGCATGGTAGAGAGTGACAGAGGAGGGGGTGGAGCTACTTTGGCTACCTCTGAGGAGGTGACATTTGAACCACAGAGAAAAGGAAAGATAAAAGGGAACAAGTAACCTGGGCCTTCCAGTTGAGGAAGGTGGGAAGGGGGTGGGGAAGGTCTCAGTCCTAAGGAGCTGAAACAGGGAAAATGTCAGAAGGACACCCCACCAATGCCTTCTTCTGGTCCCAAGTGGTGGAAGCCTCAGACCAGTGGCTGGCAGGATGGTGCCCCCCAGCAGGCTTGCAGAGCATCAACATGGCCTGGGGAGGGGTAGGACAGGGGAAAGGACAATGGCTGGCAGAAGACCAAGGGCCTGAGGCCACCTGCCCGTTGGCTGTAAACACAGGCCCCTCCTCCAGGGCCACGGGCAGGACAGAAGGGAGCCCAGCCAGGCCTGCGTGGGGTCCTGCCTGCACTAGGAGCTGCAGGGCCATGGGGTGACCAAGGGCCAGGGCTGTCTCCAGCCCCTTGACTCCACCCTGAGCCAGCTCCAGAGATGGATGGCCTTGCCCCTCCTGTCCATGTCCATTTGCAGCGAGGATGCAAAGGGTAGCATGAGAGTAAGAGAAGATGGGGCATAAATCCCAGAGGGAGATGAAGAGGGAGGCAGGCCTGTGCCTTTAAAAGAATTTTCATTTAAAGGCTCCTCTCTCTTCCACCATTTCAGTGATCTATATGCAAATATGCTAATGAATGCAAATTAAGACACCACTTTTAGTCCCAATTTAATAGAAAGCATTAAAATACCATTTTTTTTTCCAAAAAACTCCATATGCATGAAGGAAGGATTTTTTTTTTTTTTTTTTTTTTTTTTACTTTTCACTAAAGTCACATTCCGGCAGCAATTTTATGCTGTCAAAATGTTCTCAACCAGGGGAGATTTGACTGGCTTCTCTAAGAACCAGTCACAGGAAGCTCGGGCTCTGCTTCTTGTTGAGTTTCTCTTTTTCCTTTTTTTTTAATTTGGCGGTGGTGGGTGGTGGGGAGGGGTGGGGCAGGTGGAAGGAAAGAAAGACAGAGGAGAACAACAAAAAACAAGACACCCAAGAGTCTTTTGAAGGGTGCTTCTATTTTCAGGCCTGGGGCCAATCCTCTCTGCGTAAAGTGTGTTCGTTGTTAAACCTACAGACAAGAGATGCGCACGTGCGATCTGGTTGTGTGTGCTTGTGGTCACTCCTGCTCTCTGGAGCGGGTGCAGTTAGAGCTCAAGATGCCACTGTGTGTGCCACTTGGCGGGAACACCTTCAGGGGCCCTGAACCGCTTGGGAGGACAGTGCCCTTGGTGAGGAGGCAGGAGGGCATCAGGGCGGGGGAAGGGCGGGGGCGTGGCCGGCGTGGCCGGCGTGGCACGGCTCAGCAGCCCCAGCTGCACGTCAAGGGCTGTCTATTTTCACTTCATTCGCTGCTCTGTAATTAAACTCACTGCTCCACTTGGGCTAACAGACCTTTTCCAGAGCGCCCCCCCACACCCCCACTGGGCCCATTCCCCCTTATCCCAGCCTTCTTGGCCACTTTGTCGAAAGACTTCAGATCTTAGATCTGAAGGGCCTTTGTCAAAACAACAACGGCACCAACCCTGAACCCCACTGCAGGCTACCCATCCCCATCCTCGGGGCCCTCTCTTTGCAGTTCCAGCTCCTGTTAGACCTTGATGACTCCAGCACCTGCATTTCGCCAGCTCCTCCATCATGCCTGGCATTTCCTTCCTGGCTGAAGCTAGTCAGGCCCAGGAAGCTGTAAGGTGCTCTGATCCCAGTCGGGTTCCTCCCGAAAGGGTGACAGCCTCTTACAGGAAGAGAAGGGCAAAAGCAATCCTGCCATGTGGGTGGTGCCTTCATGGGCAAGGCTCAGCCCTGGGCCACAGAGAGTCCCTGTTTTACAGTCAGGGTGAACACCAACCACCACCAACTTATATGGAAGGGCCTAGGGGCTTGTCATGTCTTGGTTCATTTACTCTTCTCAGCCACCCCATAGATGAGAATCACCAATTACAAGTTACTAATATGGAGAAGCAAGGCTCAGAGAGCTGAGGCCACTTGCTCAAAGCCTCCAGAAACTAATGCCAAGTGGCAGAGTGAGGCCTGTGTGTCGTCCACATTCTCAGAACCAGCTGGAAGTCAAGGGGCTGTGCTTCCTACCCCAGTTCTGCCCCGTCCCACTTAGGAACCCCAGCTGCCCCATTCGGGGCTTCGGATCCTCATCCGTACAATGGGAGAGGGAGGGCACAGCCAGCTATGGCCCCTTCTGGCTCCATCTGTTCACAACTGTGTAACAGATGGAAGAGAAACAAGGGTAGGGTGGGGGTCTCCCCAAGCCAGGCAGTGAGGTGGACTGGCTCCCCTGGGCCACCCCACACTGTGATGGAGGCCCTGGAGGCAATGACCAGGAGGTCAAGCAGAGCTCAGGAAAGGGGGGTGGAGAGAAGGGTCTAAAAGAAGGAGGCAGAGGAAGAGAAATTGAAAATTGGGGGTAGGAGGAGATTAATGAAATCAGAAAAATACTTAGGCTGGGAGAGAGGAAAAAGAGCAAAGACAAGAAGAGAGAAGACCCACAGGTGCTGGTCCCAAGGCTGGGTGTGGGTGGAGGGCGGGGACGTGGAGCAGACTCGAGTCACGCAAGTTCCGGGCGTCCGTCCGGGCCTGGAGCTCCAGCTCCGGGTGACGGGAGGGGGTTTCGCATACACGTTTCTCCAGCGAAAGTGCAAAGGCAGGAGGGAAGAGCAGGGATGCACTGGCATGACGGGGCCCGTCTAGCAGAGCCCACAGTGGAAAAAAGAGATTTAGATATTTACGGGAAATACATTTGTTGGTGCCAAACCCCTGGTTTTATTGTCAGGGAAAAAACAAACCCAACCACCGAAACTCGTCCTCAACTGAGAATCCACACGGAGGCAAACGATTTCCCCATCAAACCAGTTTTATTGGATATAAATATCTAATTATTCGTACCAGGCCCTGGAATGCCAGACATTTGCAGCTTTTATAACATGTGTAGGAGTCTTTATAAAAGATATATACACACACATATACATACGCGTAGTTATATATTAACAAACTTGATTTGAATTTCATCTGAGTTATTTTTTGCTTAGTGGGCAGTTTTTTTTGTTTTTGTTTTTAACGAACCTGGAAAAAAGCTAGAATGTTTTGGTGTGGCTCACGCCCTCTTTCTGCGGGGGCAATTTATAAGACTTAATATGCCTGACCCAGAAAGCTCTGGGGAAAGGGACCCCTGCACCACTCTGCCGAGACCCACACGTCCCCCCGCCCTCCACGGCCACCTGGCAGTTAGGAGACGCACACTCACTCGCTCACAGCACTTTACAACCACAGGACCCACGGCTGTAAGTCAATACCCCACACATGACACAAACATGATGTCCCAAACAGACAAACAGAAGTATTGACTTTTTGAACATAAAGCACACAATTATGCTTCAGAGCAACCCCTGTGTCAGCTTCCCACAAACCCTGGGTGACGACAAAGAGCTGGGCAGAGGGGGCAGGAGGGTGGGAGGGGGAGGAGGAAAGAGGGGAAGTTGTCTTATGGGGAATAATGTGGATCAGCCTGTCATCTGGAGACCCATCTTCATCTAGAATTAATGCACTAAAGTTCTTTTGTTTTCCCTCTAAATGGTTTTAAAGAGACAGTGAATTCTCGGCCTGGACACGGGGCTCAGTGTGCAGCTGGTCCACCCGCCGGAAAGTGAATAGATCACCGATTCTAAGCTGCCCCCAGTCCATCATCTTCCCATCCCTGCCCCTGCCCCCAGTCTCCTGCCGCTGTGCTTTCTCTCAACTTGTCTTGGTGGAAAGAAAGTTAAAAATCTCTGGTTTCACCACTCCTGACCCAAAGGCTGTGTTCTACAGAGTGGAGAATGCAAAAGCCCTTGGCCAGGCAGGATGAGGAGTGGGAGAGGAAGAGGGGTGGGTGGGAGAGGATGTAAATACTGCTGAGCAAGGTGCTTGGGCCTGCGCCTGGGGTAGGGGCTGGCAGCAGCCCCCTGGAGGCGGTGCTAAGAGAGGCTGCAGTGAGTACCACAAAGGCTGCAGGAGCCCCCCAGAGCTGCTGAAGCTGACAGGGGGGTGGGGACTGAGGAAAAAGAGTTTGAACAGGAACCAGAGAATCCAAGGGGAACCTTGGGGAAATTGGGGTCAAGGGAAGCTGTCCCTTGAGGCCCAAGGGCCGAAGGAACCATTCCAGTTAGAGTGATCTTTGGGGAGACTCTAGCCAGGGGCTGGCTGTCTGCATGGATGGCAAGAAGGAAACCAACCACATCTCCAGATGCCCTCAACTCAGACCTTTGGATTCACAGGGAGAAAGGGCTCAAGATTAAGGAGGGCCCTGGGCCTCTGCCGAAACCCTTCTAAGAATGCCCACACATCCTCTGCTCAGAGACCCGCACTCAGGGGGATGGAGTGGGGGCCGGGGAGCTGAGAACAAACAGCAGCAACAGGAACAGAGTTGAGCCATTTCAATTATTCATACGCCAGATGGATTCTTTTCCTGCCTTTTTTTTTCCTATAAAAATAAGGAGGGAGGGAGTAGGTCTTACGACAATTTCCTAAATGGGGGGAGGAAGGGGAAAGGGGAGGAAAAAATAGAAATCAGGCCCCCTATTCGTACCCACCCCCTGCCCTGGAGACCCCTGATCTCCTGACGGGAGGGCAGGATGGACGGAATGCCCTCTATCGGGCAGGGACCAGAGGTGTCATTTAGTTTCTCTATGAGCAGAGAGCAAGAAGCAAGGGAAATTGTTGAAAAAAGGGAGGGCGACAGAGAGAGAGAGAAGCACGGAGCATGGGGTGGAGGGGGGAGGCAGGCAGAAGAGGGTTCCGACCTTCTGTGAAGGATATAAAAAATCCAGCCGCCTCAGGGGACACCCAACTATCTAGCATATTGCTGTTAAAATGTCTGCAAAATTTAATACACTTGGCATGCCATCTAATCAGTCCTTGGAAACTCGGGCACTCTCTCGCCTATGATCAAACTGCCTCAGAACTTCCGCCTGTGGGAGTCCCACCCCCACCCTGTCCCCCCATTTTAGACAAAGTGGTCCCCCCTCATAAAAACAGCTGCGGTGGCTTTTAGGACACGTTTCACCCTGAAGTTCACCCAAAGTGCAGAATCTAGAAGGTTTTTTTGGAAGCAGGTGGAACAGCAGAGAGAGCTGGGGGTGGGGTCCAGGACTTCAGTACCCAGACTTCTCCTTCTCAGCAGGAGAGACAAAGGGTGCTGGGGCAGGCATGTACTGACAAGAATACATGGTCCCAAGATGGGCAGGCAAAGGTTGCTCCTTCTGGGGAAGCCAGCGAGAGCCTGACAGCTCTTATTGAAATAGATGCCCAGCACACAGAGAGCTGTGTCCTCACCAGAACGCAGGCAGACACCACTGTACACATGCCCAACCCTGTGCTCCATCAATCCATCCATTATCAGGAAACTTCTGTGAACCCCACAAGATCCTGTGGCTACTCCAAGTCCCAAACAATCAGCTAGGAAGTTTCCAGATTAGCCCAAGGATGGCTGCCTGACCTTCTACCCCAAACACAGCAATCAGAGCCCTGCATGACCTGGATACTTTGGCAGGTCACCACCTGTGTTTGGCTTGATTTGACAAAGAGAACTTACAGAGCTCCTGACTGGGACTGGGAGGACTGATCCCCCCAAATCTTCCCCCTTCACCCCAAGGAGAGAGAGTTCTCACCAAATCCTCTTTGTCCTTTTTTTGACTTCTTCACTTCTGATTGACCTAAAGTCTCAAGCCGTCTTAAATAGACCTGGAGGACCCAGAGAGGCTCAGGGAACCCCAGAAAGCCTATGCCTTGCCAAGGTAGAGTGCTTCCTCATAAGATGCGGGATCAGTGGGGCAGGCCAAAGACGGGGAGAACACAGAGTGCTCCGTCTGCAGGGGAAAGCCACGCTGGCCAGGGACATGGAGCACAGGTGGCCCCTGTTTAACTCCTCTGCCCCTCACCACACAGGTGGGAACAGAGGCAAACAGGTGAAGGAGGTTCAAGGGGGTGCGGGCAGGGCCAGCTTCCCGGGCAGGCAGCCCCCACAGTCACACAGGGCTCCGCGCTCAGAAGGAGCGTGCTTGGTTCAAGACCCTGCAGTTGCCATCGTGAAATTCTTAATCATTTTAAGAACGAGGGGCCCTGCATTTTTCTTTTGCGTTGGGCCCGGCACATCATGAAGCTGGTCCTGGGTATGGATTTTGGAAGATTAGAGGACCTGGGTTTGAATCCCAAGGCTCAGTCCCCTGTAAGCCGAGTGACATCAGAAAAGTTACTAATTGTCTCTGGCTGCAGGGAGCCACATCTATAAAGTGGGGTGATCACACTGCTCTCAGGGTAGCCAGGAGGACCGGGAGGGGTGAAGCAGGGGAAGAGTTCTGGGAACACGATGACATGCTCTTTGCAAGGCCTGCTGACCGGCAGGGGAAAGCGAGGCCTGTTTGTGTTGGTGGTGGCTTCCCCCACCGGAGGGATGACCTCTTCCCCTGCGGCAAGAGGTCTCCTTCCCGAGCAGTGTGGCAGGGAAGCTTCTGGCATGCTCAGCCTGGGTGGCCCCACTCACAGGTGAAGAAACTGGGACAGTGTCAGCAGATGACCTGCCTGTTGTCACAGAGCTGCCTCCAGGCAGGGCGACGCTCAGGACATACTGTTCCCACTGTCCAGGCTTGGCCTTGGCTGTAGGACACTTGAGATGGGGACAGTGAGAAGGAGGAGTAGGAGGCAGGGTTTGGAAAAGGGACGAAGGAAAGGCCTCTGTACACACCACACACACACACACACACACACACACACACACACACACACACCCCCCCACCAAATTAAAGCTGAGAACTTGGCTAAAAAGAAAAATCCTATCCCTGTTCCATCGAAACTTATTTTAGGGCAGGAGGTAATTGCCAAGGACCCAAATAAAAAGCCAGCCACAGGCTGTAAATGGCTCCAAGTCTTTAATTAGACCCCAAGAAAAAACAGTGGCGAAAAGAAAATGAAAGTAGGCGAAGGCTCCCGGAGGAGGGACTACGCATGTGGTCTCCTGCCCCTCCCCGGCTCCGGTGGCTTCAGATGAAGGCTACTCTCACCTGTGGCGGGCATCAGAGTGTCCCCTGAACCGGCGAGCACTGCCCACTGTGGGGGCCGGCACAGAGCCAAGATAGCTCTGCACACCCCAAGCGATGGGTAGCTCTGGTGCTGGGTTCTTCTCCCAGGGCCTTCCTACGCCCCAGCCCACCGAGGCTGCCCGGTGTCACAGCGCCATGGGCCGAGGGAAGGTGAGCTATTTCTACCAGCTCTGGAATAGAGGGAGCAAGGAAAGAAGAAAGCTTTGGGTCTAGAGCGGCTTTTGACACACTCAAAGATCTGCCCATCAAGCCACAAGATCCAGCTTCTTGGCCACTGACCGATCTACCCACACAGCACTCCTCCCCTCCCTGGAGCTGTCTTCAGACTGAGACCCCCAGCCCCTCTCCTGGACCCATGTAGAGTTGGGTGGCTCTGAGATCCTGCAGGCAAAGAAGATGCCCCCAGGCTTCTCCCCAGAGGGACCCTCCTAACCAGGGGAACACTCTCAGAAATCCTCTGGGTGACAAGTGGCATGTGACAGAAACCCCCAGCTGCCAGGCCATTTCACCAAGGAAAGGAACGCACACACAGACCTTTCCCTCCAGGTGGCACCAGCTGCTCCATGACTTCCTTCCAAGCCCTGGCCCTGCCTCTGGCCTTTGGAGAACACAGGTGACCTTGGACTAAGAGTGGGGCTAGGCAGAAAAGAGTAAGACACACTTGGGAAGGCAGGGGCCTGCAGAAGGCAGATGTCCACACTCTCCCCTCATATAAACAGATCAACCCAGTGGACCAATCAAATGCCACAGACAGGGGAATGCTCCTGCTAAGGGCCAAGACCAGCATGCACCAAATGTGGCAGAAGCAAAGGTCTCTGTTGATGTTATAAAAGCAGCCAGGTCCCAATGGCAGAGGGGAGGCATTCCACCCAGGGTCCAGGGACGAGCTCAGGTGTAGAACACATCCCAGCCCACGAGAAGGAGGGGGTGGAAGCTGCTGTCCAGTCCCTGTCTTCTTGTAGCGGCAGGGTGGCGAAGTGGGCTCACAACCAAAGCCCAATCCACTACAAGTGGACACATCCAAGTGAGGGAGAGACCCTGCCCGACCGCAACTGGCATCAGAAGCAGCAGGGGCAACCTCCCTGAAGTCCCCCATCCTGCCCCCCACAGCTGCCTGGGGCGAGAGTTGTCACACCCACACCTAGCACCCCTTCCAGAACCGGCACTTGCTGAGAGTGGGGTGCATCGTGCTCCCCTTTCACGGGCCCTCTTCTGCTCCTGCTCCTTCTAAGGCCTGGCATACAGGGACATGTTCCAGAACCCCCAAGGAGTGGACTGGCCTCCCAGCCAGAGTGGCAGGCCATGTCCTGCTGTATACACTGTATTCTTTACCCATTTCCTTTTCTGTTTCTCCGACAGAACTTCAGCAACCACAGGTTAGGAGGAGATCTGACAGCAGCAGTAAGGGCAGCGGCCATCCTGCCTTCAGCATCTAAGGGCTCTGGGCCCTGCCGCAGGCACTTCAGAGACAAGATCCATGCAAAGACAGTACCGTTGTGCCCATTTTACAGAGGAGGACACTGAGGCTAAACATGGTGAAGTGATGGCCACACATCTACAAAATGGTGGAGCTGGTTCCAAAGTCTGTCTCTCTCCATCATATCTTTCACCCAGTTAGTCCTTCTGTCTGACCACTAGATCTAAGTAGGGGCAGGCCTGGCTGACCTCTTCCCCCCTGTTGCTCTTATACTGGGTTCCCTGGTCACTGGTTCAATGCACGCAAAGTGTAATGTAGGTGACAAGCATGACCCCATTCCCAGCCCCCCACCATGCAGTGCGGGGATGGCCCAGGCCTGCACAGCCAGAGTAAGCTGGAAGATCTTCCCGGGAGGAGAAGCAGGTTTGCATCTGACCCAACATCACATGTCAGTCGGGTGGGGCCTCCCTGCTGGCTCCCCTCCTGCTTGCCTTGCTCTGTGTGGGTGGTCAGGCTTCCATCCATCAGGATGAGAAGTGGAATTCCTCTTGGATGAGGAGCCCTATGGCTAGTGCCCCCCAAATTCCTTACCAGCTTGGCAATGGGTTGGGAGAAGCAGTCCAGGCCCCTGGCAGAGACAGCAGGAGTCCTGCTAATTAATTAGCTCTCCATCCTCCCCAAATGCCCACCAGACACAACCAGATGGTACCAGCAACACGCCCTCTACCGCCATCCTCCCCTTGGAACCACACGGCATCTTCACCTCAGGGCCCCCTCCATCTTTCCCTTCTATGTTGCAAATTCAGTTAGGGACCTTGGATGGGTATGCAGGGCACCCAGGATTGAGTCGGTCCCTATTTCTTGGAAGTGTTCAGAGTTGGCCCTAGATCTGAGAATTTAAAACCCCAAATGAACAAGGCCTGGCTGGTACCCCCCAGAAGGGCACCACATAGAAGCTGCTCCAACCAGAAGCAGAAGCCAACTGGGGTCTCTGCAGCACCATGGACACCCCACTGGCTCTCTGCTGGCACCTCCAGGTCCTAGGTGGGGCCGTGGGCTGCAAGGTACATGGCTGTGCCCTCCAGGCGGGCACACTTGCCCAAGCAGGGGTATTGAGTAACGGAGTATTGGGGTCCCAAAGGCAAGGAACTGGAGTCAAGCAAGACTGGAGCTGCAGCTGAGAAGCCCTGGAAGGACCGAGGCCCAGGAGCCGGGATGGCCCCTCTGCAACAGGTCCTGCCTCAGGGGAGACTGCACGATGACAGGGGCCCAGCACCACTTGGCAGCCTGTGCCCCCGTGCCAGCAGCTGTATGATGTGGGCTCTGGCTGGTTAACCTGTTTGGTTTTTCTGGGCATCGGGTTTTCCCACTTCAAAAGTGAGCCTAAGCTGGACCAGATCCCTGGGGCGGCCGGGAACCGCTGCACGTGGAACGAGGGGCAGAGTCCTGCTCACAGCTACGCCCGGACGACGTTCGCTGGGATCACGACTGTTGTCACTGTTATCATTTTCAAAAGCATCACTCTTTTTGATTTCAAATATCCTAGGAGCTTCCTTGCAGACAGAGCTACAAAGTAACGGGGACTATCTGAGCTTACAACCCAGAAAAGCCACATTTTCTTAATTTTTTATGCCCAGAATCAAAACTAGTGAGGAGAAGGTAGTGAAGATTTGATCAGAAGCTCTGCAGGGTTTGGCCAGGTTTTGTGAGCCCGAGTGACCCAGAACTGGCCCACCCGGGATCCACGAGGCACTGACCTCAGAGCTGCCAGGAGAATGCAGGCATGTGACCAGCTCTTCTGGGCCCATCTTAGGGGGGATGATCTTTGGGGTGAAGCATATTTATCTGGGGCAGCAAGGGTTAATGTGGGGCTGGGAGAGGCCAGGCAGCACGGAGCACTCCCTGTTTATTAATAAGCTATTTATCACCAGCTTTGCTTTTAATGCCATTTGGGCTTAATGTCGTTAATGAAATATAAATACCCACGCTAACGATGTCGGTCAGAGGCAGCACGGGCAGCAGACGGCTTGCGAAGCAGGGCCAAACCGCCGGGCACGCTGGGGAAGAGGCTGAGAGCTCGGGAAGCGGAAGAGGTTCCTCCCCGGCTGGGCACCCCCAGCCCCCTTCTGCTCCCACCACAAGACTCCCCAGCTGGCTGTGCTGGGAAAGGCTGGGAGGAGGGCGGCCCAGGGCTGGGGCAGAGGAGGTCTCCCTGCGCAGGGTGCTGTTAACTCCTAGAGAACAGAGCAGGAGTGAGAGCTCCCACCTCGGGGGCAGTGCCCGCCTGGCATCTGGCCCCTTGGCTTCTGGAGGCTGGACTACCACCAGCTGGCAGCGGGCCCCTCTCGCCGCCCTGAGTTCTCTGACCCCTGGGAATGGAGCCGGGGTGAGAAGGGTCATGCGAGGGAGCAGTAAGGACTCCATCATGTTTTCCAATAGAGACCACCCCTCCCCATCCCTGGAATGACGTCCCCGGCAGCCCAGCCCCCCTGGATGGCGCATCTTCCCTAAGAAGCCAGTGAGGGACTACTTGGCGGAACTCGGCGCGGGCTTAAGAGCATCTGACAGACCAGACGGGTATTTTGGTCAAGACCCAGAGACTCTGGAAAGTGGAGGTGGCCCTGAACAACAGGCTGTAGTCCCTGACCTTGCACCTGACCTGGCCTGGCCCCCTCCCACACTGTAAGCCATCCCTCCCGCTTCTCCCGGGGCTCAAGCAGACATCCCTTAGCGGATGACTACCTAACCCAGATTACCCCAGGAACTTCAGGCCTTGCCCTCACGAGAGGCCCTGGAAAATTCCCAGAAGCAGCCTCACCTGGCGGAAGTGGCCCTGGGACTTGCTCCCCAGCCCAGGGACCACAGGGCCTTTGGAGGATACTTGGACTCCACTCATCCGAGGGCCACCTGGGCCCAAATATAGGATGGAGACTCCAGTAAGTGGTCAACCTTTGCTCCTCTCCAAGTACCATGGTGGTGGAGGTCACTGTGCCCTAGTCCCCACCCTGCCTGCCAAGTCCCCGAGCAGCCCCCCAAGAGTGCTTCCTCTTCCAGAGGGAGCTCCAGGCTGTTCCCAGCAGGAGCCCATAGCCTCTGGCCCTCTACGCTCAGGGATGCCCGAGAAAACACAGGATGACTAGTGAAATTTGAGTTTCAGATAAACAGCAAATATTTTTAGTGTATGTCCAAAACATGGCATGGAACATATTTATACTGGAAATTATTTGCTGTTTATCCGAAATTCAAATTTCACTGGGCTTCCTGTATTTTTATTTGCTAAATCTGGCAATGCTATCCCAGTCCTCAGCAGGTAACACCTGGCCAGTGGGGCCGGTTTCCGATGGGTGAGCATGACTGTAAGGGGCAGTGAGGGAGAGGAGAGGTCCCTGCCGGCTTGGGACAGCAGATTCCTTTCGACTGGCTCTGTTCATAGCTGTGCCCTGCCTGTCCTCTCCCCTCACCGGTCATCGCTGCATTGCCCAATGCCATGGCTCACCTGTGGAGGGCCCCTCTCCCTGCACCCCCCAAAGTCACCTCCATGTCCCCAAGGAGTACAGGGCTCATTTGCTGGGGCTTGGTGGAGCTCAGCTCAGCAGCTAATCCCCTGGGTGGCACCTGTCAGATTATTAATTAGCTAAAGCGGATGGGTCCTGGAACAACATGCGCTTGGACTTCAGATAAAGCAGGCCAGGGAAGCCGGGCGGGGGCTGCTTAAAGTGACAAGACCCCGATTCTGAACTGCTCCCCAAGGTGGGGCTGGGAGAGCAGGCAGGTGCCGGGTGGGAGGATTGCTGACAGCCCCTCTGTACTCCTCTCATCTGCTCAGGAGGGCACATCGGAGCGGGGTGTGTGCAGACACACCTGGATCCGGGCACGAAAGGGCCCGTGAGAGGAGGAGCCAGCGACAGTGGGTCTTGCCTTTTAATAAAGAGCTTGTGCCTAAGCAGATCATGTCACTCAGAACTCTTCTAAAAGCTTCTTATTTCACACAGGACAAAAGCCTGAGTTCTCACAATGGCTCCAAGGCCTGCAGGATCGGGGGGTGGGGCCTGCTCGACCCCCTTGACATCACATGGCATCTCCCCAACTCCAGCCACACCAGCCTCCATGCTGTCCTCCAACAGGCCAGGGGGGCTCCTGCCTCTGGGAGCTCACACTTGCTGTTCCCCAACAGGAACGCTCTTCTCCCAGATATTAATTAGGGTGGCTCAGTCCTTCACCTCCTTCTGTCCTTACCCAAATGTCACCATCTCAGTGGCGCCTTTCCCAAACCCCACATCTAAAATTACAAACCATCCACCCCTCTCCCCCCGCCACACATACTCCCCGCCACACATACTCCCCATTCTAGTCTCCAAACTTGCTTCAGTTTTCTCCTGGACACACGTCACCATCTAACACTACTTTATTTCTTTATTTCATTTATCATTTGCCTCCCTCCACTAAGATGCAAATTCCACAGAGACAGGAATTCTTGCCTTGTTCACCACTGCAGCTCCAATCCCATAGTGTCATCAGCATTAGTAATGCTTGTTGAATGAATGAAAACGAGAAATGAATGAACAGAGGTCAGGGTCTGGACCACCACCCCTTCTGGCTCTGAATCTCAAGTGGGTGAGCCCTGGCCAACCCTGGTGGGCTCCCCAGACACCTGTCTCTTCCCCTCAGCCCTATTCCATCCCACCCTTCCCGGTTCTGCATCACACTAGGTGCTATTCATACCCCAGTCCTAGCATTTCCCCTAAGATGCATTTCCAGATTCTGGGTCTCCTGAGGGATGTCCTAGGGGACCCATCTCTTTGCCACCCTGATACTCCCCTACCAGCTGGGATTGCAACTCTCTCTGCCCAGGGAAACAGCATAGGGTGGGACACCGGTGAGGTGAGGAAACCAGGACTTCCAGCTGCTGCCCAGGCCTAGCTCAGCTGCCGGCAAACTCCTGGGCTTGGATTGTTTTGACCTGAGTCGGTGAAGCTGAAATATTGAGTCACAACAGCCCTAAACTTCATTACCAGCTCTCAACACAGATTACTAAGGGAAAAAAGTTGCTTTTAATTGCTTTTCCTGATTAGCATTTCTGGAAAAGAAACCAGTGATTAATTACACCTTTCCTCCTCTCAACTGCCCTGGCCATAGGGGTCCCAACCCCAGGCTACCATGAGAAGGCTCTGGGTCAGAAAAGGCTCCTGCTCCTGAAGGGCCAAGAAACCAAACCAAACTGGATGCTGAGCACAAGGTGGGGACATCCCCAAGGCTGATTTAACAGAGAACAAGCAGCTGACGGTGTGGGGAGGCCCAGGTCAGTAGCCATCCAAGGGGCCCCCTCCCTGGCTGCCTCATGCCTCAGTGGGGTGTCCTCTGGGCTGAAGGACTTTCACCTGGACCAGGTCTATACCTGGGTGGATTCCAGAATCCAAGATGAAGGGGGAAGCTGGGAGAAGACAGAACAGAAGCAGCCTGAAGACCTGCCAGAGGAGTCGACGCATTCACAGCCACTGGGGCTCCCCTCGTGTGCAGAACCTGACATTGCTTTTCCCACGCCAGCATATTCTCCCTGTGGAGGGTCCAAGGTCATGGGACGGGACAGAAGTGCTTCTCCCTTTATCCACAAGATGTTAACCCTCCCAAAGCCATGGGCCGTCCACTGTCCCCTTCGGAGCAACCACATCACCGAATGAGGAGAGGCCCCTGGGTAGCTCCAGGCTGGGTAGGCGCTGCCAGCCATTCCCAATGCCTCTCCCTTCAGGTCTGCACCTGGTGGAACCCAGGGGCTTCTCACCCCGCTAGGAAGGCGGGAGGCATGAAGGAGAACCGAGGAAGGGAGGCCCAGGGCGGGAGTGTTGGCAACATCAGGCAGAATCCTCGGGCAGCTCTGAAGCCAGAAGGATCAGAAACTCTTCCCAAACCATCTCCCGCCAGGTCTCTGCCCAGCCCAAAGGGATTGCGACCTTGGAGTCCACCCCCGGGGCATGCTGGAGGACGTGGGCCCCGCTCCCCCCAGCCAGCAAGTCCCTCTCCTGATCCCGCTCCTCCTAACCCCCACCTGGCTGCATGCTCTGGAGCGGCTGGCCCCACATCAGATCAAAGCCTCGGAGGATGGAGTTAGAACTGTCCAGTCCATTTAGGAGTGAAGGCCATGGATCCAGTGCAGGCCGTGGAGGCAGAACACAGAAGAGCCTCCCCCACGTGCATGGACACACACGCCTGCCCCACTCAGACACACCTTCCCCCGGGGCTCAGCCCAGCGTTCTGAGGCTGGCAGACACACCCAGGAAGACTGGCTGACACCTCTTGGAGCCAGAGGCACCAGCTGCACGCCTGGGACATCCTCATCAACCCCCGCAAGACGTCGTCGCCAGCCTGCCCTTCTGCTCCCTCCTGTCACTCCCCGTGGAGGTCAGGCCTCCAGAGCTTTCCTGGAGGGCTGAGATGGCCCATATGGCTGGGAATATGTTGCCAGCATGGCCAAGTACTCACTGGGGCCCCAGCAGCCAGCTGTGACAGCTCCACCAGGCCTCTGGTTGCTGTCTGAGCCATGCAGTGCCCACCTAGGGGGGCCAGGGACTGCCTGCCCTGTCCCGGCCCAAGCAGATAGTACCAGGACCCAGGAGAGTTGAGTCTTACATCAGGGACCCTGGAAAAAGGGACAGTGGCCTGGGTCAAGTCTGATGAGGTCCCTATGGTCCTTGTGAACTGTGGAAAGACTTTCCATGTGGAGAGACAGCTAGGATCCCTGCCCATGAGCTGGGGCTGGAGGTTAAGCCTGGAAATTGAGGGGGGTCTTAGACAAACCTATTTTTCAGTCCCCAAAGCTAATCAACTGAGGTTCTGTGGGTCCCGGAACACAGGGGAAGGTGCATAGAAGCTCAGCCTTTGAGAACAGAGATCACGTTTAAAGCCACAGAGAGGAACTGTATGAGTTTCTAGGCACAATCTCAGACCCAGCACAGAACCCGTGGAGCAAAGACACAAAACAGGCTTCGGCACAGTCTTAGCACCAAAAGGACAGTGAACTGAGAAGTCCCTCCAGGCCTCAGGCCTTGCCTCCACACGGTGCTGGCCAGGAGGCACCTAAAGTATTCCAGCAAGCTTTCTTAGCAGCCAGCACAGTGCCCGGGATGGTGCTTCTCCCCTAACCCATAGATGTTAACCTCTGAAAGTCATGGTTCATTCTTAGCACTGTTGGGTCAGGGCATGAGAACGAGAAGATGAAGGGCCACACATCAGGGCCCCAGAGTGCCAGAGTCAGCCCAGGGTCTTGTCTCCCTCCCACCCTGCATTCAATCCATCAGCAAGGCCAGTTCTCTCTCCCATATACACACACAGACTCTGCCCTCTTCCCTTCATTTCCACCTTCTCATCTCTGCCACAGCCCTCACTCCAGCAGCTGCGGCAGCCTCTCCTCTGGCCTCCTGGTTTCTGCCCTTGCCTCCTCCAACTCCCACGGCAAGCCCAGCCAACTTTTTAAAACAAAAATCAGATCACTTTACCTCCTTGCTCAAAACCCTCCAGCAGCTCCCCATCACCCAAAGAATAAATCCCAACTTCCCCTGGCCCGCCAAGCCCTACACAGACCGGCCCCTGCCCCTTCTACCTTCCAGCACTGGGGCCTCTCTCTGTCCACTGAGCACACTGAGCTTCTCGACCTTGGTTCCTCTATACTAGCTCTCTCTTTCTGAAATATCCCACCACTCTTCGGACGGCTGTCCACTTCCTGTCCCTCCATCTCAGCTACCTGTCACCTCCTCAAAGAAGCCTCCTCTGACTGCCCAGTCACTTCCCACCGCCTCCTCCTATTTCCACTCTGCACTAATGGCTTCCTTGTTATTTTGCTAGGTTTGTTTACTGTCTGCTTACCCAACCAGAACTCCATGAGAGCCAGGGCCATCTTGTCACTCTGTCCCAAGCGATCAGAAGAAACCAGGCCCTCCATAACTGTTGAATAAGTATCACCTAGAGCTGCAGTGCAGCTGGAAATGGGGAGGATCAGAGTCAGACAGGATCAGGCCTGCAGACCAGGCCCGAGTATGCACTTGCCTCCAAGCCCACGTTCTGGTGTGGGGATACCTGAGACCACGGGTCACCGCTGCCATTGGGGACCCCAGCCTGGGGCCAAACCCAGTGGCTGGAAAGGGCTGGGTGAACAAGCAGGGGCTCGGCCACGACATTCCCACTCAGAGCCCTCTGAGTTCCCAAGCTTCATTATCCAACCCAAGACGGCTGATGCTGGGATGCGGGAGTCCCAGGGGCTCGTGGAGCCCACACCCTACACCGGGTGCAAATCCCTGCTGGCACGGCCCCTGGGAGCCAACGGTGAGTGGAAACTTCGGAAAGGGAGAAACTAATGGGCATGTTTTGCCAAGGGAATGAAGAAAGCAAAAGCCTGCCACTGAGAAAAGAAACAGCAAACATTCTCCCCACGAAAGCGGCTCCACAGGCACTTTGGCTACCTGCACGCACAGGACACGGGCAGCCAGGGAGACCATCCAGAGGCTTGAAGACGTGTGGACTTGCCATCCCAAGACCCGTGATCATCAAGGACTCAGAGTCAGGCAAGAAAAGCCCAGGAAAGAGCAGAGACACACAGATGCTGGAGCGGACCCGGCCAGAGGGCGGCACAGCCATCAGTCCACACGGCCCCGCTGCCATCAGGGACAACAGCGGCACATCTTAAAGTGTGGACGGACCAATTCCTGGGTTGTGATCACATTCTGGACACCAGGAAGGAGAGTCTCAGCCGGATGGTTGCTCCACCACTGCAACCAAGGGCCACGTTTACATCTGATTTGCAAACCTCTAGGCCTTATCCAGGGCTTCTGCTAGTTCCCAAGGTGGCATGGCCCAATATGACCAGGCCTGCAGCTTTGGGGACCACCCAAACCCCAGTACCAAGGCACCCATCTCTGCAAGTGCTTCCTTCCCGTAAGTTCAAAGTCCGGGGTTGCAGTACTTGGCCACTGGTGGGAGGGGCGGGACACGCTTGCCCTTGGTGCCCAAGGGGAGGGAGAGCACAGGGCAGTGAGCTGGGGCTGCTGATGACGGTCTGGCACACACGGAGGAAGAGCCCCCAGCCCTGCCCTCCCAGACACTTTCTAGTCCTCAGCTTCAGCCCCTACCCTAAGACACTGTCCATCAGTTTTACCAATACCCAACCCCTCTGGGCTGGTTCCCTCTGGATCTTAAGAAAATATTGATTAATGATCAATATGTGGAAGTCACCTGCTGTGGGTCAACCCTTCACCCCAAGGACTGCCACATTTGACACCTAAGGTAAATTTCTGACAACACCAGCCCCATAGACTACCCATCACAGGTATAGTACCTGCCTTAAACAGGGGGCTACTTCTGAGCCTGGGCCAAAAGATACCTGTGGCTTCTTCTCTAAGAAGGGTGCTGCTCAGGCTAGAGGACCATTGAGAGAGCCCCAACAAGTCACATGTGAGCTCAGGGAGCAACAGCAGCCGCTGGACACACAGATGGGCCGGACCTACCGTTCCCAGAGATGACGTTCAGCAATGACCCGACACATAGCTGCAGGAGTGGCGTCTGCCAGGGCACAGGCCTCTCCTGGAGGACCTGCACGCTGCTAGCACCGTTCAATGTCATACAGTGGTCATGCTGGGAGGATTCTCCAAGGTCAGTTATTCCAACCTCTTTACTTTTCAGGTGGGGAAGCCGAGGTCCAGACTGGGAGAAAGCAGTGAGTTGACATCAGAGCCAGGGCCAAAATGCAGACGTCCTGTTCTGAGGCCCCCACTCTCACTTAGGGTGACTGAGCTGCCAGCAGGGAGAAAGGCCCACACGATCCCTCCCTGAAGAAGGAACCCCTGAACCGGCCAGTCACAGCCCCACCCACGTCTCCCAGCAACATCTTGGGAATTGGGAGCAGCTACCTTTGCAGCCCAAGAAGCTGGGGTCCGAAGTCCATTCCAACACACACCACGGGAGCTGCAGGATCCCCTTCCACGGGAGGTGACAGCGGGAAAGGCAGGTGGGGTAGAGAGGGTCTCTGCCTTCACTCAGCGAGGCCTGTTTGCCTACCGAAAGGAAAAAGGAAAACAGATTATTAGGCCATAATGGAGACCCACAAAGCTACTCTTACCCCAGCCAGCGAAGTGGTACGGGATTCTCAGACCTTGCCCGCCAATCAGCAGATGGCACTGCATTTAGCGTGCTACGCCTGACCCTACATCCAGGGCGCCCTTTGCACAATTACTAGCCAATTGCTATGCAGTTGTCGTACCTAATAAAAGAATCAAACAGGTAGAAACAAAAATAGGCCAATCAGGTGCCACCCCAGGTAACAACAGAGCTATCACACCGAAGCCTCGGCACCTGGGGTGAAAGGTCAGCCTGACAATGAATCAAGCTGACACTGGAAACCGGATCAGATCCACGCAACTGAACCAACCCTCGGCCTCCCCAGCCTCCCATCCCTCCAGACTTTCCCTCGGCCAGCTCCCAGCTGCTCCCGTGACCTCCTGGTGGCCTTATGTGAGTCTCTAAAAACAGAATCAACAGGTGTCTCTGCAGCTACCAGGATGGCCAGTTTGGTTTCTTCTCTTTTCCCTTCCCCCTCCCCACTCTGGTACTGTGCCCTTACATCTCATAAAAAAAGAAAAGAGGGTGCAACCCAGGCACACCCTAAAAGGGGGCTGCTGAGATTCACTTGTCATAGGTGTTGGGCCAAAAGCCTGTGGCCAAAGAAAGTTGGTGCCCTGCTACCGGCAACCTTTGTGTCAATTTAAGCAAATATTGTGGTGTTTCCATGGTGATTCCTGTTTTGAATATCCACTACACTCACTTTTTAAAGGGCTTTTCCTGTTTGCGTTTCAACTTCAAACCTGTAAATATTTTCAGCCTTTTTAGCAAAATTAGCCCATGTGCGTGCAAACACAAACACACCACCAGAGACCTCAGCACACAAACTCCCAGGCCTGGAGTTCCAGCTTCGTGGATGAGAGCAGGGTGTGGGAACCCAGGGGGGCTGCCTGTCTGCTCTCACAGCCACCCTGCACAAGGGGCTGGCATCAGGGAGGGTGGTGCCTGAAACACCGGTCCTTTCGTTCCCCCTCTGCCAGGAGACTGCAGTATCCACAGCGCCTGGCTTGTGAGTGGGCTCGGCCCTGACTCCACAGTGTGGCATGGTGTGGGCAGCTGCCTGGCAGGTTCTCCCACTTGGCCCAGCCCTCGGATTCCCTGGGGCCTCCCTGGAGTGCACGAACCCCTCCTTTCCTGCCTCCCAAGCTTGGGCCGCGAGTGGAAGAGGGAGTTGGTACTTTGAAGGCAAGATCTTCCAGCATTAGCGCCACCCCACCTCCGCTCTGGGCAGTGCCACAGAGACCAGCTCCCTGGGGGAAGCCTCAGGGAGGACAGTGGTCCTGGGTTTGGATCAGCCCAGCTCCCACCCCACCCTTCAGCACTGTACAGGGTTAACAGCGGGTTTCCTGGTTTCCATGGATTCCCGCCAGGCCCCTAATGTGAGTTTCGTGTGATTTGGGGGAAGTGGATTTCCTTTGTTTTCCAGTTTGGGAATATTTTTTCTTTAAAAAAGAGGAAAAAACACTTTAATGGGAACTTCAGGGCCATTGGGAGACTCACTCCCCTGGCCTCTGTCACTCCTCTGACTGTTGGTTCAAAATCCCCCAAAGCCCTGGGCAGCCCACCCACCAACCAAACGTCTCTGAGCTGAAGAAAGAGTGCCTCTGATCACCTACAGCTCCCCACCCCCAGGCCACACTTCTGCTGGGGGGCTCTACTCAGACACAGCATCAGAACGACCTCTGCCCCACCTGAAAGCCAGCTTCTTACATAGATGGCTGACACTCCCCCCTTCCAGGCATACAATTCCACAGAGAAGAGGTCGAGAGAAAGAGGTTAAGGTTCCTCCCTGACTCCTGGCGAGGAGCTAGAAAGACCAGAGCCCGACCACACACAAGTGGTGAACGTGAACGATACCAGGGTCTTACGTCCTGGTTCAGAAGGGGGTTCCAGTTACAGGGGAAGAGGGCATTCCAGACCCTGGTAGGGCCCTGGTCTGGCCTCCTCCAGCTGATAGAGAGGCTTGCCCAGGGCAGAGGGACCTTCTCAGCTTTGGCACCAAGAGCAACTGAATAAAGGGTGTGCCCAGGCCTCCTCCCCCTCCTCAGTCTTCCCCATTCCTGCCATCCTCCAGCCTTGCCAGGGTGCAGCCGTGCTCCGGTACTGTCCCCAACAAGTGGCCTGACCCATTTACCAAACCAGGGCACAGGCCCCCAGGCTGGCCACGGACAAAGCCCTCCCACAGCACAGGCCCCAGGGCAATGGCGGCAGCAGGAATCCCGGTCAGTAGGTGCAGAGCCCAAAGCACGGAGCTCTCTGGCCAGCAGCTCTGGGGTGAAGGCGTGAGAGGCCATGTGCAATAACACTGGCCCTAGAATCTAGAAGACATAGTCTGCGTCCCAGTTCGGCCACTTCACTCACTGTGGACCCTTGGCTAAGCCATGGACTCTCCCCAGGGCCCTTCTCCTCACTGGTTCAGTGGAGATAACACCTTCTTCCCTCCTACCTGGAAGACGTGGGGGACCAACAAGAGATACGAAAGGGGTTAAGAGTGCTCCAGAAATGCTCTCAACTACCAGCACCCTCTTTTTCCAAGTCTCTTCAAGGTAACCTTCCAAAATCTTCCCCAAGCAGACCCATGTGCCCCTCTCCTCTGCTCCTCATTCATCCTCCATTGTGGCGTTTAAATCTGTACTGAAGTCATTTGTTCACGAGTCTGTCTCCACCGCTGGATTTTTAACTCCTCAAGGGCAGAGACCAGGCCTTAATTATCTCTGTGTCCCTAGCATTTAGCACAACAGCTGGCCCACGTGGGCAGCGCTAAGTGTTTGTGAAACTGAACTAGTCTCTGATTTCATGTCAGAATCAGTAGGCCCCAGCGCAGTGGTGTCCCTCTCCTCCGACAGAATACTTCCTCGGCGATTTTCACGCTCCGTTCTGTTTTGTTCCCCTAAGTCTCACCCAATCTGCTTCCTGGTCTCTCCCCACCCCTCCATCAGCACCATGAATTAATAACTTTCAGGTTCAAGGAGACCTCCTGGTTACTTGATCCTCCTCCAACTGGTTCCAGTAAGAACTGACTGAGCACCTACTATGTGCTAGGGAATGTGCTGGGAGTGAAGGGCACAGCCTCTACCAATGGGTCTATGTGAGAAGTAATGATATTAATTAACTGGACGTCTTCTCTTCGCCAAGCACCATGCTGAGTGCTGTATATGTGGGATCTCATCAAATCTTTACAACAGCAAGTAGGAAGGATTATGATCCCTGTGGCTAGTTTAGGGAGGGCAGGCACAGAGATACGAAGTGACTTACCAAAGGTCACACAGCTTGCAAGTGCTGGAGCCAGGCCTGGACTCCGGCTGACGGGCTCCAAGGCCCAGCTCACTTGAAAGTTCCTCTTCGTCCCCACCCATGATCTCAGCACCCACTCACATCTAATGCTATTTCCCCTCCTGAATCTCAGTTCTCCTTCCCCCCAAAAAGCTCTCCATCAAATCCCCTGAAGCCACCAGAACGCACTCAGAGGTCACAACCAATAGGAAGGCTAAGGCCAGGCTTAGGTGTTTCCTTGCTAGGCTGCAGGTGGGGGGAGGTGAGGCCAATGGTGACACAGCTGGTGAGCAGGAGGAACCCCTGGATCCACCTGGAAAACAGGGTCCCAGCCGGGGACATGACCTCCTGGAGAAGGAAGGGGCTAAGTCACCCAGCACTGTCACATGACAGGATGAGGACAAGGTGGCCACCCAGGAGACAGCCACTCTAACAGGACAACTTCTATTTCTTCTCTCCAGACAAAGGGTAAGCTAAGGGGTTTAGCCTAGGGTGGAGGGGGGACGCAGAGATTTCGGTTGCCTCCCCAACATGGGGACCTCCCACAGCAATGAACACCTGCCTCAAAGATGCAAGACTGAGAAGCAGGGCCACAGGATCCCAATTTTCACTGGGTGAATATGCGGGGGATGGGAGCACCCATCTCCCCAAAGGCGAGAAGAAGCTGGGAGGTGGTGGGAAAAGATCTACATCCGAGAGGATAAAGGGGAGGAAGATCACGCCAGGGTGGGGAGAGGACAGAGCCCTAATGAGCAGATTTCATAAACCACCTGGAGTGAAAACAAAAACACAGACGTGCACATTGCCCAACTTCAGGGCTTTATGGAAAAGGAAAAAAAAAAAACAATAAAAAAATCCACATCTTAATACAAAAATCCTACATGATGTGTTGTGGCACGAAAGTGTTTTTCACTGCATTTTTCATCCGTGATCTCACACAGCCCAGGATGGGTACGCCCAGCGCAGTAGGTACTTGATGGTACACAAACAGGGCAAACACATACACAATTAACCAAAACAAGGGCAGCAAATATTCAAATTGGTCCGAGCTGGCATCTCATGGCTTCAGCTGGCCTCTGGAGATGGCTAGGTTGGCTCTGAGCATGGGCCCCTTTAGATTCCTGAGGGAGGAAGAAATGCGGCAAGAACACAGCTCAAATGGAAGGAAACGTATGGAGCCTGGAATTCTCAGACCTCCACAAGCGGAACTCCAGGCCAGCTGGTTATGTGGCTTTCTGCACTTAAGGTGCTGTCCCGCTGCCGACAGGGGCCAGAGAGGGAACCCACACCCCAGGGGCCCCTCCTGCACGTCACTCACCCCACAGTTACTATCTGTCTCCTTTTTGCTCCACCCCTCCCCCCTTTAATTGTTGGATGAGTTTACAGAGTTGTGTGCCAAAAACAATCAACTCCAGGGAACAGAGTTATACAAAAAAGGGCGTGTCGCCAGAGGGAGACGGATATCCATAGAAACCACCACCTTTTCACGGTAGCCTAGGTAGACGGGGGAAGGGGGATGGCATGGGGGTGGGGCCATAAGCTCCACCCAGAACAGGGCCCCAGAAAATGCTGGGTCGCTGATGACCTTAGGGAGCCACATATAGTGTGGAGGGTCAGGAAGTGGGGTCAGTGGAGACCACCTTGAGGGCAGGGCTGTTTGAACGTGCATGAGCACACACGCACACACCACCCCATCGGATCACAGGACAGCAGGCCACAGTGGTTTAGTGTACAAGGTTTGGAGCCAGACCACCAGGTATGAGCTGCCATTTACAAGCTGTGTGACCGTGGGCAAACTACTTTAACCTCTCTGTGCCTCAGTTTACCTATCAGTCAATTGGAGATAATGAGAGTACCTCCTACATATGGTTATGAGGCTTAAACAATGTATTATGTGTAACATGCTGAGAAAAGTAGCTGGCACATAGCACATGCTATCGGTACTTAATCAAATCAATCAAAAAGGCTACATGAAGAGAAGGAGGGAAAGGTTTCCAGCCTCTGCTTCAGTAGAGGAGAAAAATAGTAACAATTCCTGTTTATTAAGTACTATGTACCAAAGACCTTAATACATTAATATACATAATCATCACAAGAATCCAATTAGGTAGGTTATTATCCCAACTGAATAGTTGAGGAACTAAGACTCAGAGAGGGAATGTGACCCACCCAAGGTCACACACCGGGAAGTGACTTGAACCCAGGTCTGTCTGACAACCTACACAACACGCTGCTTGGCAAGGAGAGGGAAGCGGTGGGGAGGAAGCAAGGAGGGATGGATGAGCTTCCGGGAGGTTCTCTTTCCAGACTGGACTTAGATGCACAGGAGTGAAACCCGGATGCATTTTTCCCAAGTTTACAAAGGAAAACGGAAATCCTCCAAGCCAGTGACTGCAGATGGAAGGAACAAGGAGTGGAGAAAAGCTAAGATGGCCAACAGGCCCGGGTGTCCACATTCCTCAGGAGGTCCTATCCCAGTCCTGACCTCAGGAGACAAAAGATGCTCTCCACAATCAGGAGGTCCCTAGAGGGAAAGCAGCAATGTTTGGGGGCCACCTCCAAGCAATGAAGGCCCAAGCCTGGGAAAGGTCCTATTTCTGGGTCAGAACCTTACGAACAGCTCAAGTGTCTGCCTTACAAGGACCCAGGCAGATTCCTGGAGGGGATGGAGCACAGGTGAGGGGGGCACAGGCCTCTCCTGTTGCAAGGCCAGGCCCAGGGAGATGCAGGAGTCCTGGGAAACTGAGAGCTGGAGTTGGAGGCTGCCCGCCCTGAGCGATCTGGTTCTCACTCTGCTCGGAGACGGAGGCCACACAGGCCTGGTGGCTCAGCCCTTTCTGCCATCGACCACCCAGACTCATTCAGATATTTCCTCTCTCACTTGCTTTTTTAAAAAAATTTAATGTTCTCTATAATTCATCTGTCCCAGAAGATAATCGATAGAGCCCGTAATGAAAATCTGAGCCATATTTTATGATCCGCTGCAAGCAGAAAGGGCCACATCAGCAGGTCCGGTTTCGGCTCTCCCTATCTGTCTTGCCCACTGCCCCGGGGGTTACTCACCCAGCCACCCAAGCCTGCCCACAGACCCCCACCCAGAGCTCTGCCCTTGGCCACCAAGGTGGGTGTGGACTGGCCAGCTGGAGAAGAGGTTGGGTCCACCACCTTGGCATCTCCCAGGCAACCCCAACACCCACTCCACCAACCCCAGTCACAGGATGGCCACCCACCATTACAGGGTCTTTCTGGAGTTGCCCCTCACCTGGGGCCCTAGCACCCCAACCCTGGAATTGCACAACTGTCTACAGTCAGGGCCCTTCTAGAAGCTCACTAGGTTCTGGAGGCCTGCACAGGCCCCAGGGAGCCAGGCCAGCCCCCACCATGGCATTTGATTCACGACCACCCCCCACCAAGAAAGGCCTCCCACTCTCTGGGGGCTCCTGGGAACAGCTAGGACCCTAACGTCAATGGAGAGTAGATCACGATTGCTCATTATTACTACCTGGAGCAGGTCCCTCCTGTCTCTGGTCTCCACCTTGTGAGATTAAGGGGTGGATGGGCTAGCCTGAAGGGACACAGGGGGGCTGAGGGGGCGACCCCCTCCCATTCTGTAAGAGCCCATGGAGAGGAAGGCAAAGCCCCGCCCCTTGCCCTGGCACCACCACTGAGAGCCAATCAGCAGGTGAGGCTAGGCTCCTCCCAGAATTCCTTGCTGCCTGCACCAATCAGAGAGCACCACAGCGCTAGTGCCAGGAAGGGCGACCCTCCCGAGGGCCCAATCAGAGCCCAGCGAATGCTCCAACATCCCGGGAACAACGACCGAAACCGATGAGAAGTGTGATTCAGTCATATCGTGGACTACTATGCAGCCACTAATAGACATTTACAGAAAGCAGGAAATTGTCGAGTGACAAAACTCATATGACTGTCGTTTAGAATGCTGTCCAGTAGAACCTTCAGCGTCGTCTAGCACAGCAGCCTCTGGCCACGTGTAGCTCTCCAGCACTTGAAATGTGGCGAGTGTGCCTGTGGAGCTGAATTTTTTATTTTATTTAATTTTACTTTCATCTAAGTTTAAATAGCCACACGTGCCTATAAGTTACTGTATTGGACAGCACAGGTTAGACAGAGAATTTCGTTAATGTAAAAAAAAAATTCTTAATAAAAATTTAGAAGCTTATTATCGCAAGGCAGTAGAATAATCACTATTAACTACAATAACAAAAATAGTTAATGTTTAAGTACACTGTGTGCCAGGCTCACTGCTCAGTATTTTATATGGATCATCACACTGAATCTTCACTCTCCTCCAAGATATGTATGATCATTATCCCCACTTTATAGATGAGGAAACTGAGGTTCAGCCATGTTAAGTAACTTACCCAAAGTCATAGCGCTGGCTGGCAAACCTGGGGTTAAAACCCAGGTCTCTATGTTCCCCTAACCCATACTTGTAACTACACTACATATTTTAAAATTATTTTCTTCACAGCTTTTTGTATCTTTCAGTGAACATGAGTTATAATCAGGGAGAACATGTCTTTTTCAAAAAGACCTTTAAAAAGAGGCAAATCCTTTTTCTCCAGGAGGGAAGAAGGCCCTGGGCCTCCAGCTTTTAAATGGACAAAGAAGGCAGTGTGGTCTCAGGTCCCCTCTGTCATTGATGCTCCTACTGCCCAGATGCCTGGCACTCAGGAAGCCCCAGGCCCACAGACGATGCTGGGCCTAGGATCCTCCAGCAGCCAGGCTGCCAGTGGGATCCAGTTTCCTCCCAGCCCCACCCTGGAGTCAGTTCCTGACAGGTTTCTGAGCAGTTTTGCAATCATCACCCAGGTCTGCATCTTAAAGAAGGCAGCAGGACACAGGGCTATCTGCAAAAGACAACGCGTTCTTACCATGGACCACCCTTTCCCACTACCTTCTCGAAGAGCCAAGAACTCCTGGCCAGCAGCCCAAGCCTAGAACATGCTGTGTGCCCTCTGCGGGCACGGAGAGGCGTGTTTTTCCCAGAGGGGACCATCGGAGCCCCCATTCACCCACTCTTAGGACTGCAGCTAGGTTCAGAGCAGGGAGCATGAAGAAAATCCCCTTGAAAAGTCTGTGATGAAAGAAAATGGCCCAGCAAGTACTGAGTCCAGCTAGAAATGGAATCAGGGAGGGTTCTGAGTTGTTTTTGCTCTTTTTCCATAGCACTTCCTGGGGGGTGGGGGCAGGGAGTGATTACCCCACCTGAACTGGTTTCCATTTCAGCTTTTTCTTCCCCCCTGAGATGCACAGATTGTTCTCCTTTCAGGGTAGGCGGGATAAATGTCCTTACTTAGAAGGTTTTTTATTATTATTATTGTTACAGATTTTTGGTTCCTTGCTGTCTGCACTTCTCTGTCATTTCCAATCTACTTTAAGTTCCCCTTGGATATACATGTATTTATATATATATATATACATATTTTTTTCTTTTGGTTGGTTTCAGGTGCTTCTAGTTTATCAAACAATCAGCCCTGTGAGGTACACTGGGTGTTTCCAGAAATTACATCACAAAAAATCATGCAATTAAAGTGTAAGGGAAAAAAAAACATAGCTGTTGCTTAATTTTGTATTTTAATTAGCGACTTATTGTAAACGGAGACTTTTAAAATGGAGGCGCCTCTGCAAAGCCAGTAAACAAGTTTTTCTAATGAATTAATTTCACCTCTTCCCTCTCCCTCCTCCCTCTCCTCCTCATGGCAAATGTCATCGTCCAGATTTTCTTCGCTCTCTTTTTTCTATTCCACTTCTTAATCCTTGACCAACACACATTAGAAAAAGAATGCCCTGAAATAAAATCAGGAACCCTGGCATCCAGGACTTCTACAGGAGCCCCAGCTTGTACGATCACGGACGAAGCTTTGATGGTGAGGGTCCTGGCTGAGGACCCACCATGAAGTTTGCCACTGTGCCTCTTGCCCTGTCCCTGGCCCTGCTTTGCCCCTGCCACACTGCCACACCCCTCACTGCTGGGTCCCAGAGGCCCCTCTGCTCCAGTCAGTGCCCCAAGCTCAGGAAGAGAGAGAGAAGAAAGCCCAGTGCAGTGCCGAATGCCAAGGCAACAGGAAGAGGGTGGAGTCTCGGGACACCTGAAGCCTGAGCAAGAAGGAGGTGAGGAAACCTGGAGAGAGAGGGAAGCTCCCGATGTTGTGAAACCCACGAGACCTCTGGTTGCCTGGACGAAGGAGGAGAAGGGGCACAGGAGGGAGAAGGAAGAGGGAACACACAGAGAAAGAGAAGCTGAAGCTGGAAGGATCTGTCCAGATTATGTGGCAGCTCAGAGAAAGGACACATCCATCAGTCCCAGGCACCTCCTAAAGGGGAGACCCAGGCCACCACCATTAGAGTCGAGTCCTGCTCCTCCCCTCATAGAAAGTTCCCAGCTTGGGTGGAGGCGGGGGAGAGCGAAGAAAGCTAATTTGCCTCTATTAGCCCAGTTTCCAGGAGAGAAGGCTCCCTGCTCTCTGTTCAGTCCTGCCATCCGAAGGGTAGACAAGCCCCAGAAGTCCCGCAGAAGGGAAGACCCCCGAAAGCTGCCTCTGCCCATCATCAAGAGTGGGTATCACTGGAGGCCTCAATATCCCTGTTCACTGTGGAGCATCTGAGCCCTCCTGTCACCCCAGAGGCTAGGCCAGCTTCACAAGGGCAGGTGTCCACCCAGAGCACTGGAGAGGAGCATGCCTCCTTCTCAGCACTGTCGTCTCCCTAAACAATGCAGAGACATGGGTCTGCTTTCTAGACTCTCTTCTGGGGCAAGCCAGGGTGCTCATTATCATGAGCAAAACCCCACACTGGCCATTTTTATTTTGAGCAGGAACCATTGTAACGGTGAGCTCAGAAAGGGCTATTGTTTACCTGCTTCGTGACTACACTGGTCGGGGAAGGAGGCACTCAAGAAGGCTCTAGAACACCTGGCGGCAGACTCCTGGCCGCTACTCCCAAAGAAAGGAAGGAGGGGAGGAAAGAAGAAGCGGAGAGGAAGGGGCTGGACCTTCATGTCATCACGCACCGGTGGGAACCCAGACCCAACCTCACGACAGATCCTGCTGGGTTCAGCTTCAATCGGAAAGGAAGGCTCCCATCAAACATGGGC
Organism: Camelus bactrianus; assembly: GCF_048773025.1. NCBI lineage: Eukaryota > Metazoa > Chordata > Mammalia > Artiodactyla > Camelidae > Camelus > Camelus bactrianus. Next base: position 72,362,677 of record NC_133551.1, on the reverse strand, counting down.
TGGGCAGGGATGTGGGCACTGAGATTAGGAATTTGGAAAACCATCTGAGGAACCTGGCCCTGGGAAGACAGCAACAGGATTTAATACCTTATCCCGGCTGTCTGGTAAACACCCTGAACCATCCCCACACTCCGTTAGGCAGCCTCGGATCCTCAGGTGTGCCGGCGACGGGCAGGTAGAGACAGACGTGGGCAGAGACAGGAAGGGGGGTAGTGTAGGCCTGGGGGAGGGGTTGGGGAGGATCTGGCCTGGGAGGATAGGATGGGTGGCAGCCAAGCCAGACAGTCAATGAAACAGCTGACAGGTGCAGAGAAGGGGGGCAGGGAGAAGAGAAAGGTGAGCCGGGGGTGCAGAATACTTGGGGATGCCACTGTCACACCCCAGGGGGCTGAGCTGGGTGAGAGGAAGGGTCACAGGCTTGTAGGCCACAGACCTAAGAGTTCTGGCTGCCTCTTCTCCCAGTTAAAGGAGAAACAGGGGAGGTGCTATGGACCAGGCCACAGTCTCCCCGAAACCAAACAGGACAAAGCAGCAGGTCGGGGGGCTAGCTTCTAGGGCTTACTGGCACCTGTGAGAGCAATCTGCTGGTGTCCTTTAGGGTTGCCCTCTCCCCAGCACACACATATATACCCCATGCCAAAAAGAATGTCAAATCAATCAAGGTGGAGCTTCCTTCTAATCCAGGCTGGAGCTGACCTGTGACAACAGGCGTTGAGAAGAAGCAGGGAGGGTGGGGAGCAGCCCTGAGCTACTTCAGAGGGAACTGACTCTCCAGAGATGGCTCAGGGAGAGTTAAGTGTAGACCAATAGAAAAGAAATGCCCAGGGTCCTGGCTGTTCCTCGGGGCAGTCCGGGGCACACCCCCTTAGCTAGGATCCCAGCACAGAGGTCAAGTGTCAGAGGCACTCGTGGTGCCACCTCCACCACCAGGCCCAAGCAGGCCATGCCGCTAATCCTCTTTTCCCATTTCCGCCTGCTCCTTGATGTAATTACAGTTTTGGACGGAAATCCACCCGAAGTGTAGCCCCCCTGCCTGATGTACTCTCCCTGCTCTCAGAGAATCGGAAACCATTTCAAAAGCTAAAAGACGCACCACTTTTAAATGTTTTCATCTCTGGCTTCTTTCGGCAACACTCTCAAGGCTGCACTGGCCACTTCTGTCAGCTCCCTCTCAGCCCTCTCAGAACCACAGGGCCTCCTGTGTTCCCAGCAGTGGGAAGGAAGAAGCTCCTGGGCTGTATTGGTCTGGGCTTGGAGTCCCTTGCCTTCTGCACATTCCCTAAACCCCACGATCCCAAGAAATCCCATCCATAGCCCCTTGATCCAAAAGGCAGCTGAGAGTCCCAGATGGAGAACTGTCCCGCCCCAACCATAACCACATGGGGTGCTGGCCCTGCTGCTGGAGGCTGGCCTGACCCTCAGATACTGCCTACCACCTGAGTCAAAGCAGACCTCTCTGCTCCAATCGTGACCCTGGGGGCACTAGAGGAGCCACCAGGAGAGGTTGGGAGCCTGTGCCCACCCTCCCCTGCCCCACTGCCAAGTTCCTGGCCGCCCAAGAGCAGAGTGCTAACACCCAGAGCTCACACCGGCTGCAGCTGTGGGAAGTGTCTTCTGCCTCTGTTTCTGCTCCAGGGTCTCAGACAGAATCTCTCCTCCACTTTCTCAACTTTGGCCTTGCTGGTCTCGACAGTTTGAATCTTTGCATTCATTATAGACACAGACATACACACACCCCACTCCCAAACAGCGAGAAAGAACACACTGAAGCAAAAATCCGCAAGACCTAGGGTTGGGGCTGGAAACCGGTGTCACCAGCTCACCGTTTCCCCCACACCAGGCAGGCAGCCAGAGAACCCTGGGCAATACACGCTGCAGACCTCACTAGACATCAGAACACTTGTTCAGGTCCCTACCCTTTGGAAGCGGGTCCCCCAGTGCAGCGCTTCGGGCCGTTGCTGCTGATAATTTTTCAGAGATAAACAAACCGGTTTGGATAAAACAAGAACCAACCTGAATTCTTTACCCAAACTCAAAATGAAACTCTCCAGTCACCCCTTCCCTTCCTTTCCCTTCTCCACCTTCCTATGCCATTATCTAGGTCCCTAAAATTCGGACAACTTGATTTTTTTTTTACAAAAATTCAGTACTCTGGCCTTTTTGGCTTATGGACACTACCCTGTGCCCCAACATGAAGAAATGCTGGCTTATTGAAAACATCCTGCATTCAGTTTCTCAAATGTGCCTGGGTCAGGAGGAAGAATGGAGAAGGGAGGGGATCGTGCCTGGGACCCTCTGCCGGCCTAGTGTCTGGCCTGGATCCTCCCACCCCCAGGCTCCTTTTAGGCTCAGGGTGTTTATTCCACGTGCCTACGGCTCCCCTCAACCTGCAGCCCCTTTAAAAGGGGTGTTGTGTGGACTGGACATCTGGTCTACCCCTCTTTTCTAGGAGCAGAGGAAAGTAGTTGCTCAGTTCCCCTTGGGAGTTCACCAGGTTAATTGAGGCTCAATGTCAAGACAGGAAGGAGGCCAAAGGGCAGAGAGGAAAGACTCAGCCCTGAGGACTGAGGCCCCAGGTGTCGCCCTGCAGGCTCGGTGTGTGATGTGCCTGGCTCCAACCAGAGTAATTCACACCTGACACACCCTCCCCCACCACCCCGTCCCACCCAATCAGGATCCCCGAGTCCCCCCCAGCCTCTCCATGGGGTGCTCTCTGCCTTCTGCCCTAAGCTTGTCTGGAAACTCCACCAGGGCTCCTGCCTCCCAAGTCCCTATCGGTGGGGTCTGCTCGGTCCCTGTAGCTAATTTACACCCGTCAGGGTTTAAAATAGCAGAGGCATAAATGAAAAGTCCAATTTCTTCAAATTTGCATTGTAAAACCATCCTTCAACTTCCTTGAAATAAATTTTACTATTTTATTAGTGCAAACAAAATGGTAATAAAACACTAATACAGCGCCTTGTATCCAGGGGAAGAGCTAAAATTAACATAGAGCGAGCAGTGTTTGCTATTACATTCAATTACCTTTTTACTTGAGATTTACATTCTCATCCCCTTAATCTCCATAGTAGTGGCTTCAAAATCATTCCTCCCAGGCTCTGCCCTTCCGGAGCCCCCACAGCTGGAAGCCATGACGCCTGCCCAGATGGCGCTCACCCCGGGCATGGCGCCTGCCCCTTTCACCACAGCTGCCTCCTGTCACAGGGTACCACTTCCCTCCCTTGCTCTTAATTTTCTCACGTCTCAGCCTCTCGGTACCCAGCAAGTTCAAACCAAAGGGCTCTGACACGAGGCACATTCAGATGTGCAGTTATCAATAAGCAGGTGCACGGGGCATGGGCCGGGGGCCTTGCTCAATGAGCCCATAAAGGCTCTCCCTGGCACAAGAATGGGGCAGGGAGCTAGCTCCTGGGAGCCCTGGGGAAACTGGCATCTCTGGTTTGACAGGTTGTGGGAGACAGTTTGCTGCATGGCACAGCTGGGGACTCTGCATTGTGGCAGGAAGCTCAGCCATCCAGAAGTGGGAAGGGACGAGGAACCACTGGGTCCAGCCTCTTACTGTATCTACAGACAGCAAAGCTGAGGTCTTGGGAAGTGGTTGCTTGTGGGTGAGTGACAGAGGTAGGGCTAGAACCCCCCCATCCAGCACTTTCCTCGACAGAGACAGTCCCTCAGACCAGAAGACCAATCACCCCAACCACAGCCACAAAGCATCTGATCCTCCAGGAGGTTCCCTTTGTTTCCTGTACATGGACAAAAGTAGAATTCCCTGTCTGGGACTGGTCAGCCTTGCCCTGAGCCATCAGGGAGATGATCATGTTTCCAAGTGGCCCAAAGACTCAGTCCTGGTTCCAAATCTATTCCAGATGAGCTGCATGATCTTAGACAAGGAACCTTCCCTCTCTGGGCCTCAGCTTCTTCATCTGTAAAACAGGCACAACAATCCCTGTGCTGCCTTCTCAGCAACAGTCATAGTGACTGAAAGATCAAGAAGTCACATTTAAGCCCATGGAGCCTCTGAAGTTTGATAGTAAATCCATTTCTGAGGTGGCCTCTGCAAGGGCAGACAGATGCCAGAGTAAGGGCTGGGATCCTCATCAGGGCCTCAGACATGGGCATCTGAGCTCCAGGGCAGGCCACCTCAGTCCTCGGGGACTTCACCTTTAACCCACAAGCCTCCTTCTCTTACTGGTCGCACTGCTGCCAAAGACCCTGGATTCTTCCTACAAAATCCTTTAAACTAATTTTGAAGAAAGAATTGCCAACTGGCCCAGGGTCCAGGCCGACTGACAGGTTCATGAAAGAGCTGGTTTGAAGCAGGGGGAAAAGGTGATACAGGAAACAAATAGGTGTAAAGGCCCTATAAATTTGACTTGGCCTGGCTATCACAACCTGGGGACAAAGTGATTAAGACGAAAGGGGACACACGGCACCCACAATCACATACACAGTCACACAAACAACCATACATATCATCACTTACATAATTAATCTCTCGCACAATCACACACACAATCTCACATACAACCATACACAATCACTCACACACCATTTCACGCATGTACAACACATCCAATCACACATACATTCACACATATACAAGCACTCACACAACCAGACACAATTACACACACACAGTCACTCACACACAACCACACACCACATATACACACCCCATTTGCAACTCTCCCCTCCCAAGACCGTTCTAAGTCTTATTCTTAAAATGTCTTCCAGTGGACACTGGGAGAGCAGTCTGGTTCCAACTGGTACAAGGCAAACTTGCCCTCACCCCTGATTCACATGAAATTCTGAGTCCCCGTAGCACAGAGCTGCTTCTGGGACACCGGGAGATAGGAACCTTCTTTAAACCCAACCGGAAGTGAGGGCAAAGGCTGTTGGCAGTTGGGCAGTACTGGTAGAACAGCCCAGTGAAACATTCACATTCACCAGAGCCCAACCTGGCTGTCCTTGCTCTAGCCCTTTCTGCCTGAGCCCCTCCACTCTCACCCCCATCAAGTTCTGGCCCAGAGATGAGCTTTCAAGACGTAGCTTTTCTGTTCCACAAACAAAAGGCAAACAAACCCCCCTGCAAGAAGCAACCCCATGCACAAAACGTGAGGTGTTTTATTTGGTTCAAACTGGTCTTCTGCAATTTTTTTTCTTATTTTTTTTCTCCCCACTAGGGAAACAAAAGAAAGTTTGTTGTTGAGGCTCAAACGTTTCTTGGGCCTTGTCCGAGTTCTACCTTGTTTTTCTTTTCCTTTCTGTCTGCCCCCCACCCCCACCCCGCCTTCCCTGCCTCCCCACCTTGAATAAATAAAGCACCCGAAGCTGGCACAGGCTGGTAAGGAAAGTACAAACTATCTCATAATTTTATAATTTTTTTAAACACACTGGCCTAGGGTTTTGGGCAAAGGACAAAAGCTATTGTTGAACAGCATAACACGAAGGTCTGAGTCACCGATACGCCTTGGCTTCTGGAGACCTCATAGGTTTCTGTGGCTGGCACAGCCCTGAGCTCAGCACCCTGCGGGGGCCGTGGGTGCAGGCGCCCTCTCGCCTGGCGCTGCCCCGCCCCCTCCCCCTCCCCAGGGCTCCCTACCGGGCGGACACGTTAGCTTTGTTGGTTTTTAATCATAGGGGGGGAATTTAAAGAAACTATTGTGAAATTTAAAGAAAAAAAAATAAACCCAATCACCAATCACCGTCAACCCAGCACCCTAACGCTCTAATCGTCCTTTTAGAGGATTACCTGGTGAGCTCTGTCCATACACATTGGTGATTTTTATAGAGTTTCTATCATGGCGTTCACAACTCTTTTTGGCCTTCAGCGTGTTGTTTTGTTTTTGCTTTTTCACTCACATAATAAACATTTTTCCATGTTTCGAAATCATCTGCAGGATTATTACTTGCATAGGTGACAGTATTTCTTCCACTGTGTTATTCTTGGGCTGACGCTAGGAAGTGAGAGGGGGCGAAGGGGGCCGGGAGGACCTCTCCTTGAACTGAATCATTTATCCACATGATTCTAATCAAGGAGGGGGCTTTGCTTTAGTGATCTGGATCACCTTGACTGTGGGACCTGGACTGGGAGTGTGAACCTGGAGGAAGGATGGAGCTGGGGGTGGGGGCGGGTTCCACTGAAACCTGCCCATCCTCTGCGGGGCCACCAATACCCCTGCTCTTGTGCCCAGAGAGACGCTGGTTTCAGCCATGGCCTTCACCCCCATGCTGACCTTCACCCCCACAAACTGCACTTCCTCTTTATAAAGCGCCCTGGCAGCAAAAGGCCCATGACAACACTCTGCTCTCCATTTTTATATCTGAATATCTCAAAGCACTTAGCAGAGACTTTCATTTTCTCATTACCCCAAGGAGAGGAGGTCATTCGGGAAAATGGTACAAATATTCCCATTTGTCAAAAGCAAGGAGGAAGCGAGTTAAAAGGAAAATTCTACCACTTAACTGAGCAAAACCAACCAGGAGGGAACACAAGGGTCTTTTTTGCCACTCCATTCACCCAGTTTGCTTTCTCCAGTGCAACTTCAGGAACCTCGTTACCGAAAAGATGGCTCCAGGCCAAAACCAGGTCTCCGTTTTGCCGAGAATTAATCACTCAGTGGCCGCAGCTCAGGAGACCCTCCCACCTCGTCCTGGGTCTCAACCCAAACCATATTCTCTTATGATTATAATTATGTAAAGTGTATATTACACACATATATACAGTCACCAAAAGAAAAAAAAACATGGAAGGAAATACATTAAATACTAAATGAGGTGGTGTTACAATAGTTTGATTATGGGTAGATTTTTCTCCTTTTATGTATTTTCAAAAATTATTTAAAATATGGTTATATTTTCCTGTATGGAGAAAAGCATGCATGTCAGAGCTATATCAACCTGCATTCAAACTCTGGTTTTCCTTTAATCAGCTGAGTGAACTCGGGTAAATTACTTAACCTCTCTGAGCCTCGTTTCCTGATCCATACATTGAGAATTGGACTTCTACCTGCCTTGTGTCCTTCAATCCCACAGAAAGTCACAGCACAGCATCTGACACATAGTTGGCGCTCGGTAAATGTCTATTTCCATCCGCTTTTAATAAAATGAAAATGTAAAACCAACTCAGTTTGCTTGCTGCCCCTTGGAGACAAAAGCAGAACGCTTTACCTGCACCCCTTCCAGTTTCCTCCACATCCTTCATCTTTTCACTGGTTTCCCCTTACCCCCCACCAGCAAGCCCCTAGCACACAGACCTGACCATGTTGCTCTTGGCTCTCCTGTGACTCACCTGGAGGGTGAGGAGGGGTCTCTGGGATGAGAGAACGGCCCCCTCTCTGACCCCCTCCACCAGGATGGGCCCAGGCAAGCCCCTCCGGGAGCAAACAGGCCTCGTGCAAGGACCTGGAGGACACACAAGGCGATCCCTGGATTTTCACCTTGTTGGCAGCCACCCTCTGGGAACAGGTGCCAGGCTGCAAAGGCCACCTGCTCCTGGGGGAGGGCAAGGGCCACACTCCAACTCTGAGGAGAGGCCAAGGAGAACCAAGATGGCACCAGAGTCTGGGAGGCGGCTCCTCCCTGGGCCGGGCAGGCCAGGCCTGCCCAGGGGCTGCCACCTTGGGGGGTCCAAGAGTCCAGCCCTGTGCATGGCAAGTCTCCTCCCTGCTCCCTCCAGGGCACTGTACTGGGCCAACACGTTTGCTGGTTTGACAAGTATGCTTCAGCAAAATTCCGGTGGCTACGGCCTCTGGGCTGGGTCTCTAGCCTGGTCTTGGACGTCCTGGAGCCCAAACACAGAGACAGGGCTGAGCTCTCTGCCTTTCTGACGACAGACTGGGGAGGATGGAGTGGTAACGTAACAGCAGCAATAACATCTCCCCTCTGTTGCCATGTGCCAGGCTTTGTGCCACGTATCTTACCAGCATTAATTCACTTAATCCTTACAACAACCTCATACTATAGGCACTATTATCATTCTTTTACCAGTGAGGAAACTGAGGCTCACAGGGTTAGGGAGGTGCCCAAAGTCACAGCACTAATAAATGAGGGACCAGGGACTTGAACCTGTACACCTGACCACTACTCTCTGGTGCCTCTGCATGGGGGTCACTCTCCCAGCACAGCTGCTAAAGCAACCACACTCCACCAGGCCTTTTCCAGAAAGGGGCCCCTGAGAGCATCCCCAGTCACCAGGGGACACATATACCCCCAAAGAGCAGGCGGGAATTCTGCTGAATGAGTGCCTCTTGCCCCCCAGGAAGAGGAGAGACTCCACACCTCCACCGAGGGACGATGGTCAGGCTAAAGAGATGCCATTTTACAAATATGGGGTGATTGGAGGAGAATCTGCAAGGTGGCAGTATTTCCCTCCCTGGCTCTCTTGGGAATGTTTAAGTGGGGTGGTCTAGGGACGTGGGACCATTGGCAAGGAAGGGCCAGGTACAAGTAGATACCTGTTAGCTGATTTACTGGTGTGGACATGATGGAGAGGGGAAGTATGGGTGGCATAGCCCACAGCATATTCAAACCCTCAAAACTGCAAGCCTCCTTTGCAAACCAGGGATGATGCCAGCTCAAAATGGTGCACCTTTTCTTTTCAAATTAAAATATATCTCTAATGGGAGACTGGCGTGGCGGGGGGTGGGGTGGGGGGACACCAGACAAGGTCCTTGCAGCATGGGCCACCAGCTCCCCAGCTGCCAGCAGCAGGTCCCATGGAAGCTGGTGGAGCCCAGCAGGGTGGGGGCCTGGTGGGCCACCCGGGGCAGACAGTCTCCAATCGTGCTGAGCACAGCACATCGCTTCATTCAGGAACCCAGAGTAAAATGTACAGCTAGGTCTAGAGTTGATTCAGCCCTTAACTCGTTCGGGATCGCTAGCGGAGCCACGGAGGCGACAGGGGCAGGGGGTAGGGAGTTACAGCAACCTGGGGGAGGTAGGGAGGCCATCCCTGGTGCAGGGAGCAGGAAGCTGGGGCAGAACCCCTGCTGATAATGTTGATACACACAAAAAGAAATCATAATTCTTTTCAAAACCCATCTCAAAACCAAATAAGCACTGGGAGTTTCGGGAGGGTGAGTGAGTGTGTGTTAGGTTGGGGGAGGGGGAGGGGTGGGGGAGCTTGTTTTCCACCCACTGCCAAATTCTCATTTACTGTCAGCTCCAATCCATTCGGAACTCACTGACTCAATTGCCTTTTCACGGGGAAAGGAGCCTGCACAATGCAGGGGACTTTTCAGCTCCACATTAGCACACAGGGCACTGGGCAATGTCCAGGAATAAACACACACGTCCCTCCCAGAGGCCGCCGACCCCCCACCCCCAAACAACCCAGCCAGCCCTGCCAGGGCCACATCTGCTCCCCCCTATTTCAATATTTTGTTGTTGTTGTGTTTTTTAATGTGTTTTGGCCAGTGGAGAAGTATGTGTGTGTGTGTGTGTGTACACGTGCACGCACACACTCGGGCACGCTTATATGTGTGTTGGGAGGGGTAGGAGTTCTACCTCTCAAGTACAAAGGACTGCAAGAGTTAATTCTGGGGCAGTTACTCTCCCTTTCTCCCAAAAAAAGGAGGGAAGAGGAGAGATGAAAAGAAGGAATCCAAGTTAGGTTCCCAGAAGAAAGGGATCTGAGGAGGTCGGGGGCTCATTTGAAGTGTTGATTATGGAGAAATCAGCATCTGGTCGGGGAGTATCCCTAAGAACTTGGCAGCCACAAAAGCTCTTCAATAATCGTTATGAAAATAATATCAACAATTATAATTATAATGATTATAATAACGGTGGTCCCCATTTTTCAAGTGCTTGCTATGTGTCCAGCACTACAGTAAATGCTCACACTCATCAGCTGAGTTAACAATTGCAAGGACCCAACAAGGCAGGTACCGTTCACTGTTAGCCCAAATCCACAGGGTCAGAGAGTTAAGAGCCCTGCCCAAGGTCACAAAGACAGTAAGTGGCAGAAGGATTTTAACCCTGTTCTGCTGAACTTTAGCTCTGCCATACTGCCCTGCCCTGGAAGAGAGGGAACATACATGGAATCTATAGAAAGGCAGCCCTAGCACCACAGAGGCCTTGGTTCCAGATAGGGAGGCCCCTCTGACATGTGTGTATCTCCCTGCTACCCACCCCCTGCCTCCATCACTGTCCTTTTAGCCCCGGCTCTAAGAGAAGGACCCTTCTTAAGCCCTTTTGTCCAGTAGAACTTTACGCAATGTTAATGTTCTTTCTCTGTACTGTCCAATACAGTAGCCACTGCATGGACTACTTGAAATGTGGCTAGTTCATTGAAGAACTGAATTTTTAATTTAACTTAATCTAAACTGCCACATGGGCTCGTGGCTACTGTATTGGACAGAACAGATCCAGAATCCCTCCAGCTACCCCTTTCCCTCCCAGCCCAAGAGCTATTTTGGAAATAAACGAAAAGTAACCAAAGACAGAAGCGTGTCCCACCAGTTAGGCCCCCATCTCAGCCACCAAGCATCTCCTCCACTCTGTCCTGGCCTTTCAGAAATCACTGGTCTGCCTCCAGCTTATCTGCCTCCCTCCCTCCTTTCCTTCCTTCTTTCTTATATTTCTTTTCTTCCTTTCTTCCCTTCCTCCCTTCCTTTCATGCCTTCCTTCCTTCTGTCCTTCCCTTTCTTTTCCCTCCCTCCTTCCCTCCCTTCCATCCCTCCTTCCTATCTTTCTTTTTTTCTCCCTCCCTCCCTCTATCCTTCCCTCCCTCCCCTCCTTTCTTTCTTTCTTTCCTTCTTAGAAAAAAGCATCAATTTAATTAGATAAATCCTCGGAGCACGTGGCCTGGAGTTCGTCATGGAAATTAACCTGCTCCCAGATCTCAGATAGTGAAACAAGAACCGGGGTGTTTTGGCATAGCACAGTGAAATGGGAGAGGCCGATGGAGTTTCATACACCTCATCTTCCATAAGTGCCCCTCGCCCCTCCAGTGCTCCCCGCTTCACAGCCCCCATGCCCTTGCCTCCTTAGGTCACTGCCACCAGGCCTACTCTATTTCTGCTCCTGGCTCTTCCCTCCTCACCTCTGCTCAGGCCTGGCAAGCGCCCCCCAAGGCAGGATCACCCACGGGTTGGGGGTGGGGGGTGATAACCTTGGCTCCATCCCCATCACGCCCCTGCCCAGCTCCCCTGGTTAGGCCCTCTTGCACCACAGTTAGCTTCAGGTCATCCAGGGACCCACCTTAGGCTTGGTCTAAGGCTGGCCTGTTAATCATCCGATCTTCATCCCACAGTCCCTACTGTGTGCTGCTTGCTGGACTAAGCGTGGTTCGTGAAAGAATGCTCTACATCAAACCTCAGCACATGGTGACTACAATCACTGTCCTCTCACCTAATTCTCACAAGGTAGGAATTCCAACTCCCATTTTACAGACATGGAAACAAAGAACCAGTGGAATCAACTGACCCAGCTGAGAGAAACACAATTCACACTGGGCTCAGCCTGACTCCAACAGCCCCTCTTCAGCCCCTGCCAGCCACACAGCGCACCAGAGCGAGCCTCCGCGCATGCACAGGCCCCGGGGACCACTGGCACCCAGCACTAGGCTCCTGGGCTGGGCAAACAGGCAGAGACCACCCAAAACTTGAGTAAGTTCCCAGGGTCCACCCCCACCCCAACCCTTGCCTCCTGGCTCCCGTGATGAACCTCCCCCCACCCCACTCCCAAGCCCCAGAAACTGCCAGTCTGGCCACAATGGGAAAGAGAGACCAAGGACCCCTGCCCCATTTGCGGTCTGACTCAGAAAGTGGGCATAGCCTTACTTCTCATCTCCTTCTGGTTCATCACCAAAAATACCAGGAGGGCCCCAAGGCAGCCCAGAGAGGTAAAACCCAAAATGCAGAATTTCCAAGCAACACCACAGTGCCCCACATGGACCAAGGTCCAGCCCCTAGATATATAGAGAGCAGGCTCTCCCCACTCTCCCATCCACAGCACTTTCTGGTGGGCAGCAAATACATGCAAATACATCCACATGCACCTCCAAGTGGGTCTGGAATACACAGGCCTGTTCTAAACACTTTACACATCTTAGCTTATCTAATCCTCACATAAACCTCACTGGGTAGGTACTGTTATCCCCATTTTACAGATGAGAAAACTGAGGTACAAGCATAATAACTGATATAAAGGCACGAGTATGATCCCTAGCTAACTGGCTCCGGGATGCATAATCTGTAATACGTACAGCTCCTCAATGAATCCATGGCTCAAAACGGCTAAGCACATGTCACATCCCGAATGGGCTTCCCAATACTACCTGAAAAGCAATACCACCCCCTAAACCCAACCCCACTCTGCAACCAACTCAGCCCCAAGCTCCCAGTGATGAGAACCAAAAACCACAACCTGGTACAGAAATGCAACCCCAGCACCACACAGCATCTAGATTCGTGGCTTTCTGGAATGGAATTCACAGGGGTCCCCTTTGAGACTAATACCATATTATATAAAACTGGCTCATCTGACATTGGGAGCACCCTGCACTTGACAACGCAACCATGATAAATTCTTCATTACGCTTAATTATTTCAAAGGACTTTCACAGCTACAAGCCCGGTCGACTGTCAGGGCAACCCTGTGAGGGCAATAGTGTCAGAGGCCATTTGATAAGAGAGGAAACTGAGGCTCAGAGAGGTCAAACGACTTGCCCAAGGCCACACAATGATTTATTGCAGAACAAGAACTGGAAGGGGGTCTCCTGACGCCTACAACTAGACCTCAGTGGTGCTCAGGACCGCCCAAGTCTTATCCCGTCTCCTCATCCCAGACCAGGGATGCTGGGGCTTGGCCCATGATCCCCCTCAAGGATCAGATTTCCCTGAAATTCCCAAAGGAGCCTCCGGGACTAGTGGGCCCGGAAATGGCCCTCACATAGCAAGCTGCACAGCTGAGCTCCCCGGGGGCAGGGGGGGCAGGCGGAGCTGCAGACGCTGGCACAGCCCCCGTGGGTACTCTGCCAGCAATTAGTGCTGGGGAAGGGTGCCAGCCTGGCAGAGCTAATTCTCCCACCCCGTCTTCTCATTCACACACACACACATACACTCACATCCACGCTTACCCTCCCCAAGACCAGCAGCAGAGAGGCAGCGCAGTTTCCTTACGGTAAATCTCGTCAGCAAGGCATACGCAGGGCATGCAATTTGGTCATTACTGCTTTTAAACAACAGAAGAGCAGAATCCACCCGCCATTAACCCGTCTTGCTCTCCCTCCGGGCTTCACACCAGCTCAGTCACCAGCCTCCATCTCTAACTCCCACGCACCCCCTTTTGCATGCTCCCCAGAAGTTGCTTTCCAAAAGAAACAGTCTTAAAACACACACACACACACAAAACCTGACTACAGTAAGTCAAACCTGAGTTGTGTCTCCATTCCCACCTCTGTCCCTAGAGAAAACAATCCATGGTTCTGACATGACCTTGGCTAGGACCCTTCCTCAAACAGCCTAGGAATCCTAGACAGTGCCAGGCGGATGAGGAGGAGGCTGCCTTTGGCCTGGAGAAGGGCATCTACCTGAGCAGGTGTGGTTCTTCAGATGGGAACCTGGGTGTTGGCCCCGATCCACCTGCGGGGGCCGTGTGTCACAGTCTGACACGGGTCTGCTCTCCCAGTACTGAGGCCGGCAGGGGTGGGAGTGGCAGTGAGAACTGATTTTGCCTCCTCACTGCCCGCCCCCTGCAGTCCCCCTTCCTGGAGAATTGGAAAGAAGCCCACCAGAGCAAGGGACCCTAGAGGGTCCTTAGCTGGGTTTATAAGATCTGTGAAACCCCTCAAAGTATAAGCAGTATTTATGCTTATGAGATATTTTTTATTAGGAGGGTTCTCCAAGGGGGCACATGAACTCAAAAGGGGAAAAAGCAATGACTCCCCCCCACCATGGGCTCAGCAGTGCCTCACACCCAAGTGGCAGAAAACACAGGGCTGGGTTCCAACTGGCCCTCCTGTAAGTGGCCCTGACGGGCTGCCTCCCTCCACGGGAGCTGCCCCCAGCCTCCTGCTCGCCTTGCCTGGAAGCTGGTCACTGGGAGTGGCGGCCCCGGGAGCTGTGCCATGCCCCTGGGCTGGCGCCCACTCGCCTTCCTGCCACTCGGCCAGGGCTGCCCGCAGACCCGGCAGAGGACAGGCATAGCAGAGCCCACCAGCGGGGAGGAGAGAGGAAGCCAGCGGCTGCTGTCTTGGAAAACCGCGCAGATCCTCTAAGCCACCTAGTGTCCGGAGCTGAGCTCTGGCCACTGCTGTCCCTCCCGCTTCCCAAAGCGGACAACGCAAGGGAGTCGGAGCTAGCAGGACAAGACTCCGGGGCCTTCTCCAGGAACCCGAGGCCAGGCGCAGGGCTGAGCTGGCTGGGAAAACTGTGCCCAGGAGGGAGCAAAGGCCCCATGGCCCCTGCCCCCCCCGCCACAACCCAAAGCAGGGCTGAGCCAGGGAGGATGTTCCCACCACCCCTGCTCCTTGCCCCAGCAAGTCACCCTCTCCTGGAGACCCCCAGTGTCATCTCAGACAACCGTCTCATCCAGGCTCCTTTGGGTCCCCCCACCCCAACCTCCAAGCCTCCTGCAGGGCCCCCAAACCCTGAGCCTGCCACTCCCCCAGGGCCACTTGGGCCCCCTCTCCCACCCCCTCCTCTGCTCTCTCTTTTCTCTGTGTCCTCAAGACTCCTCTCACCTTGAGAAGTGTTAGGATTACCCAGCATTTACACTCAATGCTCTTCTTTATTCCTTAAGACTTATTAAGAATGATAATGAGTTCCGAAGGAGCCACACGTCTCCCTCTCTCTCTCTGTCTCTCTCTCTTTCATCCTTCCCTCTCTCTCTCTCCCTCCCCACCCCCCTCCTTTGCTCTCTTTCTCTACGTGTCTTTTCCACCAAAGACACACAGGACAAATCCAGACCAAGGGGGAAGAAAAAATCCACCAATATGGACCAAGGGCACATGAGGATTTATATTCAACAAACCCCTCTCTTTTCCTCCCTCTCTCTAGTTGTTTGTTCTCTATTATTCAGATTAAAAAAAAACTCCCCCTTCCCTTCCTACTGTCCAGGCCACCCCTCGCTCTACTGGACTTTGAACAGGGGAAACAGCAGGGCCCGGCTTGCCTGCACAACCTCCTTAACATGCTGCTCTTAAACGGTTGATTAATTTTTGCAGAATTTACGACAGGCTTTAGCTCTCCACCCCACTCCCTGACACTGTGGCCTCAGAACCATAGCAACTTAACTTGGTGAACTTGAAGGGGGCAGAGATGGGGGTGCCCCCACCCCAGTGGCTGGAACCACGGGCGGCCTGGCGACGCGAGGTAGACGCACCGATGCCAAAGGCCAGGCAGGAGACAGACCTGCTCGAGGTGCGGCGCAGCACCCACAGGGGAGACCACCAGGCAGCCAGAAGCCACAGCTAACTTTTGGCAATTTGGGACCTTTAAATTCCAAAATGAGGAAGCCAGCAGAAACTGGGCAGAAGGGAAACAAATGACCCTCAGAGCTGACAAGGATGCCCAAGTTCATGCCCACCGGGCCACGCCACGCATCCCGGCAGAGGAACTGGCCTTATCGGTCTGCCGGGCTGCCCTTCAGAGAAGGGGAAGAACAGATCCTAATGAAATTACGGTTTTTAAAATGTCTATAAATTAAATCTCTCTCTCGCTCTCTGTGAATCTCCCCCTGAGCTCCCTCCTCTACAAGGCTTGTTTGCCTCTCCTCCGTTCCCTCTGCTCGTGTCTGTTTTTCTGATATAGACATCAAGAGGTTACGGGCTCAATTACAACTCCGCGGCAGTCTCAGCCATCAGACTCGCCTGGCCTTCTCTTCTCCTCTTCAGAAACCAGATACCAAATAAATCCCTCTTCTGCTTTATATTTTTATTTTTAATGCCAATAGCCTAAAGATTCATTCAGTTGACTCACACCCTTTTTTTTTAAACTTACTTCAGATGGGGGAAATATCTTTTTTAATTGCATCGAAATATAAATATAATATAAATGCTTTTCTCTTTATCTCATTCCCCTTCCTTAAGGACACACACAAAACCCTGGCTAACGTGAAATTTCAAAAAGAGGGAGAACAGAGTACAAATGTGCCTAATTAATACATCTCTGTTTCAGGAGCTGCTGGAGAATATCAGTTGGACAACTAGTATATTTCTAAAGTTACGGGGTGACATCATAAGGCTTCTTATTGGCAAAAAGGTCCATTTGAAAAGAGTGGAACATAAATGGTAAATTTGTTTAATGAAAACATTGCTTCTACTTTTCCCAATACTGTCACTAGATATAGAAAGGAGACGTGCTGTCTATATCATTTCACTTCCTCAAAAGCTCTTTGCCCACACCAAAAAAAGTTTAAAAATCCAACACATAGTCCATCATCATAACTGTTGATTCCTAAGATACAGAAACCAGCTCTGAGTTGTAGGTCTAAGGGGAAAACAACAAAAACAAAACCCCACTCTAATTCTGGAAATAGTAACCAGAGGGGATTCCAAAAGGTACTTTTCCAGGAAAAAGCACTTGAGACAAAGGCTGTAGAAAGCTGAAGTTCAAGGTGAATTGAAAAGAAAAACTTTGTCTTTCCATTTAACCAGACTGGGGAAAGGGGGCAGTGGGGGGGGGGCACACATTACTACCAACTCATTAATTCTTTCCTGTAAACAATTTAATTAAATTCTGCTAAATACAGGAGAAATACTCATCTTGGAGTGCCTCCCCCCCACCTCAAAAGCAAATTCCTTCAGGTTACTCCCCCCCATGCCAACACTTCCCCTGCTGTACAACCTTCAAATGGATTCCCAACCCAGGCGTGGACTGAGCAGCTCTCGGCTCAAAGAATGACAGCCTCATATGTCTGAAAGCTGACACTTCAGCTTTTAAAAGAAATGGGGGAAAATAAGCTGTTGACTTCTTGGTTAAAGTATTTTCTTGTTCTAACTCATGTTCTTATGTCACTGGGCTAAAAAAGAGAGAGAGAGAAAGAGAGAGAGAGAGAGGAGAGAGAGAAGAGAGATATGACTTTCCTTGAATGATCTGTTTAACCTAAGCCAGAGGAAAAAAAAGAAAGTCATTAATTACTTATGTGAGCTATTGCTTCAGAAAGACAATAAACCTGCCCGGTCGCCATGGATATGACATATTTGCTCTGAAAACAACACAATAATTAGCAAAGGGGAAAGATACAAGGAGAATATGCAAACTCCTGAGTTTAAAGCCACAGTGCTCTTTTCTATCCGTAAGCTTATTCTGTTTGCAATCCAAATCAAATTTTTAAAATACAGCGAAGAGGGAAATAATAGGAATGGCTCCTCTCTCCTCTGAGCTGAGAAGTAACAACCACTCCACCCTCTTCCAAAATAAAATAATATAAAGGAGAACCAGGATGGCAGAAGGAAAAAAAAAAAAAAAGTCAAGTAATGCTTCTGTTTTATTTCCTATAGCAGGGGTGGAGTCTGAGGTTTGTTTTTCTTTCTTCTTTTTTTTTTTTTAATAAGTGTGCTCTTATTTAGCATTGGACCTTCTGGCAGATATAAATTTATTTATAAAAGCCAAATGCTCTGTGTGTCTCACCCCTCCCCAAAGTAAGTGGAAAAGTGAAGGGGTGGAGGTGGGGGGCTCTAGTTGAAAAAGCAAAACAGTATACTCAGAAAGCATAAGCTCCAGAGAGGGACATTCACTCCCCCCACCTCCAAGAAAATGGAACCTGGGCCTTACTTTAATATTAAAAATGCATTAAATGGTTTTACCTACAACTTAGTCCCAGAGGATCATTAGGAAATGCAATCGCTTTGTATCATATCTGTCAGCGTGATAAATATCTGAGCTCAGAGTGGGTTTGCAATTTTTCAGAGTGTCACAAACCAAGATAATTTTTTTGGCCTTACTTTCTTAATTCACTGCACCCACTCCCCTCAAAGTCACAAGTCTACAGAAGAATACCTGAGGAGAGGAGAAGAGGAAAAAGGAAAAAAAGTTGATGTGCTCTCACACGCCAGACAGAGCTTACTGATATTCTCCTAAAAAATAGAGAAGTTAAGACTTTAAAATATTTGGGTAAGTATTTTTTAAAAATTTAAAGCACTCCATTAAGTTTGAGTAGAAACTCCTTTTCCTCTCTTCCCAGAGGCTAATTTTCCAAAAACAGATGGTCAGGATCTAAAAGAGAAGCAAATATACCTCAACCCCCACAGGCAGAGAAATCTAACTTTGAACTTCTTTTTAAATTAAAAAAAGGGAGGGGGGCAAGATAAACTATTAATAAGTATGAAAAATTAGCTGAGCTACAAGTTTTGTTTTTCTTATTCAAAAAATTCTTTAAACACAAGGGGAGCAGATATATAGGAGAGGTTCACATTTGACTGACTTCCTCTTTTTTTAACAATTTCTTTTTTTTTTTTAGATTAGACTCTTTGATCTTGAAAGAATTTTGCTCTTATATGATGGGGGAGAAGAGGGTGGTGGTGAAATGATCTGTTTTAAATGATGATGCAACTTAGGGATCAAAGCCTTGGCTTTCTTCTAGCCATAATAAGCTGTACTTGCCACAAAGCATAAGTCTCCGGGCTCCTCTCCTTCATAAGACGGAAATAAAATGCACGGAGACTCAGAAAAACGCGAAGTGTCTGCAAGGTGCAAAGTCTAAAAAACAAAACAAACAAAAAAGGCGGGGTGGGGGGAGGAGGGAGGTACTGCCCCTTTAAACGTTTTAGTGCATATGGAGTTTGATTTCTGAAAGAGATCAGTTTAACATCTCCATAGAAACCAGCAACAGATTATCATCAACAGAATAAATAACTAGTCTAATAAATTAAACAGGAGGCATAAGATCGCTGGAAACCTGATTACTGAAGTTCAACAATATTCCCCATAAACTCTCGTTAACCGCCTCTAAGGTGGCTAACAAGATGGGGGGATGGATGTCAATCTCTCCAATTCGCCGGATTCCGGGGAGAGAGACAGTGGCCGCTGCCAGGAAAGGAAAAGTTCCCCATCTTGCCCTAGAGAGGGTCTGAGAGCTCGAGTGAGGTGAAAACTGTATTGCCGAAGTTTGGGAAGTGGGAAAGCGGCTGGGCGTCAGAGAGGCAATGCGAGTCGCCTGAGATGGCGCGGGACGCGACGCTCGCCCGGGACGCACGGCCTCGCCGCCACCAGGGCGCAAACACCGAGCTTTGCGCTCGGGCGCCGAACGGCCCAGCGCCCCCTCTGGGCACGTGGAGCGCAGCCTGGGCGCAGCCCCCGGGGACCAACTACCCCCCTCACCACGCCCGGCGCAGCTGCTCCTGCTCAGTCCGGACAGCTCCCTTCAGGACGGCGACGTGTGTGTGGCGTGTGTGTGTGTGTGCGCGCGCGCGCGCGAGCGCCGTGGGGTGGGCGGGAGGGGGGCGCACCGATTTACCCGTCGATCTGTTTTCCAGTCCCCTCGCGCGCTCTCATCGCGCGTCTGTACCAGCTTAGAAGCGCCCTAAATTTACCAACTTTGCCCGGTGTAGTCGCCTGGCTGTTTCCCCCTCGTCGCCCCCACCTCTTTGAGTGCACGGGGTGTTGGCGGGACAACCACACATTCTGAGGGTCGTGGCCCCAGACTCCGCAGGGACAGCGACGCATAAACCCCGGGTCGCCCCTTGATCCAGCCGGGTTTGGGGGAGTTCCAGGCTCGTTGGAGGGGTGTTTTTGCTGCTTCCCTGGTGGACAAATCATACACACCGCACACGCGCCCGCACCCTCCCCAGCGTGACTGGAAGGAGGTCCTCGCCGCACCCAAAGCCGACTTCCCAAGCTGAGGCTGGGTTAGGAGGAACTTGTGTGGAAGGGAGAAGCGGCCCCCTGCCTCCCTCGGCACTCCATTCCTCCCCCAACTCTGGACCCGGGTCGGGAATGACTTGTAAGAAGAATCTGCACCCACCCGCTAGAGAAAAATCTATTATTATTATCTTAATCTACGCCCCCAAAGTGTCCCTCCCGCCGTGATTGACGGCGCATACACCTGTTCCCCTCGCCGAAGAGCTTCCAACGCTGGGGACAGACTTTCGCCCAAAAGCTCCGCAGCGGCCCAGCGCCCGCCCGCCGCCCTCGCCCGGCCAGCCCCCGCCCGCCGCCCCAGCGCGCCCCTGCCCGTACCTTGCCACCCCAGTGGCCGCCCCCTCCCCTTCCAGGCCCGGGTCCCCAGCCCGCCCGCTCCCGGCCGCGCTGGCTTCGGAAAGAGAGAAAGAACAGAAAGCAAAACTTCCTGGCGGCCGACGGCCATCAGCTGCACATTCTGCAAATGCCACCGAGTAAAAATAAACCGGCCGCCACTCCGCCCGGCCGGCTCACCCCGGGCGCACGACTCGGCCCCCTGCCCCGGGAGCTCTCTGACTGTCGGTCCGACCCGATCCCCCATTCCCGCGAGCCCCCTGGAACCCCACTCCCCGAAACTCCTCTGCCTGCCACCACGCGCTCCTTTGCCCTTTAGCTGGACCCCAGTTGACCGGGAGCACCGGCCCTCTACCTTTTGGTGCCCCCTGTGCTCCCACAAGCTACCATTCTCTCTGTTCTCCACCTGGTGCCTACTTCAGCCGTGCGCCCCTGGATTCAGGGCTCTTCTTCCTCAATTGCTGCGCTCCGGGGTCGCCCTCAGCCCACCCTGGGAGCTCAGACCCCGCCGGACCCTCGCCCACCTTGGCACAGCCCCCTGGGAGTGCACTATTCCACCCGCCCGCCGGCCCGCCGGCCCGCCAGCCCGGCGTCCCACGTCCCCGGACGCAACTTCTCTCCCAGCGCACACAACAACCGCGGCAACTCCCCCGAACTTTTCCCCGGACCCAGGCGGGCCCCGGCCGACAGCCACACGGCCCTGAGCCAGTACCCGGGCTCCCTGTGCCCAGCACTGCCACCCCTGCACCCGGGGAGGCTGGGGTGGGGGTGGGGGTAATGAGGAGCGCCACTTGCCGCGCCCGGAGCAGCGCACTTGAGACAAACTTCCCAGGCACAAATGAAAAAAGGGGCGCTGCTCCCCCCAGCCAAGCAACCTCTTGTCTATGTTTTCCCATCAGGAGGAACCCCTTGGCACCCCGCGCCTAACTGAACACTGCCTACCTCTGCCGGTAGCACCTACACCCTGGTTTTGGGGCACAAGAGTCGGCTGGAGGGGATCCCCACCCACCCCTTCCCTCGAGCAAAGTCTTGCAAAGTCACCCCAGGCACCCCTCACCCTTGCCTCCTTCTCTGCCCAGGAGAGCGCACAAACCCCTGCAGCTGGGAAGGGGGGGTGCGTAGGGGGAAGGAGTGATTACCGGTATTGGCGAGCACCTGCCCCCCCCAGCCCCTGGGAGCCCGCAGCGCGGGAGGCGCCCCCACCTTATTTGCAAAGTCCTGCACTCGTGCCTGGCACCTCCCCCTCTTCTCCCCTACCCCGCCGCCCCCTCAGTTGGAGTAAGTGACCCTTAGGAGCAGCAGCCCTCCCCTCCCCCGGAACCGCGCGCTGGGCATTCCCTGGCCGCAGCGGGCGACGCGCCGCCCCGCGCCCGGTTGCCAGCCCTCCGTGCCCCCTGCCTCCCGCACGGCCGGAGTTGGGTGGCAGCCGCCGCGCACAGGCTGGCTGGCTGGCTGGCTCTCTCTCTCGCTCGCTCGCTCGCCCGCCTGCTGCTGCAAGCGGCAGCCCCGGGGGTGGGGGGCTGCACCAGGACAGGAGGCGAGGCAGGGAAGCACCCCGGGAGGCCCGCGGAGCTGAGGGGCGTGGGGGGACCGCGGCGGAGGGAGCGCCGAGTCTCTTACCTGCACTTGGGGCGGCTTTGGGTGACTTTCCAAGTCCGGGGGAAAAATGTGTGTGTGTTTGGGATGGAGCGCCGCGGGCGCGCATGCGCTGCCCAAAGTTGCCGGATCCTGGATTTTTCGCTCCCAGTCTCCGCTCTCGCCCGCTGTGATTATGGAATTCTCCGCCGCCGAGCGGGCGAGTGGGTGGCATGCAAAACCCGGGCCGGATCGCGGGGCCGGGCTCCGCTCCACCCTCACACCCCCAGACCTTCCCCTCCCGGTTTCTTCCCACCCACAGCCCCGGCTGAGCTCCGCTGGCGCGCGCGGCTAGACGCAACCTGCGGAGAAGCATCTGAGCTCGCGGGTCCCTTGTGCGGCTGGAGAAGCTTTCTCCACCCAAGACTAAGTGGAGCTGAGGCCGAGGGACAAGAGAGGAGGAACCCGAGTGGGTTACTTTTCACCTGTTCTGAACCCCGCGAGCCTGTCTGCTTCCCACTTTTTCCCTGAAGAACTAGCTCTTTTCTGCAAGTTAGAATGTTAGAATTGTCGAACCCAAAAGAACGTGATGTTCTCCCTGTTTGATATCCGCTTTGCACTTATTCTTTGCAAGGGAGTTTTTCATTCAGTCCATTGTGCAAGAAATAAATCCTTAAGTGCTCGAGATAGGCCGTGAAGAATGAACCTGGGGCAGGGGTTGCAGATAATGAACATTAAAACAATGAATAATATTCAATATTCACGTTCAGAGAGTGAAAGGATCATGAAGAAAATAAAACAAGGCAAGAGGATAAAGAGTATTTTGGGAGAGCTAATTTCCCTAACCCAAGTGATAGAGAAGGCCTCTTTGAGGGGAGGACCTTCACATTCCATTGGAGAAACCCCCTTTTCTCCCTTTGCCCACTCTGCCCACCTCCCAGGAGGTTTGAGGTGGCCGCACCAGGCTGAGCCTGGAGGTCCGCAGCAGTAGCTCTGACCCTGCCTTTCACAGCCAGGCAGGTCCCCATCCCAGGACTGAGCTGGTCACTGTACCTGTTTTCCCTTCTGAACAAGGACAGGATGGAAATAGACCCGAAAAGAAAGGGGAAGTACTCTGATGGTGAGATAAGGAGAAATTGACCACTATAGTAAACAAATAGCTAAATGATTCCTGTCGAATAAATGAATAAAAATTCAAAGTATGACCAGCAGCTTTAAGAAGTATTCAGCAGAATGCATTCAACTAGAAGGAAATGCCAGAGACCAGTAAACACTGTTGCAGGCTGGTAGACTTTGGGGCCTAATCTGCAAGGTTTCAGCAAAGCCTCTCAGGACTAGTCGGGAGTAGTGACCTGGAAAGTGGCGAGGTAGGTCTTTTAGCTTTTGATTCTGGGCTCATTGTACTCCTGGGGCAGTATCAAGACTGCTTAACAGCTTGGGATTTGGGGTCAGACCCCAGCCACTCTCCAGCCGGCTGACCTTGAGTAAAGCATATGACCCCTCTGTGCCTCAGTTGCCTTAACAATAAAATGGGGATAATAATAGTACTACTGCCTGGGCTGGTTGAGAGGCTAAAATGAGTTAATGCAGGAAAAGTGCCTGGGCCAAGACAGTGATCGATAAATGCCAGTAATTGTCGTTGCTCCTTGGGACATCCAGTGCTCCCTCTTCTTCTCATTTCTGCCTGTACTCTCTCCCTTCCTTCTCCTCCTCTGCCCTTGTTTTCTCCAGTTACAGTCCTGCACGCATTCATTCATTCAGCAGGCATTTGCTGAGCCCCAGTGAACAGCACATCCTTACCAGGGCTGGGGAGACAAAAATGAACAAACAGGCCTTGTCTCCGAGGAGCTGGCTGAGGGGTTTGCTGGTCTCTCCCCTCCCCTCTCCCCCACTATAAGGCTCACCCCTACCACACAACCCCCCAACAGCCACATCTCACCCACCAAACTTTTATTAAAACATTTATTCTTCTCTCCATTTTTTCTCAGATGCTTCACAATTCTTCCATCCCCTAAGGAGTCTTTCCACCTCCTCTGAAGGAACCTCATCTGAGGTGGGGGAAGCTGGAAACTGTGGCAAGGCTGGGAGATGGAGGAGGACATTGGGATGAGGTGAAAAGGGAAGGCTCCTCTTCCTTTCCCAGCAAGGGGCCAGGAGAGAGCCCCACACCCAAAAAGTAACCCTGGTCTCAAAAGCCTCTTGTTCCCCACCCCCAGCTCCCTTTGCAGGGACTGAAATCAGGTGCTCTTTTCCTCATTTGCTTCATTTTAGCATTTCCTGAGCTTCCCTAAAATAAACTATAAACTCTTTCCCACAGTCAGCAAGGTCTGGCCAATGCCCGCCCCAGACCTCACCTCCCTCCACCGTCCCCTCGGTCACACTCCCCTGACACACTCGCTTGCTGCCTTGGAAATCACCCAGCTTGTCCCTACCTCAGGGCCTTTGCACTTGTCCCCTCTGCCCAGAATGCCCTTCTTCTGATTACTTCCTGGCATCACTCAGGCCTTTGCTCACACGTCACCTCCTCAGGAAGTCTTTCTCCCTCAAATAGCTCCCCAGCCTTTCTCTCTCACTTTGCCCTGCTTGAGGGTCTACAGAGATTTTGCTTATTCATCTGTTCCCATATTCCCTGTCCAGCTGCTCTCCTAGAATGGGAGTTCCTTGGAGGTGGGGACTTTGTTCTGTGTCCCCTTGTGTCCTCAGCCCCTCAGCCTGCCCCTCAGCCTGGCACCTAGAGGGCCCTCCCTCTCTGTGAGTCAGGCACACTGAGTCAAGATAAGCCTATGTGGTCCCTGTCCTTGAGGGACGTATACTGTAGGAGAATGACTAGAAAGCGCCTAGGACAAGGTTAGGGGGAGGGTGGAGCTGGTACAGTCCAGGAGTTGCCAGGTTAACATGGTGGCTTTGCTGAGTTTTCTACTCCCTGGCATTTGGCCAGGGGTTGACAGTGGGGAAGTAGATGGCTCTGGTGACCTGGGCCTCAACAGAGGAGGCTGCTTAGGTGGGAGGGGATGTGGGGTCAACTAACGACCCTATGGAGGTCATCCATCTAGCCCCCTGTCTCCAGGTGGGCTGCATGTGATCAAGAGCCTCTCCCATTTCTGAGGCCCCAGGGAAGACCCCCACCACCCTCCCCACTAGACTGTGAGCTTCCTGTTGGGAGGGCCTGTGCCTTTATCACAGAAGCCAAGTAGCCAAGCACAGTGTCTGGCACCCAGGAGGCTCTCAATGATTGATTGTTGAACAAATAAATTTAAGTCTGTCTCAGCCTGTGTAATTGGGAAAGCCTTGAAAGTAATCACAGCTCAGCTTCCTGGTCACAGTTTTTTGGTTTCTGGTCCTCTGCAGTGATGAAAAGCAACACCTAATTGTACGTCAGTGGCTGTTATTTACCAAGCGGTTATTATGTGCTGGCAGCATGCTAAGTGCTTGTACATATCATCTTATTAGATCCTCATAACAATGGTACGATGTGGTCACTATTATGAATATACCCACTACATGGATGAGGAAACCAAGGCACAGAAATTAACTTTCCCAAGGCTGAGCTGGGCTGTCTGACCCCAAAGCCAATGCTGTCTACCACCAGGATCAGCTGCTTGGGTGGGGAAATGACAGAAGCCTCACTCCCTGACTTACCCCAGTGCAACAAGCGTTTTTACCTTTACTCTGAATTCATAAAGAGATGAAACTTGGATGTGGGTGCATTGGGAAAGGAGGAGGAGGAGGAGGGAAGTAAGCAAATCTGTTCTTTAACTATAAATCTTATTTGCATCTAGTAAAAGACAAAAAAAAAAAAACAAAGAAATCACAGGACCAATCACCAGACTCTGTACACAGTAAGCACTCAATAAATGTGGGCTAAGAATCACCATTTTTAAATTTAAAAATTACAGACAATGTGCTTGTTTCCCTTGTTCCTAAGCTGCTCCTGGTTTTGAGGTTCTCCTTGGGCGAGGCCTATGTTTTTCAGGTTCACTGGGCCTAGCGTCACAGTAGGTGCACAATAGACACTTAGTGACTGAATAATTAAACAAATGCCTGAGATAAGTGATTATGGTCATTACTGGGCAAGTTGTAATTAAAAATAAAAAAAAGCTGAGTGCATTTCTTTTATTTACGAATGTCTCTCTCGGGAGTCCTGGGAAGGGAGAACGGGAGAGGGGCTTTTTCCCAAATGTTAAGCTTGGTTCCCAAATCCCTTCCAAGTCGAATTGGACAAGCCCTTCCACCCACCAACTCCCTAATTCTTTTTGCAAAGTACGTGATTATTTGTTTCTGACTATATACATAATACATGTTCATTGTAGAAAACTCAGAAAATACAGGTAAACAGGAGGAAAAAACGTAAATCATCTGTAATCCCACCACTCAGGAATAATCACTATAGATTTGGTGTATTTCCTGCCAGTCTAGGATTTTTGTTTTTTATATTTCACTTTGTTTTGTTTTATAACATCAGCACACAGAACACTCTGGGTTTTTCTTTAAGCCAGCCAGCCATGTGTAGTTAGCATGAACATTTTCTCACGTCGTTAAATATTCTTTTATAACATGATGCGTTGCGTGGCCGCAGCATAGAGTTTGATCATCATTTACTTAACCAGTCCCTCACTGTTGGAAATTTTGGACATCGAACACGTTTCCAATTCGTTTCATTATTACAAATAACACTAATGAACATCCTTATCCATAAATAATCACGCACGTTCCTTAAAGTGGAATAGAATTTAAACTGTGCGCGTGCATTTCAGAGCTTTGGCTCCCGATGCCAAAGTGCCCGCTCCGCGCAAGACTGTGTGAACCTGCCCTCCCCCCGGCAGCGCTGCGTAAGCCCCATCTCTCCTCACGCCCTCCGACCTTCGGTATTCTCGCCTTTTTTTTTTTTTTTTTTTTTCTTTTAACCCCTGTTAATTTAATGGGTGAAAGAGTCTGTGATTCCAGTAATGAATCCTTATTAGAACTGTGCTGGCCACGAGCAGGGGCTGTTTCAAGGTGTGAGCGGCCTTGTTCAGACCCACAACCTCAGGTAGCTGAGAAGGGCAGAGGCCTAGGAGCCCTGAGCTGGTGGAGAGCAGGGCCTCCGGACAGGCTCGCGTAGCGGGTGGGGAGGCTTCCAGAACGTCTACCCGAGCCCAGGCTTCTTGGGTATCTTCTCAGCTCTTGGAGGAAGAGGGGTGGGGTCTGTCTCTGTCTTTCAGCCTCAACAGAGAGGAGCTCCTGCTTCGTCCTACCTCTCCGCCCACACCTTCCAGAAACCTCTCTCGACAGAGGAGCCTTAGGGAGTTCTATACCTTAAATACTACCTGTTTTCTGAGCTCAGGAGCCACACTTTGTACCTGCTTTCATTCTCCCTGCCTGAGCTCTCCCTCAGCTCCAGTCAAGGGACAGGCTGTTTTGTTGCTCTCTGGTTCCACCTTTTTCTCTTTCTAGTTTGTTCTAATTAATTTACTTTTTGGGTCTTTATGTTTACCCCTACCTGGTAAAGAGAAGAATTGTATGTGACTAATTTTTCCCTGTTAGGAAATGTTCCCTAATCTCAGAGTCTCTGTTCTCTGTGGCCCCTTGACGGCTTTAACATCCTCTGAACCATCTCACTATTTGTTTAATAACTTTACATTTCTGAGGGAAAAGGGGGGTAATTTGCATTCAACGCTAACAGTTCAGGAAACAGAGAAATACAAATGTAAAGTTAATCCAGAAAATTGTGAAACACACACAATTAATTGGACTTAAAAAGTTAAAAGGATAAATTTAAGTGAAATCCACCAGGTTCAGCCGTTTGAGCCCAAATCGGCAGTGGCCTGGGCGAGCAGAGGTTGTGTGTGGGTAGGAGGTCTGTCATGCCAGGAGGTGAGGTATGTGTCTGATTTTATCTGTATGGAAGAGTGAGTATGCACACGCACTTGTGGGGCTATGTATCCCTTTAAAGGAGGGTTAGGGTCTATGCAGGTATGGCTGAGCTGTTTGCACGCTGGAAGATTGTGCTCATGCTGTCAGCAGACACCTGAATACAGAGAAGTACAGCCAGGTGAGGGGCAGGGCTGACTGCTGACATCACCTCTTGGAAAAATGATCCATGGCCGACACCTACCCCCTCCCATGCCAGCCAGGGAGCAGCAGGCTGGCACCAGGGCCTTGTCAAACAAGGGAAACCAACTGATGGAGAAGTTGGAGGGAACACCTGTCGTCCTCAGAGCAAAAGCCACACTGCCGGGGCCTGGTGGTTCCTGCCACATACCACGTGGGCCCAAATCTCAGCCCCTGCCCCTTCCTCCTTCCTCCCACCTCTCCCAGATCTGAAATCACACAGACCTCTGAGGGCAGAAGCAAAGTGGGCCAGTCGTAGCTGTGCTGCTATGTCCCAGGATGTGATCCCGCCTGAAGTTGGCGTGGCCAGGCCACGGGCAAAAGGAACCCACTGGGAGACTCCGGAAGTGGCTGTGCTTCCTCCCGACTGGCACCTGTGCAGGTGCTGGCCGCCGCCCATGGCACCATGTCTCACGGCGGGCGGGGCTGGCCGGGGAGGCAGGAAAGAGCTGTTTTGCTGATGAAGTGCCCTCATGTCACACAGACAGGAGTGCCAGGTGACTGAAGGTGGGTGGGGGAGGGCTGCGCCACTGTGCCACCCTGGCCCGGATGTGAGCGACGGCCCTGCCTGCCTCTCCAGCCTCACCTCTCAACACTCTGTCGCACATTTTTACACCCTCTGCTCCAGCCACACAGAGCTGCTTGAAGCTCCAGACCCTGCTGGATCTCACCTCCAGGCCTTCGTCCAGGCTGTTCCTTCTGCCCAAAGGGCTTTCCTCCCCTTCTTTACTTGTCCTCCTCCTACTTACCCATTAAGACCAAAGCAGGTATCACCTCCTCCAGGGAGTCTTCCCTGAAATCCTCTTGCCCCAAATTAGGTTAGATGTCTCCACGTGGGCTCCCACAGCCCTCTTGTTTCCTCTGTCACAGCACTAATCACACTGTAGTATAATTATCTTCTCTTAGTAAATAATATGTATATGATATTTTGTAATCTGTGTTTAAATAATCAATATACTGGAGCACGGATTTCTGAGTTGAGTGGGTTGTGGGTTCAAGTCCCAACTCTGGTACTTTGAGCAGTGTGACCTTGGGCAGGTTCCCTGATCTCCCTAGGCCTCAGTGTCTCTGCCTCTAAAATGGCAACAAAATCAGTATCTGCCTCACAGCGTTGTCAGAAGAATTAATTGAGATCATTCACACAAAGCATTTAGCCTGGATTCCCTCATAATAACCGTTGTTGTTGTTATTGTTCCCAGCATCTAGCAGAATGCTTAGAAAAGGTCAGGTGAACAAGCAGCATCTCTGTATTTGATGTGCTCATGTGTGGACGTGGTATATACCAGGGGTAAGGGAAGTGAACCAGCCCATACAAGGAGGCGGGTCTTGTAAAGATGTGTGTGTCCACTCCGAAGGGTAATGGGCCGGTTATTTATGGTCATGGCTTAAGAAAAAAAAAAAAAAGACAAACCAGTGTTCAGTAATGACAAAGTAATTACCTTTTTATTATTTTTTCAATAGGATTCGAAGGGAGTGTGGGCCTTGGCCACGGCCAGCACATCTAGCCTGGCTTTGGGAATATCCTGATGCTTTGAGCTACACCCATTCCAACTGCCCCACCAGGGATAAGGCTGGAGAGGGCTGGGCAGTACTCCTAAACATGGATGGGGTCAGGGAGAGAGGGAGAGGCACTGCCCAGACTACAAAACAGGGACTTCAGAGGTGGAGTTCTCCCAAGCTCTGGCTGAGTTGTCCACATAGAAGGGGCCAGATTCAGAACCCAGAACAGCCAACAGAGAACATTCCAGAGTGGGAAACTGAGGCCCAGAGAGAGGAAGTCACTGACTCATCTATGATCACGCAGCAAGTTAGTGGTAGAACAGGAGCAGAGCCTGGGTCCTCTGACCCCAGGCCAGTGCTCTTTGCCGCCACAAGGCTCACTTGAAAATGGGGGTCTGCCTGGCTCTAGTTTTGCCTCAAATCCCTGCCTGAAAGTGCTCTGACTTGCTAGAAGGAGATCTTTTTTCCAGGGCTGTCCAGAGGATTGTTGGAGACATAATTTCAAGGCATCAGGGTCCCGGATGTTAGCTAGACTACCCTGGGATTAGCATTATCTATCCATTGATAGCGAATAACCACTGAGGGGACCAAATCGGTTTTAACCTCTTATTTGTTCAAACATCCATCTGTCCATCCATTCATCCATCCAAACTTCTATCCATCCATCCATCCAACCTTCCATCCACACATCCATCCATCCATCCAGTCACACATCCATACATCCAACAAACATCTGAATGAGTGCCCCCATGTTCCAGGCATCTTGCTAGAACCTGAAGGTCTGGGGATGCTGAGTTGCACAGAACAAAATATTGGGAACAGCCCATGAAAAACATTTTGTGGCATAGGAGGCTTCTCAAAGACACCTAGAAATAAATGCAGGTAGGTGAGGGGTGTCAAGCCCCTGGAGTTCTATGTCCAGCACTGTCACTTGCTTGGTGGGGGGTCTTGGATAGGTCCCTTCTATTCTATGTTATGGTTTCTTCCTCTATCAACTGAGAGGGCTGGACTAGCTCAGAGGGCATGTGGATCCTGCAGAGAAAAGGTCCCCTGGATGGGCAGCCTTTTGAGTGGGAGGCTATAAAGCTCCAAGGGGGCAGGGGACAGGAGTTCCCTTGGTTTACAGTGAGAGGATGAGGACCAGAAGATTCTGGAAGAATAAGGAAGAGGAGGTGAAGGATGGGGAGACTGCCCCACCTCCATCCCGCTCTGTGGATCTTCAAACCTACTACTACTTCAAACCTACAAATCTACTTTTCTTAACCTGCCTCTGGGTCGCCTAGACCTGGATCTCTGATTCCAGGTCATTGACAAGGCCCTTGTCCCTTTGTCCTCCCTTCCCCACCCCTGAGCTCCTGCCTCCCTCAGCTGTGATAGCCCACACGTAGCACTCTGCCCTCTGGAATTTATTTTAAGGTCTTAGCTTGTTTATTTATTTTATTTAGAGATTTCTCGGCGCTTTGTAGGGAGGAAAATTCGAATGGGGTGATTATGAAATACTATTTCACCTCGCTGTTCATTCACAACAAACAAAGAGAAATGATTGGTGATTAAAAATGCATTCTCTCTGCTTGTTTTCTTTTGTTTTACCATTATGGAAATATTATAAATACTGAATACTAATCTGGACCTGCGGGACCTCACAGACCTTCCAGAAACCAAGGCTCCTGCTCTTCCCTGGGGCAAACTTATGCCATCCTCTCGAGCCCCAAACTACGGCTCAAGCCCTCCCAAGTGGGTCCGAGTCCAGAAGGCCCTGTGACTCAGTCCTCAGTGAACAGAGATAGAAGTCTCCCCACTTCCTAGTCCCGGTTCCCTGCGTGAGCAGAGCTGGTCAAGGAGACCAGAGCTGTGAACATGGAGAGCCCTTGATTTGTCCAAAAGTCACAATCACAGAGTTTAACTCCCAGAGTGGGACTGCCTGATACTCCCTGCTCTACCAATTCCTGGCTGTGTGACCTTGGGCACATTGCTTTGTGTCTCTGAGCTTCTGTTTCTTCCTCTGTAAGATGGAGGCGAAAATGGTACACACCTCCTAGGGTTGCTTTGAGGATTAAATGGGTCATAACATCTTATCACAGGGCCTGGCAAACAGAAGTGCTCCAGAAATGTTGGTTCCTCTATCATTTAATACTTCCCCTCCCCATCCCACTTCCGGCTCTCATTTTCTCCCTCTGGAAGGTGAGGGAGTTACACTAGCTGTTCTCTAAGTTCCCCCCAGCTCTGGTGGGTGAGGCTTCTGCCTGCAGGATGGGGCGCAGTGGGGGACAGTCCTCACCCACCTTGACTCTCTCAGAGACCTTGGCTCCTTCCCAGGAACGCAGCCTGCGCCTGCTCGGGAACTCATAACCACGGCCTGCTTTCCGTGGACTGTTTTTGAGCCATAAACCCGGCACTTCCCCATTTATTTCAATCACAAACAAATAAATAGGAGTCAAAGGGCCGGATCCAATTCCAAAGTGTTACACGAAGTCCAGATAAACAGCAAGTTCCGTGGCGTCTGCGTTCCTTTTATCTTTCACTTTATTTAACCAAATTAACTGCTCTCCATGTCCCCTGCGTGTGAGTGTCTCTCTCTGTCATATAAAATACAATCACGCTTGCTTGCTACATGTTTCAGATACTTTATCATTAACATCAATTCCAGCCAAATTAGGAGTTTCTCCCAACATAATTGCCCTTCCCATTATCCAGCACTTTATTTTTTCAAAGCACTTTCCGACCATTAATTAGTTAACCCTTAGGACGCCCCAGAGCCGGCGCTCAATGTCACCCTCCCTGTCTCCCAGCTGGGAAAGGGGAGGTGGGGAGGGGTAAGGTGGTTTGTTGGAAGTCACCCTGGATGTGGGGGCTGGGGGCTATGATAGAACATTGGTAATCCTCCCTCCAGCCTCAGACCCTCTGGGCTGAGTCCAGGCCTGGCTGGTGGGGCAGTGGGTGGGGGGTGGTCCCCAACATTTTTAAATCTCCTCACTCCTGATTCTCTCTTTGGCTCACCAAAGGAAGGAGGGAGCAGAATAAATGATTGTCTGGATAGTGGCACCTTCTTTGCTGTGGGGAACCAGGGCAGAGGGAAAGGAGCAAGACACCCATCAGACAGAGGGACCAGCAGGTGCCATGCCGACAGCCCAATCCATTTACTTGTTTCTGCCACCAACAAGCACCCACTGAGTGCCTAGAAGGTGCCAAAGTAACAGACTGACCTCCAGAACGTCTAGTAAGTGAAGTGCTTTTGGTATATGGTGATGGCTCCTAACGAGCAAGGCAAAGGAAGACGGGGGTTGATCTCTTGTGCACCCATTCCAGCTCCCAGCTGGGGCCCAGCTCCCTCGGTAATTCTACCAATACTTTGTTCCCTCCTGGCTAAGTGTAGCCATAGTCTTAGTCGGTCCCAAGTTAGGTGGGCAGCTTAAAACTTTGGAGCAGACAACTTAGACAGATTTGGTGATGGTGGGGTGGGGCATCAGAGGAAAACAAAATGATTTATTTCTTGGACAGGGTTCTGGCTCGTCAAGATGAACTCTGCTCGCAGCTGCTAGGGATACACTGTCGAACGACCAATATTTTACATTTACGGCCTCTCCGTAGCCCTAACTTCTTTAATGATTGCTTTTTTTCTTAAAATACATGAGCTGGCTCCCACAGGGACATTGCCAGGAACCTTCAGAGAGGTTTTCCAAGCTGTCGTTAACTCAGAGCCCAGAGCTTCACAAGCTCTTTTATTTCAGTCACCCTCCTTCCTTCCAGTTGCCTTGAGGCCAGGGCCACCCGTGCTAAGGCAGCCTTGTAGATAGAACGCTAGCTACCAGCCTGGGAACTTTCCCCTGCCCTCCTGCCACTCCTAGTCTGTCTGAAGTCAGACTGCAGGGAGCTTTTGCAACCCAAGGAATAGACTCACTTGGGCAGTAAAGCTCATACTGACCATTTACCCTCTGCGGTCAGGCATCCTGGGGTCTGAATCCCAACTCTGCCCCTTACTAGCAAGTTTGACCTTGGGCAAGGTGACCTCTCTAAGCCCCAGCTTTTCAATTATCAAGTGAAGTCTTTGTGAGGATCAAGTGAGATAACGTAGGTGAAGGTCTTAGCACAGCTCCCGGCTCACAGTGAGTGCTCATTGGACGGGAGCCATAGTTTTGGTCAAGGAGCAGATTGTAGCCTTTAGTGTGACTTTCATTCTTCCAACCTCCTGCCTTTGATTTTTGTCTCCATCTAATTTCTTTCAGGCTCTGGATGTGAATATGTAAGCAAGGCAATAGGACTAGACAACACCCTCGTTCTCCAGCTCTTCATTTAACGGAGGAGAATAGGCATATGGAAGGGCGAGATCTGGTTGTCCCCAAGCCCCCCACCTGCCATCCCAGATATATTACAGTCCACACGGCCCTCATGCTTCAAATCTGGCTCCATTGCCTGTCGCCATAAGCACCATGAGGGTGGGACAATGTGTGGTCCGTCCAGGGTTACATCCAAGTGCCTGGCATGTAGCTGCCACTCCTCAGAGACCCGTGGATACCTGAATTGTCCATGGGACTGCACTCTTTCTTCTGGGCTGGGATTATTTTTCCCATCTCTTTTCAACTTCTGGGGCTTTGTGCAATAATAGGCAATAGCTCAAGACAGACAAAAGCCAGAGGGGACTCTTTCCTTGTTGCCCCTGCCTGTATAGCTTCTCTAAAAGGGAAGCTCCTATTCCTTCTGCCCTAACCAACCATTTTCCTGTAATCATGCATTTACTTGTTCACTTATTCACTCAACAAACATTTACTGACTGTCAAGGTCAGCTGACCTGGGTTTGAATCTTGGCTGTATCACTTCTTAGCTGGGAGAACTTGGGCCAATGACTTAACCAAGATGATTCTGGGATTCCTCATTTATAAGAGGAGGTAAGAGTGCCCAGCTCATGGGTCTGTTGTGAGGAGGTGATGAGATTTAAGCAATGCCCAGCATTTAGCATGGTGCCTGGCACAAAGGAGGTCCTGCATAAAGGGCATGTGTTTTTACTACAGGCAAAACTCAAGTGTTAGGACCATCAGGGGTGCATCTGAATTTGAGTCTCTGCCCGTAAAGGTTTCTGTCGTGGAAAAAGGTTCCTGGAGAAGCATTAGCCAATTTTGATTCCTAACAAACACAATCCCTGAAGCTTTAAGACGTGTTGCCAATTCACAGAGCGCTCAGCTGGTGATGCCACCCCCGCAGGACTGTTAGCATTTCACATGAGTATCAAACCCAGAGGGGTTGTGTGGCTTTCTTCAGGTCACAGAGCAGAGCCATGTAGCCAGTCTGAGAACCTCAGATTCAATTTCTAGCACCTTCCTCTACCATTCTCCTACTCTGCCTTACACCCGGCCCCTTACTCCCCACCCTCTGATAATAACTTTTACTTACACAGGTGCAGCCTAGAACTTTCTCCGGCACCCGTGAATGGTCAGTTGGCACTCTGTGGGGCTAAGATGCCCACGCAAGGCCACCATTATAGGGGGTTACACTAGAGACCCCACCAGTGCCACTTCCACAACAGCAGCAGTGGAAACCATTCTTCTCTGGGGCCCAGCATTTCCAGGTGATGTTGAGGTTGCTGAACAAACCAAAAGCATCAGAAAGAGAAGGGTCAGGTTTGGCCTTACCTGCCCTGTGGCTCCCCCTACAAGGACCCGTTGAGATCCTTGCCTAGTGTCCCTGAGTCCTGGCAGCGAATGGGGGAACCCTCCCAAGTGGTCCCAGCAGCCCTGTCCAGAGCCTGACACGACCCCAGCAGCTAAGGGATGGAGCCACCTTTCCAGGTGGGTCCTGTGAGCGATGCTGGGCCCTGAGCCATGGACGGAGGGCCATCCTGCCTGCCCTGCAGCCCCCAACCCAGTTCTGCTGGGGCTGCTGCTCCTCCTCTGCCCACCAATAGCCAGAGGTTAGTGAGCTCAGCCTTTGACCTTCAGCATCTCATTTAAGCCTCATAGACAGAGTCTATCATCATTCCCATGGTCAGACTAAGGCTTAGAGAGGTGGAAAGACTTAGCTCTGTGCCCCCAGCACGGGGGCCTGTGCCCGGCAGTTACATAGTAGACCCTTGATAAATGTTTGTGCGATAAATAAAAACATGACCAAGAGAGTGAATAAATGAAAGACAACAGCTCCTATTAATCGGGGAGGAGGGGGGCGTACCACACGCCAGCCACATTCTACAGAATTTCTACAGGTTAGTTTATTTAATTTCCGCAGCAATCCTGCGGGCAGGTACCATCCTCATCACCTTCATACACACAAATCAAGACCCAAGGAGACTAAGTCAATCCCTCAGGGGCACACTGCAGTAGGCAGGAGTTGGGAAGGGGGGGCTGGGAGTGGAATCCAAGCAGTCTGGCCACAGGACCTGTGTCTGTCACTCTTCTATGTCACGATGGATAAGTGAATGGTGAGGGGGTGGATGAGGGTATGGGGGTCCAGGAGCTCCACCCCCACAGGTGTCGTTCTGCCTCTGCATCACTGGTGCTCCCAGCCAGCAGCCAAGCCAGGGGAAGCATTTCCCCTAAGTCCTGACCGCTCTCCCCTGCACATTCCCACCATTACCTACACAGGGAATTAAGACTCAAATCCTCGTTTGACACGATGCAGGAGGATGCTAAGTACTTAAGCGCTAATTAATTAGTGAGCTGTACCCGCCGCCACCAGCCGCTAGAGGAAACCTCAAACAGACCCCCAGAGCGCCACCACCCTCCCTGCCACGGAGGCCGAGGCATCAGCAGAGCGCGGAGGGGACAGAGAGGAGGGGGCTGCGCAAGTAGCCCCAGGCCCAGCCTCTGGTCAGAACAAAGTCCAGACTGGTTCTGACCCCTGCCTTCTAGCCCTCAGAAACCTGTGGAGGTTGGAGTTCTGGGATCCTGCCTGGGCTGGGGTTCTCGATGAGACCGTCCCGTGATGAGCAAACCTGGATTTGTCTGACTCTGCAATAAGCTCTTAAGGCAAGGCCAGATTCCAGAAGCTGCACTGACCCCCATACTGGGGGAAGTTTCTAGGGCCCTTGAGACAAGAAGGAAGCATCTTATTCTGGCAAACCAGCTGGAATGTGTTTTCTTGAGCTAGGCCAAGGGGCAGCTGGGCTTCACTAGGGAGCACCAGCTTGGGACTAGGCTCCCTCCACCTGTTTGACCTCGGTCTTACCATCTGTGGCTGGCCAAGGTCAGTCTCCCACATGACGCAGACGGTCACTGAAAACTAGGGCTTTGGCGGCAAATGCTGGAAAGGGTGTAGAGAAAAGGGAGCCCTCTTACGCTGTTGGTGGGAATGTAATTTGGTGCAGCCATTATGGAAAACAGTGTGGAGAGTCCTTAAAAAACTAAAAATAGATTTACCATATGATCCAGCAATCCCACTCCTGGGCATATGTCTGGAGGAAACACTGATTCAACAAGATGCCTGCACCCCAATGTTCATAGCAGCACTATTTACAATAGCCAAGACATGGAAACAACCTAAATGCCCATTGACAGATCATTGGGTAAAGAAGATATGGTATGGTGGGGAGGGTATAGCTCATGTGGTAGAGTGCATGCTTAGCATGCACAAAGTCCTGAGTTCAACTCCCAGTACCTCGATTAGATAAGTAAACAAACTAAACCTAATTACCTGCCCCCCAAAATGATGTTAAAAAAAGATATGGTATATATATATATATATATAGACATATACAATGGAATACTATTCAGCCATAATGGAATACTATGCAGCGACGTGGATGGACCTGGAGGTTTACCACACTAAATGAAGTAAGTCAGACAGAGAAAGACAAACATCATGTGATATCACTTATATGTGGAATCTAAAAAAATGACACAAATGAACTTATTTACAAAACAGAAAGAGAATCACAGACTTGGAAAACAAACTTACATGGTAATCATTGGGAAAAGGGGGGCGAGGGATAAAATGGGAGTTTGAGATTAGCAGATACTAACTACTATTTATAAAATAGATAAGCAATAAGGTCATACCATATTCAATACCCTGTAATAGCCTATAATGAAAAAGAATATGAAAAGGAATATATATATGTGTATATATATATATGTAAATGTACAACTGAATCATTATGCTGTACACCAGAAATTAACACAGCATTGTAAAGTGACTACACTTCAGTAAAATAAAATAATGTAATGCAAAAAAAAAATGTGTATATATGTGTGTGTGTATAACTGGATCACCATGCTGTACATCAGAGACTAATACAACATTGTAAATCAACTATACTTCAATAAAAAAGGAAGGAAGGAAGAAATAAAAAAAGAAAGAAAGAAAACTAGGGCTTTGGAGTCAGACTGGGTTTGACTCCCTATTCTGCTGCTTCCTAGCTGTGTGACCTCACGCATGTCAGTTTCTGAGCCTCAGTTTTCTCAGCTGTACAGTGGGACTCCACAGGTCTGTTTGTGGGGATCAGAGAGGTGATATGTGTAAAGCACCTGGTGGGGTACCTGGCACGTAGCAGTCACTCCATAACGGGTGGTGGTGGTAATAACAGATGTTACCATCATCAATGTCATCATCATTGAAGAATCTTCCCTCTTGACTCTCAATCCTTTGACCCTGTAGGGAGATCAGTCATCCTGGTTCACTGGAGACTGTCCCAGTTTTAGCACTGAAAAGCCCCCGTCACGGGAAACCCCACAGTCTAGAGCAAACTGGGACAGTCAGTCAAACTCCCTGTGCCCTAAAGCAGGTGGAGAAGAGGAGCCCCGGCATTGCTGGGCAGAGTTGCTCTCCACAATGCCTTCTCTCAAGTCAGGACTCCCTCAGACCCCAGGCCCAGAAGCCCCCTCCTCATATGTGGCTAGACTTGGGTAGGGTGAATAGGGCACCTGGAGCCCTGGGCAGAATCTGTGGGTGGCAGGGCCCCGGGCCTTGGGGCTGTAATTCTGATAATATCCACAGCCTGCGTCACCGGTGGGGCCCGCCTCCTACAATATTTGCTTAACAATCAGCCCAGAAACAGCATTGTTCGGGACAAAAATGAAAAACATTGGGCTGGGACTTGTTTTTTCTTTGCAGTCCAAATTCCTCTGGGCCCTTGGGAGGGGAGACGGTTATCTTGGCACCGCCACCTCGAGGACAGGCAGAGGGAAAGGTTGGGACACCCCGTTTCTGTTCTCCACTTCTACCCCCAGGAACTTAGGAGCAGGTCCTCAGTTTCTCCAGATGCTCCAAAAAGGAAACCAAACTGGGAGCTGAAGGAGGCCGGAGAATATCTGGTTAAGCTAAAATAGCTATCACCTTATATGCTTTAATTGAAGCCTCCCAACAATCCAGGAAGGAAATCTCATCCCCATTTTACAGATGAGGAAGTTGAGGCCCAGTTGAGCACTCACCAGAGCCAACATCAAAACCAAAGCCAATCAGAGGAGATGAGAGGAATTTCTATTTGGCATCTCAGGAGAGCCAGATTCTTCCCAGAAATGGGCCTTCTCTTCATACGTGTGTTTGCTCATTAAATACCTTTATCAAGGGCTGAGGAAGTGCGATGGAGAAATGAGGGAAGGGGGCTTTGCCCCTTTCCCCAGAACTCTTGGGCCCTCAGAGACTGTGGCTCCCTTTGTGTGGGTACCTGCTTTTTTCCCCCTAATCCCATCTGGGAGGAGGCAGCGCCCTATAGGACCCCGCCCCCTGCCCAGCCCCTACAAGGGTGGCCCCACAGGACAGCCTGCTCTTTCCCCACCACTCACGGCACTGGGAGGGCAGGAGGCGGGCCTGGCTCACCTGCCAAGTCTGGCAGCTTGGCATGCAAACGGGCGTGGAGCAGAGACTGAATGTGCCCAGGGAGGGGTGCAGGCAACCAACAGAGGCCAGACAGGGCCAGGGCTGGTGCTCCCATAGCACCCTCTGTGTTCCAGGCACTTTAAAGACACACCTCCCGTGTCCTCATAGCAACCCCTTGAGGGCTACTCGTCCTCATTTCCAGGTTCTGGGAAGGGAGGGGAGGAAACTGAGTCTCAGGGAGGTGGAGTCACTGGCTCATGGTCACCTAATGGCAGGCTTGAACCCAGTCCTGATTCTCAACTTGGCACAACATGAGTAAGCCCTCCGGCATTAAGAGATGGTTCTGGGGTCAGGCCTCTTGGATTCAAATCCTCACTCACTCACAGCTGTCACATAAATGACATCACTGGTCTGTGCCTCTATTTCTCCATCTGTGAGATGGGGGGGTAATGCAACCTCCTCACAGGGTTATCGCGAGGGCTCAGTGAAATGGTGCAGGCACAAGGGAGGTGCTAGCCACGGCAGCCATTGCTGTCACCGCCCATAGTTAGAGTAATAACATTATTACTTTATGACTCAGGCAGTCTCTCTGAAAGCAGCAAGTCTGGCAGGGGTTCCCCCTCCAGGGCTGGGGGTTCTGTAGGCTTGAGACCCCATATCATACTCAAACCTGATCCTCCAGCTGCTCCCCGGAAGCATTTTTTTTAATCCTCAGCCCCCGGTTCTGGACCATTCTAAATGCCCTGGTCTTGCCAGGACCACTCAAGACTGCTTGCCTGATGGTCACCCGAGGGGGTGCCTCCTGATGCACCCCTGCCCTCATAGGTGCCTCACTCTTTCCTGCTCCAAGGTGGGGAGGGCGCTCCCTGGCCTGAGATCTGGGTCCTAGATTCTCACCCCAGTTTGTTCTCCAACTCAAGCAAAGCTGTCCCCAGCTCTGAGCCTCAGTGCTCCTATCTGGAAGCTGAAGACAAGACTGAATGAGCCCCAAGGGCCCTTAGAACCCAACATCTGGGAGCCCCAGGCTCTCTGAGCTGAGGAAGGAGGAACAGTACACCTGGCTCCCCTCAGGCTCCCTGGCTCCCTGGGAATTCTGCAACCGCCTCCTACCAGGGCACGGGCCCCAGGCTGATCCTGTCTACCCGCTGTCCACGCAGCAGTGGATTTGAGCTGTCACTCCCCTTCAGAGCCCATGAGAGGCCATCAGGGGTCCAGCCCCCTTCATATGACTCACAAAGTCCCGGCTGGTGTGACCCTGCCACTCTCTCCCCTCTCCTCTTTGGCTCCCCCTGCCCCAACTCACTGTCCATCTGCTTTCCCTCGAAGGTGCCATGCGGTCTTGGCTCTGGCCTTGGCTCATGGCATGGCATGCCTGGGAATGCTCTTCTTGTATTGTCCCTGTCCCTACCCCTCTGTTGTCAGATCTCAAATGAGACAGCATTTTCCTAGCCACCTGCCATAGTCTTGGTTATACATCCCTCCTCTAAGCTCCCAGAAGCCCTTGCTTTTCCTGAAGGTGAGACCGCCTGGTCCCTGCCCCCAAGGAACTCAGCGTTCAGGGGAGGAAATGAAGCCAGCCCACAGTTGCTGGCTCATTCATTCATTCATTCAGTTCATTTTTCATCCAGCAAGTATTTATGGAGCACCTACTATGGGCCAGCAGCCAGGGCCGAGCCGGGGGGGGCCTACACCCCTGGGGTCTAGAGAACGGGGCTCTGGAGGCCACAGGCAGTGGGGATTCATTCTATTTAGAAAAGTGCTACCAGCCTATATGATGTGATCTCCATCCCCACAGGCACAGGCCGGGACTGTGTGTTCATTTTTTCCCTCCCTCTACCCTATCAGGTACAGCACAGGGCTTGGCACACAGTGTGGGTTGAAGAGAACTGAGGTGTATTCTACATTAAGGCTTTGTGAGTTCCAGGCGGGAAAAGGAGCTGTTGTGAGATGCAGCAGGCCGAGGGGACTTCCTGGGAGAGGTGTCAGGAACAGGGCCTTGAAGACTGTGGAGGCTCAAAAGTTGGTGGGGAGGAGGGCAGACTCCTTCCAGACATGGTGGGGGCTAAGGTAGAGGTGGGACAAAACAGGGTGGGGGCAGACGGGGCGTGCGCACAAACCTTGGGGCTGAGGGGCCTGCCTGTGCATCTCATTTAGGAAAGATCCAGGCTGCCCACGTAGCCGCTGCTATGCCTGGGACCCCCTGCGTCCTGCTCTGGCTGGGAGTGGCTGGGATCCCCAGTTCTTGTGTGCAGGGAAACCAATGCCTGTAGGCAAAGATGTGGGCACCCTGCCCCCAGCCCCAGAACATGGGGAGTGCCCTGGGCAGGGCTTGTCCAGGCCTGGCACTCGGGCTGTGCCCTCTGCCCTGGGACATCCCGTACCAAGGAAGACCTATTAAAGGGACAAAGGTCCTTATGGGGTGCAAGCACCCCACCTCAGCCCTGGCAGCCTGCCCAGTCTCAGGCTGCAACAGGAACCCCTACTCCCAGCCCTGCCATCTCAGACCTTAAGGCAGAGAGGGAAGGAGCAGGGTCCTGGGGCTGTCTCCCTTGGGCAGCACCACCCAAGTTGTGTGACAACAGGATGCTGCTTCACCGGTGCTCTCCACCTGGCAGGGCTCAGGCAGGAGGCGGGAGACACTTGATAGTGTGGACCCTGGAGTCCAGCAGTCTTGAGTTCAAATCCTAACTCAGCCCCTAACCCACTGCGTGACCTCGAGCAAGCAACTTGACCTCTCTGAGCCTCATTTGCTTGCCACTGGGTAAAACGGGGTTAAGAATAATACCTATTATTCATGATTCCTTGAGAAAATGCCTGAAAACACTGCCACAGAACCTAGCACGAAGTAGGTCTCAATAAAGGGTAGTTGGGGTGTGCTGTTCTTCGGAGAGAGGGATGGACAGATGGACACCACAGGTTGGTCTTGGGCTCTTTCTGTAGGTCCTGGCAAAGAGGAAGCAGCTTGGAGATTCTCGCAGAGATGGGAGGTAGCATCCTCTCCAGAAGTTCCGCAGGGGGTCCGCCTGGGTTGGGGGTGATCAAAGTGCCCTGCAGACACCCCATGGGGTGGGGTGGGGGGCTGCCTGGAGGTCTCCTTGGGCCAGCACAAGACACGGCTTCCATATCGCTGAATCAGGGCACAGGGGCAATCAGCTGTTAGAAAGTGGACCCGGGTTTTATTATTGCTGAATGTTATCATCCTTGATAAGAAGCAGATTAAAAGGAGGGAGGGGGAGGCAGAGGCGGGGGGAGGGGGCGGGAGAGAAGCAAAGTGCAGTGTTGGTCTTGCTGAGCAAGCCCTCAGCTGCTCTTGGGGCTCTGGTCCGGGCCTGGCCAGGATCTGGCATCCAAGCCCCTTTCTGGGGGTCCTGGGAGAGGCAGGGAAAAGTGCAGAGACTGGAGCGTGGGCTGTAAGCACCTGCCTGGTGGAACGAGGGGCAAGTACTCTGCAAGCTGAGGGCTCCCGCACAGGGACACTTAGCCCAGCGGGTCCTATGCTGCCAGCTGTCACCAGGGGCGACCGGCTAAAGCGACCCAAGTGAGGGACAGGTTGGGTGTGAACCCAGCTCCGCTACTGACAAGCCCGGTGACCTTGGGCCAAACACTTCAGCTCTGCCAGCCTCACTTTTCCTGTTTTTAGTGTTCATTGTGGCGCCTCCTCCGAGGCTCAGAGTGAGGAGTAAATGAGAAGGAGACGGAGGGCCTGCCACCGGGAAACACTTCCCCTTCCTGCCAAGTCCTTCTTTGAAACAGTAACTGTTTTCTCTGGTCCCTTTCCCTTTTCCTCCTGCCATCACAGGGGCCAGGCCATGGGACCTGCTGGCCCTCTACCTCGTTCTCCCCAAAGCTTCACAACCCTTTACCACCATGGGAGCTGGGCAAGGCGCACTAGTCCCACTTTACAGATGGGGAAAGTGAAGCCTAGAGAGGGACAGTGGCCTGCCCAAGTCCAGAGTCAGAATCGGGGTTCCTTACTCTGTCCAGGGCACTTCCGCTTTCTTGGCCAGCATCCGTGGCCCTGTGACACTTGGCAGGGGTGGGGGCCTGGCCTAGAAGGGCCCCAGACTGCTGGGGTGTCAGCCTGGTGTGGCTGTGGGGCCCCCAGCCCCCAGAGGTCTCTCTGCCTGGGGACAGGACTCCCCAGGACGGGCCCCATAGGCATTCCTTGCCATCAGGGAAGGCTATAAAAAGCAACACTTTTCAGCCCCAGAGTGTGACCTGTGCGACTTCACAGAATCCAGAGAAAAACAGAGATAACCTTGGGGAGGCCCGACCTTCAGGAGGGGCAGGGAGTGGAAGGGGGCGCCCCCCAGGCTGTAGCTCGGCCTGGGTTTGAGATGGGGTACGGAGACTCGGTGTCAAATGAAAACCAATGCTCCTTGGTGAGAGTTGGATGATGATTATTATTAATTATTAATTAATTTAAAATTATTATTATTAGAGCCACTGAGTATTCAGGACTAGCCATGGGCTGGCCCTGTGCATCAACCCCTGGGTCCTCCCAACTCCCGATGAGGTGGCTCCTTTTTGTTATCTCATTTAACAGACCAGGGGACTGAGGCTTGGCGAGGACCAATAACTCGTGCGAGGTCAGCGCTGGTTAGGAGAGGGACTGGATCGAACAGCCCCCACCTCACTGTGTCCCACTCAGCACACCCTAGCCACAGTGGCCTCGTCTCAGCTTT
Organism: Camelus bactrianus; assembly: GCF_048773025.1. Classification (NCBI taxonomy): domain Eukaryota; kingdom Metazoa; phylum Chordata; class Mammalia; order Artiodactyla; family Camelidae; genus Camelus; species Camelus bactrianus. The sequence continues at coordinate 72,318,948 of NC_133551.1, read as the reverse complement.
TCAAACCCTCTGGGCTCTTCACTGGAGACCTTCACACACTCTGTTCCCTCTGACTTGAGGGCTTGTCCCTTCTCTCTCCACCTCCTTGCCCCGCCAGTTTCAGCTGGAGTGTCACTTCCTCAGGCAGGCCTCCCAGACAACCTCATGTATCCATTCATTCAACAAATATTTATTGAGCACCTAGTATGTGCCAAGCACTGTTCTGGGTGCTGGCGACAGAGCAGTGAACAGAACTGACAAACAAAATCCTCTGTCCTCAAGGGGTTGGCGTCTGGAGTGGATCAGCAAACCCGGAGCTTCTCAAGTTACATGAGATACTGCCCCGTGTCGGTGGGAGACGAAGCTGCAGGGTAAACCTGGCGCATCATCTCAATACATCAATTTCTTTCTTAAATCTGGCGGAAGGCGTTGGGGCACAGGGGGAAGCATTATCTTTTCTTGAAGCAACACAGATCCGTTGAGGGATAGCACACCCACTTCTGTAAACTTTTTAAGGGAAATACAAGAATGGGGGAAGCCCCCAGGGTTTGCCACCAGGACACTCTGGTTAAGGGCTGCTCTTAGCGGCACTCTGGGGGAGAAGGTTTGAGAACTCATGCCCCAGCAATTGAGTTGTCCCAGCCTGAGAAAGCCAGTTGTCCAAAGGACTGGGCCTAAGTTCCTTTTGGATGCCAGGAGCCCAAGTTCAAGGCAGACTCTGATTCTGCCTGCTGTGCAAGCCTCCTTACCAATCCTGGGCCTCATCTTCTTGTAGGTAAAATGATGGGCCTGTGTTAGAGATCCTTTAAGGTCCCACCAGGCCGGAAAAACCCATGGGACTCCCAGGCCAGACTTTGCTGCCCAGCTCCATCAGGTCCCACCACGTCGTCCCAAGGTCTTCCCTCTCCCCTTCCCCATCTCCACGCCTCAACATCCGTCCTAGTGGGACCTCCTGCCTGAGACCCAGCTGAAGGCGAAGACCCTGCCCCACTGCACCCCCAGGCTCAGAGGGAAGAAGAAGGAGAGGCAGAAGGAAGGTCACATTTCTTACTTGGCCCGCGGCCTGGTTTTCATTAGGCCTGCTGCCTAATTTTCCTGGGCGGCACTTGCTAGCTTGGCTAGTCTCCTCTCTTTCTTAACCATTTCAGAGGAAAGACTGTCACACCCCACGCCCCTCAACGCTGGCATCATGGCCTGCAGCTCTTCCTGCTGTGTCACCTCATCACTATGTCAGCCCGTGTCCCCTTTTCCTGGAGTCCCTGGGGACAGAGAGTAGCAGCTCAGAAGTACCCAGACTTGATTAACAATAACCCTAATTATGACCATCAGCATTTACTGAGCACTTACTATGTGCCAGGCCCTGTGAACTCAGCAACTTTCCCTCACAACTGTATGAGGTACGGGCTAGGATCATCACTCCCATTTTATAGATGAGGAAATTGTGGCTCTGAGAGGGTATGTGGTGGAGCTGGGACCCCAAATCAATGCCACTGACCATCATTCCGTGTGGACTCAGAGAGCCTATGAATGCCCTTCTCCTGGCTAAACCCTCCTCCACCCTTCCCCCTACACACCCATGTCTTCTGGGTATCCCCTCGCTCAGTTCCAGAATGGTGTTTAAGGAGCCAAAGCCCCAAACACGCTGCCCTTGGGGGATTGAGCTCTGAAGGCTCCAACCCAGTTTAAAGGTGAGGGAGGTAACGCTGCCCAGGTAGGACCTCCGAGCCCAAAAGCTGGTTCCTGGGGATCTCAAGAGCCAGGCATCTTTCTGGGTTCGAGATCGACTAATGATAGGACTAAGGAGAAACTGAGCCATCTGGGAAAGGGTAAGGAGACTCAGGGTCTGCATGGGGACCCAGGTCCCACCCCACCCCCAGGCTGGTATAAGCAGGACCAGAGAGCTGGTGGCTGGACACCAGTTAGTCTCACGGCAGACTGGATTCTCCTGTGGGCAGAAACACACGGAGGGGGAAAGACTGTGCTGGGAAGTCTTGTCGATGCCCAGCTAGATGGGGGCCATGCACCCTTCCCAGTCAGAGCTGGGGGAGCGTGCTGCTGCCACCAGCCATGCCACCCCGCCCCGCTGCAGGAAGAAATAACCAACTTTCCCCAGGACCCAGCTCAGCTGGTACCAGTGGGCTGCCCGGCTCCTCGGGGCCAGGCCTGCAATAAAAATCCTGCAGTGGTGACTGCAAGCGATCAGAGTCAAAGAGCGAGAGAGGGAGAGAGAAGGGGGAAAAAAACCCTCTAGTGCCTGACATTCTTTTTAGGATGCCCATAAAAGATAATGTGACCTGTAAAATCTGCAAGCTGCTTCTCAGCCTGTGGCGCCTGGGCCCCACGCCCCACTCCCACCCCCAGCTCCACTCTCCTGCCCTCGGGCCGAGGGCACTACGCTGGGTGTCCATCCGGGCTCAGGCCCTCAGAGCATCGGGGACCCTTGGACCGAGGGAGGCAGCCTGCCCCCAGCCGCCATGGTCTGCAGAAGTGGGTGAAGGTGGTGAGGCCCCTTCCTTCCTCTCTTCCTCTGCACCCCCTTTTACCCAGCCCTCGGGTCAACAGGGCTGCCGCTGCCAGGCCAGGGGGCGGAAATGTGCTGGGGCAGATCCCGGCTCTCGCTGTCTCAGGTGAGTCACCCCTGTGGGAGTGTGTTGATGAGTCTGAATCCCGGCTCTTTGTTTTCAACTCCTGAGAATTCACACACTGGGGCGGAAACCCTGAGCCCTGGTTGTGCAGCTGGGTAACGTGGAGAGATGGGAATCAGGCCTGGGTTCTAGTTCCAACGTCATCACTGACCAGCTGCTTGAAACTAAGTCCTGAGCTGCTCTGGGCCTCAGTATCTCTATCTTTAAAATGGGCATTAAAAGTCCTGCCCTTAATTTTGCAAGAAGGTAATAAAACAAAAAAGTATGTCAGAGCATGGGATGATGACAGTAACCACCGTTTACGGAGTGCCTGCTCTGTGCCAGGTGCCGAACTAAGAAGTTTATAATTAATCTTCCCCAAAACCTTATGAAGTCTGTGAGATTATTATCCCCCTGTTTTTAAAGAGGAAACTGAGGCTCAGAGAGTTTAAGTAACTCACCTGAGGGCACGTGACTTTTACACCCAGCCACCAGGCTCCCTGGCCACACACAGTGGGAGTTAAGGACATCCCTGCAATCGCCAGGTGCTGTGATCACCCTGCTGGCTGGGCCCCTCCCCTCCCCTGCCCCACAGGTGGGGGCCAGTCCTGAGTTCAACCAGGTGTTCCTCTCTCTGGCTTCCTCTCCAGGGGCCCGCCCCTGCCATGGGTGTTGATGGAACTCACAGCATCCTCCCTGAGCCATGCCCCCCCAGCCCCACCTCAACTTGGAGAGGCCCTGGCTTCTCCCAGCACCCTCCTGTGGGCAGCCAGGGCTGAACTCTCTGTCCCCAAACCCAGAGGCATATGCATCACAGCCAGGGAGCTTTCCAGATCTGTAGATCTGCCTTGGGAAGGCCCAGCCAGCTGGGTTTCCCAATTTCCTGGACTCCACATCCTCGCCCCACCCTGGGGAGCAGGCACATCCTTGGGGCCCCAAGGCCTCCTGAGGACAGTCCCTGAGAACACCCTTCCTTTGCAGGGTGTGAAAATTTGAGTTTCACCTCTAACCTCCCCTCAGCCCCTTTCCTGGGGTTCATCTGACATGTCTAAGTGGGTCAGCTGGGCAATGAGGCAGAAGCCCTTGGCCTGGTGTTTCTGTCCCCTCTTTACATTTCTCTCAACCCTCTCATTCACATTTCCCAATTCCCTATGTCCCTTAGGAAAGCCACTGCCTCTCTTTGTGTCCCCATGGCCACAAATCAACCACAGCAAAGGGTGCCGTGTGTCAAGCATGTGCTGTGAGTTAGGTGCTCTCCATTCGAGCGCTCATTTCACCCTCCTTTTACAGATGAGGGAGTTGAGACTCAGAGAGGTCCAGTGACTGCCCAAGGTCACACAGTCACTGGTAGAGCCAGAATTCAAAACCCACATCTCCTGGGCACAAAGGCCCTAGATCTTAACCACCAAGGTTCCTTCTAGCTCTGCCAGCTGGCGAGGCTCTTACTGATTTTGTCTACGCTCAGAGCAGCCTGGTACATAGCAGGTGTCCAGTGAGTGCTTCTAGGGTGGATGAACTTACCGAGTGATTGTTGAATGCATAAAAGCACAAGTGAGTGAATGAATCAGCAAATGAATGAATGAACGACCTCCACCATCTCCATAACCGTGAAAGATGGGCAGTAGGATCCTCATGTGTCAGATGAGGCAACTGAGGCTCAGAGAGGAAGCGCAATGTGCTTGAGGTCACACAGCCAGTTGAGGGCAGAGATGAAAACACAAGCCTCTTGACCCCTGTCTCAGAACCCTTCCCCCACCGCCCCAGCCAGCCAGCCAGCCAGCCAGCCTGCCAGCCACGGGCCCTTCCCACCTCCTTCCTCCCCTCATCATGCTGGCCACACTCTAGGCCCAGCTCTGCCTCCCATCTCTGAGGGAGGCTGCGGGCACAGCGTCTTTAAGCTGCCCTTTGAGGGACAAGCCGAGGAAGGGGCTGGGGAGGGGGCTTCCACCCAGCACGCAGGGCAGGGAGCCCAAGCCCGTCTGTCTGAGATGGGGTCAGCGCGGGGGGTCTCTGCAAGCACTTACGGCACAATTGATGGGAGAAGCACTCATCAAACGAGGGACAAATCATAAAGTTCGGGAGATGGAAATTAGGCACGGACAAACGATCCAGGTGCAGGGAGATTTATGGGGGAGGCTGTATTCTAGCTAATGATTTCTGCTAATGATTCTCCGAAGTGTACAGTGGCACGGAGCCCGCACTCCGTGGGGTGACATGAACCCTGCGGGCCGGATGAAGGACGTTCCTGGGGAGACATAGATGGCAAGGGGATGATGAAGAATGACAGAGGGACCCCCAGACCCCCAACCCCCAGGGGCGGCTGGAGGAGACGGGGTTCTTGGGGTGTGAGGAGGCTCTGTTGAAATTTATTGCTCGACCCAGCTCTTTGGCCCTTTCTCCACTCGCCCTGAAGGTGCCTCCCTGCCTGGCAGCTCTGAGTGTTGGCGGGGTCTGCCCACTGCTGACACACACATTTTCAGAGCCCACCACCATCTTTCATTCCACCAGCCCCCCTCCCAGATGCAGGTTTCTGGCTGCAAACAGTCCCTCCCTGCCCCCTTTCTTCTCTGTTCCCTAGTCCTCCCCTTTGTAAGGGTCTCTCCTCCAAAATACCACTGGCCCTCACTCCATGGTCCTTCTCTCTCACTGCCAAGTTTCAGTGGCCCTGAGGATGCTGATTCCGAGGACTCCAGTCAGGGACTCCCCCAGCCTCTGGCCCTGAAGCACCCTGTCCCCCTCTGTTCTCCTTCATCACCTGGCTCAGGGATGCTGACCCTCTCAGCTGGGACAGCCCCTCCCAAATCTACCCTAAATCCTACTTACTGTGGACCAGGTCCAGCCTACTGGGGACTCTTAGGGAACGGGAAGGCCCTGCCTTTCAAATCCATGACCAGAAAATGTTCACAGTAGTTAATTCACAGGGTCAAATGGCCAGGGAATTACATTTGCTTCTTAGAATCTTTAGGTGTTTTCTGATTTCTCCACAATGAGCTTGTGTGTGTGTGATTTTTTCAAAGTGAAGAATGAAACTGAGGTGATTAGTGGGTGTGAAGACGAAGGAATCAAGATCTCAGAGTCCCTCCACACCTTTGCTCCGGTCACCCCTGCCTCACCTGGACAAAACTGCTCTTCCTTTCTGAGCTCCCAGCAGGTGCCCAAGCCCAGGACGGAGCGCTCACACCCACAAGCTCGTGAATTCCTTGCAGCAGCCCCACAAAGTGAATTTATTATTTCTTCCATTTTTCAGATTGGAAAATTGAGGTTCATAGAGGTAAAGAGCTCATTACAGTCCTCATGGTTCAAATACAGCAGAGTGATGTTTGAATCCAGGTCCCTTGAACTTACACCCATGTTCCTTTCTCTGCATCAAACCCTGCCCATCGCCTGGACCAGCTCATGTCCTTGTGAGCTGAGAAACTCCTCGGCGGATGGAGCTGAAGGAGAACAGGGGAGAGGGACACTGAGACATCCTGGCTGAAGGGACCAGGAGAGAAAAGCAGGGTCAGCCGCTGATTGCCTTACCAGGGAGGACCAAAAATTGGAAACAATTTCTATGTCCAGCCTGAAGGAACTGGTTAAGTACAGCAGCGTAAGGAATCTTATGTAGGCATTGAATGTAGCTTTCAATGTACTCACACGGAGAAATGTCCAGAAGACACTGGAAGTGAAAAAGGCAGTTTTCAAAACAGTCTGAGGCACAGTGTCCTGCTCTCCCTCGCAGAGAAAGATCTCTATGTGGATATATGCATAGAAACAGCTGCCTCCTTCCCCGGTGTCAGCAATGGGGAGGGACGATTTGGGGACTTCTCTTCCATATTGTCTGAGCCTTATAGGGCAAGCATATGTGACTTTAACAATCAGAGGGGAAAAAACCCAGCAAAGCTATTTTCATTCCGAAAACAAAAAGAAGCATCCCCAAGAGTGGACCAGAGGCGATGCCCAGATTGGAACCTAGTTGTCGGAGCACCGGCTTCAGGCCACCCTTGTCGTTTGTCCTCAGAACATCACTTCTGATGGCAGATACTTGTGCGTGTCAGGGGAGGAGGTGTCACCTTGGAATCCACTCTCCCCCTCGCCCCTCAAGGCCCCTACCCCCACCCATCCAGAGCCCACCCACTACCCTCTCTGGGTGTGCTCAAAGGCCAAAGTGAAAATGAGATCTGAAACTTCAGCCTGGAAAAGCAGCGATGCACTGATGCCAGGATAAGAAGGATCACCGCTCACCAGCTGGGCGCCCCCCCACCCCTGGCGCCGCCCCTTCCCTCTCATCACCTCCCGCCTGCATCCCAGGCCCTCTCTGGGAGAAAGGCCCCAGGTGTCCCCCACCCCATCCACTGCCAGAGTGGATTGAGGGGCCTGCTGGAGATGCCCCCTACACTGGCCTCATTCCTTTGGACTCAGACAGCATCTCTAAAAGGCTCCTCTGGTAGAATTAGCGAGTTCCTAGTGAGACAACTCGTAAAACTGGCTGGATGGAGTGATTGTATCAGCCACTGGGAGAACACAGCCCTGATGGACCAGGGTTGGGACAAGTCTGTTTAATGGGAACCAGGTGGGGGCTCCTGGGACAAGGGACTCTAAGAGGAAGGAGGACAACTGGAGAGTTGAAGACGAACTGCACAAAGCATCGTGGAAAGACCACAAGCTCTGGCATCAGAGCCACCCAGTTACAATTCCAGCCTGGCCATTTCTAGCTCTGTGACCTTGAGCAAGCCACTCAACTTCTCTGAGCCTCCTTTTTATCATCTGTAAAATGGAGATAATAGTAACAACTTCACCCAGCAAATAGAGGGATTCGATTTAATATATGAAAAGCAGTTCATAATTGATACGTGCTCAATAAATGGCAGCTATTACTCTTGCCTTTGAACTTAGAGAAGAAGAGACAGTAGGCCTAGGAGGACCACGGAACTTGTCTAGCATCGGAGAGGTTTGGGGTTGAGTAGTCACAGTGTGTCTGGCCCACCCAGTGACTAGACCAGGGGATGAGAACAGGAAGAGGAAGGGGAGGGGGAGGCAATGGAGAGATAACCAAGATAAAGATATGTCATGATCTTGCCCCATCTGGGTCACCAGCTGCACCCCAGGAGTAATGATTCAGCTGGTGAGGGAAAGTCCCCACCCAGAGACTGGTCCCACAGGCTGTGGCCCAGGCCCACAGGTACAGCAGGCACACGCTGGGAAAGCCTGTGGGGCAATGCCCAGAGTCACTCATCTGCGCAATGGATGGGGCATCTCCCAGCCTCTTGACAACGCAGCCCAGGCTGAGGACCCAGAGCCAGCTAAGTGACCCCCCTGAGGCATGGTAAGCTCAAAGTGATCAAGGAATTTGCTGGGGCCACACAGCAAGTCCTGTGAGGTTCATCCCATCCAAACCCAGAGAGGTTGAGTCACTTGCCCAAGGTCACAGAACTCAGGCATTATAGAGCTAGGAAGTTGAAAGCTGGCCCATGACAGCAGGCTGCCCAGAGTCTGGCTGGAGATACTGCTGCTGTGAGTCTCAAGCCTTTTAATCCTAAACCCCTAGAGCTGTGGGACCCTCACAAGGAGGGGTTCTGTGGGCCTGGGTGCTCAGGGGGGCTTCCGTGAAGCTCCTGAGGACCAGATTTGGGGGACACTTTCACAGCAGGCCTCACCCCCAGGAGTGAGAGATGGACAATCCCGCTTGTCCACATCCTTTAGGGACTTACCTAGTCCCCGAGCCTCCCCAGACTCTTCTCCTTCCACTGACACCACCTCATCTGCACCCCTATTTAAAGCTCTCTGATTTCTCCTCCAGGCAGACTCCCTGCCCCTCGTACCTCCCTGTGCCCTGGCCCCCAGTCCTGGTGCCCTGGAATCAGCATGCCTGACTCTGTGGGGCTGGATAACTTCTCCGGTCCGTTTGTTCTTTCTCTTCGGAGTGTGTGTCTATGCGTGTATCCCCGTCTGTTACTTCATGGCATGTATCATGTGTATGAGTGTCTTGTCCCCCAGCAAAGCTCCAAGCTCCCCAAGGTGGTAACCATATCCTCAGTGCCCTCCCTCCCCACTCCACCCCCTAGGACAGGGCCCTGCCCACAGTGGCGGGTAGGAGGGTTCCAGCGCTGGTCAGGTCAGCGCCACTGTAGCTAAAGTAACTCTTTTTTGACTTACTAACCCGATGCCCGAAGTGGGGACCATTTGCTTTACAGGAAGTCTTTGCTTTAGAAAAGGATACTCAGCAGGGTCCTTCAAACAGCCAGCTTTCCTGGTACCTGGAAATGGATCTGTTCACAGAGATCCAGCTTCCCCTCCCTGCTCTGAGCAGTGTGGGCTGGGTCAGCTGGCAGCCTGAGAAGCCCACATACCTGTCTGCTCTGTGTACCTCTTTGGTGTGGCATTCTAAGGCTTTCCCAATCTAGCTATGAAAGCTGCCTTTCATAACAGAAATAAAAGCTATGGTTGAAAAACACAAACAAGCAAAACCAATGTTAACAATGGGGATGGTCCTTCACCCAGTGCCCGAGGACACTTGACACGGCTGGCGCTTCATTCATTCCTTGGATGACTCTGAGATGGGGTGTCAGTTGTCATCCTCACTGTAAGAGGGCAACAGGGAAAATTTGAAATGTCCCAGAAGGGAGCTGGGATTTGAGCCCAGGTTAGCTAGTCCCCCAGGCACATTCCTAAACCGATGAGCTACACTGTCCAGGCTATGACAGCCTCTTCTGCAGCCCTGTCATTGCTGGCCACCAGGCTCTATAAAGTTCTCCTGCCCCAAAATTCTCCCTCTGGGTGTCCTTGGGCCCAACTCCTACTTACCTTTTCAGACCCAGCTTTAATGTCACCTCCTCAACCCCCACCAAGCAGAATTCGTTCTGGTGGCCCTGCATTCAGATCTCTGTGGCACCAATGGCATGGCTTTAGGATTGTTGATATCTGTCACCCTTGCTGAACCAGAAGCCTGGCCACTCAGTCGGGTTGTATTAGAATCATTTGCCTAGTCAACTGATATTTAATGAACACCTACTATGTGCCAGGACTGGTGGTAAACAAGACAGACGAGGCCCTGAGCTTACAGAGCACAAATCTGAGAGGGGGAGAGAGACAATATGTGTGCTGACAGACACGTGAACAAGACAATTTCAGATGGTGATAATTCCATGGAGAAGCAGACAAGGTGATGTTCCAGACGGAGCCTGAGCAGGTGTGACTCTGGTCTTCACCAAAGTGAGTCCTTCTCTTAGCCTGGCCGGCTCTAGCTCATGATCAGTTGCATCTGTCGCTCACTTATTCATTCATTTACTCAATCACTCATTCACCAAGCACAGACCATGCCAGGTTCTGTCCTCCGACACCCTGGGGTCCCCGGGGGAGGAGCATCTGCTTTGAGTCCTCATGAAACCAGGGAGACTGAGGCCGGGGCGGGGAGGGAGCGAGGTGGGGGCTACATGGTATAGAACATTTCCACTCCCTCTGATCAGTCATGCTTCCTAATTCAATAAGGTGAGAAGGAGCATAATTTGATCATATTTGTTTTGCATCACTGCAAAAACAGAAAATGAAGGGCTGCAGAACCGCACCAATTTACTTCATCCGACCTTGATTAAAAGAAAATTAATTGTCGCATCTCTCAGGATATCAGAGGCAGCAGCCAATGGCTCTCCAGGATACCACAAAGAGAGGGAAAGAGAGCGAGAGACACTTCATGCCCTTTTCTCTAACCACTTCCAGCCCGGCTGGCAGCAGAGGCAGCCGAGCTGGTGAGGCCCCTTGCTGCACGGGAGGCTGCTGGCAGATGGGAGGGGGCCCTGAGCCCTGCCCCTTCTCCCCCGACCCTTGCCCACCACCCAGGGAAGATTTTGTGGGCTGGAGCCCCATCCCAGAGCCCTCAGGGGCTCCCCCCTATCCCCAGGGCTGGCAGATGCCTTGTGGAAGAGCCCCCGGGGAAGATGCCCCCCAAAAAGCCAGACCCCCTTGAGCTCGCCCCACCCCCACGCCAGTCTACCCAGCCCAGCTCTGAGAGGGAAGAAGGAAGGCGGGGGCTTGGCGCTGCCCGGGTGAGCCGGGGCAGGGGGGTGGGGTGTCAGTGGGGAGAGCATCTCATGAAAAGTTAATGCCCCCTTGCAGGTTGTTGATTTTTGTTTGTTTTTCTCTTTTTGCCAGAAGAGAAGCCTCTTTCATTAGCCCAGACTGTCATTACCCGGCATTAAATTTTCATAGAGCGGGCGGGAGGCCGGGCAAGGGGAGGCAGGCAGGGGGGCGGGCTGGGGGCTCCCTGAGCTGGGTGTGCTGGGGGCTGAGACCAGCTCCCCTGGGTCCCCGTCTGCACACTGCTAGGTCTTAATAATAATAATCGCTTTTCTCTGTCACCCTCAATGCGTTAGGCACGGCCCATGGACTATAGCCTATTCTCTTCCTAATGCTCCTATGTGGTGGGTTCTGATTCTCCCCATTCTACAGATGAGAGAAACTGAGGCTCAGAGAACTTGTGTCTCTTGCCCATTACAGACAGGAAGTGGTGGCACCACTGTCCCCCAGGACTTGCTCTCCCCGGGGCTAAGCGGCAAAGAGAGGCGTAGTTGGGTAGTGGGGTGGAGGGGCTGAGGGACAGCCGTGACCCGTTGAGGGTTGAGGGCGCTCTACCCTGGGGGGAGTGGCAGGAACCTGGCCCCCAGCCCCATCCTGGGAGGCGGGTGGGCGTCTCCTCTCAGCTAGGCGAGGGTCCGTGCGGGCAGGGCCTGCGCCCCACCAGGCAGGTGTCAGGGCCTTCACAATGGTGCACCTGGCATGGGCGCCAGGCTTGCCCATTCAGCCCCCAACAATCACTGCTCTGCAGCCGCCCGCCCAGCGGCCTCCAGGGGCGGGAGGACAGGAGGGCAGCAGATGGGCCTCGGGTGTCAGATTTCCAGTCTGGGGTTGGGGGGGTGGGCAGCCCTGGAGGGGGAAGGGGAGGGGTCAGGCTCCTCCCCACCCTCCTATGGCCTCTCCCAGCCTCTGGTCCCCAAAGGAGGGTGGAAGGGACAGGGGAGGGGGGGAGGGGGGCCTGTCTGCCCACCACCACTGCCACCTAGAGCAAGAAGGAAGGGAAACAGGCCCCAGGCCAGGACTGAGCTGACTGGGGTTGTGGGTGGGCTTCTCTTAGAGCTGGGGATCCCTGAGAAGGCTGCACTCTGGCCCTATCCCCCACTGGAGCAGCTCACAGAACCTCTCTGAGCCTCAGTTTCCTCACCTATAAAGTGGGTGTCCACTCACTAAATATATCCTGGGCACTTGCTATGTGCCAAGCACCACTCTGGGCACCAGAAAAGCAGCAGTGAACAAAGCAGATGCAAATCCCTGCACCTCAAAGCTCACAACCTAGTATAAGAGACAGACAACAATCAAGACGAAAGATTTAAATACTTAGCGGATAAGGTGGGGTGCATAGAGGAAGTGGGCAAGGGGGTTACAACTGGAGACAAGAGGTCAATCCCAAAAAGAGGTCTGGAGCCAGCTGGGCAGATACAGAGGGAAAAGCATTCTAGGCCCAGGGAACAGCAGGTGAGTGACAAGAGTACCTGGCCTGCAGGATTTTTGTGGGGCTGAAGGAGGGGACGCAGGTAAAGGGCTCAGAACAGGGCCACGCCCACAGTCTGGGCTCATGGACAATGCACTAAGAACAGTGCTGGTAACAACACTTTTCACACTTCTGTGCTGGTTTCTTTGTCTACCCTGAAGCCTCGAGGCTCTTGAAAGGTAGCACCATCATCCCCATTTTACGCATGAGAACACTGAGGCTTGAGAAGGGGAGGGAAATAAGTCACACCCATGTACTGGGTGTTGCGCTCTCTTGTCCCAGGTCAGAGGTGACACGTGGCACAGTCAGGGCGCCACCCAGGCTGGGACTCCTGCTTCAGTGTTCTGTCTGTTTGATACCATTCAGGGAGAGAATGGGATGGTGAAGTCAGGGAAGAAGCAAATGCCCCAGAGCCAGTGCCCATCTTTGCAAGGGCTAGGGGGTGAGTTTAATGCCCCTGCACTTTGGGAAACCTTCCTCATCACTTTGAACTTGGCTTTGAGGCACCAGACACCCAGGGGGGTGGAGACAGGAGAATCTGAGAAGGAATGGGGGAAGGTCCAAACCCCTCATGTTACAGAAGGGGAAACCAAGGCCCAGAGAAGACCTGTAGAAAAGACTCTGCCCATTCCTGACCTCATTGATTGCATCTGTGCAATGGGGCTGGGGCTGTAATGGATGTAAAGTACCAACTGCTACAGGAGCGGAGGATATTCCCTCCACCCAAGGCTGGGAAAGGCCAGCCTGAGAAATCAAATGGGAAGACTCTCCCGAAGGAACCTTCTAGCTGTGGATGCTGGCACTCACAGGAGGGCCGTTGGGGTGAAGAAGCGCTCCCAATGTGTGAGGGCGCACGTAGCAGCAGGCCTGGAGGCAAATGGCGGTGCACCAGGCAGGGGTACAGACAGGGACTGAGGGGAGGCTGGAAAAGGTGGTCTGCCTCCTCCTAAACTCTGCTGTGATTTCCTTGGGTGAAGTGAATTCTCCTTGGAAGGATGTCAAGAAGCTCGTGGGGCTCTTGCCTGGACCAGGAGGGGAGCTGCAGGCGGACGAGGGGTGACAGCCTGCTGGAGGTGAAACTTGTACGCCCCAGAGTCCCAGAGACCTGGCCTCAAACTTAGGCTTTGCCACTTGCTGGTGTGTGGCCCAAGACGTTCATACGGCCTTCCCCATGCCTCAGTTTCCTCATCTATAAATGGGAACTGACCTCATGGGGGTTGGGGGAGGATTCCAGGAGACTGCATGCAAGGCCCTCCTCACAGCTTGGACACAGGGTCAGCGCTGGGTATGGGCACTGTTATTAGTGCGAGGTGAGCCACGGAGGGGCCCCGCACCTGCAGGACGGGTCATTCAGAAGCAGCTGAGGCCTGTGGATCTTAGGGACTCACCAAGGTTACACAGCCACTAAGTGAGAGGCAGGATTCGCACTCACGCCCACCTGGTTCCAGGGCTCTCCCTGGTGCACAGTGGTGGAGGGGAAGGCCCAGGGGAAGTCAGGGATGAGTGCAATGAGGTGGCTTCTAGGCCCCTCCAAGGCCCAGCTGGCTTCTCCAAGGACCCCTCCCTCTGTGGGCTCAGGGCCTGACAGTGCTGTCTTACTCTTAGTAGTGGCAACTACCAGGGAGCTGATGGTGCCTGTTCCCCCTTCCAGCCACCCCCAAGCTTGGCTGGGTTCCCTCCCTCCCATCCCCGCTCACTCATTCTAGGAACAAAGGCAACGTGGGCACAGCCCCACTTCCTGGCGGTGCTGATTATCTAATTCTCTACCCCTCAATTAGTGCTTCCTGAGGGAGGCATTACCCTGGGAGTGTCTGCCCTCCTGGCTGTTCCAGGGGCTCTTGGGGGTGTTTATGGTAGGGGTCCCCATCCATTCAGGGAAGCCCGCAGGCGGCCAGGCTGGGCAGCCTTCAGGAAGTGGGCCCTCCAGTCGTGGTGCTCAGCTCCCCCCCACTAGGACTGCAATGGATGTAAAGGCCCCACCTACCACCTCTCCCAGGGTCCCGGACTCCTGGCCTGGATGGGCCCCAGGTTCACAGGCTCTCACGCGGTCAAGGGGAGGTGTGGGGTGTGTGTTAACACATGTAAGTGATATGCATATGTGTGAACAAATGTGCTAAAGTCTTTGGTGTATAAAAATGTACAAAGATATGAATGTGTGTATGTGTATATGACAGTGTATATTTATATGAGTGAGAAGGGACAAAGATGAGTGTGTAAGATGAATCTGTGAGCACATATGTGAGTCAGTAACACAGTGATTACACAAATGAGTGTGCAAATATGTATAGTTGTATATACATTACATGATACATATTATGTATTTGTGCATGGCTAAGTTTGTGTTGGACTGAAAACAAGTGTGAGAGGGTGTGACTGAGTGTGGACAGGGCCGCCTGAGGCCGGGGCAGGAGAAGGGGGACCCCCACTCTGAAGCAGGGGAGCTAGCTGGGCCGGGCAGTGGTGAAGGGGAGAGGGGAGGAGGGATGGCCCCCAAGCCAGCAGGCAGGGACCTCGGACCTCCAGCCACGGAGGCCTCCTTCCTGCTGCCCCTGGAGCTCCCATCCTTCCTGTCAAAGGGAAGGAAGTGCTCACCTAGGGCAAGTGGAGCTGGTCGCAGATGCAAAAAGACTCGATGCTGATTTGCATCTTTTATTTGCATACATTTCCATAGGGCCCACTGATTGGTTATTTGAAAGCCCCCAATCCCTCCCAAGCCCTGTCTGCTTGCGATGGCCCTCCCTGGAAAAAAAATCAAGGTTAGGCTCTGCTTGACCAGGGGCTGAGGCTACCTAACCCCCGGCCCTGCCTGGGTGGGACTGGGTGCTCACTGAGAAACAAGCCCTTAGGGAATTCTCACCAGCACAGAGCAGCTACCATTCCTCAGGTCTTGCCTGACACCAGGAAAGTGCTCACTGGCTATTCCATCAATGAATAAGCGAAGTTGTGAACACAGGCAAAGCTGTGCTAGCTACCTGGGCTTCTCAGATCTGCAGGCAGGGTCCTAACGATGGGGTCCCTGGAACCTCTGAGGTGGGGCCTGGTCCCCTGGGCTGGGGTGGCCAGCCCTGAGGGTGGATGTCAGGGAATCTGTAGGCTGCTAGTCCTGCCTCCAGCTTTGCCTCCCGCCTCCCAACCGTCCCTCCGCCCCTTGCCCCCAGCCCTCCCCACTGAGATGGGATTCAGAGGCATGACTTCCTCTCTCCACATCAGGGCCAGACCCCTGATCAAGCATTTGGAACACTCCTGTGTCCCCAGGTCTCTGAGTCTCCCAGCAGCCCAAAGGGCAGGCAGAAAGAGGCGGGGTGAATTCTCAAAGACAAGGAAAGAACTGAGATTCCCAGCAGAGGGGTGAGTGAGTCTGTGTGTGTGTGTGTGTTGTGTGCATGTGCTCAATAACATGTCAAGGAAGACTGAAGTTTTCGGTGTGAAAAGCCCAAAAACCCCCTTTCTGTCTTTTCACCTAAATTACCTCATTTTCCCCTACAGTGAACAGTCCAGCTTGACAGGGTTGGGGCCTTTGAGTTTTCCTTTTTTCAGAAACGCATCACACTTATGTGTGTGTTTGTGTGTGTGTGTGTAGACATGTACACGTGTGTGGCTATATTGTTGGGTGCGTGCACATAGGTGTGAGCACATGCTCTAAACGCATGTGTATGTGAACATCCAGGCTCCGGTTAACACCCAGAGGTACCACATCTGTGTCTGGCACACGCTTGGCCGTTTGCTCCTACATGGCTCCTGTGTGTGTCGTATGCAGTCGTGATGCAGGAACACAGCACTGCACGGGTGTGCTGAGGGCCCCGTGGGGACACTTGGGCCCAGGGTTGTGCCCGCAAACGTGGGTGAGCACAAGGGGTGTGCGTGGCCGTGTGCAGTAGGTGTGTGTACAGTACAGCATGTGTTTGCATATCAGGAGTTGGGGATGTTTAGTAATTAAATCCCTTTTCATCCTTCTGCACCTGTCTCCTTCTGAAAGCTGAGAGAACAGACGTCAAACGGGACAAGGGCTGGATTGAATACAGCCAATTCTGAAATATTTATTAGCTTGCGACTCCGCTCAATGGAGGAGAAGGAATGCCAGCTAATCCACCCAGCAGTGCTCACAGCAGGGACATTTTTCAACAGGGACTTCTTATATTTCAACGACTGCCCACTCTGTCCAAAAACGGGAGCGTTCTCATCTGGGCCCACGCAGGGTTCTCCAGAACTCTGCTTAAGAACCTACAGGGCAGAGAGCAAACCTGAGCTCCCTTTCCTGGGTTCCCCAGCCCCCTGCTCACCCCTCCCTGGGGCCCCTCCTCAGGCAAAGTACCAATGAACTGGTAGATGATTATGATGGCCTGTGCCAGCCACCATTTGTGGGGCCCTCACTCTGCTCCAGGCGCTGTGTGTGGAGCTAAAAAGCTAACCTTCTAACCTCCTTTAACCTTCACCAAAATTGAATGAGATAAGTGCCCCGTATTATCCACTTAATATACTGAGAAACCAGGAAATTCAGAAACATTTAACACACGAGGAAACTGAGGCTCAGAGTAATGAAGTAGCTTGCCCAAAGTCAACAACTATTTAGTGGTGGAGCCAGGATTTGAATCCAGGGATTCAGGCCCCCAAGCTCAAATGCTCAATGGCTATATCTGATGCCGTGAACTACTAAGCACCTGCACGGTGCTGAGAAGAATGTTAAGGCTGCATCTAAGGTCAGTGAGGAGTGGGGTGGTCAATTAGTGATGTCTGCCATGGTGACAGGAGGGAATGACTGTATACTTGCTGTCCCTGTCCTCACCCACTGCGAACCTGCTCATCACCACGTCTTCCCTTCTTATAAATGGCAACACAATTCCTCTAACCACCCAGGCCACTCTACAGTCTTTCTTTACTTCCCTTTCTCTCTACCCCATATCCAATCACTTGGAAAATCCTGGTCCCTCTACTTGCAAAATGTTTCCAGACTCTGGCCACTTCCTGCCATCCGCACGAATGCTTCCCTGTCTGAGTCACCACCACTTTCCCTTGAGTTATTGCAATGGCCTCCTAAACAGCCTCCCTACATCCAATCTTGCCCCCCATGGTGCTGTTCTCATGGCCCCCTACTGCCGCTCTGGGGTCTCCTGGGATCCCCTGCCCCAGATATCCATGCCACTTCCTCCCTCACTGCCTTCAGGCTCTGCTCAAGTGTCACTTTGCTAAAACTACCCTGTGAAAACCAGCACACTTCCTGCCTCTGGGTCTGGCACACCCCTTTCCCTTTATCTAGTTTTATTGTTCCGCAAAGCTTTTATTTGACGTTCTATGTATTTGCTATTTTCACTAATTTCAATATGACAAATATTTATGAAATATTTGTGCCAGGCACTGTTCTTTCACTACTGGTTTTTGGTAAGCTGACTGTGACGTTCCTAGGTGTGGTTTTCTTCAAGTTTCTTTTGGTTTGGTTTCATGACGCTTTGGGAATTTGTGGTTTTATAGTTTTCATCAAACTTTGGGAAAATTTACCTATTGATTCTTCAAATATCTTTCCCACCCCCACATCTCCTAGAACTCAATTATACATGTGTTAGACCTCTTGATGTTGTCTCACAGGTCACTGAGGCTCTGTTGGGTTCCCCTCTCCCAGTTCTTTTTTCCCTCTATATTTCATTTTAGATGGTTTCCATTGCTATGACTTTAAGGTCACTGATATTTTCTTTGGCAGCTGTTAATCCCATCCAGTGCATTTTTCACTTCAGATATTGTATTTTTCATCTCTAAAAGTTTAATTTGACCACTTCTTACATTTTTTATTTCTCTCATTGTGTACATGCTTTCCTCTACCTCCTTAAACATGAAGAGTATATTAATAACTATTGTTCTAAGTGGGGAGGGTATAGCTCAACTGGCAGAATGCACGCTTAGCATACATGAGATCCTGAGTTCAATTCCTAGTACCTCCTCCAAATATAAATAAATAAACCTAATTACCTCCCTCTCATTAAAATAATAATAATAGTTGTTCTAAAGCCCTTGTCTGTTAGTTGCACCCTCTGATTCTATCTCTGTTGATTGATTTTTCCCCTGGTTATGAGTCATATTTTTCTCCTTCTTTGTTGCTTGGTAATTTTGATTAGATGCTGGACATTTTAAAAATAAACTTTAAATTCTGGAAAAATTTTAGATTTAGGAAAAAGTTGCAAAAGTAGTACAGAGAGCTCCCATACACCCCATTCTCAGTTTCCCACATTAGCAGCATCTTACATTACCATGACACATTTATCAAAACTAAGAAACTCATACTGTATAGCACAAGGAATTATATTCAATATCTTATAGTAACTTATGGTGAAAATGAATATATGTATGTTCATGTATGACTGAAACATTATGTTGTACACCAGAAACTGACATATTGTAAACTGACTACTTCAATAAAAATATAAATAATTTTTTTAAACTAAGAAACGGATATTGGCATATTACTATTAACTAAACTTCACACTGAATTTTGGATTCACCAGTTTTTTCTTTAATGTCCTCTTCCTGTTCCAAGATCTAATCTAGAATATCACTGAATTTAATTGTCATGTACCCCCAGTGTTCTCTGGTCTGTGACAATTTCTTAGTCTCTTATTTTTCATGACCTTGATGGTGTTGAGGAGTCCTTGCCAGGTATCCTATAGAATCCCTGAGCTTTTCTGTTGTTTTTCTCATGATTAGATTGGAGTTAATGAATTTGGGGAAAAACTACCATCAAAGCGCAGTGCCTTTCTCATCACATCCCATTAGGAGTTAGATGAGATCCACTTGATATCACCTGGGATGGTAACCTTCATCACTTGGCTAAGGTGGGGTTTGCCAGGTTCCTCCACTGTACAGTTACTGTTTTTCCTTTCTCTACTCTATTCTTTGAAAGCAAGTCACTAAGTCTAGCCCACACTTAAGAGGGTGGGAACTAAACTTTACCTCCTGTAGGAAGAATACCTACATACATTGTTGGGAATCCCTCTGTAAGATTTACCTGTTCCATCCCTTTATTTATTTATTCAATCATGTGTTTATATCAGCATGGATTCATTTATATTTATTTTACACTTTGAGTTCTAGTCCAATACTACACTATTTTATTGTCCAAATTGTTCCAGCTTTGACATTGGGAGCTCTTTCCAGTTTGTTCCTATGTCCTTTTGACATGCCCCATACTATTGTTTTTGGAGTTCTTCCTTACTTTCAGATACTACAAGATGGTCTGGTTCATCTTGTACTTTACCTCCTCTGGTCCTAGACTTCTATTTCCATTTTTATTGGAGAATGGTATTAAAAACCAAAGTGTTGCTGGTTATGCTTGTTACTACTAGCATATCATTGCTTCTAGGCCCTCTCAGGAGACATAACCTCTGTATACATGCATATTTGTAATCGCTTCTGCATCTCTCCATCTGTATCTACATTACATTAAACATGACTTTGTACTGATATCTCCAGCTCTAATTCACAGACTTCGTTCTAACTTCCCCTCCTTGCTTATCTGTAACCTCCCTCTTCACCCATGAGAAAACTGGCTCCCACCATCCACCATCCATGTACTAATTTGTTCAACCAACAATTTAAAATTGTACACTGCTGAGAACTGGATTTGGTTTTATTCCTATAAATATTGTTGGCTTAGTTCCAAGATACGGCTAGGTTACATGGAATTGGCTTGATACCATCAAGGAGGCTTGCTTTTAAGCTTTGTGAGCATTTGTTTAGAGCAGCCTTAGTCTAGGGCTCACTTGGCCCCTCTACTAAGGCAATGCCTTTCCAAGGACTCAACCTAATGCCCCATGTAGTGGGAGGTCTCTCCAGCTCTGGCTGGTGTGAGAGGGGACCCTTTCTCACATCTCTGCATATGCTCTGTGCAGCAACTTCCTCTTAAGTGTAGCATCCCACAAATTCCAGTCACGTGGCCTCCCTGAACTCCGGATTCTCTCTCCTCAATTCACTGAGACCACCAGGCTCCACTTGGCTTCCTGTTTGCCTTCCCTATGCTCTGGCCTGGTACCGCTCTCTAAACGGTAAGCTGGGGGCAATTGTAGGACTCACCTTACATTTTCCTTCTTTTAGGGGTCACTGTCCTGTGCTGCTGTCTGTTACAATGTTGAAAATTATTACTTCATAGATTTTTGCCCAGTTTTCTAGTACTTTATGATGAGAGAGTATACCTGGTCCTGTTGCTCCTTGCTGTCCAGCAGCAGAAGTGCAAGCACTGTTGTAGATGCAGGGGACACAGAAGCAAGTGTATAGACAAAAAGCCCCTGCCCTTGAGGCTTGCATTCTAATGCAGGGGTCAGCACATTTCCGTAAAAGGCCAAATAGTAAATACTGAGGCTCTGCGGGTCAAGAGGCAAAATCAAGTCATAACGACATTACTGTGACTTGCAGTAAGCTGGGCAGCAAGCAGCGCACAGCAATGAGGACGCCACGTCCAGTTTCTGCGGCCACTGCTCAGCTCCACCCTTAGAGCATGAAAGCAGCTTAGAGGCCCGTAAATGAGTGAGTGTGGCCGAGTTCCAATAAAACTTTATTTATGACATTGAAATTTAGATTTCCTATCATTCTCGCATGTCACAAAATACTATTCTTCTTTTGATTTTTAAAAATCATTTAAAAGGGTAAAAACCATCCTTAGCTCACCAGCCATCCATAAGCAGGAGGCGGGCCAGGTTCGATGGGCTCTAGTTTGCCAACCCCCTAACTGGTGGGAGGGATGGAAAATAAGCAAGATAAATAAATCAAGAATATGGTATTTTAGATAAGTGCCAAGGAGAAAAATAGCAACAACACCAAGCCCAAAAGGAGAGGCAGGTGAAGCTTTAGACAAGGTGTCTGTCCAGGTAAGTCTCACGGAGAAGGTGACTTTTGTGTCAAAATCTAAAGAAAGTGTGAGAATAGGCTACCTGGTGTCTATAGTAAGCAGGAGGTTTATTTGCTATTGGTCTAGTATCTGCCAGACCAGACCCAGCTCCTCGAGAGCGAGAACGGAGACTACATGTGTCCCTGCCTGGCCCTGAGCCGTGTGTGTGTGTGTGTGTGTGTGCACGCGCGCGTGCACGTGAATTCCCTAGGCAAGGTGACATCAGCAGAGCTGGGTTCAAATTCTAGCTCTGCTACCTTCCCGCGGAGGAACCTGGGAAAGCTTCTTCACCTCTCCAAGCCTTGGTCTCCTCATCTGTGAAACAGGGCATTCCCACCAGGGGTTGCGGGACTTATAGGAGATGGCAAATGGAAAGTGCTTGGCTTGTCCTGATGCTGAGTTTCAGGCCACCATTTTATTGGAAAGGGACAGAAGCTCTGCCATGGAGTAGCCTTTGGGTTGGGTCTGGGAAGCCAGGGACCTGAGTTCCCCATCCTATGTCCTTCACTTCTGTCCCAAGAGGCCTTGGACTCCTCACAGCTGAGTCCAGAGCACAGGGACCCCCATCACCACCAACTGCTGTAGGGCTGTGGGCAGAGGAAGGAGCACTGTGCCAGGAGTCCCGAGCCCCGTGTTTGAGTCCAGGCTGCCCCACTGCATCCCTTGAAACCCTTTGACAGGACAGTGATCCCAAAGAGCAGGGAAACAAACAAGCTGGGCCCTACGACAGGCCCAGCTGACAGCCGGGAGGGTTTCCAGGCTGCAGCATGGGGAAGGAAAGAACTCGTAAGGAGTGGAGCCAGGATTCCAAACCAAGCCTCAGTCTTAACCAGCACGCTGATCTGCTTCCCCCAGCGCCCAGCCAGCTTTGGCCCAGTGGCTCCCTGGAAAGAGAAGGGAGCCACGAGACACAAGTTCAAGTCCTGCCATTGTCACTTCCTGGCCACAAGACCTCAGATGCTCAGAGGCAGACAGGGCTCTTCCTTTGCTCTTGTCATTCAGGCTAATGTCACCTCTCAGAAAGCCCTTCCCTGGCCACACCCTGATGGAAGCCCCTGGTTACCATCACTGTCCCGTGTCCTGTTGCCCTCACAGGGCTGATCGCTACCTGGTTTTGCCTTCCTCACTGCCTCCCGTCTTCCCACCAGACTGTAAGCTCCATGAAGGCAGTGCCTGTGTCGGTCCCCATCCATCACTGTGTCTCCAGCCCCGAGGACAGAGCCTGGCAAGGTATAGGTGCTCAGAAGATACTTGTTCAATGGATGAAGTCAAAAAATCCTTAACAATTATTCAATCAAGTGGACCACCTTCCCCCATTACACAGATTGGGGGGCGGGGCTGAGGACCACAAAGGAGAGGGACTTGCAAAGGGTCCCCTGGGAGTCAGAGGCAGAGCAGGGCTTGAAACCTGGGCTTGTTTCCCTGCTACACACTGCTCCTCCCTGAGCCTCAGTTTCTACATCAGGACAGCAGGTTTTGGTGGGCTGTCAGTGAGTCCTGGAGCACAGCGACCAGCTCCAGTGAGCTGTGGCTGGGAGGTGGCAGGGAAGACCTCTTTAGAGTCACTGAGCAGAAGACCTACCAAGGGCAGGGTGTCTGAGCGTCAGAAGACCCGGATGTGCCAGGATAAAGCAGTCAGCACAGAGCTGCAGCCAGTGCAGCGATTATGATTACTATTATCATTTCCCTCTCTACCCTCAAGGTTGTTTTAAAGCTCAAATGTGACAATGTGTGTGAAAGCGCTTTGTTCTTTGTGAATCTACAGCACAGTGCAAAAGGCGAGGGGGCCCTATTTTATTGTTATTATCAATAATAATGATACTACGAACTTGTAATGCCATGGACTTCCTTCCAAAAGGTATAAGTAGGATGGTATAAATCCATCCTCACTGACAAACAACCCTGAGAGATAGGAAAGCAGGGAGGACTCTGTCTGATCTTGCAGGACCTGGAGAGGTGAGGCAACTCCTCCATCCTACAGCTCATGGCCAGTGGCCTAGCTAGACCCACGCAGCCACCCACAGCGCCCGGGGAGCCCTCCCTCCCACGCTCCCTGTGTCTGCTGAGTCCAGCCCAAGCCCCCAGAGCTTGGCTGATTCTTCCAAGGCAGGTCCCCATGGAGCCCCCAGTCCCTGGGATGAGGGACAAGTCAAGGGCAGACAGGGCCGGTTCGGGTCTGATGCTGTTAAGTTCACAGTGCCCAGTCAGCCACCAGCCAGCCCCTTGGGACCGACAGTCGGAGCATTAAAAGGGGCTCAGCCCACAGGAGCCGCATGGCTGTTACATTCCCAGCCCCAAATCCTCCCTCCGCAGGCCCTAGAGGGGCAGCTGAGCCAGGCCCGCCCACATTCTGTCCTCCCGCCTGAGGCCCAGCCTGTGCCCACCTGAGGGCTGAATGGGGAGCCCAGGGGCCATCAGAGGGGTCTTGAGCCAGCATATGACCCAGGTCAGCCTTTCCTGAGCAGCCTCTGAACCAGGCCCTGTGCCAGGCACCTGGGGCCGCAGGTACAAGGCTGTTGCTGCCCTCAGGGAGCGCATAATCCATCTAATTGTGGAGGGCGAAAGACAGCCAGGCTACTGCCACATGGTGTGTCCACTCCAGAGGAGAGGGCCAACCATCTGAGGCTGGTCAGGGGAGCTTCTGCAAGAGGTGGCCCATCATGCCGGCCAGAGGACAAGCAGAGTTACTACGGGTAAGAAGAGGAGAAAGGGGATCCCAGGTAGGGCAGCGTCCTCGTCAGAAAAAATGAACATTTGCACCCAAATCAAAGGGTTGTCATGTTTTACAAGAAAGAAGGAAGGGGAAAGTTCTTTTAAACTGGAAATCCCAGGACACATGCAAGGAAGTATTAATTAGGCCCTTACATAGCCAAGGGTCCGAAGTCCCCAGGTTCCTCCATCAGACCCCCCCCAGGGCTGTGTCCCTGGACTACGCCCAGGACCCACACTGCCAAGGCTCCTGCCATTGTCCACCCCGAGAGTCCAGGCCCTGTAGGAGTCCCCTAGGTCACCAGGCCCACCTTGGACACAAGCTGGGTACAAGGCAAAAAAACAACACCCATCCAAACCCCCTGTCAGCATACTTGTCTCTGGGCCCTGGCCTAGGTCAGCACTCTGTCCTCCTGGTTCCAGGCCTTTTGCTTCTTGCTATGTTTCCATCCTTACCTTGGTCATCACTCTCGATACATAGAACAGAATTGTGACCTTGATGGCCTCTTACAGGTTGGATTAGGATCTACCACCTTCCTGCCTTGGTTTACACCGAGGGAGCTACTCCTTGTGGTCTGATGCAGACATCACCATGACAACCATCAACAGGACCACCACCCTTGATCACTGTGATCATCATCATCACCATCCTCACCCCAGGCTTATTTGCGTCTGTGCCCCTGTCCTGTTGGTTTCCTTTGCTTGGAGTGTTTTTCCCCTTGACACCTCCATGGTGATGACTTAACTCCAGAACCAGAGCCATCCCCCACCCCCAAAGGATGCATTTTACCCCCAAGTCGTCTCTGCTCCCAGGACCTGTTCTGCTCCCTTAGATAGGGAGCCTTGGCCCCGCCGTGGTTCTTCTATCCGCCCTCTAGACGGTGAGCTTCTTGGGGGCAGGGCTGAGTCTTCTTCTGCTTTTTATTCCTGGCGCAGAGCCTGGCTCAGAGTGGGAGCTCAAGAAATATTTATTGAATAGATGAATGCTTGTTAAATAAACGTATGAAATGTTGCAAATCATGAATCAGAGAGCTTTTGGCAGGAAAGAAGAGGGGGAAATGTTCTATACTCTTCAGGGTGGGGCCAAGGAGAGGAGAAAATGGGGGAGCAGACTGTGGAGGGGAATGCGGGGGCCTTGGTAAAACATCCCTGGTGGAGGGAGTCCTGTATCAGATACACTCCATCAGCTGAAAAGCCCTCTCAGACCATAGCCTCTGGCTGGGCATTTGGGGGAAGTGGGGTCAGGGGTTCAGCTGCCCACCAGCCTGGCCCTATCCCTGGGGACCCTCAGCCTGGGGGAGGTGGAGGAGGAGGAGGCAGGCCAGACCCGCTTGCTGCCACGTGCACTGTGGCCTCCACTCGACCCCTTTAAGACAGCCCGGGCGGCCTCCCTTTGCTTGTTGAAACTGTTCAGTTTTCGGACAGGACAGAGGAGGGGGGCGGGGGGGAGGTCACACCTGTTGTGGAACTTGAGAGAAGGCTTATTTATAAATGTTCAGGGCTCGGGATTCTTGCGGAGCTGATGTCCGGAGGGGAAGGTCACCAAAATGCTTGTTTATAAAAGCAACAGCAACTGGGAACACCATAAACGGGCTAAACGATGAAATTAACAAGCCACCCGAGGCAGGGCACGGCGGGGCACGGCGGGGCCTCCGCTGGGCAGAACCCCAGGCCTGCCTCCCAGCCAGGTCCCTCCCCTGCCCCAGCTGCCCCGCCTGCCCCCCTGGGCCCGGCCTCCCTCCATGCCACCCGCACCCCACACCTGCCCTTGCCCCGTCCCCACTCAGGGACGCACAGCCCACGCGGCAGCTCCTCCAGGGCCCAGCCACCCTGGCAAGGGTTGCTCCTTCATCACCCTAAGGTGAGCACTTCTGGGCCCCCACCTTCTCTGAGCCCCCCAAATGTGCTACATTGGTGCCAAATTGGGAGTGAGTTTTTGTTTGTTTGACTCTCTGAGGCCAGATGCAGCCCTCCAGCCTACATAAGGGGTGGGCCTGGGGGCCCCCTGGAAGTGGCGGGGGGCGGGCATTTCCCCCACGCTTACCCCACTCCCTGCCCCCAGGACTGTCTGTCCAATTCCCAGTTTCAGGAAAGCTGTGTTTTCCTTGGGTGACTGATGGCTGAACAGGTGGCTTCTGGGTTAGAGAGAGTGTCAAGTGAACAGCGGCCGGGAGAAGTGGCCCTTGTATGGCTCACTTTCGCTGCCTGCCTGGTTCTTGGCTGCTGACAGCTTGCTGGCCTCCCCCTGGTGAGGGCGTGTGTCCGGCTGCCCACCCACCCTAGCCCTGCAGCCCACCAGCCAGGGCCGTCAACACAGCAGATTCCTCACCGAGGGGGCGTGGGGACAGCTGACAGGGAAACTGAACCCTACCCTCCCTCACACCATCACACTTGCATGCGTGCACACGCCGCACATGTGATCACAGACACTCGGGAACGGTCATGTGAGGAGGATACACGTTTTCTTGGATGCAAAACACCTGGCCCACTACCTCTCAATCTTCCATCAAATTGGCAAGTGTCAGCCAAACGGCTCCGTGCCTAGCAGCGTGCACAGACACTTCTGGACCCGACAGGCACAGACATGCTGGGCTGCACACTCGCTCCATCTCTCAGCCTGCCTTGCACACAGACAGGCTCCCCGCTGGCCTCTTTGCCTCCGTCCCCCAGTGTGTGTGTCTCTCTGTCTCTGAGTGACTCCTAGTCTCTCTCTCTCTCCTTCCTCCTCTTTTCTCCCTGTCGTCTCTCAGAGTCTGTCTCTGTTTCCCATGTTCTCTCTTTGCTCTCTCTTCCTATCTTATTCTACATATATCTGCCTCTTTTTGTCTTTCTCTCTGTCCCTCTCTCCTCTCTCCGTCTCTCCCAGCTCTCTCTGTCACAGAACCCCCCCCCCCCGCCAGCACATCCTCCTTCGTCATCATTGTCCTCCCTCAGCCTCACTACTCAACATTTCTACACTTTGGCCTGGGCCTTGCTGTGGGTCCCGTAAAGCAGGGTGGGCAGCTCTCTGGGGTCACTAGTGTCCTCGTGGCCCATTGAGCACCTACTATGTGCCAGGCACTGTTCCAGGCACCCTGATGAAACCACAGTCTAGAAAAGGGGGGTAGACAATAAGCAAAAAACAAATATGATATCTTCTTGTAATAACCTTTAATGAAAAAGAATATAAAAATGAATATATGTATGTATATGCATGGCTGGGACATTGTGCTGTACACCAGAAATTGACCCATTGTGACTGACCATACCTTAATTAAAAAACAAACAAATATATAGTTACACCCGGGGATAAGCTCAGTGAAGGAGGCAAGAGCATGCCGCCATGGAGATTAAAAGGGAGGCTCCTTGGAGAGGAGGTGACTTTTGAGCCTCAAGACCATCCTTTCATCCTGGAAGTACCTCTTCTCCCAGTAGGGAGCTAGGATCGCACGCTCTACCTCATCGCAGACTGTGGGCACACTCATAGTGGGTTAGCAGTTATAAAAACTTCAACAGGACTGAAGTTGAGGACCTATGTGTGCCAAGCACCGCAATTTACCTTGATGTATTATCTCTTTTAATACACAGAACAAGCTAGAGGCAGATACTAATAAAATAAGACTTTTAAAGTTGGGAAAACTGAGGCTCAGAGAGGTTAAGTGGCTTGTTAATGTCACACAGCTTGTGGGACGCAGAAGCAGGATTTGTATGACTGCCGCCTCCCCCATGTTCATTCTCCCCGATTCTCCTTCTCCTTGGGAGCCATCTCTGGCCCCAGAAAAGAGGGAGCAGCCTGCACCTTGGTGGGGCAGGAGGAACTGGGAGAAGAAGAGATTTCTGACCCCCTTTCCAGAGTACCTGTCCCCATCAATTCCTCTGGACTGGGATCGTAGTCCTTCTCATCTTCTCCGCTGTGAACAGTGGGCTCCCCAGTTCCCCAAACGCTCCCAGCTGGCTGAGGACTCCAGCCCCCCCAACCCCCCAGGCCCCCCCACCCTGCAGGCACTCTGGGTAGAGTGGGGCCCTATCCCAGTTCCCCAGTTGCCATTGTCTTCCCCAGACAACCATTAGCATCTGTGCAATGCAATTACCCTTCAGCTCTCCTGGCCCTGGGCTGACGTGGAGGTCCCATCCCCGGTGATTTGGGGGAAAGGGGGGTTATTACAACTCACAAAACCTTAAATTAAGAATGAATAAAGGGAGCGTCGCATGCCACTTCTGAAAGGCTGCCAGCCCAGGCTAGGCTGGGTGACGGGTGTATTATACTCTGAGTCGATGGATGTGCGGATGGGGGTGAGGCAGGAGTTCGGCTGGCACCCACCCACGGCACAGGCCCAGGGCCTGCCCAGAGTCTCACCTGCTGGGTGTGGATAGTCAGGCCCCAAATAGCCCCTATGGCTGTAGGATCTGCAAAAGGCAGAAGGGGGACTTGATGTACACTGTAGTAGGAAGGAGGGGGAGGGTGTGATCAGAGTCTTCCTGGGGAAGTTGAAGTAGAGCCTGAGAGTTAAACAGAAGTTGGCCAGGTGCAGTGGAAAGGGCAGTGATCCAGGCAGTGGGACTGGCCTGTGCCAAGGTCCTGTGGTAGAGGGGCCATGACACATGCAGATAAAGAGCTAGAAAGATCGTGGAGACTAGAAATGGAGACTAGAATGGAGATGTGGGGTGACCCCAGAGAAGTCAGCAGGGTCCATTCCCTGATGAGCCTTCTTGGCCAGCATATGATTTGGGGTTTGACGGTAGGAGTGAGGAAGAGTGCAATGTAACCACGCTGCGTTTAAACAAGGGCTCTCTGGCCACTGTGCAGAGAACAGACTGGAGTTAGTGGGGGACTTTGGGGACCCTCCAGGGGGCCTATGCCATGCTCCAGGAGAGAGATGGTGGCCAAGTGGACTAGCTGGGTGGGGGCGATGGAGAGACATGGACCTCCTCCAGTGGTATTTGTGGAAGGACAGATTGGTGGTGGTGATGGAGGGGGTGAGGGAAACGTGCTGGATTCGGAGCACGTGCAGCTTGGGAAACCCAGATGGGCAGATGGGGCGGGGGCAGGTTGAAGGGTGGAGGGACAGAAAAGGTTTGGGTCTGGATATAAATGTCACAACTCACTGAGCCTCAGTTTCCTCAATCCATAAAGTACGTGCAAGGCCCGGCTCCCAGGTCGGAAGGTCAGAGCTGAGGGAACTCACTGGGGTGGGAGCCTCGGGGGACGGTGGGGGAACATGAGAAACACAGAAATCACCTCGAAGGTGCAAGTTGTTCTCACTCCACATGTCCAGGTGGGGCTGATGGAGGGGACTCAGGGGTGGGCAGGGGGTGGGCAGCATACAGAGCTTCAGGGCAGAAAGCTGTGACCCCGTCTGTGGGCTTGTCCTCTGCCTGCCATGAGCTTTCATTCCCTCGAGAGGGGTCCCTTGGCTCTGGTGCCCTTGGAAAAGAGAAAGGCCCATGGCCCACTCCTGGGAAAGGGGGTCCTCAGCC
This sequence comes from Camelus bactrianus, assembly GCF_048773025.1. Taxonomy (NCBI): domain Eukaryota; kingdom Metazoa; phylum Chordata; class Mammalia; order Artiodactyla; family Camelidae; genus Camelus; species Camelus bactrianus. Next base: position 72,289,793 of record NC_133551.1, on the reverse strand, counting down.
CAGGCTCAGCGGGGATCTAGGGAAGGTCGGATCAGACCCGCCCAACCACCAGCTAAGCAGCCAGGATCCAGGCTTTCTCCGTCTCCATCAGAGCCTGGAGTTGAAGCTGGGAGTCCTCAGGCCCCTTCCCTTCCAATCCCACACCCCCTCCTGTACCTCGGGCTGCACCCTGTGCCTCCCACAGCTCTAGGGTCCTTCCTCTTTAACACACATCTCCCAGGCTGGCAACTTGGCCCGGAGCCGGGAGAAGCAGCGACTTCAAGGTCAGTGGGGATGAGCTCATGGGAAGGGGAAAGATGGGGCTGAGATACCCCCACCACCCCCACAGGGACAGGGAGCAGAGAGGGCTCCCTCCTGTGACCCTGGGCTGCAGGCGAGTGGCGGGGAAGGAGAGAGCAGCCCCTTCCCCCAGCCAGGAGCCCTGGGCCTCTGCTCGTATATCTGTCCCTGGATAATGTATATCCAGCTTATGGAAAATATTCATAATGCTCCTTACACACTGGCCCCCTTCCATAGTGCGTGATCTAAAATTAAATCCATTTCAAATATACAGTAGATCGAGTCAAGCTAATATAAATGAAACATGATTAATAGGCAGAACACTGTCCTCCTTCGCAGGGACGAGGAGGCAGGACTGGGGCCACTCTACCTCTCCCTCCCCACAGCCCCTAGGCCCCCCCCACGGCCTCCACACCCCTGTCCTCATCCCCAGCTCCGCTCCTCCTGAAACTGAAATGTGGATTGACCTTAGAACTTGCCCAAACAGCACCAGGCCATTAGAGCAGAGCGGTTAAGAGAGTGGACTTTGGGCATCAGGACAGAGCCAAGACTTTGAGCACGCAACTTTGTCTCTCTGAGCCTCAGTTTTCTCATCTATACAATGGGATGTTAACAACTCCTGCCTTGTAGGGTTGTTGTGAGTGGTCAGTGAGATGATGACGCAGAAGTAGCCAGCACCCCAATAAAGACAACGAGGGTGTTAGGTTGCCCCCAGAGGTCTGCTCCATGGCCCCTACGGGAGTCAGGATCTGTACCCCCCACCAGCCCCCGATCAGCTGGCAGAACAAGGGCCAGCCAGAATTCCTGCCATTGCAGGGATACACTGGGTGGGTTATTTTTAGTTCGTTGGCAAGTGACAGTTACTGACCAAATGTTCCCACCACTGGGGACAGACTCTGCTAAGAGGGCACTTGTGTGCTGAGCACAGGGTGGGGATGTGTTTTTGGCCCGTCCCCAGGGGCTCCATGTGTGTCCCTGTTGCACACACATTTGGACACAGTGTCTGCGGCTGCTGGCGGAGCGGGGAGCAGAAGGGCCTGCATGGAGCGGGGCACATGCACGCCTGGCCTTTCTCTCCTTCCCAGTGGGGCACGTGGGTGCTCTCGCTGAGGACGCCGTTCAGCGTGGAACGATACACAATGTCACCCTTGGAGAGGAGTGTAGCTCTCAGCCCGCTGGCCAGCACTTCATGTTCCTCCCTCCAGGAAAGACCCAGGCTTCCACAGGCTGAGTGTGTCATGTGCGTGCCAGGTCATCGCCTTCCAGGCTGTCCTGCTCCAGGTGGGGGTGCCCCTTCCTACACGCCTGGGCCCCTGACTCTCAGTGTTCCTGAGTCCCCACACCATAACCCCCACTGCGGGTGATCTTCTGAACTTCCTTGTCTCTTTGCCCCAAAGGGGAAACCCCACCTTTTGCACAAGCCCCTGAGTCCCAGGGTATCTTCATTCAGCCATCCAGATAGGTGGGAAGGAGGCGAGCCCCACTGGGTGGGAGGGGGTGCCACTGGCTCTTTCCTTGTCATTGGCCATTTGCTGCCTGCTTCACCAGGCGTGTTTTGAGCATGTTTGCATAAAGTGGATGCAGGCTGCAATTCCGTGATGAATTCTATGAATACTAATCCGCTACTACCCTTGACCTTGGGGTCACTGAAAGATCAAAACCAAACCATTTAATATTTTCCTTTTGCAGATCAATAGAAGCATAAATTCCCCCTCAATGACAAGTATAATTTCAAACAGATCTATAGAAGCATGCGTGCATTTGCAGCCGCAGCAGACACTCGCTGCCTGCCGGCCTTTTGGGGAGCAGACGAGGAGTTTCTTGCCTTTTCTACCATTGAATTTCTTTTTGCCTTTTTTTTTATGGCTCTGAAATGCTATTTTCAGCAGCTGCTGTCATATAAATATCTCTTGTTTTTCTTCTCCTCTTTCCCTCCTGGTGAAAAGGGCAGGGGACCTATTGAAAATTCCGCTTTATCTCTTTCAGTCGGGTTCAAGTACAGGTCGAATAATCGATCCCTCCTCCTTTTCTTTTTTAAGTTTCCTGTCGTTCTTTTGGCCGGATCAGCAGCAGAGAGAAATCAGGAGGGCAGCTCTCTTTATGCAGATCCTCCCAGAGGTCTATATTCGCTGGGTCTGTGTGCGTGTTTGCGTGTGCTCACGCGCAACCTGTGATTGGGTGGGGTGTATGAGAGTGTGTGTGTGTGTGTGTGTGTGTGTGTGTATACCTTGGTGCACACCACCATAAACGCTCATGCTAGTTCAAATTCTCACCCAGAACTTGAGGAGGGAGGAAATAGAAAATTATCAAAGAGAAAAAGTTGAGGGCTGGCGCTGTCATCGTTAACCCCTGCAGCTCCCAGCCAGAGCTGGGGTGAGGCTGGGAATGTCTCCCAGCTGGCTTTCCACGCAGCAGCTTCGCGAAGCACCTCCTCAAGGCTTCTGAGTCTTTTTATGAATACAACTCTGAGAAGGGGGAGAAGATGTAAAAAGAAGAGGGGTGGAGAACAAAACAAAACTGGAGGCGGAGGGGAAAAAAGCAAAAGGAAAAGAAAGAGAATTAAACCATTAATCTGCCCAGATTTTCCACTTCACAGAGTCATCAGTTTGGAAGTGACTGAAATAAAGTGCAAGGCACGAATGCCACCACCTCCTCCTTCCAGTTCACGCTTCTTATTTACAGAAAAACGGGGAGCCGGGGAGGGGTGGCTTCTCTGTCCCCCACCAAGGCCCCCAGTGTCCGCTCCAGAGAAGGACAGGGACCCCAGCCCTCAGCCGCAGCTGCCCGATGCCTTGACACCCGGGCGACTGCCGCCCTGAGCTGGAGGTGCAAAGCCAAGATGATTTAATTTATAGAAAGGACAAGGATGTCGTGTAGCAGATTTAATCATCGGAGAGTTTAAAAAAAAATAAGGACCGGGCTAATGTCGTAATTTACATTTCAGGCTAATAAAGAGAGAAAGACAGAAAAGGAAAGGCCCATAGCCTGCGAGAGGGAGTGAGGAGGGGAGACCGGCCAGGGGGCCAAGGGAGCCCAGTAGATTTGCCTGAAACACCAATAAATTTAAAAACAAACCCAGAAAGCTAAAGACAGCCCCTGGAAAGTGCTGGGAAAATGGACCATCGATTTTAGACTTGATCTGCATTTTGTATTTTAATAATGCTCTCTCTGTCTTTTCTTTTTCTCTCTCTCCCTCTCTCTCTCTTTTGCAAAATATAAAAGCTGATCTGATAAATATTAATTTGAACCATCATAATGTATTTGAAAATTCCAGCTAAAATGTCACCACATGGAACATTAATGTAATATTTCAAGGCCCTGAGAGCAATACTCATATTGATTGCATTTATTTCACTCTAGGGAGGAGAGATAATTCTTCAATGTGGGACACATCTGGGAGCCAAGGAGGCAGGGGCTGAGGGGAGAAATGCGAAATTATATATGGTCATAAAAAATACAAAACAGAAAATCCTCCCCAAAACTCTCCCCTCTCCCGTGGCGCCCCACACCCAAACTTGGCTTTGTAATTTCTCAGCAGGGCGTGGGGCATGGGAGGCAGAAGCTCGTGAGCCTTTGGGCAAAAGGCAAAAGCTCCAGAGTCTGCCTCTGGGGCGGTGGTTGCAGTATTCAGCTGCCTCTCCCTGGGCCCCACTGCGTGGGCCCTGCCTCCGGGTATTCGCTGCCTCCTGGGAAGGCATCGGGGCCCAGCTGGGGATGGACAGACAGAGGGACTGGCCCAGCTGGGGCCCCCCCAGAGCTGCGGGGTGAAAGTTGGTGAATGCACAAGAGCTGTGAGGTCCTGGGAGGGGAGAGAAAAAGAGGAAAAGAGAGGAGGGGGAAGGAGGGGAGGGGAGGGCAGGGAAGGGGGGAGGGGGAGAGGAGTGGAAATAGAAAAAAGAAAGAAAAAGAGGAAAGATGCCAAAACAGAGAAAGAGGAAAGAAGGAAAGAGAGAGACAGAGACAGGCATGAGTGAGAAAGGAGGGAGCGGGGACAAGGAGTAAAGGAGCAAAGTGGGGAGGAAGAGTGAGTGGGGAGGGGGAGGGCAAGGAAAGGTGGAGGGGGGCTCGGGCAGTCTGGAGTCCCAGTTCCTCTCACTGTCATTAAGGGTATTGATGTGCTCAGGCGTCAACGAGTCTTTGCACAAGTGAAAGGAAATCCGATGCTGGTGATGACCCCGAGCCCACGCCCTCCTTGCCCCCTGCCGGCCTGGAGCAGAGATCTGGAGGCCGAGGTGGGGAGGAGGGCAGTGGTGAGACCCCCCCATCCAGAGCTGAGATGGAGGCTCCGTGACTCCAAGCTTCCCCAGCCCAGGGCCCGTGCAGAGATGTGGAGGGGGCCCCTGGAATCTGCTCTTTTCAACACCGGTGCTCAGGGTTGGGCTGGCTGCCTGGCCTCTTACCTCTGCCTTTGGTACCTGCAGCTCAGACGCAGACTGAGCAGGGATGCCCTCTGGACTGAGCCCTCAGCTGGAAATGGAGACTCATCTTCCTCCTTGCTTCTTGGGGTGTAGGGGGTTGACCTTTATAACACCCCTAAGAGGCCAGGGGAGGGGCAAGGAGAGGCCCTAGAGGCCCAGGGACTGGCCAAGGTCAGGCGCATCCTTGCCATTCTTCAGCTCTCTGCACAAATGTCACCTTCTCACAGAATCCCTCCCTGGCCACTTAGCCCCGGACACTCCCTATCACGTCCGCGTGTTTTGTTTCAAGCAGAGCACTTGTCACTAACTGGAATTATCTTCATTATGCATTTACATGCTTTTTCTCTCTCTTCCCCCCACTTGGAGATTAAGTTTTTAAAGACAAGAACCTTGCCTACCGTGTTCAGCATTACATCCCCTACACCTGGAACGGAGCAGATGCTCCTAGGCGTTAGTTGACATGATCCAAGGATGGATGGACGCACGGAAGGACGGACGGATGGACAGACGGACGCTAAAGGCCCTGCCCTTAACGCTAATCACCCTCCTTCCCGGCCTGAGCCCCCTTTGGGCCTTGTGACCCAGCATCGCCCCCACCCCCGGACCCCTCCCAGCCCCAGCTCCCGCTGCCGCCCGCCGCCTGCCGCCAAGGCTGCGCACCCCCGCCTCCCCTGAGCCGTCACTCGCGGAGCTGCCACAATATTGTGAAGGCTCCGCGCTCCCGCTCCTCCGCGCAGCCCGCAGCCCGCGCGGGGAAAGCGAGGGAGGCGGCGGGCGGGCGGCTCGGCGATGAATAATGCATGACCAAGGCGCCCCCTACCGGCGGCCGCGGGCTCCGCGGGGACACGGCCCCGCCGCGCCCCGGGGACCAGATGGACAGGGCAGGCCTGACTTCCCTGCCCAGGGTGTCCCAGGAGGAAACTTCCCGCCCCTGTCCTCCCACCCGCATCCAGCCGCCCAGCCCTTGTCCTCTCCGGGCCACTGTCCCTCCCTTCATATCTGGGGAGCAGCCTCCACCCACCCTAAGACTGAGGACCACGTTTGCTGCGTTTGGGGCGATGGGGGAGGCTACACAGAACCGGGAGCAGGCCTATGTGGCCTCTAGGGATCCGGATCCCCGGTGGGAATGGGATGGGGAAACGCACTCCCTCTCACCCCGGAGCTTCTACGCCAGGGTTTGGGCTGGGCCGGGAGTGCAGCCTCAGGGAAGGACCAGCTGGAAGGCAGGGGAGAAAAGAGAATGCGACCTAATCCGCTTATAAAAATCAGTGCAAATTATTTGGTGACATTTTTGTGTCTATAGCTCATGGTAAATATCTAAATATATAATTATCTGATTAAGTTAACATTATCAAAAAATTAGTGCAAATAATATCATAAGTGTTTCCAAGTTTCTGTAGAACATTTAGAACATTGAGATACTTTTTTTTTTTAGTTAAAATAAAATACAGGAAAGCCTACTCTGTATACGTGGGTGTCTGTCATTTTAGGATAAAGGTTCTGAAAGTGTCTTCTGGTGAGGTGGGGGGTGGGGCTCCCTTCTGGGAGGAATGGACCTTCTTGGCTGCCCTCCACCTGGAGATGCCAGGTGACAGAGGGCAGGGGCAAGGGCGATAGCCAGGAGCAGGCCCCCACCAGTCCTGGAGTGTGCCCAAGATGGCTGTGCTCTTGGGGTCCACTGCCATGACTGCCTGTTCCTCAGCCCACTACGTCCTAACAGGCAGGTGATGAGAAGGGAGCCATAGGTCTCTGCTGAGCTTGAGTGGCTGCTTTATTCCCAATCACGCAGGCTCCTGAGGAGCAAGGCCTCAACAGCCTCTCCTCCTTGAAAACAGACTCTGTTGACACCACCCTACTCCCCCAGGGATTCCTTCTGTCACCTGACCCACTGCCCAGCCTTAATAAGCCAGAAAGGAGGGACGATCATTTCAGAGGCTGGGACCTCGGGCCTCTGGGAAGTGTCTCTGGCCCATCTGTTGAGCACCTGCTACAAGACTGACACGTGTTAGAATATCTAGTCCCAGAAATGCCCTGCGAATGAGGACTGTTAGCCCCATGTTACAGATGTGGAAACTGTGGCTCAGAGAAGTACAGTCATGGGCCCAAGATCACACAGCTCAGATCTGAACTCAGCCTTACACTCTCCAGAGCCTGAGGCACGGATGGGCCAAGAGGCCCTGAACAGGGAGGAGAAACTCCAGCCTCCTGCCCAGACAGTTATCTTGTGTCCTGGACCCCATCCCCAAGAGTTCAGACTTAATCCTGAGCTGGATTGCAAGTCCTCCCTGTGGAACCCACTACAAATGGGTTGCAAACTTAAGTTTCCTGGGGACCAGCTTGCATCACCACACATAGGAAGGAGGCCCATTTTTCCATGGAATGTGTGCTGAGGGAGGGGCGGGTCTCCTGGCCTTTTTAGGAACCCAGAGATGGGTATTCAACTTAGCCTGGAGCCAAGAGAGCTTCCTGGAGGAGGGAACATTTTTTCCAGCAGAACCTCAAGGCAGAGACTCAATTTTCTGCCCTGGGGCCCAGAGGGACATCACCCCCTACTGTCCCCCATTCTCCAAAGCTCCTTCTGGCTGTAATAACTAATATTAAATTGCTGGGCTGGGCCAGCAGCTCTGTCCCCTCCACCATCCTGGACTCCAGGACAACTGTCCTCCCATCCAGACTTGTCCTGCCCCTGGCAGTGCTGGGGTGGGGGTGCAGGTAGTGAGGAGAAAAGGCAGTTCTGGGCCTAGGACCTGAGGGACTGCCTGAGCTTAGCCGGCAAGAAGTTCTCAAAGCTTCCAGAATGGCTGGAGAGCTTGCTTTAAATATAGACACAGGTTTCATTCACACCTCCTGACTCAGAGTACTCAGGCAAGGATTTGAACTTCTGCATTTTCAAGCAAGCACCCCAGGGCCTCCTCATGAGACCAGTGGACTTGGCTGGGGACCCATTCCCTGCTCTGCGCTGAGCTAGTTGTCACCTCTCCCTTCTTCAGGGGAGCCTCCCCCAGAGACTTCCTGTGGCCATGAGCTCCAGGGAGCATCCCTGTTGCCACAGTCTTCCTTGTGTCTCCGTCCTTAATCATCCCTCCCTGCCTGGTTCTGCGACGCCAAGGAAAGGGGTGAAGAAGAGGAGACCGCCTCCCCAGGGATGTCCTCCCTACCTCTGCAAGTTCCACCCTGCAGAAACTCCCCACCTCTGTTCCCTGGAGAGCATGGGGGAGCATGGGGGCTCCTCTGTGACTGAATCTGTGACCTCCCATTCATTCATATGCATGGATCAAATTTTGGAAATGTAATTAATTACCTGTTGTTGTGTCTGCTTTAATTATTGTCATGTTTTCTACGCACTTTGCACAATTTAATAAACAATTGGGGAAACAAGATCTTCATGGCGGCCAGGGCTGGGGAGAAGCTGGGCTCTGCCCCCAGCCCTGGGAAGCCCTTTTCACCTGTCATTCATGATCACATCCATTCATTCTTTCACTTGCTTGTTCATTCATTCGCTAGTCAATCTGTCATTGATTCATTCACTCAGTCCCTCATTCATTCATATATTTATTTACTAATTCATTCATTCATTCATTCATTTATCCAGTGAATATGTATTAGCAAAGCCATGTGTCAGGCTCCAGGAGAGGTGCCAGGAAGCTCATGGTAAATAAAACAAGAAGATCCCTACCTTTCAAGAGCTAAAAATCTGGTGGGAGGAGACAATGAACAAATACATGCAATGAACACAAATAGAGCCAGGATGATCAGGGAGGACTTCTTGGAGGAGGCAACAGTTAAACCCACTCCCTGGTTTATTCATTTGTTTATTCATCCATTTGGGCAGAGCAGGCTCTGTTTCTGGGGAGAGCAAGAGATAGATGGTCCAGGTCTGAGCCAAGATGGAGGGGGAGGGACAACTGGCAGCCAAACTGTTACAACACAGTGGGAAACGTGGTGGTGGAGGTAGGAAGCAAGTGGGCGTACGGAAGCAGGAGAAAGAGCCAGGGAAGGTTTTCTTTGGGAGGAGGCACAGAGTGGGTCTTCCAGGACCCGCAGAAGGTGAGTAATCGGAGCCTCAAGAGGACAGTCTCAGGGACCATGCACAGCGCCTTTGCAGGATGGACCAAGCAAGGTCTGGTGGCAGTGGCAAGGAGGGAGAGGAGGAAGAGGGGGTCTGGTGACTAAGGCCTCCTGGTTCCCAAACCCCAGGCTGACAAATTCTTGCTTGGAGTCAGAGGGGGCTTTGGTAAGGCTGGTGAAAGAGCAGTTTATCAGCCAGAGAAGGGCTTTCTAAGCGAGCCCTGCACAAGCAGAGGTCTGGGGGCAGGAAGGAGCTGGCCTGCTGGTGTGGGGGGCGGGGGGGATGGCAGCGGTTGGAGCCTAGCTTTGTGGCCGAAGCTGGATCCTTAGGCCCAGGAGGTGGGGAACAAGGCGGCTGGATCACAGGGGGCTGCAGAGGGCAGTGCTGAGGAGGATCCTGAGCAAAATCCTGACAGTAATCAGGAGACAAGGATGGTCTTCAAGCTGGGGAGGCATCTGTCAGAGCTGAGTATCCATGTTTGTGTTTGAACACCAGCTGCGGGCCGGGAATATGGCCATAAGTAAGACATGGCTTCAGCCCGTGCTGAGGCAATGACTCCCAGGGGGGCCGATCGGGTAGTAAAAGTGCCATTATGGTGACCATCCTAGGTACCCAGGAGCCCAGAAGAGCGGGTTAGGCTCAGGAAAGAAAAATTAAAAGCTAGTAACACCTGGTATTTATCAAGTCCTTCCTCCACGCCAGGTGCCTCCCATTTGTTACCCCTTTAATAATAATAATCATCGGAGCAGCAGCAGTGGTAGTAAGTAACACTTATTTTGTGCCAGCTTCTTTCTGTTCTAGGTGCTTTTACCCATATTAATTCCTTTAATCTTCACAACAACTCTATGAGGTGGAGAATATTATCATTATCCCCATTTGACAGATAAGGACATGGAGGCTCAGAAGCTGAGTGACTTCCCCCAGGAATAAGTAGCTGAGTTGGGATATGAACGCAGACCCCTCCCAGTTCCCCAGCCCATGCTGGTTTCTTCCTGCCCCCTATTCCATCAAGGCATGAGCTGGGGGCTGAGGGGCCGCAGGCGTGGCTGGCCCTGGGCATCAGTGATGAGCCGATGGCCGGGTCCTCTCCCCTCCGGCAGCCCCGAGCTGCTGCATTCTTCTGCCGAATGAGGCTGGTGTTTTATGAACCCAGAACCGCAGCAAGATTCTCCTATTAATTTATTGGTATTGCTAATTAAACATCATATTCGCAAATGTAAATTTCCTAATGGCCTCCTTTCCATTTCCGAAGTTCCCTAAAAGAGCTCTCTTGTTACGGTTGTCAATTGAAACCAATTAAATCTCACCGGAGGGGTGGGCTGTGGCTGGCTCAGGGTCACTGAGGGGATCTGGGGCCTCTGGACAGGGTCTAGCTGAGGCCCTTGTTGACCACAGAGGAGAACTGGGCTCAGGGAACACTGAGGAGAAGGAGGCAGAGTAGGCCCAGTCCCAAGCTCTTGGGGGTCAGCTACCTTCTCCCTGACCGCCCTAGTCAACGCTGGGTTTTCCTCTCGCCCCTGACGTGGATGCTGGCCTGGGCCTATAGCTTTTTGCAAGGCTGAGTCAGGGAGGCCAGGACTAGGATGAGGAGTGATGGGGGAGGTGGAGGGAAGGGAGAATCTAATGGGAGGATCCAAGAAGGAGCAAATGCCAGGGCTTGGAGGAAACTTGGAGACTTTTCCAGTCAAACCCCTCGTTTGAAAAATGAGGAAACTGAGACACCGAGGAGGAAGTGGCCTGCCCAAGGCCACAGTCAGTAAGTGAAGGAGCTGGGACTTAAACAGAGGTCTGCCTCTAATCCCTTTGGGAATCTGATGAGCTATGTGCCCTCACGCCAGAAAAATGTACGCAGGGATTACATAATTGCTCTGTACCATGGCAACCCCCTACCCCAATTCAGTCACCCAGCATGTTTAAAAGCAACAGCTCTTGGAACCCCACATCCAGCAAGCTCTCTGCCTCTCTGGACCTCAGTCTCCCCATCAGTGAAATGGAGCAGCAGCCTCTCCCTCCCACGGCTGCTGGGAGGGTTATTTGACAATGCACGTGCTCAGTACCAGGATGGACCTCATCATGTCGGAGCCCAGTGGGAAGAGGGCTCTGGCTGGTGCTGGCCTGGGCTGCAAGTGGATCCAGGGAGGTTGGGAGCAGGTGGGGCCACACAGGCCTGAGGCTGAGTCTCCTGTTTGGAATAATGGTCCCCACTCAGTGCAGTGCTGAGACATCACATACATCATCTCTGTAATTCCCCGAGCTGATATGGTAGGTGCTGTCTTTGCTTCCTTTACAGATGGGGACACTGAGGCTGGGGAAGTCCAGGACATGCCTGGACTGGGGTTCCCTAGGGGAAGGGCTCTCTGACTCCAGAGTCTGAGTTCATAACTGCTCTGCCTTGGCTGAGAAGCGGTGTGAAATGTAAGAACCATCAGGGAAACAGCCTCCAGGATTTTTGGTCCCTGTTCTGCAGCTTCTTTGCTGGGAAGTCTTGAGCATGTCCCCTATGCAGTCAGGGACTAAGGACCCATGTGAAATATATCAGAGAGGACTGATGGTCTCTGCAGGCCGGTCAGAGACACCGGAGTGCACGATGCAATCAGCACCGGCCATCCTACTCCAGCAACTGCAGCCCCTAGTATCCCCTCTCGACATCCCTAAGCACAGCCTCTGGAGAGAAGGGCAGAAAAGGGAACCTGCTGGGGAAACTGAGCCAAAGGGCCTAGGCATTGGCAAGGACCTGGAGGATGCAGAAGATGCCTTCTCTTGCCTTTGTCCCTGGTACCTGGGGAGCAGGGCTGGCAAGGAAGGGGATAAGTGAGGGGCGTCTCCCAGATGCCAGGAAGCATCCACCTCGCCCCAGCATCCCGTGGCCTACGCGGCTTTTGTGTGTCAGTATCTTTAGGGGACCAGTGGGTAATCTGAGTGTTTTGGTTGCTGCTTGGGAATCTCCATTAGGGAAAGTTTTAAAAATACACTCTATTGTTGTTTATTATTAATGGTAATGACACAGGGAGCGAGGCTGTTCATCAGCTCCCTGTTGTCCTGGGCTCTAATGTGGAAGTGGGTGGAGCAGCCGGGACCAAGAGCCCTGCACGGAGCATGAGCTGAGCTTAGGGCACGGGACGGCCCCTGAAGTGTCCAGATTATTTTTTTTAATGTTTTAATTGCGGTAAAATACACGGAACATAAAAATTTAACACCATAAGCCTTTTAAAGTGTGCAATTCCATGGCATTAAGTACATTCACAATGTTATACAGCTGTCTAGTTCCAAAAATTTTTTATCACCCCAAAAAGAAACTTCACACCCGTTAAGCAGTCACTCCCCATGTTCCCATCCCCCTGGCAACTGCTAATCTGCCTTCTGTCTCAATGGATTTGCCTTTTCTGGATTTGCCTACTCTGTACTTGTTAAACACCAGCTCCTGATTCCCCCTGCCCCCAACCCCTGGTGACCACTAGTCTACTTCTGTGTCTAAGACTTTGTCTATTCCAGATTCCTCATATAAATGGAAACATGCACCTTCTGGCCTTTTGTGTCTGGCTTCTTTCACTGAGTATCATGTTTTCAGAGTTCATCCATGTTGTGACATGTACCAATGCTTCATTCAGTTTTATGGCCGAATAATATTCCATTGCATGGGTAGACCACATTTGTTTGTTTGTTTGTTTGTTTGGGGGGCAGGTAACTAGGGGTTTATTTATATATTTATTTATTTATTTATTTACTTTTTAATGGAGGTGCTGGGGATTGAACCCAGGACCTCGGGCATGTAAGCATGCACTCTACCACTGAGCTATGCCCCCACCCCTGACCCCATTTCGTTTATCCATCATTCATTGATGGACTTTTGGGTTGTTGCCACCTTTTAGCTACCATGAATAGCGTCCAGATTCTCAGCACACAATTACCTGTGTTCTGAGTAGGAAGAAGTCTTGATTCTGGTATGCAGATGTCCTGAGAGCAGATAAAAGGTTATCCTTTTATAGTGTACATGAGGGTGTCCAGGCTTCAAAACCCCAGCTTAGGGCTCCAAAGGACCACCTAGGTGCTCTCATTAAGTAGGTGAGCTCCACAGGGCCCAGGCCCGAGCCCCAGGGATACAATCTGCAGCTGGAAAGGGTGCAGATTCCCTGAGGTCGGGGAAGACTGGCTGGGGGTACCCCTTAGGCACGTGACCCTGTGGGACAGTAGGGGCCAGATGAAATGACTTTCTGAGAGCCCCTCGGAGGCTAGCACACAGGCAAAGTCTCTGCCCACTTGGCAGCATAGATCATGGAACACAGAATGTCAGAGAGGCACAAGGCCTTGCTGTTGTCCAGTTCAAGTGCCCACCCAGGGCATTTCAGAGCTGCGGAAACTGAAGCCAGAGGAGAAGAGAGCTCTTAATGGTGTCACCAACACCTTCAGCTACCACTGACTGGCACTTCCCAGTATGAGCTCCCTTAAACCACACTCTTAGTGAGGGGTGTTCTGATGTTATTCCCATTTTACAGATGGATACATGAAAGCCCAAAGAAGTGAACCCCTGTCTGAAATATAGGGAAGGGACAGAAGTTCTCAGGTGTCCCCAAAGGAAGCCAGAGGTTTTCCAGCTAAACCCATTCCACTGTGGCCAGAGGCAATTGTCCTCAAGGTTGGCACCAAGTTATCCTCTCCCAGGGTGCTCAGCGCCCTGCACCCTCCTGCTGGCATCTCTGTCCCACAGCCTACCTTCAAGCCAGAAGCTGGACTTCTTGGGAGGTGGCATAAATAATGGCCACCTCATAAGCAGAGCACGGACTTGAGTGCAAATCCCAATTCTACTCCTTGGAAACTTACTTTATCCCACTGAGCCTCAGTGCACCCATCTGTAAAATGGGGAGTCTTTCCGACACCCACTGCAGAGGGCTGCTTTAAGAGTTAACTAAGTTGATGTATCCATGAGGCTTGCACAGAGCATGGCACACTGAGTGCTCCAAAAATGTAGCCCAAACAAACAGACCTGGCTTCCCACCAAGCCCCGCTGGGAAGAGCTGGACAGAAGATCATCCATTGGAAGGGAGATCAGGGAGCCTGGTGCTTCCCCCTGGGATTCGTCACTGAGAAGGAGCAGCACTCACGGTCCCCACGGGATAATCAGAGAGGACACCACCTTAATTCCACCTCCATCAGACCTCTGCCAGAGACATGACCCTTTCACCTCATCAATATTCAAGAGCTTAACAAAAAAAGCTATAACTAGGGAAGTCAGAAATAATGGAATGCAGTATTGATTATTTTATGGTGCGATTAGGGGTAATTACATCTCTCAAATTTTATTTTAATGTTACTTTCTACTACTTTTAGCCTTTTAAAATTATCCCAAACATCCCCATTTAATGGAACACACATGCCTTCAATTTCAATGTGAAATACTTTTTTTCTGCTAAAGTGTGACCTCAATATATTTGAAAACATAAATTACACCATGTATAAACCATAAAAAATGAATGATGAATTTAATTCTGGTGAAGCGTGAGGGATTGAGGAGGCAGGCGGGCGGAGGTGCTGTTTATCCAGTGCAGAGGGGACAGTCGGAGGCAGGAGAGGGCAGTGGGGGCCAGAGAGGGTGCCTGACCTTCAGGGGCACCGGATCAGGACTCAGAGCTCTCAAGGACACAGGCCAGGTAGGGACGTGGAGGCTGTGCCTGCCCCAGTGCCCTCCCTGCCTTCGAGTGAGTGTGTGGCCACTTCCTCTGCCCACCTTCCCTAGGGAGGGAGTTTCCAAAGCACATGCAGTTATATGGTCTGGCTAGAGCCTCCCAGCCTAACTCTGTCCATCATAGGAAGTGTGGGGTGGTCGCTAATGTGCTGTTGCTCCAGCTTATCTGTTCCATTATACAGATGAGCAGACTAAGGCTGAAGGAACTCACCTAAAGTATCTTGGGGAACAAATGCTGGGGTTCTGGGTGCTGGCTGCAAAGCCAGAATTGAGACTCTGCAACCCAAGGGCTTCTGGCTGTCAGGGAAGACCCTGTAGTAACTGCATCCCCGAGGACATCAGGGCAGTGAGCAGAGTGGTTGAGGACACAGGCTTTGGGTTCAGATAGTCCTGGGTCCAAATCCTGGCCCCTGTATAGTGCTATGAGGACTCTCTACCACTGTAAAGCCCCTAGGAGGTTACTTCTGTTCCTCCCTTGCCGGGAGTCTATGGTGGGGTTGGAGTGGGGGGCTTTGGGCCCAGGGATGGGGGTTTTCAAAATGTGGGTAGGGATTTCTCTTGAGCCCTCAGGGCACAGCCTCCAAGCCTTACTTCCGGGTCTTCCGGGTTCCTGAACACTCCCCTTCCCCTGTCCTCCAGGTGACTGGCAGCTCATTATTTGGGGACCCTCCTGCCACCTTCACTACATTGTGAGCCCCCTGGAGGGCAGGGGCCAGCTCTCCTTGTTGGTCATTGTGTCTTCAGCAACAGCACGTTGTGGGACCTCTGCATGAATGAAATGCAGAAAACAGCATGAATGAAATGCTCCGGTCAACTGGCTGATTTCAATGGCCAGTTCTCAGCCTTCCTTAGTCCATCAGTGGCATTCGCCACACTGAGCCCCCTCCTCCCCAGAACGCTCTCTTGCCTTGGCTTCCTGGCTCCCACATTCCCTCCGACCTCCTTGGTTGCTCCTTCTCGAGTCCCGTGGGATTCCTCGCGTCCTCTTCTTCACCTTGGAGGGCTAAGGGCCCATCCTCAGGGCTCGCCTCTCCCACAGTCGCTCCCAGGGTGACCCTATCCTGCGCACACGTTAACGTCCACCTAGACCCGCACTGTCCAATAGGAACAGCACGCAAGCTTCTTAGGCAATTTAAAAAAAAATTTGGTAGCTGCATTTTTGAAAAGTGAAAAGAAAAAAAAGGAAGGTAAATATTGTACTTTATCTAACCAAATATACTCCAAATCTTGTCATTATCATTTCAACTTCTTCTTAATATAAAATATCATTGATCACCTATTTTCCTTTTTTAAAATCCTAAGCCTGTGAAATCCGCTGTGTATTTTACATGTATAGCACATCTCAATTGGACTAGCTGCATTTCAAGTGCACGTGTGGCTCCTGGCTACAGCGTGGAGCAGGAGATGTTTTTATACTAACCATTTCCAATATGCATGTCCAGCCTAAATCTACTTCTCAGTGGTGGACACTGACTCCTGCTCAATGTCTTCGTCTGAACATCTGAGAGGCATCTCAAACTCCAAACGCCCAAAGCTGAGTGCCTGTTCTCCTCCACACCTGCTCTACCCACAGCCTTCCTGCCTCTATTAATGGCAGCTGCAGCCTTCCAAGGCTCAGGTCAAAACCCTTGAAGTGACCCTTGACTCTTCTTCCCTGCCAACCCCTGCTCCACCCATCCACTATCAGCAAATCCTCTCCCTTCTGTCTTCAAAATACACCCAGAATCTGGCTACTTCCCACTTCCTCTACTGCTGCCACCTGGCCCAAACTACCAACACCTCTCACCTGGATAACTGCCTCCCAAGCCCACTCTTGCCCTGGACCCTACAATCTATGTTCCATCCAGATCCCAGAGCAGTCCAGTTAAAACATAAGTAAGTTCCTGTCACCCTTCTGCTCATAACCCTTCAATACCTCCCATCTCCCTCAGGGTGAAAGTTCAAGCCCATAAACCTCGAAACACATAAGCATGTTCCTGCCTCAGGACCTTTGCACTGTCTGTTCCCTTGGCCCATATGGCCCTTCTTATAGATATCTACAAGGCCAATGTTCTCATCTCCTTCAATTTTTTGCTGAAATATCACCTTTTCATTGGAATCTTTCTTGACCTTTCTATTTAAAATTGCCATTTCTTTCTCCATCCTCCCTTTAACCCTCTTTAATTCTCTCCTTTATTTCTCATATGTATAATTCACTCATTTATTTTATTGATTGACTGCCTCTCCCACCAGAATGTCATCTCTACAAAGCCAGGAATTTTTGTCCTTTTGTCTGTTTTGTTTACTACTCCGCCCCAGCGCCGTCCACATGCATGGTGCCTGGTCTGTGTTAGGCATTCATAAATATTTGATGAAGAAATGAATAAACATTTACTACCAAATGGATAGCCATTTGAACCAAGACCATTTATCGAATTCCGTTTATTTGAAATGTCACCATAATCATAAACTAAATTTTCATATAAACATGAATCTGTTTCTTTCTGTTGATTGATTTATCTAATCTCATTCCAATACTACACTGTTTTAATTACTATAACTCTATAAGATATTTTGCCAACTGTTAGGGCTATTCACCTTTGACCTTTTTTTCCAATATTATTCACATTTTATTTATATGAACTCTACAAGTGGACTATCACACTTGGTGAAAATTTGTCAAGAACTTCATTGAGATGGCATTAGATACAGTAATTCATTTAAGAATTAATTTTATTTCAATATTTTCATCACATCCAAAATATATCTCTCCATTTTTTAACTTAAAAATACTAGAGGAAAATATTTTCACAATTTTCAGTAGCAAAAACAAGACATGAAACCCAGGAGACAAAAAGGAAAAGGGTTGCAATCAAAATTTAACATTTCTATGTCACAAAAGATCACCAGCAGGCTGGGAGAAAAATGACCCATATCCAGAATATATAAAAATAGTCCATTAGAAAAATGGACAAAAGATATAAACAGACATTTCACAGGAGATGAAATTAAAATGGCCAATAACCATATTTTTTAAAGTTCACACTCAGTGATCAGGCAAATGAAAATTAAAACAATGGAATTTTTTTTTTTTGTTTTTTGCTTGACAAATTGGCAAAAATTAAGGAGAGTGATAATATCAAGAGTTGATAAAGATGTAATGAGGGCACATTCACACAATGCTGGTGAAGGCGATTGTGAGTCAAATTTTGGGAGAACAATTTGTTAACATCTATTGAAATAAAAAAATGTTTCACCCAGCAATTCCACTTCTAGGGCTTTCTTTACCAAAAAGACTCACCTGGATGCACAAAGATGCGTGTGAGGATGTTTATTACCTTGCTTTGTAACAGAAAACATTTCTGAAAAAAACATGAATGTCCATCAATCAGAGATTGGACAAAAACTGATAGTGCAGCCAAACTGTGAAACCTTGAATAGGTACTTCAAAACAGTGAAGTAGATCTATAAAAATCTACAAAGATCACAGAAAGAGCTCCATAGCACACTGTCAAGTACAAAGAAACAAGTCAGAACAACAAATGTAGTGTGATTTACATAAAAGATAATTAAGATACTTGAAAAATTGGCAAAGGGTTTGAACAGACATTTCTCCAAAGAAGATATACTAATGTCCAAAAAGCACGTGAAAAAGTGCTCAACATCATTAGCCATTAGGGAAATTCAAATCACCATCACAAGATAACCACTTCGCACACACTAAGAAAGCTATAATCAAAAGGACAGACGATAGCAAGTGTTGGTGAAGATGTGGAGAAATTGGAGACTTCATACATTGCTGGGGGGGGAAGGCTATAACAAGGTGCAACCACTTGGGGAAAGAGTCTAGCAGTTCCTCAAAAGGTTAAACACAGAGCTACCATATGACCCAGAAGTTCCACTCTAAGTATATACCCAAGAGAAATGAAAACATAGGTCCACACAAAAACTTGTACACAAATGAATGTAACAGCATTATTCATTATGGCCAAAAAATAGAAACCCAAATGTCCACTAACTGCTGAATGGATAAATAAAATATAGTGTATCCATATAATGGAATACTATTGAGCAATATAAAGGAATGAAATACTACAGATGCATGCCACGGCAAGGATGAACCTTGAACACATTACACTTAAGTGCAAAAGCCGTACACAAGAGACCACCTATTGTATGGCTCCATTTATATGAAATACCCAGAACAGGCAAATCCACAGAGATAGAAAAATTAGCGGTTGTTTCGGGCTGGGGAAATTGAGGGGAATGGAGAGAGGCTGCTAGTAGGTAGAAAGCTTCTTCCAGAGAAGAAAAGTGTTCCAAAATTGGTGCGGTGATGGTTGCACAACTGAATACACTAAAAACCGCTGAATTGGACACTTTAAGTGGGTGAACTGTATGGTATGTAAATTATACCCCAATAAAGCTGTTTTTTTTTTAAAAAAAAATCATTAAGATGCTTGCATTTGGTGCTTTCTCACTATTTAATCATAATCGAGTGCGTGGACTCTTGCCCACAATCCAATCCACAGCCTGTATCAGCCTCCTTTAAAATCATGGTGAACAATCCATGATGAACAAAATACCAACATTTTAAGTAAAACAGGACCTTATTCCTGATTTTTCATCCGCCATAGGCTTCAATAGGGCTCAGTTCAGCAGTTACTGATCTCGTCTTTAAAATGTTGATAGTTTGTCCATCACTGATTTTTTTGCATTAATTTTGCTTTTTTAAAACTATTGTATTAAAGTATTATTTATCTTGGTTTCTGGAAGTTTTTGGTGCTCCTTAAGTTTTGCATCCGAGTGCTTCAGTCGCCCCACCCTAGTCTGGGCCCTGGGTCACAAGACTATTACCCCTGGCCTTGGCCTTGTCCCCAAAGGAGCCACCTGGGACTCCCAGGCTCCAAAGGGCTAGGAAGGGGAACTTGGTGGCGAGAGGCTGCAAAGCCACTGCCCCGGGCTGTGGACAGAGGCCACCGCCTCCCGCCTGGGGCAGTTGACTGGTCGTCCCCAAGACCAGGATAGCAAGAGACAGAGACCACAGAGAGATGCGAGATGTAAGGGGAACCAGAAGGTGGGAGTCCGGGAAGGAGGGAGAGAGGGAGAGACTGGAGAGAGTCAGGGGCTAGCCGGGAGAGACCAAGAGGAGCCAGGTGGGCGCGGGGGCGGAAGTCCCACCGCGAGGCGCCCCTCCCCGCATCCAGCCCGCCCCCTCCACCTCCCGCCGGCAGCGCGGGAGGCCCCGGAACGACCGTCAGAGGCGCCCGGGCGGAGGGGGCGCTCCCGGCCGCCCGCCGCCTGATGCGTATCGATCGGCGCCCGGGGTCGACGCGGGGGCACCAGCTGCCGGCGGGCGGGGCGACCGCACATTAGCGCGGCCGGCGACCACTCCCCGGAACGCGGGCCCGGACGCCCATTAGACGCCCCTAGCGGGCCGCGCGACCACCGCGCGGGCGGGGCGAGGCTGGCTCCGCCGAGGCGGCCCCTGCGGCGGGCGGGCAGGCTGCGGGGGCCGAGAGGGGTTGCAGGAGCCCCCGAAGCCCCACCTTGCCCCATCGCCCGCTTCCAACAGCTGGTTTCCTGAACTTCTGGAGCGTGCTGTGCCCTCTGCAGGGATGTGCGTCCTCGCATCGCTCCTCACACAGCTGAACCTCCCTCATTCTTTGGCTCTTGCTTGAAAGTAGAGTCTTTCAGAAGCCTTCCCTGAACCCCCAGGCGCAGTTGGGCGCCCACTTTTTCACCCACCTCCTGAACAGCCCCCACGAAAGCTGGGGGTTAGTAATTGAAATCAAGGATTGATCTCAAGTTGTCTGGTCCACCTGGGTGCCAGGTGCGCCGTTGGGAGCTCCTCTCCATGTCACACCTTGTGGATCCTGGGACCAGCAGTTGGAGGCACCTGGCACACCTGTAATGAAGGAGTAAACACAAGAGCTAGTCAGGAGGCAAAATCTGCAGGGCCAACAGGGACCTTTGACAAGGACCTCTTGTCCCCTTTACTTACTCTCCAAGGACGGTGTTGGGCAGAATTAGGGTTGAATTCTAGTTTTGCCACTAAACAGCTGCATGACCAAGTTATTTAACCTCTCTGGGCCTCCGTTCCCCCATCGGCAGCTTTATCAAGCTGTATTCTAATTCCTGTTCCTGCAAGAGACCCCCAGAGATCCTACCCAAGCTGGGAAGGGGACTGGAAACCCCATAAGGGGTGGCTTCAAAGGATGCGAAATGTGCCAATGGGATGTGAGCATGCAGGAAAAACAGGCCATCCTGAAATGCTATTGCTGGTTGGGATTGGGGATGGGGAACTTTGTGGCCGCAGTGACTTTCTCTATCTTCAATCTCTTTCTCAACAGCCTCATTTTTCTCCCATGCATCACTTCTTCCTTGACCCCACCTCCCCACCGACTACCACCCTCTTCTCTCTCTGCTCCTTACCCAGTAAGATTCCATGAAAGAGGTGCCTGAGCCCACTGTTCTCCGATTCCTCTGTTCCCAATGTCTCTTGAACCCACCCCACACAGCTGCTCTAGTCCGGGACACCAATGACTCCATGTCACTAAGGCCAACAATGGTCAATTCTCATCTCTCAATTTACTTGCCCCATCAGTGCCCTGGACCAAGGTGGTTACTCCATCCTCCTTGGAACCCTTTCCTTACTCCGCTAGTGCTCTCCCTTCCCCCCAACTGCTCCTTCCAGTCTTCTCTGCAATATCAGAAGCTCAGTCTTCTGACTCTTCTCCGTGTACCCTCTTTCCACCGTGATTCCCCACCCCCCAGTGCCATGGCTCTTTAAACATCAGTATATGCTGACAATTCCCAAATTTATGTCTGTAGCTCAAACCTCTCCCTGGAGCTCCAATCCTGTCTATACATCTGTCAACTCAACATCTTCACTTGGTAATAGGCAGGGCTGCCTCTAGCTCATCACAGTCACTTGCAAGTTAGGAGAAATTATCTTTCTTAAGTTTAAAATTAAAACTTAAAAAAAATTATACTACATACTATTCTATCCAACTGTAGGCAGGCTGGCCAGGAGAAAGCAGAATGCACCTGCCCCCTCCAAGCCCTGCTAGGCAACCCCAGACTGGCCCTTGTATAAAGGATGAGGATGGGAGGAGAGGGAAGAGAGACAGGAGAGGGAGAGGGAGAGGTCGGGGAGCACTGGCTCTGGGGTTTAATCAGTAACATCCAGCTTAAACTCATCTGAGTGGCAGTTCCATAAATCAGACTTCTTGTTACATCTGTGGCCAGAGCATATGCGTCCCGTTAGGAAGTGGTGAAGCTTCTGGAGCATGGCTGTGCTCCCTCACTCATCCCCTCAGCTTGGCCAGGATCTGCCCAGAAGGATTTTCCTGGGGGCGCAGCCCTGGCTGGGGCTCATAGCCACACTGTTGTTCACTTCTACCCAGACGCTAAGACAACAGTCACACAGTGAACACTCCTTCCACCACCCCTGTCCTGTGAGGTGGCTGTAGCAGGTTTAGAGTTGGGTAGGGGGTGCGGGGTGGAAATCAGGCCTCCTGAGAGAGTCTGGTAAATAAGAAGAGCAGCCTCAGGGGATGCCCTGAGCATAATTGCAACTGGACACAGTCCTTCACACATGTGCCAGATCTAGAAGTTAGACAAGTCTGTGATCAGAGTGAAACTTCCTTGGATATACTGCCCTTGGACAGTGTACAACCTGCACAACCTAACATGGCAGTCCTACTAATAGGTGTCTGTATTATTCAGAATAGGATAAATTATGCTGTGATAGCAAACAACATTGAAATCTCAGTGCCTTACGACAACAAGCATTCATTTCTTTGCAATGACATATCCAGGTCATGTGGGCAGAGGGCTCTCTTCCATGAGTCACTCAGGGTCTCAGGCTGATGGAGGTTCCAGCTCAGCACATGCTCCTGTGAAAACTCAGCAGGGGACCAGCAGAGTTGGAAGTGATTAGAGGCCCAGCCCAGAAATTACACATATCACTCCACCCACAACTCTCTGGCCAGAGTTCATCCTGTGGCCACATCTAATTTAGGTGGGCAGGAAGTACCATCTTCCTGTACGTCCAAATAGAGAGCAGGCTATGAGGCTGGCAGTGATGGCTGCCTCAGCGCCCCAAACTTAACATGTTGAAACAGAATTCCTCCCACAGTTTTCTCAGCTGTATTAAATGTGTCTCCCATTCTCCAGGGTTCAAGCACCAGACTTTGGAGACATCCTTGATTCCTCTCTAATATCCCATAGCCAAGGGATTTGTGAATCCTGTCAACTCCATTTTCAAAATATATCCAGAAGGAAACCACTCCTTTCCACTCCACACCACCAGCCTAGTCTGAACCACCATCATTTCCCGTCCTAGCTGTCTCAGGGGCCTCCTTGCTGTCACCTTTGCTGGCTAAAGAGATTCTCCACCCAGGGGCCAGAGGGGTCCTGTTAGATGTAAGCTGGACCACATCACTGCTCTGCTCAGAACCCTCCATGACTCCCACTTCCCTCAGAGGAAAGTCCAAGTCCTTACAGTGGCCCTCAGGGCCTAGAGACCTGTACCCCCTCCATTACCTCTCTGACCTCACTGCTCTTCCTCTAGTCTAGCCCCACTGGCCTCCTTGCTGCTCCTTGGTCAATCAATTCACGCTTGCCTCAGGGCCTTTGCACTTGCAGGTCACTGTCTGGAGTGCTCTCCCCTCAGATCCCAGTTTAGCTCTCTCGTTCACCTCCTTCAAGACTTTGCTCTAATGTCTCCTTCTCAGTGAGGCCTTCCCAGTCCTTCTTATTTTAAATTGCACCCCCACCTCTCCGTTCCCTCTCTAATGCAATTTTTTTTTTTTTGGCCGGGAAACTTACCATCTTCGAAAAATCTAAAGATTTCACTTACTGTGTTTACCATCTGTCTTCCCATCTAGAACATAGGGCAGAGATCTTTATCTGTCTATTTCATTGCTGTATATCTATCATCTGTACTAGTGCCTGGCACACAGTAGCTGCTCAGTAAATATTGTTGAGTAAATGAACAAACCTAAACATGGCATAGTGGTGAAGGGCTCAGGCTCTGGAATCAGGCTGCTGGTGTCCAAAGACCAGCTTTGCCACTAACTATCATGAGATTTGGGGCAATTCCCCTACCTTCCTTGACCCTCAGTTTGCTCATCTGTACAGTGGGGATAAGAGCATTATCTACACATGGAATTGTAAATTTCGATGAGCTAATGCATATGAAGCTGTCTGTACAATGCCTTGCGAAGAAATGCTTGGTGTGGGCTGGCTATTCCTGTTTTAATACATTGACCCTATAATTCTACTTCTATCCACTGAAATGAAGAAATCATCAGAGGTTGTTCGGATTATGGGCAAAGATTTACATGTAACAGTGCTCATCACAGTGTTCTTTTAATAGTAAAAGGTTGGAAACAATCTACATTTCTAAGAAGATAAGATTTATTAAATAAAATATGGTACGCCCTTTGAAGGAATACCAGGCAGCCATTAAAACTCAAGTTCTCAAAGAATATTTCATGGCGTGGGAAAATGTTCAGAGCCTAGTGCTAAGTGAGAAAACAGGATATGACTTTTAAATTGAGTAGGGATATCTGGCTATTTGTTTCATTATTGTTCTTTAAACTGTATATACTCTTCTCTGTGTATTAAGTAAGTCATAAAAATGCAGGAAAAAAGCAGGATGCAAAACTATGTGAATCCCAATTTACATTTACATGTTTTATGCACCTTCCTACACCCCTACACATTCATAGAAAAAAAAAAGTCTGTAAAGAAATGGATAAAATGTTAACAGTGGTTCCTTCTGGTTTATCAGATATTAAAAGATCTAAACAATCTTTCCTAGTCCTTATTACATTTTCTAGATTTCTTACAATGAACATGAAAACTGAAATGCTTTGGTAATTAGGAAAAGGGGGAGTTTAAAGATTCAGGTCAGAGTTTTCCAAACACTAGTTCCACGGATGGTTGAAACAAAGGTTCCAGGGGGTCAGGGAAGGGAGACAGTGGTGGGGACAAGGGAGTACAAGCAGTTTCACTCCTGCAGGGCGTCGCAGAGCCTCTCCTGTGGCACCTGTGAGGACTGTCAGTGAGAGCAGCCGCCTGCTGCTTGTGGCGAATCCCTGGGTATGACGTGGCACTGTGGGCGCCACCCTTACCCACTGCGGGGCCTCTGTGCTGATCTCTCCAGGCTCCCCAGACAGGATCAGAAGCCTGGGCCTGGATCTGCCTCTTCCGGTCCCTTTGCCAAGCCTCTGTCCATCTGGAATGCCCTTCCTCTGCACTAACCCCTGCCCAACCCATCCTCAGGGCTCCTCTCTCCCTGGAAGCCCAAGCCCCTTCAGCTGCAGTGGCACCGACTGAGTCACCAGACTGAGTTGGGGGAGTTATAGACGCCTCCCTCCCCAACCAGTGGTTTCGTGATTGTATTTGGAGGAGGGAATTGATTTGCCGTCCTAGCTGATCTGCAAGACCCTGGAGGTGACGCTCTCTCCGAGGGCTTCCCTGGTCTCACATGACACCCCACACAGCCTGAACAAGTGCCCCACCAGGAAGCCCACCCCACCCTGCTGCCCTCTGCTCGCAGAAGCCGCCTCCATTCCCTCACCCAAGCCAAGACACCCAGCTGCCACCAGCTCCCAAGGGTCCCGTCCCCCAGTTCCTGTTCTTCTCCTTTCTGAAGACCCCCTGCCCATCCCCTCCTCAAAAAGTTCCCCCAATCCTCGGTCCAGGTGGAAGTAATCCCTTTCTCAGGCATTGCTAGAAAGAGCTGCTTCTCCGCACCCACACCCATGCCAGGCCCAGAGGTGCCCAGACAAATGCGGCACACAGAGAGGCATTGGCCTGTTTCTCTGGAGCACCCCGAATCCAGGTAATTTCCTGGGGTTTGCTGCCTGCTGACTCACCCAGAGTCTGAATCATTTCCCTTCCCTAGGTTTCGGGTTGCCCATCTCTCCGATAGGACCAGGAGGAGAAACATCCCGTTTCTCACCATCGAAGACCCTCTGGTCCATGTGCATGCACTCGGACTAATCTGGAGTGGGGCTTTTATTCCTGCGATGTGACTTCTTGGGGTAAACAAATCTGAGTGCAATCCTGGGACAGTGCTCACCCATGTCAAGTGCTCATTTCCGTGGGTGTGATGCCTCGGGGAACTGACTCTGTCCCTATGAATCCTGGTGTGTATGTGTGTGTGTACCTATGAATAGACATGTGTGGAGGTGGGAGTACACGTAAGCCAAAAAGCATGTGAACATTAATGAGGGTCTAGTGTCTGACTGTGTGACCATAAGGGTGTAAACACCGCATGCCTGCAAGCGCAAACCCCAGAGGTGTGTGTGGATTGTGTGTGTCTTTGCGCTCGTGGACCCATGGCTCTCAAATGACTCCTTCTCCCATAAGCCCCTCCTTCCCCAGTAAGCCCCTAGAGATCTCTGCGGGCCTCTGGGCTTGGATCACAGGGCCAGAGTCCCAGCTGGGCTGGGGTCTGCTGCTTGGCATGGGGCAGGACCTCACTCCCCTCACACCTCCATGCCCTGCCCAGGGAGACACTACTAAATTCACACCTGCAAGCAAAGGAGGGCTGACGAGGCCACTTCTCCCTACACACACAGCCCCTGGAGTAACGTGGTCCCTGAGTCCAGCCAGGCATGTGCTCTAAGGGGCAGGCCAGGAGCCCAAGGTGTCAGAGGCCCCTTCAATACTGCTGGGTCCCCCTATGGCCCAGGACTCATTGTGGAGGCTCCATAGAGCCCTCTCTGTCCCCCCACAACTGGGCTGAGCAACTGGGGAACACCTCCTGCCCTGTCTGCAGGGACCTAGCTTTGACTCACAGCCACAAACAAATGGAGTGAGGACCCCTGGCGCCCCAGCGCCGGCCCTGGTGGCCGCTCTTCCCGCAAAATCAATCATCCTGCCACCGCGTTTGCGGGAAGTGAGGCGCAGGCAGGATACGCACAGGGCACCTGCTTCCTCGTGGGGTGGCAGCCCAGCACAGGCGGTGAGCGCGGCTCGTGGGCACTGGCTGGGGGGCCTGCCGCAGACCCCAACCAAACCCCGGCTCCAGGCCCCTTCCCTGCTGGCCCTGAGCTGAGGGGGTAGAGTGGGTGGGAGTGACCCCAGGGGTGCAGCCAAGGGTGCGGCAGACCGGGCGGGGCGCAGAACAGGGCCCCCGGGAGGCTGGGGTGGAGAGAGGTGAGGAAGAGGGTGAGTGTAACTGCTTAAGCCGTGTTAAGTGTCTCCTGAGTGGGAAGTCGGACCTGATTCATTCATTCGTGTGTTCAAGAACCTTCCCCACGCCCTGGCAGCCCCGGAGGTGACCGCCGAGCCCTCTCAGCGCTCCAGGAGCTGGCATGTTATGACGCAGGAGTCTCGACTGTGGGCGTGGGGTGGGTGGGGCTGATGAGGAAGAGCCCCAGGCACCTCCCCCAGGGGTTGGCATCTGCTGCCCGGATTCCACCATTAGAGAGCTGTCTCCCCACCCCTGGGGAGGGTGACCTCCCCTGCTCCTCTTGTTACAAGGATGCCCCATGGTTGGGAAACAGATAAGGAGCTGACTACAGCCTCCACTCCCACCATCACTACTACTAAAAACCACCATTAACACCTAACATTTACACTGGGCTTTAGCAGATAAAAAGTGCCCTGTGAGGGTGGGCAGGGGAGCAGGCACTTATTTTCACACCTATTTTACAGATGAGGAAACTGAGGCTCAGAGAAGTCCATCTGTTTGCATCAATGAGCAAATGGCAATGGATTGGGGCAGCTAGAGGAGCAGAGGAGAGGCCAGAGTGTGCAGGGCATGTGGTGGGAGGTGGGGGCGGTGAAGTGAGGGGGAGGGGGAGGGCAGACAATCTCCCAGGAGATGTGTTCTCCTGGGAAGAGCACTGGACTAGGAGTCCTGCAGCCTGAGTCGAGCCCTGGCTCCTTGCTGAGCAAGCCTTGTCGCCTCCCTGGGCCTCTACTTCTCCGTCTGTAAAATGGAGTTAATAATCCCTGCCCTGCCCTGTGGGATGTTGCAGGGACCAAACCAGTGTTACTGGATGGGAATGGGCTTTAGAAACTGCAGGGAGCTGCCAGCATGCAGGAGTCATTAGCCCACGTCTGCCTGCCAGCATCTCTGTGCCCAGAGGGAGGCAACCCAGCTGGACCCTGGGTTGTGGAACCTGGAAGTCTGCCCAGCTCAGAGTCCCAGAGCCACACCTCGGAGCCCATTCGGCTCAACTACTGCTCTCCTCTCCGGGCTTTGAGGGGCTGAGGTGGGAACAGAATGTGACAGCCCAAGACCCACTGGGAGCTCCCTCTACTCTCCTCAGAATCTGGGTTGGGGAGGAGGGGCGTGGGGAGTCCAGGCTGCCAACGTGAATATTAGCTAGTGTGAACTAATTTGATGGTGCCGATAAAGTCTGGGCTGCCTGGGGCCCCTGAGCCCCACCCAGCACCCCCCCTCCACCCCCGCTGATAACATCGAGGCTGAGCTGTCCCGGCTCCATTCTCGGTGATGAAATCCCAGCTCTGTGGCGCTGGCTAGCGCTGCAGTTACCAAATCGCTGTAATTGAGATTAATTTGGGTGCCTGATTGGGTCAGCCCTCACAGGCACCCATTAATTAGTGGGGGTGGCTCAAAACCCTAACAGCTGGGCCCTGCACCCAGCAGGGGCTGGGGCCATGGGATAGGGGGTGCTGAAAGATGCCCAGGTAGGTATATGGGGGGGACGTGCCACTCCCTCAGCCCACCTCTTCCTGAGCTCTTCCTCCTCTGCCCAGGACGGGAGGGGGCAGCAGGCCTTTGACTCAGACCCAAATATAGCTCTGGGTCTCCAAGGGTTAAAGGGCTCATTATAGTGGTGGGGGGGTGGGGGTGGGAGCTCAGAGGCTTCTTGGACATCAAATAGCTCTTGCAAAACTTCTAGATGAGTTAAGTGCAAATGAATTTGAAACAGACAATGAAGTTCCCTTTAGAGACACCTGGGCAGAAAAATGAAGGGAAAAGCGCCCCAGGGAGAGCTCATTTGGGGATTTTTTTTTCCTGATCCCAAAACACACAGGGAAAAACAAACCCACCAGTCTACCCTGCCTACACTGGGTGCCAGAGGCAGGCTGGCACACCCTGACTTAGGGCTGGGCTGGCAGTGAGCAGGGCACACACGTGAGGCCCGGGCACACGCATGTGAGTGGAGAGCGGCAATGTGAACTCCTGCAGAGCTGGGAGTGCCCGGGACACACATGCGGGGGTGGCACAGCCCCACAATGGGAGCGCAGCCCGGGCTCGCTGGTGAAGGATGAGGGCACGCGTGTGTGGGTAGCTGGAAGGAGGCCAGATGGGGTGGGGGATCTGGTCCTCTGGGGTGAGGGGCAGAGCCCTAGGGCCCCCCAGGGTGGCAGTGGGCAGGGCCCCCCAGTCACGTGTATGCTCCTGGCCCTGGCAGGGTCCTCCTGATTGCCAGCCAGGTGCCCCACCCACCCCACCCTACTCACCTGACTTGCTCCAGTTAATTGCCTGTGTGTTTTATTTTTTTCCTGTGAATCTCGCAGAGGGACAAAAGCAGGTTCTGAGTCACCAGGAACCAGCCCCTGCTTCCGCCCACTCTCGGACTTACCCTTGCTCCCACCCCAAAGACCCGAGGACCTTGAGGTAGCTGGGGCCTGGCCCAGGGTGGCTGCAGGGCGAGGGCGGGGGTGGTGCCGGACCCTGCTGTGTCTGTGAGGTGTCCCCACCGCTGACCAGCAGGGCCCCCCTCCCCGGGCCCCAGGGCGTGTGACCTCCCTGGGGGGCCTAATGAAGCAGCCTCCTCACTGCAGTGCATTTGCAATTCATGGCTCCAGCCGAGATTGCATTAGGGCCCGACTGTCACTCGTGATGAATGTCGCTTGTTTTTCAGAAAAAAACAGGCCCTGGATGCAGAGTGACAGGGCTGAGGGAGGCGCCCGGCCCTTCCCCAGCCTGAGGACCACAGCATGACTGGCATCCTCAGCGGCCTGTCAGTGGTCTTGGAACTTGACCCATCCGCAGGGCTCTCAGGGGCCCACGCAGCCTTTCCTGTTCGCTGAGCCCCGAGACCTTCAAGCCCTTCAAGCCCTTCGCGTTGCCTGTCCCCTGGGGTTCTCCCAGCAGCCCTGCCAGAAGGACTCTGAGCTGTTCCACTTGACAGATGAGCAAACTGAGGTTTGCAGAAAAAGGGAAGTTGACGGAAGTGTGTTGGCTGGAGGTGAATCAGAGAGTGGTCCAGGGGTCTGCAGGCACAGGAGGCTTCCTGAAGAGGAAGGTCTGGGAGACTTTAGGGGGAGGCCGATTGAAGAGGTGGGAGGATGAACCCCGGTAGGCACAGCTCTCCCTACTCCACCCTACCTGCAGGGAGTAGGGCCGCCCCAGGGATGGGAGGTGCTGTCTGCCCACGCTCTACCTGTGCTCTGCCTTCTCTCTCCCTGGCGCCATCCTTCCTGTCCAGAAGAGGGGAGGCCCAGAGGTCTGAGGCTCTGGGCACTGCCTCTCGCTAGATGCTAACTTCTATGAAGGCAGAGGGAGTTCTTTCCTTTCCATCCCACTCCAACCCCAGGCCCACAACCAACTCGGAGAAGCAGGGAACTGGGGTGCAGGAATTAGTTGAAGGTCTCAGCTATGGCTCCTCCAACATGTCCCCACCCCTCGGCTTCGCAAAGAGCCAGCATTTCCCAGGACTTTTGGAACAGAGAAGCCTAGAACGGCCTCCTGGGTGACTGCTGGGGCTCAAGAGCCCAACATGGCTCCCACCTTCCCAAAGTTCCCCACCTCTTATTTTGGTTCACCCTTGCTCTTGGCCTTCCCATCTGGTGGCCCCAGCCTGGCAGGGCAGCAGACATAAAAAGAATTCCATCCATGGGTGTCTTATCAGGCCCATTCATGGTAAAAAGAACAATAGCTCATCTGGGGACAGCTTTTACCACGTGACATTTCACCTTTGTGATTTCACACAATTTAGCCGGAAGTTGGTGAAACGGGCGACCGACCGCTAATCCCCCATCACAGATGAGGAAACACGGGGCAGAGTTTTCATGGCAGAAGGTTGAGGCTCTGTCTTCGCCTGGGAGTGCTGTTCTGTGCACTGATATGTCCCTGTCCCGAGAACAGTGCCTGGGTTAGAGTAGGTATCTGATGAAAGAGTGAATGAATGAATGAATGAATGAGTTCATGGCCTCAGCGAGAGACTGGAAGCTGTGGGCTGTTGGAGAGGCTGAGCCATGGGGCCAGGCACTCAGGCCCTGATGCCCCCACTCCTGACCTCCCTGCGTCCCTGTGCCCTCAGTCTGGGAGTAGGCAACCTGCTGACACAGCCTTAAGGGTTTTCCTTGGGCAAAGCCAGCTGTCAGGGGTGGGAGCCTGGCTCTCACCCAATCAGAGGCCAGGTTTCTTGGCACCCAGCCCCAGAGCCCCAAACCCACCCAAAGGAACCAGAGCAATGCAGACCAGAAGCGGGGAAAATGCATTCTCCGCTGGTCTAGAGCCCAAGTCTGACTCCAGATATGTCATAGTAGCAGCTTCTGTGGCCCCAGGCCGTGCTAAGTGGGCACTTCCTGTGTGTTATTTCCTCTCCAGGACAACCCACCACCTAGGAGGGGCCATCTCTGTCTCTACTGCACAGATGTGAAATGAGACTCAGAGACTAAGAGGTGGGCTGGGACTGCAGCTCGTGGACCTGAAAACATCCCTGGTGATGACTTGGATCCTCCTGCCCATCCTTTCTGGGCTCATGAAGCAGCAAGGCGCTACTCCTCTTGCGGCCCTCCCCTCCCCGGTTCAAGCTCCCATTGTGGCATTTTTGTCCAGCGTGGAAAGCCTCACCTAGAATACCAGGGGTCCACTACCACCTGTCCATCTGTTCCAGGGGGTCTCAGGGACATCACTGTCAGAGGGCATCCCTCACTGTCAGTCCAACACGTGGATTTTCCTTGGCAACGAGGCCAGGTAAAGTCCAGCTCTGGAATCCCTTGAGGGACCCTCCCCTGGCTCCCCAGAGTCCAGGGACCAGACAGGTTTCTAGAATCCCTGTCCTTCCCCATGTGGGCAGATGTCGATCCTGTCTGCCTAGACTGCAAACAGCTGCATGGCAACTCAGGAGCCTGTCAGAGGCTGAGGCTCAGGGCCAACATCCTACCCACCCCACCAAATGCACCTTCCAAGAGAAGCTTGGAGACCATTGGCTCTAGAGCAAGCTGGCTCTGGGTTCAGATCCACCCATTGTCCTAGCTGTGTGACCTCAGACAAATCCTTCACCACTCTGAACTCTGGCTTTCTCATCTATAAAATGGACATGACCATGCTTCATGGTTCACGGTGGATGTGAGGCTCACGTGAGCTATATGTGAAGCACCAGACACGGCAGGTGCTTGCTAAGTGGGGTAGGTAATATAACCCACTCTACAAACCGGATGCGCAGTTCAGTGCTCTGAGCCAGTGGGCACCATTCCCGGGTCCCTGGGTCCCCTCCACTCTTGTCATCAGTCGATGCTGCTGTGTCACTTCTGTGGCCATCTGTCAGCACCAGCTGTTGCCTGCGGCCATCAGGGCACCACTAGAGGCCCCAGATGCCCCTGGGCCCTGCCACGCCCTGTCCTCCCCTTCCCACCCACCCCCCCACCCCACCCCCGCCGACTGCCCCAGCCTGCCTCTGGGCTCTCAGATGCAGGACTCCAGCAGCTTCCCCACATCCCAAGGGCACCCTCTTTATCCTCACCCCAGGGCCTTCTGCATCCCCAGGGGCTCCTCACGAAGGTGTGGGGCCCAGGGACCAGACTGGAAGCCCCTCTGTTCCCACAGCACGGCCCCCGCCCCTCCTGCCCCTCCGCTGGCTCTTACCACATCCTGCCGCAGCCCTGCCTCTATTTCATCAGGCCAAGGATTGCTTTTTAAATAAATCTAAAAAACTCCACTTCCTCCTTGGCAAGTTCATTTTAAGTCATTTTATCTCTTTCCCCCCTATATTTTTCCCAAATAATGTGATTAAGTGACTCAGCGCCGGCTGCCTCTGGCAGGCCTGGCCTCTAATTCAGTTTGAGGACGGCCACCTCTGACCCCACTCCACTCTGGCTAAGAGAACACTTAAGCGATAGTCTACCGCTTCCTACAGAGAGAGGCTTGGGGAGGGGGGCGGCGAGGTGGGGGGGCGGCAGCGGGCGGGGGGAAGCGAAACAAACTTTCACATAAAATTATGGTATATGGATAATTGAGAAGTTTAAAAACATGAATCTAATTGTACAGTCCCCGGAGAAGCCCATATCGAGCCACCCTATAAGAGGCCTGGAATCTCCCGATGATGATTTATTGCTAAATCCTAGTATTTTTCAATACATTATAGTTTTTAAATTGTGTTTAAATTGAGTGTAGAGGAGCAGAGGCCATTAGGAGATGCAGAAATGATGATTATATTTAAATATTCATGCACGCAGTACCTTATTATTGAATCTGAACACTAACAAAATCAATATTAAGTGCGGTTTGACATGAATTTATTTATGAATTTCGACTTTCTAAGTACTGTATTTTTTCACTCAAAAATTGTGAGTATAATGTAGTAATGATATCAAAACACAGTGTCAGAGAGCATTAGCTGGGGAGGTTATAAACCTCGGGATTAGGGGGCCCCAGATTGCCCTCAAAAGTGCTTAGTACACAAAACCCAATTCCATTTTTTTTTTCCTTCCCTGTTTCTGAATCGTGCAAATCCACATCCACTCAGAGAGGGCGGCCAGGCGGGGGTGGGGGTGGGGGGAGGGCGGCTCAGCTGGAGTGGCAGGCGGGGCTGCGGGCACTCAGCTCATCGAGGCTGGGGTGCAGGGGAGCCGGGGTTCTCTGTGCGCTCCTCCCCTGAGCTCCGTGCCTGGGAAACAGCCCCTCTGGCCAGGGGGTCCCGAAGGTCTCAAGGAATCAGGTGCTCTGACTCCCTAGAGGGGGACACTACAGGGGCGGGGGTGGTCTGAGGGTCTCTTTATTTCCCAGACTTTTGATTCTGGGGGCAGAGTGAAGGGTGGTGGGATCTGGCCCAAGGAAACCAAGGTAGAGGAGCTAAAAAGAGAGCCTTTGCCCCACCAGATTCTGCATCGGGCCCCCAGGTGCATACCCAGGGCAGAAAGTTGAGGCCACCTCCTCCTGCTCGGCCCTACTCAGCTCACCAGGACCTGCTGCCCAGACTTGGGCGCTTATGCTGGCAAAGGTGATGAGTGCACAAGTCATCCTCCCTGGGCCCCCTTTCCTTCTGTTCACCCACAGCTTCTCCCTCGTGCAGCCCGGGACCCTTTCCCAGCCTACTGTTCCTATGCCACTCGTCCCAGTAGACCACCTGCAGCTGAAGGGTTGCTCCTCCCAGCCCTTCTGGAGACTTGATGTCTGCCTGTTGGCTTATGCAGCCCCTCCACTCACCCTCACCCAGCAGAGTCA
Source organism: Camelus bactrianus (assembly GCF_048773025.1). NCBI lineage: Eukaryota > Metazoa > Chordata > Mammalia > Artiodactyla > Camelidae > Camelus > Camelus bactrianus. Next base: position 72,255,972 of record NC_133551.1, on the reverse strand, counting down.
CAGCTGGTGGTGGTCCCCATACACGTGGAACCACCTTGCCCTGCCCCATTTATACAACCTGGACCTCACAGAGCTCTGTGTAGACACACACACACACACACACACGCACACACACAGACACACACACACACACTACTAGTGTGAGAAGAGACCAGTGGCCAGCTGGGGTGAGAGCCCATCTTTCAGATGGAAAGTGACTCCTGGATTTGGATTTGCAGTCTTTTGGAAAACAGGCAACATGCATTCCCCATAGGGAAGGAACCAAATACAGAAATACTGCTACTCTCAGCCTGCCCCCAAGTATCACACGATTCTGACTCTGATGGTCTGTGATCCCAGTGTCTTCCAAATAGACTCATGACACCCCATCCATAAACCCACAGACACCCCACAGCCCGGCACTCACCACATCCTGCCCCCAGGACCCCCCAGTAATGTAACACACAAGCACACACACCTCAAAACCCACAACTCCCAGCTCTCCCACGCAGAAACAATCACACAGGCACACACACTAGCACACATCCTGGAACACACAGTCAGACCACAATCATCTTGACACACAGCCCCACACACCTTAATACACGGGCACCTCGACACCCCCATTTCCCAACACCCCAGGTCCTCAGCACACGCACACCCCCATCCCGAAGGTGGCTGGAGGCCAGGTGGGCAGTGCAGTCTGTCCAGCGGTAAGTGGATGCAACCTGGGGTCGAAGGTCAAAAAGCACTTAGAAGCTTTGATTCAGAATATTCATCAGCCTTTGGTGGGGGTGGGGGAAGAAGCCCACATAAGGGGGAGGGGGAGGAAAAAACTCAACCCCGACCCTAAACTCTTTTCCAGTAAATCGATGTATTTTGCTATAATTTTATTAGGAATATAAAAGGAGCCTTTTCAAAAGTGCTTAGGACGCAAAAAAAAGAGGCGGGCGATGGAAACATTAGTCTGTCTGTATTAGCAATCCCATAGTCACATTTTATTGTTACTGTCAGGATGCAAAAGCTGTGCTTAAAACAAAATAATACATAATGTATTACTGAGGCATAAACATCAGCGAGCCGCGAGCGGTCGGCATTTTTATTTTAAAAAGAAGATGCAGGAAAAAAAATACATCGAGGGACAGAGAGTGGGGGATGGGATGCGGGCAGCCTCTAAGAATCACAGTTGAGCTGGGATCCCAGACCCGGAGGATTGGGGAGCCCCGAGCAGGGGTGGGGCTGACCCCCAGACGTGATTTCAACCACAATGTCACCACCTTTTCAGCTCCCTTCAGAACAATCCATTCCCCAAATTAACCCCAGGCTCAGGGAGCTCCCACCTGCTAGCTCACCCTTAGCGCCTTGTGATTTATAGAGCTTTGTCCTTCCCCAACCCTGACCCTTGATGAATCCCCAGGAAAGGAGGCCGGGCAGTTATTCTTGTCCCCATTCTGCAGATAAAGGCATTGGGGCCTAGAGAGGGACAGTTATGGACTCTAAGTCACATAGCCAGTGAGTGATGTGATTAGGACTAGAATCCAGGGCAGAGCACCAGAGTCTCCGTTCAGTGTCCTTTCCACTGTACTCAGCTACCCAGGTGCTTGACAGTCTCCAGACAGGCCCCTGGCTCCCTGGGGTGAGCTCTTTGCCCCACCCTACCCCCCCCTGTAATTCACTCTCCAATGTCAACAAGTATAATCTTCCAAAATGCAAAGCAAATCTTGTCTCTCCTGTGCTAATACCCTCCAGGCACATTCCACCCCACCTAGGAAACAATCTGTGCCTTGGCTGGACCCTCCTCCATCAGGCCTTGCCCTCCTCTGTCACCTCCTCTCCTGCCCCTGCCCAGTGTTCCCTCTGCATCACATTCACAGACCTTCACTCTATTTCTTCAGCCCACTAAGCTCACTCCTGCCTTAGGGCCTGGGCTTCTGCTGTTCCCTCTGCCTGGAGAGTCTTTTCTGACTCTTTCATCAAACACCACCTCCTCTGAAAAGTCCTCCTGGTTTACCCAATCTAAACCTGACCCTCTGTTTTTTATTTACTTGCTTATTGCCTATTTCCCCCAAACTAGAGCATAAGTCCCAAGAAAACAGGGAGCTTATTGGTCTTGTTCACTTTAGTGTCCCCAGGTCCTGGCACGTGCACAATCCTTGTGTCAATGGAAGGATGAATGGATGGACAGCACTGCCACTTGGCTGTCATCCTGGGCTGAGGCTGGAGCACATCTGGCCTGTGGCCTATCCTTCCCCAATTCCCAGAGTTCCCTGGGCAAGCCCAGCCTCCCACGTTTGGGGGCTCTACCACCCTACCAGAGCCAGGGCCTCCAACCTGGGCTGGGCCCACCACAGCCTGCACAGGTGGAAATAGGGCCTCCTGATTTCAGCACCATCTGGACCCAGCACTGTCTCTAGTCCCTGGGACAGCTCCTCCCCCATCCTGTGCCTGCCCCCCAAGTTTCTCCCAGCTGTTCTTGGCCCTTTAGGGGAGCTGGTTCTGCTTCCCCACCCTGGGTTTCCTCTCCAGGCCTCTCCCTGTGTTTTTTTCCTCCATTTCCTGGACCCTCAGTCAGGCAGCTGCTGGGGGATCGGGAGAAAGACTCTTCCATCCTCCCCTCCACCTGGCTTTCAGGCCCTGGCATTTCCCCTCCCAAACCCACTCCAACCCTTCAAGTCCCCCTGCTCTGAAGGCTTTCTCAGAGTGTCTGGCCAGCTAGCTCTAGGACCCACTGGTTCATCCAGGGGACCACTGACCCTTATGAGACAGCTTTAGGGAAGCAATAGTTAAGAACAGAACTGGGAAGATAGGATTTGAGTCCTGGCTCTCCTTCTTATTAGCTATGTGACTTGGATACATTGCTTTAACCTCTCCGTGCCTCAGTTTCCTAATCTGTAAAATGGGGACAAGAATGATGTCTACCTCACTGGGCCTTTGTGAGGTTTGCAGGGAAATGTAATGTATGAAAATCCTTTAGCACAGGGCTCAGCACCTGGGGGCTGCCATGACATTCAAGGGAAGGGCCATGGGGACAGGGGGCCCAGCCAGTGCCAGCATGGAGGATGCTGGGACCAGCCCCTCCACCCATGCCAACCCCTGAGCCCTTCTGGGGCAGCTCCCCACTGTCTCAGGGCTCTTGGTGCCACCTAGTGGTGGGTGGGTGCACCAGGGGGCCCAGCAGGGGCAGGGTGGGGTCGTAGGGCAGGATGGATACGAGAGAGGAAAGAAGTAGCCAGGAACAGGTATCCACCTGTCTCGCTGGGCACTGCCTGGGGCCAGCATGCATCCAAGAGGCCACCCCACCCTTGGCCTGGCAGCCATCCTGGGAGGACAGAACAGGGAGGAGCCACCTCCAGGATGCCCTGTGCCTGGCTTAGGAGCCCCTACCAGCCACAGCTCAGATGCCTGCACTCTGATTGAGGGAGACTGACAGCGAAGCAGGAAGGGGCTGGGAACGTGGTCTGCAGCCCTGAAGTGGCCCCAGCCTCCTGCCCATCACAGCCCCTCCATTCTCAGGGCCTGGGACAGTAGGAGGTCTTTTGTGTCAATGCTGGATGACCCTGTCCATTCAGGCACCAAGTCCTTCCACGCAACACATGTCTGTTGAGTCCCTGCTATGTGCCAAGACACTCAGGACAGAGGGAACACGACAAACGCTTGTTTGAAAGTCAGTGGGGCTCATATAGGGAGTAGGATGCGACGGGTGGGGAAAGGCAGAGGAAGGAGCAGAAAAGCAAACAGCAAAAATTCAGTGTGTTTAGCCAGCACAGATGGTTAAAGTACCCAGAGTCACAAAGCAGGGGAGAGGGTCAGCAGGGGAGGCTGCAGTGGAACAGGGTGCAAGGGCCACCTACAGCCGCAGCATCGCCTGGTGGTTAAGGCCTTGGGCTCTGAGTTGCCAAGCTGCCTGACTCTAATCTAGCTGTGTGGCTTTGGATGAGTGTTTTAACCTCTCTGGGCTTCTGTTTCATCATTGTTGAACTGAGGAATAATAAGAGCTACTATCTTACTACCTGATGGCTGGGTTTGTCCCCAGAACTGAATGAAGCTCAGAACACAGGGAGGATCTGTGGCTTTGATAGTAGCATCACCTCTAGGACCCTCTGCTTCTTAAGACCCTGCTCCAGCTTCTTCATCACACACACACACACACACACACACACACACACACACACACACACGCACACACGCACACACGAGTCTGGGAACACCGGGGGCCATATTCGTGTAGACTTACCCAGGTGGTCTCAGGAATCAGGGCTGAGCCTGTACAAGGCCCTGAATGTGCAAGGCCATGCGTGCCTGTGGATGCCCAGCCCGGGGAGCCCATCTGTGCATCCTCACACACAGTGGGCATGCACGCATGAGCCTGTGAAAACGACTGTGTGTGTACCTGTGTGTCTACAGGGCTGGGGGTCTGCCCCGTGTATGTGTGCACCCTGGTGTGGGGGTCAGGGTTACTGGGAGCAGGGCTGTGCTCATGGGTGCGGAGGACCCTGGCAGGGCTTGTAATTATCATCAATTGCACGGGGAAATCACTGGCGGGGAAATGTCACTCAACCGCTCCTCTCAGCCTGTCCCCAGCCTGGTGGGGTTACCCCTGCTGCAGCCTCTGCCTGTCTAGCAACATCCTGGTGCTTACTCGGGGATCCCCCTGGAGCTGTGGGGGTTCAGCCCTGGGGTTGAGGAGTCTGCCCATGGAGGAAGGCCACACTCCTGTCTTCCACCATCACAAAGCAGAGATTGGCTCTCCCTGCAGCAGTGTCAGATGTCACAGTTCTAGGTTCTGCCTTGATGGAGGTACCCAAGGATGGGTGGCCACAAGATCTCTGTGGTCAGACAGACCTGGGTTCTAATTTTCAGCCTCACCCCTTCATGGCTGTGTGGCCTTGGACAAGTCATCTAACCTCTCTGTGCCTTGTTCCCTCCCCTATAAAACAGCAGGATTTCTGGTGGGAACTGACATCATAAGAGTGTGTGACGCTTGGCCCATGACACTTGGCATGTTCTCATTAATGGCCTCTTCCATTGTATTACCAGCCACGTTTGTGGAGCCCTTTGCCTGCACTATCTCGGTCTTCAGATCCTCCCAGGAGTTCTCCATAGTGGCTCCTTTATTGCCGTCTCCATTCTTCAGATGAGGAAACTGAGGCTTGCTGAAGTGGAATGATTTGCCTCAGTCATCAGTGTATGAGTGGGTGAAGCAGAACTTGCCTGGGAGATTCCAAACCTGCACTCTTGACCCCCTGTAGTCCTGGTCCTGCCCTTGAAGTTCTCCTCATCCCAGCAGTCCCTCCATTGTGCCCCAGTTCAGCCCCCAGGGCTGAATTTTGCTGAGTGTCAGCAGGCTTCAAACAAAGGCTGTGAAAAGGAACCAGGATGGCCAGGCAGAACTTCCTTGCCCCACCCTATACCTCCCCGACTTCCCGTGTCTTATTATTAGATCAGTGGTGGAGAAGTTGCCTCGTCCCTCTCGAAGGATCCCAGAGCAAGTGAGCTGGAGGACCGACCCCTCAGCCCCTGGCCAGTTCCAGTGTTCTCATTGCTCAGGTGGGGAGACTGAGACTTGAACTGGGAAAAGCCCAACCCCGGTTTCACACAACATCCAAGTCAGGCCGCGTGTCCAACAGTGATCCGTGCAACGAGAGCTCAGGGGATGCAGGCAGCGGGTGGAATCAAACTTGAGGGAGGGATCCGCAGGCCCCTGGGAACAGCGCGCATTCACTGTGCCTTCCATCAGTAGAAGAAGCCCTTCCTGTGCACTTCCTCTGGGCAGGAGGCGAGGGTGCCTAGGGAAACAGGACATGCCGCCTGCCCACCAAGAACTCACAGCCTGGTGGGGGAAACCGATCACTAAAGCTGGGACTTCAGCCAGGCTTTTGGCCAGATCACCACGCGTGACCTCTCTATCCAGTCTTTCCACGTGGGTGAGCTTGGGTTTCCTCACAGCATGGTGACTGGGCTCCAAAGGCTAGTGTCCCAAGAAAACAAAGCAGAAGTGCGTGAAACTTAATGATTTAGCCTTGGTGGTCACACAGTGCCACTGCCATCTTGCCCCATTGGCCGAGGTAATCCCAGAGGTCTGCTCAGATTCAAGGGGAGAAGCACAGACCCCACCGCTGGGAGGACTGTTGAGATCACACTGTAAGACCTTGCGGGGTGAGAGGCACTGGCAGCATATTTGGAAAATGCAATTGGCTACAGAGACCATGCACATCTGAATCCTTGGCTAATGGGGCCAACTTCCCTTGGTGTGTGCAGGAGGAAAAGGACACCAGGAAATAGAAAAGAAGACAGAAAACCTTGGGGGTCCAGTGGCCAGTCAGGGGCAGCTGATATCCTGGGTTAGGACTTCCTGGATCGTCCACCAAGGATGCTGCCCAGACCCAGCCTTTCTTGCACACACACAAGAATGGGGCTCCAGGGCCCTTCCACAGCTTTGGAAGGCTCTGAGTTCGGGAAGGGGTGTCCTCCTGGGGCCCCTTTATTCTGAGTGGAGGGTCCTGGCCTCTGGCTGCCTTCTCTCAGGTGCTGGACCACCCCAGGCGCAGGTAAAGGGAGCAGCAGCAAGTCTCAGTCTCCCCCATTCTTGCTCTCACACCCCTGCTTCTGCAGCAGCCCAGGATGCCTCTCAGCAGGTGGGAAACCTCACAAAAGAGCCAGCTGTCCTCTCTGTAGTCGAAGACAGGGATCAATGTACAGGAAGGGACAAAAAAGAGGCTTCTCTCCCAGACCCTACCAGGCTGGGCCTCACATCTCCTCACCACCATGGCCGGACCAGGTGGACAGTCACCTGCAGAGCCCCCACCTTGTCGTCAGGCTCACAAGCCCAGGTGGCAGTGTCAGCAGCCGGCACGGTGTCCCTCCCTCCGCTGGGCAGCCTCCATCAGCAAGGGAACAACGCAGGCAGGGTTTGGCCTTCCAGCCCAATAAACCCAGTGAGTCTGAGTTTATCTGCCTGGACGTCTGTTTTCCCAGCCGCACTGTGAGCCCAGCCTGCTTCGTCTCTGGGACCCAGCACAGCACCTGGCACATAGTAGGGTCTTAGTTAGTATATGTTGAATGGACAAACAAATGAATGAATGAATCTTGCCAATTTCTGTATTCCCAGTGCCTAGCACTGTGCTTGGCACATAATAGGGACCCAATAATCATTTGTTGAATAAATGAGTTTTATTCTTCTCTGGATCCCGAATGCCCAGAACATAGTAGGTATTTAGGATCTACTGAATTGAAAGGACAAAGCAAAACTCCTGAGGGCCTATCTGGTCCAAAGGGGACTTCGGTGATGGGTTACTGCTTAGACTGGTCCATGGGGCTCCAGCCTCAGAATCCTGGGAGGGCCTGGCTTCTGGGCATGCCCCATGCTGTTCCCACATCCCACGAGCTCCCCACCCCCACCCTCCTCCATGTCCAGGGCAGGGGTGAGGGGAGGGAGCTTCCTCTCCCTCGGCACAGAAGCAGATGGAACAGAGGCAGAAGGGAGAGGGGAAAGGCAGACAGCCAAGACAGATGCCACTGCAATGGGCCCTCCCCGCCAACATGACACCAGGGCCCCCGTCAGCATCTCTGGAGGCCCCCTCCTGACAAATCAGATGGTCCCTGTGAGTCCCCCAGTGGAAAAGTCTCCCCGCAGGTCCCACTCCACAGGGCCCTGTTTCCCGCCTCTCAGTGTGCTCAGTAAGTCGGGGATGGAGTGGGGGGGGGCAAGTGGAAGGGGGGATATAAAATTCTTCCTGGCAGTTTAAGGAGTTTTGGCATTTTCACTATGGTACATGTAATATTTAAATTACTTCCCCTCAGCACGCCCTCATGCCTGCCTTGGCTTCCCCAGGTGAATTTGTAGGCGCTGAAATGGTCTAATTTCCCACACAAGCCATGTCAAATATAATTTGGGTGCAAAGTTGGTAATTATACGTAACATCAGTCTGATGTTAAAAACACTGAAAAATTTAGCAAGAAGAGTCTACTAGAGAGACACAAGTCTGAGGCCCAGCCAGAAAAAGGCAGGCCCAGGCCCCGCAGAAGCCAAAGTCTTTAATTAATGATAGCATGTTTTCAGGGACTCAAAGGACGCAGGTCCCCAACTGTCTGAAGCTCCTTTGTCTACCAATTACCAGCATCTGGCGGGAGGCAGGCAGGGAGGAAGTCGCAGGGGGGCACCAGATCCTGGCTGAGAGTTGCCAAGGTTTGGGTGGGGCCACAGCTCACCTGAGGGCCAGGGTCCTGCCGCCAGGTGACCCCACTCTGCTCTTCTGTCCCTGAGACCAACCCCCATGAGCCCAGGGTCAGTGGGAGGAGGAAGTTTGTCTCCCCTTGACTCTGTGGGTGAATTGTGGGGAGGGGGTGAGGTTTGGCTACTAGCCAAGCAGCCCCACAGGCTTCGAGGGTCCAGAAGCAAAGCTTGTTCCCCTTTTGATTTAGGTGGGGCTTTTTTCTTTTCTTTTCAAACCATTTAAAGGACTGTTTCTGTTAGGACTGGGACAACATCTTGTTTGCTCACCTCTGTGTCCCTGGATCTGGCACATAGTAGGTGCTCAGTAAATATTTGTTACCTGGACGTACTGTGTGAAACAAGCTCTAATTACTCCTCACTCTAACCCTGTGTGGACCGAGAGGAAGCCCTCCCTCCTGAGGAACAGCACAGGAGACATCCGAGTGACTAAGGGCCCAGGGGCAGAGCCTGGATTAGGATGGTGATTCCACATTTCCGGTTCCCCAAACTCTGCATCAGTTTCTTCATCTGCAAAATGGGCATAGTAATAGATCGACTTCCCAGGAGGAGATTCTCGGCACAGAGGGCTCTGAACAGTGCCAGACAGGTAGCTCTTGTTTTGCTAAGGGGGAAGGGTGAGGTGTGGCTTTGTAGGACTGCTCTTCAGAGGGGTTTCCAGAGGCTGCGTGAGGATGAGGAGAGGAGGGGCAGCCAGCAGGGCACAGGAACCCAGAGTGACGAAACAGATTTCCAGTGGACAGTTTGGAAAAGTTTCTGCCATGGGGAGCATGACAAAAAATACCTTCTTCCTTGATTCCCTAAGAAATCTTTCATAAACTATTCTGTCTCCTGGTCCGTGTTATGGAGTAATGTCTGTTTGGGATGGATGGCCTCCAGGAGGGCATGGATGTGAGTGGACACCTGTGGGAGATGGCTACATCCAGAGGTGGGTGCTATTATTATTAACATTCTGTCGATGTGAGAGCAAGGCTGAGAGAAGTTAAGTGCTGGGCCCACACATCGCACTTCGGCCTGGTGGGTTTGCTGTCTGACTCTTCACTTACCCTCTGAATGTACCTGAAGATTCTGCCAAACAGTAACAAGAGCCGTAGCTGACACGAAGCCCCTGCTGAGAGCGAGACGTCCTAGTTTAGCCCGCTTCATCGTAACCACTCTGGGAAGTAGGCACTATTAGTATCCTCATCTTATAGACGAGGAGGCTGTGGCTCCGAGGGGTTAATTAACTCGCCCCACGTCACAGGACATGGGACATGGGATGAAGTCCAGGCTGACCCCAGAGGAGCCCTTAATTGGGAAGGGACCACCGCCTCAAACATGGCCCTTTTCCTGCACCCCTGCCGCGGCTACACCTTCTACAAAGTGGTCTCAGCCCTGCACATTGGACTCATTCAGGGATCTTTAAAACCACTGATGTCCAGGTTTGAAGTGACCTGGGTGCTGCCAGGGCAACAGGATTTTTAAAAACTCCCAGGTTGTCCTAACATTGGGGATCACTCACTGCCTCTGCCCTGCTGCAGCTAAGCCCTCATAAGCTTCTCCAACTGTATCGTGGACACGCATCACCCAGATATCCCGATAGAAGGCAGGCTCTGACGTGGGGGGGTCTCTGTGGGCTGGAGCCTGGGATTCTGCATTTCTAACAAGCTCCCCAGATGATGGTGAGGCTGCTTCTCCAAGGCCCGCACACTGAGTACTGAGGGTCCGCACCAACGGCTCTTGGACTTGTCTGCACATTGGGAATCATCTGTGGAGTTTGAAAAAATTCAGATGCCCAGGTCCCAGCCCAGAGATTCTGCTGTCATTGGAAAGGAAAGCTGGCAATTTGGAGGGGCACTTTGGAAAAAATACCAATGCCCAGACCACATCCCAGGACAATTAAATGAGCCTCTGGAGTGGTACCTGGGCACCTGCATTTTTACAGCCCCCAGGTGATTCTGACAAACAGCCAGACTTGAGAACAAGAGCTTTGAGCTGCATATAGTGTTTGCTGTCGCCAAATCCTATCAGACCTAGGCTTTGATTTCCTTCTTTACGATTTCACATTCATTGGGTCTAGGGTGGGACCCAGGATTCAGCATTCTTAACACACTTCCCAGGGGAGGCTGACGCAGGTGGACCCCAGGCCATATGTCAAGAAAGGCTCCTCCATCTTCCTCACCTTCAGCCCCTGCTCAGGCAGCAAGAAGTCACTGGGCTCACAGGGCTCCAGGACCCCAACATGGGGAGATGGGAAGACCACAGAGGGAGACCAGAGGCGAGGCTGAAGAGGGGCTGGCCCAGACTGTAGACTTCCGTCACCACCTCTGTGTCTGACCAGCGCTCAGAGGTCAGCTTCGCCCTGGGACAGCCTCGGAGGCAGGACACCGGGCATCTGAGGACAGCAGAGGTGGGGCCACAACTAGAAAACCAGACAGGAGTCCTGTCTAGCCAGTTCCTCTCCTGGTTCCCTGTGCCACCCACCTGGGCAAGTCAGGGCAACACCCCTGACTCCATGCCTCCATTCCCATATTTCTAAAATAAAGAGTAATCTCACCCCACCTCACCTTGTATGTGTGATTGTTTGCGTGTTTTATTTTTAGATTAAAGTAGTAACAGCTCAAGGCAATGAAATCAAACAGATCAGAAGCATGTGAAGTGAAAGGTCTCTTTTGGAGGTACCATTGATAATAGTTTCTTGTGTGTGTTTCCAGATGTTTTCTTTGCATGTACAAATATACAGCTGTGAACACTTTAAAAAACGGGATCGTATATGTTGTTGCAATTTGATTTTTACACTTAGCAATATATCATCAGTACCTTTCCATGGAAGTCCGTAAGAGCTATCTCATCTGGTTTGAAGGCTGCATAATATTCCACAGTATGGATATACCATTGTTTATTTAGCCATTCTCCTATTGGTGGACATTTAGGTTCTTTTGGGTTTTTTCCCCTACAATAGACAATGATACTATGGACATCATTATACCAGTGCCTCTCAATACTTCTACAAGTATATCCCCACTACCCTCCTGAAAATGGCATTAAGGTTCACCCAATTTCCAGCTCTCCCATTTTATGAGAGACTGACAAACTGGAGGCTGCAATATGCATAGATCTTTAATGAGAAGGGTCAAGTTGGTGACAAACAGTAACTGTCCAGAGTGGACAGGGCTGCCATGGATTTTGTACCACAGTAGGATTTTGCTTAGTAACTGATCAACAACACCTCCCTCATTTCCATTATCACCACCAGCACTAACACTATGGTCAAGTCATAGCTGCCAGCACCACTGTCCCCACGAGTCAGCCCATCAACACCAAAGCCATCACCATAACCACCAACACCATCATTTCCACATCAGCCAGTGTTCTCACTTGCAGACAACAGAACCCTCTTTAATTTAAGTGGAAAAGTATTATAAAAGGGTATTAGGCAAACATCTAAATGTGAAATCTAAAACTGTAAAACTCCCAGGAAAAAGCCATAAGAAAAATCCTCTAAGACCTTGAGTGGAACAAAGATTCCTTAAGACAAAAGAACACACCGTAAAAGAAAAAAACCGATAAAATTAACTTCATCAAAATTAAAAATGTCTGCTTTTTAAGTAGGAAGATAAGAAAATAACAAATCACAGACTGGGAGAAAATATTTGTAAAATGCTTATCTGATAAAAGACTGGTAACCAGATGTATAAAGGACTTTCAAAACTCAAAAATAAGAAAAGAGATGACCCAACAAAAATGTGGGCTAAAGATTTGCATAGGCACTTTACTAAAGAAGATAGATACATTGATGGAAAATAAGCACTTGAAAACATGCTCAACATCAGTAGTCATTAGAAAAATGAAAATCATAATTTTGAATGGTTCAAATTTTTAAAACTGACTCTATGAAATGCTAGTGAGGATGCAGAGCACTTGGAACTCTCATACAATGCTGGTAGGAATGCAGAATGATGCAGCCACTTTGAAAAACTGTTAGGCAGTTTCTCATAAAGTTAAGCACATACTTAACACAGAACCCACCAATCCCCAGATATTTACCAAAGAGAAATCGAGATATATGTCCTTGCCAAAAAAATTGTATGTGAATGTTTATAGAAGCTTTATTCATTACCAAAAATTGGAAACAACCCAAATAGCCATCCACAGGTGAATGGATAAATATATTGTGGTATGTCCATTCGATGGAATACTACTCAAAAATAAAAAGGAACAAAGTACTGGGATATGCAATGACATGGATGACTCTCAAAAGCATTATGCTGAGTTAAGAAAGCTAGACTCAAAAGGCTACATATAGGATAATTCAACTTATATAACATTGCAGAAATATAAGAAATATAATATTATAATATAATATGACATTCTAGAAGAGGCAAAAGTATAGCAACAGAAATCAGATAAATGGTTGTAAGAGCCTGGGAGTAAAGGAAGGGATACAACAGCATCAATGAGGCAATGTCAATGTTTAACGACCAGCTCAGGAGAGGTGGGAGGGATTTCATATATATATAAACGTATGTATATAGATATATGTGTGTGTATATATGTGTGTATACACACACACACACATGATTATTATAAGTCTTACTGATATAAAAGATGTGCAGCATGTATATTTTAAAAAATTTCTTTACTTTTTTTTGGGGGGGTAATTATGTTTATTTATTTACTTATTTTTGGAGGCGGTACTGGGGACTGAACACAGGACCTTCTGCATGCTAAGCATACACTCTACCCCTTGAGCTATACCCTCTCCTGGCACTTATATTTTTTATTGGGTGAAATTTGTATAACATAAAATTAATCATTTTAAAGTATACAGTTCAACGGCATTTGGTGCAGTCACAATGTTGTGCAACCACCATTTCTCTCTAGTTTCAAAACATTTTTGTCCTCCCTGAAGAAAACCCCATACCCATCAAATAATCACTCCCGTTCTCCCCTCCCCCATCTCTGGCAACCACTACTTTGCTGTCTTTATGGATTTGCGTATTCTGGGTATTTCGTATAAAGAGAACCCTACAATATGTGACTTTTCATGTCTGGCTTCTTTTATTGAACATAACATTTGCAAGGTTCATCCAAGTATCAGTACTTCATTCCTGTTTGTGGCTGAAAAATATTCCAGTGTATAGATACACAATAATATGTTTACACACTTTTCCATTGATAGATATTTGGGTTGTTTCTAGCCTTTGACTGTATAAATAATGTTGCTATGAACATCTACATTCAAGTTTCTATTTAGACATATGTTTTCATTTCTTTTGGGTATGTACCTAGGTAGGGAATTGCTGGATCATATGATAATTCTATGTTTAACTTTTTGAGGGACCACCAAAGTGTTTTCCACAGTGGTTGCCCCATTTTATACTCCCACCAGTAAAGTATAAGGGTTCCTATTTCCTTCGGTAAAGTTTTGTAGTTTTCAGTGTACAAGTCTTTCACCTCCTTGAATTTTTTTTCCTAAGTATTTTCATCTTTGGATGCTATTATAAATGAGATTGCTTTATTTCCTTTGCAGATAGTTCATTGCTTTCATAGAAAAACAACTGATTTTTGTGTGTTGATCCTTTATCCTGCAATTTTGTTGAATTTAAAGCACACAATTTATAAATAATAACATTATAAATTTCATATAGTAAATCGACTCTCACAGAACACTTTAGTTAACTTTGCCAAACTCACACATCTATAGCCAAACTGTGGTTGCAACCGACAAACATATGTTGCTCCAACAAGAATGTCAGTTGATAATTTCCCTCTCATTAAAGAGTGAGGATTGAAACCACCAACCACCTACCTTTGCACAGCTTGGACTCTGAAGACTGAAACTCTCTCTCTGCACACAGTCACGAGACTTCATGCTACTCCAGCAGACTCCAGGCCCTGCACTGAAAAACCCTCCTTAAGCCAAACTTCCAATCCTCAATAAATTCTGACTTCTCTCCCCATCTCAAGATACAATAAAGCCCTGTCAATGTGGTGGTCTCCTTACCATGGTGAGCGATAAACTCAACTTTGTTTTATCGATAGAGTGTGTCGGGGTGATACCTGGGGAGCCACCTTTTGAAACAAGTAAGACCAAAACAAAACTAAGATGAATGTCAGAACATCCTTCATCCACCAACGATGTGAGTGACTTATTTGCTTAGATACTGGAAGAATATTTCCTTAATTTTTTTGCACTATTCACAATGTAATGGCTGCAAGCACAGCACATGTTTAAGTTTAATTTGCATTATTTGCATTTTCTTTACCTCTTTCTTATGTCTAGACAATCAACAAAAAAATAAATCAAACATTGATTTGCAGTTACCAATTTCTCTGGTGCAAATACTCCCACCCACATGAGGTCACTGAATTCAGAGTTGAGAAGAGCTGTTTAATAGCACAACATTATAAGGTATTTCTACCAAACAGATAGACTAAACATGATCTCACGAGCATAAACAGTAAAATGTAGCAAAATCATCAGGAAGTGATGAGTTTATGTATTACTTTTGTTATGAATGTAAGTTGTTAGTCAGTTTATATAATTTCATATTTAACAATGGCTAGGTTTAACAGTCAGCTTGTAAATCTCCTGAAAATTCAACGACTGACTGTCACGAAGGGGTACTAGCCAGATCTAGCACACCACCGGGAGGGACTACAAAGTGGCACTCGGGAACTTTTGAGGGAGATGGAAATGTTTTATATCTTGATTGTGGCAGCAACTATAAGACTGTATAAGTTTGTAAAGATATATAGAACTGTGCGTCTAAAAACCGTGCATATAATTTTACTGGATGTCAGTTATACTTCAATAAACCTGAAATAAGGGGATATTTGGTAACTTGCAAGCTTTCCAGAGGCATCATGGAATTAGACTTGGAGGATGGAATAGCACCCAGGGCTAGTGGAAAGACTTCTGCTGCTGTCACTGAACACAGGTATGGCAGTTTACACTACCCAAGATGGGCCAGGATACCCCTGCCAGGACTCCACCCTGCTGCCTCTGGACCCTGGCTGTCTCTCCATCCTGCTCTGGCACACTCATCAGCACTGAGCCTACCGGTGCCTCTTCCCAATCAAAACCCTGTTTCGGCATCTGATTGGTGGAGGAGAGAGGTCACATGGCCACACCCTAGCTGCAAGGGAGGCTGGAAAGTGAATTTCTGGTTTCAGTCTTGAGAAAGCAGGACCCATAGGGTGGGAGATGCCTCAAGTCTAGGAATAGAGTTCACAGGATGCCGATCGGCCACATGAGCACGAAAACTGTCCCCTACAATGACCACAGTTACTGTCACCAGCACATGGCCACTGACACAAGCAACAGGGTCATCCCAGTTATGGTCATAAGTCTGGCCCTGGCCCTTCTGTGTGAAGGCCACACAGTTAGAAATCACTTGGGACAGGTGTTGGACAGGACTTTCTTAGAGAAGCTTACTGTCTGGTTAGAAGGCCCGGTCACCTGCCCTGCAGGGCAAGGTGTGCTCAGCTGCCACAAGGGAGGTTGAGACGTGGAGGACTTTGGGAGTCAGAAGAAGAGGTCCCAGGGACTGGAGAGGCACAGGAAGGCTTCCTGGAGAAGGAGGCATTTGAGCTGAGCTTTGAAGGGTGGGAAAGACTGGACAAGGGCAGCTAGGGAGGAGGGCACCTCACAGAAAGACCCATGTGGGCAAAGACTTGGAGCAGGAACATGCTTGTCATGCGAGGGCGTTTAGCTGGTGCAGAAATGTAGGCAATGCTTCTCAAAATTCTTGACCACCGCTTCAGAGTAAGAAGTACATTTTACATCGTAATACACATACATATAAATGAAATAAAAATTTCACAAAGCAGTACTTACCCTAGTACATGCAGTGCGCTTTGATGTTTTCCATTCTAATCGATTCTGTTTCATTATTTTTTTCAAATGCTTGTCATCACTCATTAGATGGACTTCATGACCCATCTGTGTCTCACAACCTGCTATTTGAAAGTCACAAATGTAGGGGTCATAGATTGGGGGGAAAGAAGCAGGGGCAGGGCTGTAGAGGGCTTTGAACCCCAAGTCATGGCATTTGGACTTCACCCTGCAGACTCTTGAGCCCAGAGGTCACGTGTGAAATGATCACCATACACCATCTATCAATCTTTAAATGCACGTAACATCCGACCCAGCAATCCCACTTCTAGGAGTGCAGCCTGGAGAAATACCCACTGAGGAGCCCAGAGAGGCACAAAAGAGGGTGTTTGCTGCCTCACTGACTCTCGCTGGAAAAATTGAAAGCAACTAAATGTGGACTGCACAGTCCTTCAAAACGATGACGTCAGTCTCCATTGTGGAGAGGTCTCTGGGACATTTTAGGAGGGAGACAAAATCGAGTCACAGAGCCTGACATGTGGGTTGTTTTCAGTTTTGGATAGAACATACTTGTATACGTGAACACACATTTACGCGTGTGGATGGCTTTTTTAAAGATCTAGAAGGAAATGCAGACACATGCTACAACGTGGGTGAACCTTGAGGACATTATGCTGGGTGAAACAAGCCAGTCACAGAAGGGCAAACATTGTCTGATTCTGTTTCTATGAGGTACCGAGAGTAGTCAGATTCCTAGAGACAGAAAGTGGAGGGCGGTTGCTGGTGGCTGGTTGGAGGGAGGGGTGGGGAGTGACGGTTTTATGGGGACAGAGCTTCAGTCTGAGAAGAAGTTCTGGAGATGGGTGGTGGGGACGGTGGCACAGCAGCATGAATGTGCTTAATGCCGCTGACCTGTACCTTTAAAACTGGTTCAAATGGTCAATTTTATGTTACGTATATTTCACCCCGAGCCCCACACTTCCCACACACAGATTTAGAAGGCTCTCCACCAGCCCTAACAGTGGTTGCCATCAGGAGGGGAGTGACCTGGAACTAGTGCAGGTAAAGGGGGTTTTTCACATTTTACTCTCTTTGCTTCTCTGTGGTTTATAATCTTTACAACGAGCACTTATTCTTGAATCACTCACAGGATTTTTTTTAAAACCCAATTAAAAAAAATATACATATATAAAGTTCAAGTGACCCTAGGAGGGCTGGAGGGTGGGTGTGAGGGAGGTGTTAGGGTCCAGAGAGGCCCAAAGGTGCCGGAGGGCATGGCCAAAAGGGTTACCTTATTAGGACCAAAGCTGAGTACAGGGGGGATGTCTAGGTAGCTCACTGGAAGAGGCAGTTATAATCCACTGCAATAAATTGAGAGCTCTGGGAACCCAGAGAAGGTGTTTAAACCAACCAGAGAATCAGGGAGGGCTTCCTGGAGGAAATGGTTGGAGCCAGATCCTGGACTATGAGTAACAAGGCTGAATAGTAGCAGCAGGAGACTAGGAGGATGCACCCTCTGCAGCCTGGAGCCTGGTCCCCCAAGCATCCCCTGGGCTGGAGGCTGAGTGAGGGCTGGGCTGGGGGCTGTTGGTCTCACCACCTCCCCGCCGCCACATGGTTCCTGCCCAGCCCCCTCCCCAGAGACTAGTGGAGGGGCAGTATGGGAGCAGTTCCACAAATCACCTCCTGGGTGTAGCTCTCAATATTCCTCAGTGACTGGTAGCTGCAGAACCTCTCTGGCCTGGGTGGGGGTGGGAACAGATGCCTTGCTCCCTTCTCTTCCCCCAGCCCCTCAGCAAGAGCCCCCAACCCTAATTACATCTGGTTCACATTGGCCCTGTTTGGTTCCAATTGTCTCACTTCCTGCTACCGACTCTGGACACCCCAACCCCCACCACCCCCATTTGTGGGAACAGACCCCACCCCCTCTCCTTCTGTCAGCCTTCAGCCAGCCCTGCACAGTGAGGTCCCCAACAGCCTCGTGGATGTCCCCCTGACCCCAGTCATGAATGTGATGGGCCATCTCACTGCTCCCCAAATGTGCTTCCTGGCCAATTATTCTGGGATGCCCTGGCTCTGGTAACACCTACCCACATCCTTCCAGGTCTGGTCTGGACATCTAAGAGCCCTACTCTGCCCTTCACCTGGTCCCCTTCACCTCCTGGGGAAGGAGGGTCTCCTGTGCCTGGCACTGTGCTGGGCTCCTCCATCCTCACACCCAGCCCTCCCTGGGAGGTCCTTGGTCAAGTGAACCAGAGAAGGTGTTTTACTGGAGGGCATTCATCTCCAAAGAAGATAGTCTTAAAGCCACTTCCAGGGGCTGCTGGGCCTCAGGGACAGAGCTAGGATAGGGCAGGGATGGGAGTATCAGGAAACAAAGAGATGATGGGACAGGAGGGGAGGGGAAATGACTGACCTCAGAGAGTAGGCACTCCAGGCACCTACCCAGGTAGAATCAGAGAAGTGATTTGGAGGAAAGTCACCTCTGCAATAAGCTGGGAATGCAGCTGTCTGTCCAGTGCAGGACTGTGCCCCATTGACATATGCTCTGCAGCATTTGTCCCAAATTATCACTGATCACTGATATGCTGCACTTACGGTGAGCCAAGCCCTGAAAGTGTTTAACTCTTTTAATCCTCATGACAACCCCATGAAGGAGCTATCATCCTCCTCCTCCTCTTCATCATCCCCATTTTGCAGATGAGAAAGCTGAGGCAAGAAGAGGTTAAGTTACTGGCCCAAGGTCACACAACCGGTAAGTAGTGAAGCCAGGATCTGGGCCCAGAAGCCTCTTAATCACAGAGGCTTGGAGTCCCCTGGAGAGCTGGGATCTCTGGTTTTATCACTAACCCCCACACCCCACCGACTGGACTAGACTCTGGACAGGGAGCTCCTGAGGGCAGGAACAGGGGACAGGGTTCTTCCGAGCCTCTCCTGCAGCCAGCACTAGACAATGATTCATTCATTCATTCCATAGAATGTTTACTGACTGCCACCAGGCAGTCATGTGCCAAAACCCCTCGGAGCCTCAGGCCCCTCAGCTGCAAGATGGGAATGTTGTCTGAGCAGAAGGGTCCAAATAAAATACATCGGGCCATGGATATATAATCGTAAGTCTCCTAGTAACCACATTTAAATGAGTAAAAATTAACAAATGGAATTGGTTTTAACAACAGACTTTTTGAACTCAATATCTCCAAAATACTATCATCTCAGCCTGCAATCAATGTAAAAAAGATGAATGAGATATTTTACATGCTTTTGTTCTGATTGGCTCCGAGAAATCCTGTGAATATCCCCCTTCAAGTACGCCTTCCTTTGGGAAGGTATTCTGGGCCCGGTAGCCACATGTGGCTATCGAACTGGACAGCACGGCCCCAGGCTGGAGGGTTCTATGGAGATCAGAGGGCACGGGGTGGGTAAGCCTCCAGCTCCCAGCCCGGCCTGCAGAGGGAACCGTACAGGTGCGAGGGCCCCAGCACCGCCCCCCAACCCGGCCAGGAGTCGAGCCCCTCCGGGGGTGCCCCTGGGAAGGCGGCACCGCCAGGGTTCCCGGAAGGAGCAGGAGGGAGGGAGGAGGGGAAGAGCAGTCTGGGGCCTCGAGGAGGGAGCTGCTGCCTCCTGGCACGGGGACAGAGTTTGTTTTCACCTCTTTGAAGCCGGGAGATGAAAGCGGGGCCCACATGGCTGCCTTTGATTCCCTCCTCCCCGGGCCCTCGCAGCTGCAGCCGGGCCAGGCCCAGCCCTTCGCTGCCCCAGGGGGAGCAGAAGAGGCCCCAGGCAGGGGCGCTTCTCCCCTGGGTGGCTGGGTGGGTAAGCAGAGGAAGCACCCTCCATCCTGGGGATCTCCCCTCCCGTAGACAGACCCACCCAAAAGGGCGAGTGACAGCCTCCCTGGACAAGAAGGAGCAGATGTGATGCGCAGGATGTGGGGGCGCCTGCTCCCCCAAGTCTCTCTCCTGCTGATGCCCGAGTGTCCACCGTTAGTGTCAGGCCTTATGAATACACACAAGGACATGGCCACTGAGATTCGGGGGAGTCACTTTACCTCTCTAAGCCTCTTTAATTCAACAAATATTTATTGAGGGCCTACTATGTGCCAGCGCTGTTCTAGGTGCCCTCCTAGTAGGCATCACAGAGCAGGTGGAATGAAACAATGCATGTAAAGTGCTTTGCATGAAGACAGGCAGGTAGGAGTTGCTCAGTACATGCCATTCAGCGTCATCGGCAGTAGCAGCATCACTGCGAAGTTCTGCAGGGTCCCTTGACCCCTCCTGGCACTGGGGGAAGAGAACCAGCTGCTGGAATAGCACCCACCCCCCGGGCTAATCCCTGGTGCTTTCGCCTGAGCTCTCCTGCCTCGTTTCTCCTAAGTCCCTTGGGGACAGCCCTTGGCCTGGAGGAAACAGGACCACTGACTTTGACCATGACCACTGATGTCTGTGCCCCAAGAATGTAGCATGACAAGCCCTCAGACTTGTCCTCAAGCAGCTGGGGGCCACGGGGCAGTAGCACCACTTCAGAGCAGCAGAGGTTAGGGCATCTGCTGTACCAGGGGTGTGGCTTCTGTGCCAAACCCCATACCGTCCCAGCAGCATGGACCGCTATCCTGGGCCCTAATCCCCATCCAAACAGCTTCTGGAGTCTCCCAGCCACCCCGCCTCAGAGGAAGAGCCACCTATGTCCTCCTCATTTTCCTGGCACAGGGCACTGGCTGCATCATCCTGATCACAGCATCCTTGCACACACACTGCTTGTTCATGCTGCTTAGTACACGGGGGAAGGGGGAGGGTCTATGAGCCCCTTGGGGGCCTGCCCCTCACTCCTGGTCCCCTCCTTCTTGACATCCTGCTCCCTCTCATGGGTCAGGGAGGAGTAGTGTTGGCGCCAGAGCTACAGACAGGAGCAGAGTGGGTAAGACCCAGGTCCTGAGCATTCCTGGATGACCACTGGGTTTGCAGGCGAACCGATGCAGGCCCTTCCAGATGCATCTCTAACCCTCACGTGTAGTTGTCCCCATTTCACAGGTGGGGAGATTGAGGCTCTTCCACATCACAGACTTAGGAGGGAGGGCAGCCCGGATCTGGACCCAGGTCCTATTGATTCCAAAGTTTGTGTTCTTTTCACTCAACCACACCACCAAGGAACTCAGCCCTCTCCTCAGTGAGCTCAGAGCAGCCCCAGGCGGTTCCCCCAAAGCCAGAAACTCCAAGGCCAAGAAGCCTGCCCTATAAACAGATGTGATGCAGCAGGAGGAGCGCTGGCCTTGGCGACGGACCAACTGGCTGGGAATCTCAGCGACCCTGTGACCTGGGGCGGGTCACCTCCCCTCCAGACCTTTGTCTTCTCTTCCGGGGATTTCCTGAAACACCCACGGCTGGCAGGATGGTTTTAGGTGATATGGAGGCTTTTCTTTGTATTTTGGTTGTTAGATTTGTTTTATTGTGCGTTGGACCAGAGAGATGTAACTAACACATCAAACTCACAACTTCATGGATACTTTGCTTAGGTTGTGTCTACATAAGTGAGAAAGGTGCCCTGGCTTAAGGGATGATACTGAGTAAGTGGAAACACGGGTACTTGGAGGATGCGGCGTATTAACACTCCCATGTCTGGGAAGCAGGAGCTGGTACAGTGACCAGCATCAGCCGGAGGGGGACACCAGGTGGCTAAGGGGCTGGAAGCAGTGTGACCTGGCCCCACTGGCTGGGGCGAACTCCACGGAGGCCGGCGGCCGGGACAGGACAGAGGGGAGCAGGCCGGGAGGAGGGAAGACACAGAGAGGCAAGTGGGGCTGCAGGGCTCACCCCGGCCAACTGGCCGTCTGCATCCACCCTGGCCTCGGAGCCTGGAGGCCACATTGCCGCCTCCCCTCCCCGGGCTGCGCAGGCCACAGCTGGCTGATGTAAAACACACATGTTTTGACTGAAGCTGCTCTCCCCCCACCCCTTGAAAAAACGCCAACATTAAAGGGAGCGTAGCTTTGTAAAACTGAAACTGTAAAACGCTTCTGAAACCCAGCCCGGGGGATTAAAGAAACCACATGAAAGGGGATTTGGGACGACCTGGGCCCTGACTTCCTGTTCAGAAGTTCGCTCACCATGTGCCTCCCACCCGGCCGGTGGCATGTAGCGAGGAGGAACAGGAGGGAAGAGGAAGGCCTGGGCCCGTGGGGCCCTCGGAGGGCCTCCAGAAGTCCCGAGCTCCCTAAGGTCCAAGGCCTGACAACCTCAGCTGCGGCCCTCCCAGACCTCCAACCTCTGAGGGCTCAGAGGAGAAGGTGCCGTGTTGCCCTTGGTCTTGCAGTAACAGAGGGGTCGCGTGAGCAAAGGAGACCCCAGCCAGCCACCATCTACCTCCTAGCCTTGCCAGTCTCCCTGCTGCTCCCAACATGGTCCTTACTGGCCCTGGTCCTTGGAGATGCAGGAAGTGTTAGGACCCCAGCTCAGCCTCCTGTCTGACCACAGTTAAGAGCGTCCCCCAGGCACAGGAGCCTACTGAACCGAAATCCCAGCTCTGCACTGACTCACTGTGGGACGTCCAAGAGCCACCATTGCAAGCTCCCCGCCTTTTGCCTCCCTATCACTGAGCAGTGTGAAGGTGGAACAAGGATGCTGTCCATGATGGTGCAAAGGTGGCTCTTCCCTCGCTCTCACAAGACTGGGGTTGGTGATCCCGCATTGGTCTCTGTCTTGCTACATGACCTTGGATAAGTCACATTCCCTCTCTGGGCCCAGGACCCTCATCCTTGGGAAAAAGGGTAAGATGGGCTGGGTCAGAGGAGAAGCCTGGTCTACGGACGGACACACACATGCGCGCACACACACACACACACACATCATATCCACTCCCGCAGGGACACACGTGCATACCCCCATCACACACGACACATACCCAGACACACATCACAGGCCACTTGGTGGCCACTGCCACCCCCAGCTTCATTACAGCCCTCCTTCCGTTATATAAACTCCTCGTGCCCTCCAGTGTCCCCCGCAATCACTTACCTAATATTAGGATATTAAAAAATATGGCAAGATTTTAAGAGACTTATTAAAATGCAATTAGCAGCGTGTACGACTTAAGCAGGGAGATTATTTTTAAAAATGACTTGATTGTGCGGAATACCACGCACCTTCCTGAGGCCGTAAACCTGCCAATCACACGCACTCTCAAATGAGGTTTCCTCGCTTTCTCTTTGTCCTTCAAGGTTTTCTTCTGCCCCCGGTGACCATGAAAGCTGTGGCCCCCACCCACAGAAGCCACCTGCCTACACACGTACACTCTGAGCCCCTCAAGAGGCCCCTTAGAAGGAAGCCAAGAGGTTAATCAGGTCCAGAGCCAAGCCTGAAGAAGTTTCTAGAAACCAGCCAGAGGGTAGCCATGGAAGTGGAGAAGCCCCCACCCCCGACTTACATCCACCCTCATTAAGGTTTGGGTCTGGCAGGGGCTGCAGCCAGATTAAGGGTGACAAACTGTCCTTCGAAGGGCCTGGGGATGGGGAGAGCCCAGGGTGGAGGAAGAGGTCCCAGGGAGTGGGCTGCTGCTGACCTCTTCCAAGGGCTAAGCCTCAGAGACCACCCCCACCCCCACCACGCTGAAGCCCCCCACCCAGCGCCCACTCTCAGGGCTGGAACAGTGGGTTATGCTGCCCCCTGCTGCCCACTCTTCACACTGCAGCCCCACTCCTAGGACTCGCCTGAGCAGAGGAGCTGACCTGGTCCCGGGGCAGCCTTTCTCCAGCTGCAAAGTCCATGATAAGGATCCCAGGATCCTCCAGGCTCTTACCCAGAGAGAGAAACATGTGTCTGGAAACACGGACCTGCTCTCCAGCCACCCGCTCCCGGGCAGCCCCACCCCTGGCTGAAGGAGTTTATCAAATGTGCTCACTACTTCCTGGCATTAGGCTCCCGCTGGCACTTTTATTCCAACCATAAAAAGGCTATTTCATTGAGAAATAAAGTCCCATCTTCCTGACGTGTAACTCCTTTCAGAGCTCTTAGTCAGCCGCCAGGCAAAATTTATGTTTCCTGGATGCTTTCTCCTGGGATTGCAACTGGAAATTGGGGGGAGGGGGCTGGAAGGGAGAATTTCCTTTCTGGCTGGTGGACATGTATTTATTCCTTTGGTCTAAGCATCCCCAGAAACCCAAGGTGCCCAGGAGGGAGCTCTGGCCTTGGAACAAGGTGGTCAGGGTTTAATCCCTGATTCTGCGCTCTTTTAGCTGCATGGCCTTGGGCAAGGCCAAGTTTCCTATCTGTAAAGTGGGGAGAACACGTCCTCTCTTCCTCAGAGCGGTGGTGCTAGATGCAGTGAGCAGAGGGAGGGGGAGAGTACTTGGACGCTGTACAAGTGCAAGTGTTGCTATTCTTAAGGAGGCAGAAGAGTTCTCTGACTTCGGGGGGTGCCCCTGGCACAGAGTCTCCCAGGCAGTGAGTGGTCCTCAACTGCCATGTGCATCGGAATCACCTGGAGGACTTGTTAAAACACAGGATGCTGGGCCCCACCCCCTGAGTTTCTGGATCTGTAGGTCCGGGATGGAGCCCAAGAATTTGCATCTCTAATGAGTTCTCAGGTGATGCCGATGCCGCTGGTGGTCCGGGGACCCCACTATGAGAACCACTGTTCTGAGATCTGGGATGTGGGACGGCTCAGCCTGGGCCTTGGGAGAGGAATGAGGGACAGGTGGGAAGTCACCTGTGGAGCAAGTTGGGGCCGAGCCATTACAACTAAATGGGAAAAGGCATCGGTCCACGTCACCCCATCTTGTCCCCCCACTGGCTTGGCCTGATGTCTCAAGCAGCCTCCACCCCCAGAGACCAGACCTGTGAATAGCAAAAGTGTCGGGAGGTGGGCTGAGCTGGGGAGGATGGACCCTTAGGGGTGAGGGGTTCTCTCGGAGCTGTGTTAGAGACTCTTGAGTTGCTATCTTCATGCGCTGACCCCCAGGTCACCCTAGAAAAGAGGTCCCCTGGCCACCGGCTCCTGTTTCCAAACAGCCCCATGCTGAAGCAGGAGCTCAGAGAAGTGAACTGACTTGCTCAAGGTCACACAGCTTAGGCAGGACACCCAGAAGAAAGCTTGTCCCACCACGCTGCCTCTCTGGTTATGCAGTAATTTGGAGGAATACTAAATTGATGACTCCAATTCCAGTTTAAGTAATATTCAAATACCCAACAGAGACTTGCAGCTAAGGCTGAAGGAGCGCATCGTGAAGGAGGAAATCTGACGTGGGAAGCATCTAAAATCTGGAAATTCGAGACCTTCAACAAGGGAAAAACAATGAGCATGGAGGTTTCCGGGTGTGAAAACTGGCTTTGTGCTTAAGAAAGAAAACCCAAAAGGGAAACTGGACCACTGGCTGTTTCATGCAACAGGAGAGAAAGACAACAGATGTATCAGAGACCCTGGACTTTACACACAGTGTCAGGGGTGCGGGGAATGATGGGGATCCAGACTGCCGAGGGTAGGGAGCCCCCAGTTTCTAACTTTCCCAAATCCCGGGTTGTCTGAGATCCCTCTTGGCAGGGTGCTGATCAGGAGGGGAAGAGCCGCTCTCTGCCAGCAATTCACTGATCACGGACGCATCAGCCATCAGCCATAAACAAATGACTGCAAGACCTGGGAGGTCTCAACAGAAAACTGGAGGTCCCCAGGGTAAGGGAAACATTTGTGCACATGCATGCACGGCTGCGGGTCAGACACAGATGCTACTGGGGCCCTGGTCACAGAGCTGGGGTTGCCCCGTCTTGAAGGAGAACAGGAGACCTCCGGAGAAGCCTGATCACTCTCTAATTAAACACAACCGTCCGGGTTTTGAGCCGATGCAGAGCAACGCGAAGGGAAGCAAGAGAAGTAAAGCGGTTTGTTCCAGCTGAGCTGGGAAGAGTGCCCAGAACAGTTAATGCCCAGACCCTCTCAGCCTTGCAAATCGCCGCCCGCCTGGGGGGTGAAGAGCCATTCATGCCAGGTAAAGGCTGGCGATTTCATTAACTCCTTTCCCTTTGCCTCGTCTCCAAGGGCGCAGGGAGTTAAACATGGGCAGGACTTGGTAAAGGGTCAGCCTGGTTTGCAGGACTCTTCGGGGTGTGTGCACCCCTGGTCTACAAGGTCCCAAAGCTGAGCGGCTCTGCAGAGATGGAGAGGGGACGAGGTGGATGGAGGCAGAGGAGAGACCGACAGACACAGACAGACTGATTCCTGGTAGAAATACTGCCGGCCGGTGTGGTGGGGTAGAAAATATATCGCATCTCAAACAGCACCAGCAGCCACCTCCGCCAAGTCCTCTGGATTCAGGGTGGGAGTGGCACAAGCCCGCAACAAAGAGCCCTTTGAGTCACCTCTCCTCCTAATGGCGCTTCTCCCACCCCCTGCCTTGTCCCTCCGATGTCCCTTGTTCCAGCTGTTTAAAGCCAGAATAAAGGTGGGCGGCTGCCTCAGGCCCACTCCTCCCCTCCACTTCCTCCTGCCAGATGGCCATCTTTCTGTCCCTCCAGCCCTCCTCAGGGCCCTTGCACTTGCTGTCCCTCTGTGGGACATCCCCCCAGCTCCTTCCAGAGTTACTTCCTCAGAGAAACCGCCCCGACCATCCCACCCAAAGCAGCCCGCAACCTGCCCCCACCCATGTTGCGTTTTGGACTCTTGGGAGCACTTGGTGTTATCTGAAATCTTCCATGCGTGGGTTTATTGTCAGTTTCTCTGCCCCTTCACACGCGTGTACTTGAAAATTTCTCTGTCTCATTCACCTTTCCCTTCCGAGCTAGAACGGTGTCTACCCAGAAGATGTGGTCCATAAATGAGTGATGGGGTCCAGAGTAAGCACTATGGGAAGGCAAGTGATCTGGGGAGCCAGCCAACAGTAAGTCCATCACATCAGTACTGGGCTCTAACCGCTTGCCCACCAGCCTCTGAAGACCTTCTAGCCCTGAAGCCATGGACTCCCGGAGCGGATCCAGGCTTGGATCCTCATCAGCCCAGGCCGCCCAGCCAGGTGTCCAGGGCAGAGGCCAGAGGCTTGGTCCTCCTCCCACTGGCTTCCCCTCTAGGTGTCAGGCTTGCCCTGGCATGGGGGCCGCCATCCCTGGGCAGCAGCTGCCCACAGGGGAACCGCCTGGCGGGGCGGGGGACTGGCCTTGGAGTCACGGCTTGGATTCAAGAAGGGAAATCATCTGAGCTTTTAAAAAATTAAATGGAGTCAGTAATTTGATTTCAGAGAGAAGCTGAAAACCTCGTAATGGCAGGAGCAGCTCAATTCCGTGGTGAAAAGGAAAAGCCTTAAATGGGGCTATTAAGCTTTTGCCTGGGATGGATCTGCCCGGAGAAGGAGGAAGGGGGGTGCGGGGGGGGGGGAGAAGTCGTCCTCGAGGTAGAGACCGTTTATCAGCCAAGACAACCCTGATTAGGTATTTATTTATTTATTTCTCGTTCCGGGCGTTGCCGAAGGCCTCCTCTCCTTGGCTGCGTTTCAAATCCCACTTCCAGTGATGGGCCGGCCTGGGGGTGGGGGCGAGGTTGCCACTCTTCCAGGGAAACACAGTGCAGCTCTGGCTCAGGCCACAGATGGGCTTCTGGGCCAGGGAGTCCGGGAACACTAGTGTCCCCAGGGGTCCGCAGGGGTCACGGGGGCTGTCCAAGCCAGCAGGGTACCAGCTGCTGCCATGGGAGCCAGAGGAAGGGAGTGGTGAGTCATGAAAACAAAGCAGTGACACTCCTCGTTCCTCCCATGGGGTACTTTAGAGACCTGGGGTCACGGCCCCCCAGGGCCTGGGGGAGGGGGCCTCTCACACCGTAGGATTTTTCATCACCCACTTCCCTCTGCCAAAGATGTCTGAACTATAACTAAAGGCTTTCCATGCTCTGCTGAAATCAGCGAACACCCCTCTGCCTGGGCCTGGGTGCCCGACTAGTCAGCTTCTCAGATTTGCAGGATTTCTGGGTGACTGCAGTAATAACCTCAAGGATGGTTCTCAGACTCTGAGCTAGAGGCCTGTGTCTGTCCATTTTCTCACCTGCCCCTAAACCCATTCGGGAGGAACTGAATCTCACCCTCTGTTTGACTGATCAGGAAACTGAGGCACAGAGAGGTTAGTGCCTTGCCCAAGGTTACACAGCTAAAGAGTGAAAGGACAGGGACTTGAAACCACAGCAGCCTGGCTACAGAGCCTGCAACCTTTCCCCTCCCCCATGCCAAGTGCAAAAACATTGGGCCGTGCACTCATGAGCAGTCCAAGCAGGGGGGAGGCATGCCCAAACACTGCCCACCTCACTTATTTGCACTTGGCACCCCCTGGGGAGCTCCCAGGACTCACCCCAGCAAGAATGCCTCTCAGAAGCCCCTCCATGACGTTCTGAAGCTCAGGAGGCCTGTGCCTTTCAGGGCTGGCTGCCAGCGTGAGCTCTGTTGGCTCCTGCTTTGTGGGGGGGTCCCCTGGCCAGCATGGAAAGGGTCTCTAGGCTCGGCCAGGCTGGGTGAGGGAATGTCTGTAGGAGCCTGCAGGCTCCGAGTTTGCTGGATGTGCATGTAGCCCCTGCTCAGCCTCTCCACTGCCCAGGCCCGGCCTAACTTGAGGCCTTGGGCTCTGTGTGACTGTCCCACGGATGAGGCGGCAGGCTTCTTGGAGGCGGAGGCCAGAGGGCTCTTGGGAAGAGCTGTCAGGCGGCTGCCCCCTGCTGGCAGCTGCTCAGGGGTAAGAACTGGTGGGGAAGGGATGGGGGTGGGGGGTGGCGGGGGAGTGGGGGTTGCTGCTGGGCCCACCCTGTGCCTCCTGAGGCCCTCAGATGGGCACTGCTGTCTGGCTGCTGCCACCACACCTTGGAAGTGTTCACGGTTGGGGCAGTGACTGGGGCATCTGTCCCAAGCAGGAGGGTGAGTCTTGGCCCCTCCATGTCCTGACTCCGGGATGACAGGTCCAGGTGCCATCTGGCCCCGTCCCGGGTGCCTCCATTCTAGAGGACATTTCCCAAGTCTCCAGGGGAACAGTGGGAACCCAGTACCTCTCAAGCTGGCCGGTCACCTAGAGCCTTGTCCGTGGCTGGACCTCCTTGCTGGCCTGGCCGGGGCCCCCGTGTGGGCTCATAGGCAGCCGCATTCCCCTGTAACAACCCTCCAGCAGGAGGGGCCTTCCTGGTGGCTGGGAAGGGCTCTGCTCAGGCCTAGACTATCAGGGTAACAGACGGCCTTGAGGCCGAGAACACTTTGGACTGCTCGGACCCCCAGAGAGGCAGCTGAAAAGGAGACATCTGAGGACAAACGCGTGGTCCAGGCCTTGGGGCGGGGAAGCCTGGACGGCTACTGTGGACTCTGAGGTCATTGCAGCTGAAGGCGGCGGATCCAGGTAGCACTGCTCTCCCGGGGAAGGCCTAGGGGCCACGCCGATCCTCTGGGAAAGGGGGAAAGGGAGCCAATCGTTTCCCAGCTTCCTCCACAGGTTTAGCCGTGTGCAGGAGGGGTCCAAGCCCCTTCTTCAGCGGGAGAGCAGCAGAGAGAGAGCAAAAGCATCAGAAGTAAGAGGATGTGGCTTCGGTGCTCTGAGGATGGCAGCACAGAGGAGGGCCTGTGGCAGCTGCAATCTCAGGTTAGTTCTCCAGGCCTGGCTCCCAGGCCCTGGCAACAAGGTCCTCTGAGACGTGCCTCAATTTCCCTCCTGTTGGTGTGCACAGCCTCTGACCCTCCCCACCACCTCCTTGAGCCTGGCCCCAAGGCCCTGGGAGGCTGTGAGCCAGGCAGGACAGCGGGGAGTGGGGCTGCCCTCAGGTGGGAGCTCTCAGGGGTCCCCCGCCTTCTCTGGGGAATGGTCTGAATTTGAGGAGGAGGAGACATGGCCAGAGGTCAGAGTGCAGCTCCCTTTGGAAGAATGATGCTGAAAGAGAGGGGCCGCGTGCCTGGCTGAGTTCACCACTGCCTCATGGGGATGGGCCCTTCAGGGGAAACCATGGGTGCAAGACAAGGCAGTGGACGTCCATCGGTCAGTCCATGTGAAGGCTGACAGGCAAGGCTCTGAGAAAGCCCCTCCCGGAGGCCCCTGAAGGCAGCTGATCCTGCAGTATGGACCTGGGAAGAGGCAGCAAATGGCATTTTTGCTGGAGGGGTCTCCGGTCCTGGGGGTAGTGGGGAGGGAGTGGGCCTCAATGTGGCAGTTGAGGCAGACAACTCCCTTCCTGAGCCACCCAGAAGGGAAAGAGGAACCAGTGCTTCTCCTAAGGAAACAGAATCCTCCCGATTCCCTGCTGGAGGGGCCACATGGGTCCCCTTTTTACCGACAGGGAAACAGAGGCTTCAGAGGTCAAGTTCAAGCACTGAGTCAGAAACTGCCTTCGCTTGTTGAATTTCACAGACCTTCGACCTGGAGTCCTTTTTCAAGATGATGTGGGCATCAAAATCTATTCTTGAAACTGAATCACAGAATTTCAGGTTTTCTATAAAGAGCACCCAGCCCCAACTCTCTGCCTCTCTGCTTGATGTCACCAGCTGATTTCATCCCCAGGACATTCCCTATTTTGAGGCCAAATCCATGAGCCCAGCCTCAGGAGCCTCACAGAACCAGACTCTGCCTCAACCCAGCTGACATCCTGGACCAGATTGCTCTTTGTCGTGTGTGGGAAAGGGCTCCTGTGCAGTCAGATGCTCAGCGGCACCCCTGGCCTCTACCCGCCACATGCCAGTAGCATCTCCCCACGTTGTGACAATCAAAGATGTTTCCAGACATCGCTAAATTTCCCCCGGGAGTCCAAAATCCACCCCCAGCTGAGAGGCGCTGGGTTAGAGCTTGCAAATTCTGGCTCACGGGTCAAATATAGCCCTTAGACATGTTTGGTTTGGCCTGCAGAGGGTTTTAAATATTTTTTAAATTAACTGACAAAATTTTATAAACAGCTTCTTCTGGAAAGTCAGAAGGTTTGGCCACACTGGCCTGCCTCCCTACAAGGCAGGAATCAGCTCCAGCTAAGTCAGGCTGCTCTCTTTAAAGGGGTCTGGTCTCCAACACTGAGCTTCGCAGCCTTCATCATCCTACACTTGGGCCGTGGGTTTTCTTACCCTCAGTTGGTTATACCCCTTGCCTGACCCCTAGGGGCATTTTCACCAGTAACTCCTGCTTTAAAATGTAAAACAGCTGCAGCTAAAACCCCTCCTCTGGGTTTCACTTCTCCAGGCTGGACACTCCATTGCCTCCACGGCTCCTGACACCTCTGATCTTAAATAACTAGGATTTCTCCCATAGGTTCTAACCGCTTTTGGGTGGGGAGGAAGGAGATTAAAACAAAAAAAATCATCAATTGCTTAGGCAAGCTTAATATTCCACTATATTAGCCACATGTTACCGCAAAGAAATGCTCTTTGTCTAAAACTTTTCATTTAATTCCTGGTGAAAATTCACTCCAACGAGCATCTGGACATAAGTGCTTACCAAGGGCAAGGCACTACGATCAGAACCGTGAAGAGTAAAACGCTGAACGGGACACGGCCCCTGATGGTAAAAAATTCACAGACTGGAGGGAGAGACAGGAACATGCATTAATAATTGTAATAAGAATAGAAAGACCTAGAAACGAGGTGCAGGGAAGGTGTGCTGGGGACCAGCGAGGGGAGAGATTCATTCTGGCTGCTGATATTAAATTAATAAAACGAGGACGAGAACATTCTTTCCCCCTGTAAATCTTTCCAGAGAGGCCAAAAATCCTTCCTAAAATGTTCTTATTGCTGTTGCCCAGCTATTTTTGTATTTTATTTACTAAGTCTCTATCGAGAACCTACCCATTCTTCAAAGCCCAGGACAAAGGCCACCCGCGCTCCATTACAACTCTCTGAACATTTCTTCTCTCCCCTTCGAGAATGGACAGTACTTGAAAGCGAGGTCCAAATCTGGTGACCTCTGTTCCTTCTGGGGCCTCACATGGGGCCTCACTCATGGCAAATACCTAGTAAATATTTGCTGAATAAAGTTCTGGCCCTCCCTTTCCAAAATCAACGTCATCGCCGCAGGAAACTTGTAAAATAAAAACAGCCGAAATGTGTAAAAACTCTCAGGAAACATTTCCATTTTTAGCAGACTGTTAGAACTCATCTCCACCCCGCCTTTTCCTTTGTTTCTAATTCAGAATTTGGGGCTAGATGGTAGGCAGTCCCCCTTTTAATCTTTAAATATAGTTCTGAATATAATTACATTTTTATGCAGCACCGAAACATCATATCCTGGGAACGGGGCATTCTTGCGCTATTAACATCTGAATTAAATCTCCTTCGCGTCTGTCTTCTATTGAGGATAGTTAGGAAGTCTAAGATGAAAGTGATCGACATCATTTGTGAATTATGTGTATTTCCTTATGCTGTATTTCAGTGGGTTTTGCTCCTGGTGGTTTTGTGAATTCCAGGTTGTCTGGTAGCAGTGCTTTCACCAAAACCCCTTTCAAGATTCAAATCCCAGCATCCTGGCGTGGAAGACGCACAGTACGTTTAGAAGAGGGTTTGTCTTGGGTTAAGAAATAAGTGGCATCGCGTAGTGCTCTTTGCCAAGGAGTCTACTCCATCCGGTAAGTGACCCGAGGAACCAGAGCCCACACAGAGAGCTGGGCGATCGAAACGGAAGTGGCTCATCTTGTGTGGGGAACTCCGCTAAGCTCTTAACTCCCACTGTCTCCAGTTCTCACAACGGGTGCCGCTATTCCCATTTTGCAGAGTCTCAGTAAGGTTAAGCCGCGTACTGAGGTCCTGCAGCTAGCTAGAAAGTTGGTGTGCTCCCCACTCCCTCCCTGGCAGTTTGACTCCAAAGTCAGAGACCACATCACACGTGGCTTCCACAGCACTCCTGTTCCTGTGCCAGTTCCAGCCAGTGTGCCTGACCCCCATTGCTTCCTCGGTTGGGTGTGGGACCTGTCAGGCCCAGGAAAGGAAGCTTTGTCACGGGAGAAGGAACCACAGGGCCAGCTGGCACAACCTCCTGGTGACGCTCACCCACACACTGGAAGAAGCTCTCCACCGTCCAGAGGGTGGGGAAGCCATCTCGGCAAATTCCAGGCTCAGGACCACCCTAGAAAGCCTGTGTTCCCAGGGCTCCTTGGGGCTCCTGGCATTGCAGTGGGGCAACGAGGAGTTGGTTGCACAAAGCAGGGTGCATCCTGTACCATGTGGCAGTCTGCCTATGGGGCCACCCAGGCCGAAGCGCAAGGGCTCAGGTGTATAAGTGGCAAAGGTCCATCTTCTGCTGGCCCCACAGTTCTGGTCTCACATCTCTGACTCCACGTGGCATCAGTGGCCCAAAGGAGAAGGGGCCTGCAAGTGGGACAGGACAGCCAATGCCACCAGCAAGACCCCGACCTGGACCCGGAGCATCCCAGCCGCGGGGATGCTGACCACCACCAAGCCCCTGTTTTCAGTCACCGTGAAGGTACAGGACTGCTGGACTCAGAGGAATTTTCGGCTCAGGCTTTCCTCCCGGTGGGAGCCTCTTTTGACCAGACCCAGTCTCTGCTTTGGGATGTGAACTAAAACCTTCAACTCTGGCTGGGATGACACTGGAATGGGAAAGGACACGTGACACAGAAAAATACACACTTTGCAGGCACATGGACAAAAGGGTGATAGCAGGACCCCAGCCAGGGGCCACACCCATCGCCAGCACAACACATTTTCCAGATCTGTGACGTGAGATGACCTGGTGTTTGGTGTCACCGCCTGGGCCGGAATGTGGCTGCACTGATGAGGAAGAAAAGGAGAGGCCACCCGCAAACATCCCGGATCCTGCCATCTGCAAAGGCCCGTAAGGAAGCAGATGCGAAGAACGTGGCTGCCCCTGGAAAGCTGCAGAAATGTCTCTGCCAAGACTGTCTTCGGCTCGGTGACCCAGCCTGCTGCCCCTTCCATTACCAAAGCTGCTCTTAAGAAATAAAGCTTATATCAGTTGTTTACACTTTAGCAAGAATTTCGTTGTGTCAGCCCTCTCACGGGGACATTTTAAGCCAGCTCTGCAGTGGATAAATGAAAGCATTTGTCTCCAAGTAAAAGGATTTCAAGCATCATGAATAAGGAAAGAGATGTTTGGGGGCCAGGCAAGGCCATCCCCAATGCCCTAAACTCCCCAGAGCCCCATCATGAAACCTGGTCCATGATAAAATTCTCTACAAATGTCAAGTCTTAGTCATCTCTGATAAACCCACTCGGAATGAAGCCTTTGATCCACCTAGCTCTGCATGCAGAGTTCCCTAGAATTTAAATTCCCTGGAGGGAGGAAGTGGTCCTCCAGACTCCGAGCCCCTCTGTATTACACCCCAAGGTGAACGAAATAACGATCACATACAGGGTGTAGCTCAGGGGTCCCAAGCACACTCTACATCCCAGCCACATTCCACACACACTCATATCCCCCACGAAGAGCAAAGTTCTCTTTGTCCCAAGCAACTCAGGAATGCATGGCCAAGACTGGGGCTAAGAAGAGGCGAGGTGGGGTTGGGACCATGGGGATAAGGTGCCCAGGGGAGGGAGGAACACAGAGAGGATAAGAGAGTGATGAAGCAGGAAAGGGTGGACATAGGGCCCCTGAAGAGTAGGCATGGTAGCCGCTCCCCAGCCAGGGAGGCCGGAGCCCCCCGGGGTGGCCAGCACTTGCTGAGGCAGTAAGGCTCCCCGTGGCCTCCAAAACTGCTCCTTCCAGAAGCAAACTCCTTCCACAGGGCCTCCCTCCCACATTCAGACCAGCCTCTTGATTGAACCCCCAAGTGTCACAGAGCTCAGGTTAGGGACTGTTGCTCCAATGCAACCAGGAAATATTATTTAGCCGGGATATTTTTAGCAGGTAGCGGGCTCAGAGCAAATGTCATGTGAGCCATCTTCTCTTACACGGCAACTTTGGGCTATTTAAAGAGCTGGTAATTACGCTCCTGCCACCCTGATCAGGACGAGCTGAACGCGTGATTGCAGGGGCCCCTCATCTGCCGTGTGGAGCACTTGACGCTAATGGGGCCCAATTTTCGAAGCTGCCTGCCTAAATCTGTCCGGTCTCCAGGTGGACATGTGAATTGGCACGGAAATGCCAGCAAACTGCTCTTTGGAGCCTCCGCGAGGGTGCTATGCCTCCAGGCCCCAAGCCTGGCCAGGCTGCTCCCCACCACTGATATCTTGCCTCTGGACAAAGTTTTACCTTGGGCTTTGGACGGTGAGGATGTGGTGGTGATGTCCACGTGATAATCATGGTGTTGATGATCCCATCAGGCTGGCATCTTCTGAAGAAGCCACCAGCTCCCCTCAGAGGGACAGCAGCCACGAGGTCTGGAGAAGCAGGACACATTCATAAACAATCTGGCCAAAACAGGGTCACTAGGGGGTCAAGGAGAAGGCACTTCAGGGGACACTCAGGAAGGTGACAGGGCCAAGAAAAGATGGGCAGGACCATGAGGCTGGGCAGCAGGCCACTCAAGGAGAAACGCAAACTAGACACTTGTTCTCCCCAGGCACCAGCAGAACAGACCCTTTGCAGAAGCACCGGGCACAGAGTAGGTACATTATGTGGCTGAAAGAACGAATGCGCCACTATTCCTACAAGCAAGGCCAACGGGCGACCCACACTCTGCCCAGGTGGAGTCCTGATCTCTGTTCCCTTTGCAACGCTGTAGTGGGACATTGGCAATCGGGGCTTTGAATAAAGGCAGGTGCCTGGAGGGTGGGAGGCGGGCAGAGAGGGGCTCCAGCCCCTATCCTAGGAGGACAGTAGGAGGAATTCAGGAGAAGGCTTGAAGGGAAAGCTCACTGACTTCAAATATCCAAAGGGATGTGAAACAGAGAAGGGATGGGCTTCTCCCCAGAGACTGCAGAGAACAGACTGAGGACCAGAAGGAAAGCTCAGGGAAACCGCTGTGCCATATGGAAACAGGTGGCCTTGCAAAGGATGAGCTCCCCATCACTGGAGACTGTGCAGAGAATCTT
This sequence comes from Camelus bactrianus, assembly GCF_048773025.1. NCBI lineage: Eukaryota > Metazoa > Chordata > Mammalia > Artiodactyla > Camelidae > Camelus > Camelus bactrianus. The sequence goes on along the minus strand of NC_133551.1, from coordinate 72,220,032 downwards.
AGCATGGGAAGGACCTCAGAGGCCTCCTGCCCAGCATCCCACCCAAAACTGAGGACCCCTCCCGGGCACCAGGGAGAGGCTTCCAGCTTCAGCTGCCAAGACATGGGCCCAGCAGAGTCGGCACTGTCCACTAACCCACTCCAAAGGAAAAGAGAAGTCAAAACCTGCCTTGGAGTGTCCCCAGGCACCAGGTCTGGCAGAACCTTCCAGAAAGTTGTCTGCCTACCTGTCCACTGGTGCATCCCAGGGGTGGGGCGGGGAGACCTGCAGAACAAAGAGGAAGCAACACCTCCAGGCAAGTGGTAAGCAAAAGTGAGAGTAAACAGTTCTGCCAGAGCACAGAAGCGCTGGCAATTACCCCAGCAGGAGGCCGGTGAGAGAGCCGTGCAGCCAGGTTGTTTGCTCATTAAGACAAGAAAATCATTTATGTTCTGAGACTTGAGTGTCAACAGACCCAGGGAAATGTCGTTGCCTCAGCTGCCGCCCTGGGCCTGGCCAAGGGGGCAGCTGGGGTCCCGGGCGCAGCTGGTGATGCTGAGAGCTGGTGCGTGTGGCAGGGACGCCGTCAGGACCCACTTTTCGCCCAGTTATCTTCCAGACTCCCCCACCCCCACCCCCGTCCTTCACCCATTTCTCCCTTGCCCTTTCTCTTTCCTCTTCAGATCCAACAAGTAAGGGTTGGGGAAGTGCTTCCAAGGGCCGGCACGCTCACCAAAGTCACTGTACCGTGAGGTGACCACCCATCCCCGATTCCCAGGGACTGAGCAGGTCCCCCTGTGTGGGACTTAGTGCCAAAACAGCAACAGTCCAATGCAAACTGGGACAGTCGGTCACCACCGTATGGCCTGTGAGCCTTGCAGCCACACCATGGGGGGCACCATTCCCCCACTGCACAGAGGAGGGGAAGGGGATGGTGTGGGCAGGGCACCTTCCCCAGAGCGCCTGCTGCAGCCCACACCCTCCACCCTGCCCCTCTCAGTTTCTTCTACTTGCTCCAAACCCCTCTTTGCGTTTGCTTCAGACCTTGGCAGGGAGGTTTTGGCACAAGGAGGGAGTCTCGGACCAGCAGAAGGCCCCTCGGAGATCATCTGACCCCTGTCCCAGTATAAGGTGGGGAAGTCTGAGGCCAGAGGGGCTGACTCGCCTCGACGATGCCCCCACCGAAGACCACCCCCAACTCCTCCACATGGAGGGACAGAGAGGGGCTCCCAGGAGCAGAAAGAAGCCAGCGGGGTTGGGAGGAGACCCCAGCCAGCTGAGCCTTCTCAGCTCCCCAGCTCTGCTGCCCCTTGGCCAAGAGCCCCTCCTGGCAACAGGTCCACGACAGCCCAGGAGGAGCCCCTTGAATGACCCCCACTGTTTCCTTGTCTTTGGAGGTGCCGCCTTCACTTGGGGAGTGAAGAGGCAGGAATGGGCCCAATGCCTGAGGTTTGGTGAGAGGATGGAGAGGTTTTGGAGTTTGCCTTTGCCACCACCAAAGCATCCCACTCTTCCCACACCTCGTCCTCCGCTGCAGCCTGGAGGAAGACAGAGAAGCCCCTGAAGGCTGGGCTTTGAGAAGGAGGGAAAAGTCCTGCTTAAGGAAGGAAGGGAAGACAGATCAAGAGCGAAGCAAAAACTCACCGTGCCCTTTAAGGCCCCACACGGAGGCTATATTTAGGACCGAGGACATTCCGCAGGACCTCGGGCAGCCTTCTCTGGGAGCAATCGCTAATCACTGCATTGAGTTTACGGGTGCCCCTGGGCACACTTAACCCAGGGCAATGAATAGTTATTGCTGGGCCTCCCGCTCGGGGCCTGTGGGCACACTTAAGCGAGTGCGCAGATCTCTGCGAGCGGGCATGGCTCCGGTACACCCTTGGGCACCCTGCGCCTTCAGTGGGGAGAAGCAGAGTATTAAATATCTATGTGCCCTGTGCCCACAGCTGCATTTAGCCAAGGGCAAGGCCGGCGAAGCTGCTTTAATTAAAACTTAATGCAAGTTCAAGGTGCAGGCATTGAAGCAGTGGCTACAGAAGTCACCAGGAATGAATCAGTCAATTGAATCAGGCTCTCAGGTGGGGGAGGGGGCCAGGGCAACGGGGGACCCGTCTTCTGTCATGTACTTGCCGCCCACTTCTCTGGGTCTGTGATCTGGGACGTGGGGCCACCGCACACTCCCACACCTCGCTTGGTAAATGATGCTGGGATGCGGGCATCCAAGCTTCAAAGACAGGTTGTTGGAGACAAAGCAGGCCCCTGGGCTGGGAGCCAGTCCTGCTTTTCTCAGTAACTCGGCCCAATGTCTTGTGACACAGCAACACCGTCCCCCTGGCGGCAACTCCCAGAATTACAGGTCCAGTGCTGAGGGAGAAGTGACCAGCGTCAGAATTCAAAGGAACACCCTGGTGGCAACACTAGAGGATCCTGAGGTGCAGCTCTGTGATTCTTAGGAGGACCAGCACCAGGCTTGGGGTGGCCACTTGTGCCACTAAAAAGGCAAATAGGCAGAGAAAGCCCAGCCACTCTGCCCCGATCCTTAAGAGTGGGAAGCAAAGGAATCTGAGAGGCCCGCCCATCTTTCCAAGATGGCAGGGAGCCGAGCTCGGAGCCAGAGGAGCACAGGTCCTCTGAGCCATGGGCCGGGGACTCTCTCTGCCAGACACACCTCTTTAAAAATTCAGACCAGAGGAGAGACCCTTCTTGGGGGAAAGCTCTACATCTCTTTCAAATCTGTTCCCTTTGCACCAGCACGGCACCTGGCGTGTAGTAGGTGCTTAATAAGTGCTTGTTGCATGAATGGTGATTGTCATTAGCAGGCTTTTTGAGCCAAACTCCTCCTTTCATTTCTCCTTTCCTCTGTTTCCTGATCTTCAAAATGGAGACATGACACCTGATTGCACCGGAGATACTTTAACGGCTAAAAGTCTATCATTCTTTGATGTTACCCAGGTCAAGAAGGAGCACCCAAGCCAGCAACATTTTTCAATGGAGAGAGAAAGAACAATATTGCAGCTTTGGTGACAACCCCATCCTCCCCCGTCCCCAGGGCCAGCTACGTTGGGAAGTGGAGAACATTAGCTCAGAAATCATTAATACTCCCACCCCTGCTCCAGCCTGCCTCCTCCCAACTTGCTCAGATAACAGCCCAGCAGACCGGGCATCCAGCCAGTGCCCACAAATGTCTTCAGGAGGGCCATGCCACACGGCACCTCCAGCTGCCACCTGCCAGCCCAGCCCCATCTTGAGACTCAGGAGCCATGGCCGCTGGAGAGAAGCCCAGCCTGGGGTCCCCCCACCCCCGGGCCTGCAAACCCATTAGCTGAGTGAATGTGGGCCAGCAGTGGACACACTCTTGGCCCGGCCTGGACGTTATCACTGGACACTTCATTATGCAGCAGTCACTCTGCTCCAACCTTTTCATCCCCCTCTTTGAAATATTCTGATTCCAACCTGTAATTTGCTTTCGAGAAATAGAGCAAATTTCATGAGTGCAAATGAAAGGAAAACACAGTTAATAGGCTGCAATTATAGGTCAGGTAGTCACTGACTGACTCTTCACAGCAAATATGATTAACATCCACCCACTGGAAGCCAGGCAGTTCTTGAGGAAGAGGCTAAGCAGCGAGGCTTCCGGGACTCAACACCTGGGCCTGGTGGCTCAGCCCCGACCAGGGACGCTGTCAGGGCTGGGGAAGAGTTGCGGAGTTCAGGAAGATCAAACCTGGCCGGACAGAACAAGAGCTGGTGCCTGAACATCCCTAGACAGATGTCGAACATCCGCCCTCATCTTGCCTCCCTCGACCCTCATGGGTGTCTCAGCCCCGACCAGGGACGCTGTCAGGGCTGGGGAACAGTTGCGGATTTCAGGAAGATCAAACCTGGCTGGACAGAACAAGAGCTGGTGCCTGAACATCCCTAGACAGATGTCGAACATCCGCCCTCATCTTGCCTCCCTCGACCCTCATGGGTGTCTCAGCCCCGACCAGGGACGCTGTCAGGGCTGGGGAACAGTTGCGGATTTCAGGAAGATCAAACCTGGCTGGACAGAACAAGAGCTGGTGCCTGAACATCCCTAGACGGATGTCGAACATCCGCCCTCATCTTGCCTCCCTCGACCCTCACGGGTGTCTCATAGGATAGGCTTTCTGATTCCCATCTTAACATGAGGCAGTTGAGGCTCAGAAGAGGTAAATAACTAAGCCAAAGGCTTGTGGCCACTCTGGGACTGGATGCACAGTCCAGTCTCATTCATTCCTGCACTTGCTGTGGGCAAGACGGAGCTTCAAAGATGTCAAACCAGTGAGTCCCACAAGAGATGCTGGGGCTGACCTCATTCAGCCACATAGGAAGAAGCAGAATTGAAGCTTTGTGGTGGGGCCTGAGAAGAGTGTGTATTGATGGGGTGGGAGGCTAGGGATGTCAAAGAGGAGGGTGATTGCAGAAAGGAACAGAGAGAGAAGGAAGAGGATGGTTCCCAAAATTTCTCCCCCTACCATGGACCACAGCCGCCTCAGGAGAAACTCTGGGCTGGGTCGAGGAAGGGAGGACAAAGAAATGAAGGCAAGAGGAGATGGAGGTGAGGAGAAAAAGAGAAGAGGAAAACCTGAGGGCCCGTGGGGCCGTTCACACCCTCTCAGGGGCCAGGCGGTGGAATCGATGCAGCGGGACTGCCCAGTGAGCTGCAACCCTCTGGGCCCCAGGCCATCAGCTGCTGCCTAAATCAGGGTGGCTCCTTGTCCTTCTGGCCCCTAGAGACGCATCAGCTCCCCCTCAGACTGGCATGAGCCCACTCCTCCAACCCCAGCCCTGAAACCTGCTTCCCTGAGCCTTCCCTGGGCGGGGCCCAACCTGTGTGGGGCCTGCAGCTCATGCAACTTGGGAGAAGGCCTTCTTTAAGAAAATATACACATAGCTTACTTTTGCGAATTTTACAGAGTCTTGTGGTCTTGTGAGCATGCGAGGGGCTGCGCAAGCGAGGGGCCCTGAGCTTGTGCTTGGTCAGCTCCACAATTGATCAGCATTTGCTCGCTTCATTAAGCACTGACTGAGCACCTACTGTGTGCCCGGCCCTAAGGCGACACTCTGGGGATGACTCCCCTCCCCCAAAGACACTCCAGACCTAGCAGGAGATGCTGCTTTTTTTTTTTTTTTTGCAGGGGTGGGAGTGATTACATTTATGTATTTATTAATGGAGGTACAAGGGATTGAACCCAGGACCTTGTGTATGCTAAGCAGGTGCTCTACCACTGAGCTGTAGCCTCCCCTCTAGATACGTTATTAATGGTGGCAGGTACAATGGTAGAAACAGGTACAATGCACAGAGGAGGAGTGATCAGCTATTAGGAAGACTGCCTGGAGGAGGCAGCATAGGAGATGGGGTAACGCTCCTAGTGGTCTTCTGAGATCTATGCCCATAAACTCTGAGAGGGCAAGCCTGGTCTCTCTGTCTCCCTCGGCTTGGTTTCTAGGGAGGAAAAGGGACAGTATTCCTTTTCTTGACATCCAAACTCAGGCTTAGCTCCTTTTGTGACCCAGGGTGGAAGCTTCCCAAGAGACATCATCAGGTCTGACACTTCCCTACCCCACCTCCTTCTGCACAAAGCAGGCCATGTATCAGGCTTGAAAAACGAAGTTACCGTAGGGATCATGATACAGGAAGTAGCCACACTTAGCAAGAGAAGAATCGCTGGGGACCCTCCAGGTCCCCATAATGAGAAGAGGACAGAAACGTGGGTTGAGCTGCTGAAGCCACTTCTCTGTGAGATCAGAAATCTCAGACACCAGATATAAACCAAAGGGCTGCTGTGCCCAGAAGCCCCTTACCTGTAAGAGATTTTAAAAAACAGCAGTCATAGGAAAAGGCCTGGAAAGGTTTACACCAAAAGGAACTCCCATTGCTTCTACCTTCAAAATATATCTAGGATCCTGCCCCTTCTCCCCACTCTGGTCCCCAGCCCAGGTTTCTGCTGCTACCTCCTCCTTGTCTCCTAGCTTCAATCCCTAGCCCCTAATTGTCTATACTCCACGCAGCAGCCAGCAGGATCCTTTTCAAAAGTAGGTCAGATCATGTCCCTCCTCTGCTCAAACCTCCCCATTTTTCACTCTGAGGAAAAGCCAAAGTCCTCCACAGCCCCAGTGGTTTTGCCCCTCGTCTCCCTGACCTCTTCTCCCTTTGCTCCAGCCACAGTGACCTCCCTGCTATCGCTCAGGCACGCCAGGAACACTCCTGCCTCAGGGCCTTTGCACTGGCTGTGCACGCTGCCTGGTGCGTGCACATACAGCCATACAGATACCTGTATGGCTCACTCCCTCCGCCTCCTTCAAGTCTTTTAAAAAATGTTGCCTTTTCAAGGTGACCCACCCTGACCCTCGTTATCCTGTCCCCTGCTTCTTTTCTCTGTAGCACTTTATGCCTCCTAAACTTAAGGCTCGTCTCCCTCCACCCAAATGTCAGCTCCACGGGGCTGGGGAGTCGGTTTTGTTCATGGCTGCATCCCTGGTGCCTTGAGCAGTCAGGGATATAGAGGGCTCTCAATAAATATTCGCTGAATGAGTGAAACACAAAGAAGGCTCTCTCTGCGTGGGCAGAGATTATGGGTAGTTTTTATTATCTTCTTTAGATTTTCTCTAGTTTCCATAATTATCTCGTATAGCTTTTGTCATTTTTTTGAAGTCATTTTTAAAAGATAGGAGTTTCATTTTCAAATCCTTGACGTAATTGCGTATTTGATAGGAGATGAATACGCTATTCCAAAAAACAGCTCTGGAAGCCTTTCTGGGGGCGATTCGCTGGTGACGCGCTTTCCTTTTAAAAGCGTGCAGTTTCCACCTCTATCTTTAGCAAGCGATCAGGGCTGTGCCTCTGGCAGGGGGAGGCTCTGAAAGGTAGATCACTGGGGAAATAAAGTGTCTTAGCCTGGATGTGCAAATTGACCTGGATCGTTTTAGTTTTGCATTCACGTTTGCACTTTGTAAATATTTGCCTGGCATCCCGCTGCTCACACCTGCTCGCTGTCCCCTCAAGTTTGTGGAAGGCAGCAGGCACCATCATCTCCCCAGCCCCACCTGGCGCTGCTTGTGCTGTTGCTTGAAAAGAAAACTCTCCCACGGAAGCCACAGGTGTCTCTGACAGCGCCTAAAACTAATGGCCTGTGGCTGGCCGCTGTGACTAATTCTCTGATTATTGACTTTATGATTTTACGCTTAAAACTTCTTTATAATAACACACAGAAATGTTTAATGGGCTCTATCCAGAGCCATAAAAATTACTTATTGAACAAACGTTTTAAAACTATTAATCTATTGTTTTCCATTAATAATGGCTCTCCAAAGAATGGGTGACAGCTTAATGTATCCACAGCATTTCTCCTCGAAAAGTGGCCTTTTAATACATAAATACCGCTCCTGAGGCATCGCGGGCTGGCCGGCCATCGAACAGCTGACACTCCCAGGACAGATGGAGGCTCTACTAGTCCCAGAAGGTGCTTCTAGGGATTTCCAGAATGAACAGGGGCCCTGGGAGACTGTCCCTGTCTCTGAAAGAGACCAGAAAGCCCCTGCCCTCGATTTCTCTCTTTTTGTTCAAAAGAGAAGAGGAATTTTGAGGGCCTGTTTCTCAGTGCCTGTGATGGAGAGCACAGAAGGATGCAGGCAATTGACACATCGCTACCCTTGTTCCTTCTAGAAGGTTCCAGGTAACCACCTGGTTGTACCCACCCCCTTCCCACTTCTTCTGTTGGCAAGCTCATGGCTGAAAGGGTTCTGTGATACTGTACCCTTGTTTTTTGCTATTTTAGGGGCATAATTCCCCCACCAAGCATGAGATGGCCTCTCTTCAAGTGTTTAAGAATCATCTCTTTAAAATAAATCGTCCATTTATTTTTCTGGGTAATTCAGATTGTGGAACATATCAGCACCAGATGGGCCCTTCTTCTAGGGCTTCAGGCTGTTTGGTCATTTAACAAATATTTATTGAGCATCTGCTAAGTACGAGGCTGTGTTCTTGGTTCTGGGGACACAGGAATAAACTAGAAACGCATCGGCCTTGCCCTCATGGAGTCCTTCTGTTGGGGAGGAACGCAGTTGGCAGCAGGTGAACATCATAGAAGATCATTTTAAGATCATTTAAGTAATGAGTGCAGAGAAACAGAATGAGATTGGGACAAGGGTGGGTGGGGACTATCTTTGATGGAGAGTCAGGAAGGCTCCTCTGAGACGGTGGCCTTTGAGTAGAGATCTGAGTGACAGGAAGGAACCAGCCATGAGAAATGGGGGAGAAGCATTCCTGGCAGAGGAAAGGCAGTGCAAAGTCCCTGGGGGTGAGGTATCCATACAAGCATCTCTCACGAGGTGAAGGCCCTGCCCAGCCAATGACTGTCCCTTACCTGGCAAGTGCAGATCTGCTCAGCCACTGCCTCAAACCCTCCACATGGCTCCTGGGGATCCACAAGGCATGTAGTTTGAGAAGCACTCAACCTTGTCTGCCAAACAAGAAGATACTTCGGAGAAGGGAGGAAAGACTTCTCCTCCCAGCCCTACTTCAACAGAATGGTTAGAAAGAGGCACATAAGAGTCATCTTGCCACAACTGAGAAGGACCCTTTACTCCATGCAGAGGTCACAGTTCACGGAATGTCAGAGGGGATATGTCTTAGGATGGGACCTCCCGAACGTCAGGGTGCCTACAAATCACCTGGGGGTCTTTTTAAAATATAGATTCTGATTCAGTAGGTCCAAGGTGCGGCCTGAGATTCAGCAATTCTAACAAGCTCCTGGGTGATACCAGTGCTACTGGTCCAGGGACCACACTTTGAGTAGCAAGGTCTTAGAGGTCATTACATCTCCCTGCTGTTTTATACAGGGAGACAGGGAGCAATGTGACTTAATGGTAACAGTAGGGCACGGAGGTCAGAGCACCTGGGTTTGAATCCCACTTCTGTTCTCTGTGTGTGTGTGTGTGTGTGTGTGTGTGTGTGTGTGTATGTGTGTGCCAGTTGCTCAGTTTCAGTTTCTTCCTGTAAATTGATTGTATGATGACAATGGTGGTGATGATAGTCACGATGGTGGTGGAGATACTGGTGATGATGGTGATGATGGAGATGATAGTGGTGATGGTGGTGATGGCTGTGGTGACGGTGATGATGGTGGTGATGGTGGTGACAGGACGTCACAGGGTAGATGTGAGACTTGAATTCATGCACAATGATCTTCACAGGGTGCCCATCACAGAGAGTAGTGCCTAAAGATGACAACTGTTACAATGATAATTACTGTCACCCAGAGATTAAAGGACACGTACACGGTCACAGAGCAGCAAGATAAGGTGCCTAAACATCCCCACCATCATTTTCCAGCTCATAGTCAACAAATGAGAGTGTCAGAGAAATCGAATAATTGTTAGAATGCACATGACCCTGAATCAATACTGACCCCAGTGTGATGTTCCTCTGCTGACACGGGAGGTACATCTGACTCCTGGCAGGCCTCAGGGTCATCATTGTGGACACAGCCTCCCATTGTCCGGGAGAGTCGGTGGAGAAAGGGGGGGCTCGGGGCTGAGTCTGCACAGCACAGATGCGTGATAACCACGTGCAGTTTAAAGGTATGAACAGGCCTCGGATAGGAATCGTTTACGAGTCACTCAACTCATAAAAGAGAAGTAGGGGGAAACCAGGGCATTCTTGGAGCTTTGCAGCTCAGCTGAGGACTCCTGGGCACAGCCCGAGGTGAGAGGCAGTATGCTCACCCCCAATCCAGTCTCCAGACAGCATTCAAGAAGGATCTTAAAACATAAATGAGATGTCAGTCCTTTCTCAGAAGCCTTCAACAGCTCCCCACTGCCCTTGGAATAAAATTCAAACATTTCTACCAACCACACAGCCCTGCCCACCTCTCTGTCCTCTTCCATTACCACGCTCCAGCCAAGCTTGACTTTTGTCCACGTCAGGGCCTCTGCACATACTGTTCCCTCTGCCTGAAGCACCGTTCCCTGTTCTTCACACACCTGGCTCCTCTTCATCCAGCAGGTCTCAGCTTCAATGTCACCTCCTCTGGGAGATTCTCCCTGCCCATTTCCATCTCTTCTCTACCCTCGCCTTGTGTTTGTTTCCTTCCTGGCTCACATCGCTGTTGGAAATTAAGTTATCTAGTGGTTCCCAAGATTACTGCTTATTTCTCCCAGTTGGGTGAAGATCAGTTGGGTGAAGATAAGTGCAGGTAAGCTTGTCTCCCACTCAAGTGAAAACGAGCTCGAGGAGGGCAGTGGCTGTGTCTGTCTTGTTCACAGTCTATTCCCAAGGCCTTCTGTGGACCAGAGCCTGATGCACAGTAGCTGCTTAGTAAATACTTCCTGGGAAATGGTTTCGGCTGCAGCCCTGCGTGATCAGGAGACCAGGAATGACGGACGAAGTAACTACCTGGTGATCTGTCTATTTCCCTTCTCTCTGCATCTACTAAAATATAAGTTCCACGAAAAGGCATAAATTGTGTCTAACTTATTCACTATAGCACCCCAGCCCCTTGCCCCGTGCCTGGCATCCACAGACACCTGATAAATAAGTGTTAGATATGTGTTTTCATTCCAAGTACACTAGAGTTTTCTGTAACCACACAGGAAAAAAAAAAATCAAATGCGATAGTAGAATCTTGTTGGATGCAATGTAGCTCCTTGAATAGAGCCCTGCCCAGGCCTCCCTAATGGCACAGAGTTGATAGAGATCTTAAATTAAATGTACTCTAGACAAGACTGATCTGACAACTGGAGAAATGGGAAGATGGAAAAATCTTATCTCCTGGGTTAATTTCTCTCCCAACAGAGACATTAAAGCTGCCGGGAAGAACACAAGATACATGGGGCCCTGGGGTGGGTTGGACTGTCAGATTTCAGATCCTGGATCTGGCTGTGTGACCTGAGCAAGTTCTTTCAACCTCTCCAAGACTCCACTTCCTCTCCTGAAAAGTGAGCCCAAGCTCAAGAAAGGATTCATCTTGCCCATAGAACGATTTGGTCCTTTGCCCCCAGCTCCTAGGAGGTGAATTCTAAGCCTGTGGAATATTTCACCTGATAAGAGTCTTTGTCTACCTGCAAGCTTGGGCCACACCGGATGCTTTTTGCTGATTATGTGAGATATTGTGGCGGACCTTGGACATTGTGGTATCGGCTCAAGGTATCTGTAGGGGCTGGAGACTAAGGTCAGGTGTCAGCTGTGCCTGTGTGACTGACCCCCAGTAAAAACTCTGGACACCAAGGCTCAGGTGAGCTTTCCTGGCTGGCAATATCCTGATATATGGTCACACATCATTGCTGGGAGGAGTTAGCTCTGCTCTCATGACTCCACTGGGAAAGAATGACTAAAAGCTTGTACCCGGAGCTGTCCTGGATTCTGCTCTGTGCGCCTCTTCCTTCAGCTGAGCTCAGCCTGTGTCCTTTCACTATAATGAACCAGAACCATGACTATAACAGCTTTTCTGAGTTCTATGAGTCCTTCTAACGAACGACCAAACTGCAGGTGGTCTTGGGGGACCCCTGAACTTGAAGTTGGTGCCCTGAGCAAGGCTGGTCTTAGGGACTCCTGAACCAGCACCTCCCTCTTTGGGTTTCAAGAAGGTAAAACGAGATGATGTACGTACAACCACCCAGAAGATGTGTTCGACAGAGATGTGCCATTTTTCTAGTGTCTTCTATCTGGTGGCAGAGCCTTCGGAGTTCACCTGCCTGGGGTGAAATGCTGGCTCTCCCGTTCACGGCTGTGGGACCTGAGACAAGTCATTCCTGCCTCTGGACCTTGATTTCCTCATCTAAAAATCGTGCTGTCATAATGCTGAGTTAATGGACACAAGTCCCTGAAAGCAACCATGGCACACAACACACACACCACGTGCTGGGTTTTCATTAGTGCCAAACTCCAAGTCAGAGGATCCAGGCCCAAACTCCATTCTGGCACCAGCCAGCCACGTGACCACCAGCACTGGGCTCCCCGGAATCCCATTTCCTCCTCAGGAGAATGAGAGATTGAAATGTAGCTTCTGCAGAAGGCTTTCTCACTTCCCAAGTTACCCAGTATTACCAGGTTGCTTCTCAGTCTGCTCCATGGGGAAATGCCTGAATGATGCAAGTCATAAAAACATCATTCATTTCTCTGTTGAAATTTCAAGCCAGGGCTTGGTCTGTCCTTGTTTGACCTGAAGGGGAGGAGCCCTGGGAACACCACAGGTAAACACAGGCAAGACAGACAGCCCGGCAGGAGAGGAGGGGCAGGGAGGGGCTGTTGGCTGGGGTGGGGGGACTGGACACAGGTGCTGCTGGGGCTACCTTCCTTCAGTCAGTCCCTTCTATTTATTTGGAGGTCCTACCCCAGCAAGTGACCAAGACAGGGAAAGACCCACCCAAAACAAGGAAAGAAATCAATGAACAAAGCAATCTCAGAAGACAATCCACCTCTGAAGAAAATAAAACAAAGCAATGAAATACAAAGCATTTGCAGTGCAGAAGGTTGGTGTTAAAAGAGAATTTTCAAAAAAGGTAACATCGTGACTTTCATATGGATTAAAAAATGAACTCATGTGAAAGATGTTATTTAACCTTATTAATGAGGGAATCAGGCAGATGTTACAACCAGTTCAAAGGAGAAATCAAAGAACAGACATATTGATAGATGAAAAATGTTGGAATGAATTTGCAAATAGACCAAAACTGGCTCCTTCCACAGAGGGTGAGGGAAGTCAGTTGAACTGCCTGTGATGCAGTTTATCCGCACGTCCAAAGACAAGGATCATTTGCCTTGTCATAGGCGCTCTACAGCTTCCAACGCTGTAAAACAGCTCAGAGACAATGCAAGACTAGAATCAGATAGCAGAAAGAGTGTCCTGTGAACCCTGGAGGCAGGCAGTTATATTTTTTTACCTTATTTCAAATTTCCTATGTCAGGTAAAATGTTGGTGAGCAGTGACATTTGAGCCAAGATGGTGTGTCAAGGAGTCCCAGGCAAAGATCTGGGGACAGGTATCCCCAGCAGGGGGAACACCAGGTGCAGATTTTTAAAATACAGAATGAGTTGGGTGTGTTTAAGGAACCGAAAGAAGATCAGTGGAGCTGGAGCCAGTGACAAGGTTGCAAGTGTTGGGTACAAGGTGAGACAGGCGGGGACCTGGGTGAAAAAGTGCAGACTGGCGTTGTATCTTAAGAATGAAGATTCTTGCCCTGGAGAACTCCAAGCAAGGAAGGGACAGGAGCTCCCTTACGTTTCAAGAGAATCTTCCTAGCTGGTGAGACTAGCTATTTTAAAATGACTGGAGGCAAGAGCCTAAACTTTTCGGAAAGCAATTTTCCTTAGGGAAGTTCAGAAAACAATCCTGGAGCCAGAAGCTGGAAAGAGGGGCTGACAATAACAGGAAGAGACAACAGGACACAGAGCAGTAGGAAGGTCCTGCCTCCCAGTGGGAATGAGGTTGGTTCAACTACTTTGGGAACCTGGTAGGAGTTACTCAACTGCACATACCTCCACCCTCTGACCTCCAGCAATTCCACTCCCACTGAAGTGTGAGCACGTGGGCACCAGAAGACACAGAGAAGATTGTTCACTGCTGCTCTATTGTTTCCTAAAATTGGAAACTGCTCAAATGCCCATCAATAGTAGAACGGCTATGGTGGTCTGTTCATCCAACGGACAGTGTGATAAAAAAAAGGGATGAATTACTGACGTGCACAAATAAATCTCAGAAACATTTTGCTGAGTGAAAGAAGCCACACACGAAGAGTACATACTCTTTGATTACTTTAATAGAAGTAAAAAAAAAAAATAGATCAAACTAGCCCTTGGGTTTGGAAATCCGGAGAGTGATTAGCTTCAGGGAGGAAGATGAGAGTGAGGAATGAATGAGAAGCCTAAGAAAGGCTACCAAGGTCATGATGGTCTGTTTCTTGTCCTGGGTGGTATTCACAGGAGCGCTTGCTTTGGAACAATGAATGGGGCAATGCACTAGTGCTGCAGGGGAAAACTGTGACATCCTTTGAAATCTATCCCCAGCATTACTAGGTTTCTTTAACGGAAAATCAGATGTGTCTAGTGCACTTTGGGGGATTATTTGATTCTCTGCACCTTTCATCGCCTTTGAGCTACTTTACAACTCTGTACGTTGGTGAATACTAATAAAAATGCAAATGACTCTTGTCCAGAAAAATGCATATTGTGTCCAGTGGAGTCGCGGTTGATTCCTGACTTATGGATCATGACCAATTTTGTATCTAATAACCTCTTTCCGGCATTCCTGACTGCCTATATGTGTGTCTGCTCCTTGGGTTCTCCTTTGAACCGATCATAATGTCGTACTGGTTCCCTCGTTAGTTAATGAATTAAATAAGATCTCTTACATGTGTTCATTCAATATTTGTATGAAAGTCATGATTATACCATTTTTAAAAATTCTTCTTTAACAAGATCTATGTTTTTCTGTATGCGTGTTAAGACTCAATTTGAAAAGTTACATATAAAAGGGCAGGATAGGGTGCTATGATTTCACCTAAGAATGCTGTCCCCAAGCCCGTCGACTCCTGGGTGGGACAGGGCCAGGCCACCTGCCAAGGCTCACAGTCTACACAGAGTGGGCTGGCCAAGAATTCCCTGCAGGGAATCTGAGCTGAGCCCGCAGCCTTAGAGCCAGTGGAACAAGAGGCAGCCAGCTGCCTAACTCCACTCATCGAATTCACCTCGCCGGCAAGTGCGGGTCCCTCTCCGAGGGGGCAGTCTCCTCCCCGCTGGCCAAACCTGCTGCAGCCAGCGTCCTCTGGCTCCCAGACAGGGGGAGCACTATTATTACCTGATTAATTCACAAAACAAAGACCTGGCTGGGGCAACTGGGCTTGGAGTGAGGTTCTCTGAGGGCGAGTAAATCTGGAACTAGAACAGAGAAATAAACCAGGGAAGAAGTGGTTGTCTCTGACATTTAGCACCATCCTCACCGGGACTTTGCCTCTGCTGTTCCGTTGAGGAAAGCTGCACAAAACTGACCTTGCAAGAGACTGGGGCGGTGGGGGGGGTGGACGACCACCCCTCCTTTGGTACCCACTCCAATACTCCTTCTTGAGCTTCGGAACCCCCGAAGATTGACAAATGGTGAGGAAAAAGATGTAGGTTGGGGTTTTGCCTCCTCACTTCTGCAACCCAGCTACAGAGGCCCCTGAACTTGCCCATCCCAGCCTTGGGGTAGAATGACCCTCCATCCCAAAGCTGAGCCCCCTCTCTGGGCATCCGTGAGAAGGAGATAGGTCCTGGGGGCTTTCAGGGGGACAGAGCCGAGGCCTTCTCTTCTCCCACTCCTCTACTCAGCTTCTCAGTCATCTCACTAAACAGGAGCCCTGCCAGGAACGGCCAGCCTCCCACCCGGAAAGTCAGCTATTGTTGACATTCAAGCTGGTCCTTGGAGGCCTCACTTCCCACTCAACAGGAGCTTTTCAAAGTGCTTCTTAAAAGTGGATCTCCCCTGGGGAAGGGAGGCAGCAACCCTGCTGCTAAGGCAAATGAGATTTTTCTCCATAGCCTCGCCAATTCAACAGCTTGTGACTAGGACCCCTGTCATTTGAAAACTCCTTGAGATCAAGCATCTCTTGGTCAACTTGAACCCAGCAGCTGCCTCCTGGCCTGGACAAATGTACCTGGAAGCAGTTCCAAGCACATAAATAAAAGGTCAGCTCCCCTCCTCCCCTCCAGCGCAGGTCTCAAGGGTCACTCAGGTGCCAGAAAGCTCAGGTAGGTGTTAGCATCTCCCAGCTCCTCGAATTGGTGAGATAGCCCTGGGACTCCAAGTAAGAGCAGGGACCAGAAAGATGTCAATAGATCGGTTCCCCCGAAAGGCAAGGCCTCCACCTCAGCTTACAGGAGAAGTCTGTGCAGGGAGGAAAGAAAAGTTTTCCCAGACCCTCTTAGGGTCCCTGGCAGGGGTCTCAAAATGAAGCTGACAAGACAGATTAACAGGAGAAGAACATACATGTTGATTTCATATAAGTTTTACAAGACACAGGAGCCTTCATAAGAAAATGAAGACCCTAAGAAATGGTTCAACCAGAGTGTTTTTATGCTGGGCTTGAGGAAGAGTGGAAAATCATGGAAAGATGAGACGAAGTGTATGAGGTGAGTGTAGGCATCTGGGGAGACTTAGCAAGGCCTGTTCGTTCAGATGCCTCTCAGTGTCCCTCGTCTTGGAGGAAAGGATGCCCCCTTCCCCTGGGTATACGGAGGGCTCCTCTCACCTGAGGGTCTTATGACCTGCTTCAGGGGAGGTCAGAGAGTCCTTCCTGCTTCTGCTGTTTTCCCAAACTCCCTCAGCTTAAAATATCCAATATGCCAAGATGCCATATTATGGGTGGTGTGCCTGAACCCCGTCGACTGTCTCCAGGCCAAAGGAAGGAAGGAAGCTGAGCAGCCGAGTTTAACCTGAAGAACAGTCATGCTCTCTTGACCCGACTTCCCAAAAACCTTCCCTGGGGTCCCACCTGGCAGGGTTCAAAGGGATCTGAGAGCAGCCACTCCCGCCAGCTGAGGCTTGGAGAGATGCTGAAACGATGAATGGAAAATTGCTGAATAAACCAGCCCAGGTGAGAAAAATCATGAACAGAGGAGGGACGGCAGCTGACTTAGGTTTTGCAAGGATCACAACGGGCACTGCATTGAGAATGGCCTGGAAGGGGGTCAGGGAAGGAGTAAGGGGGCTAGCTGAGAGCACAGGACCATCATCCATTCAGGAGACCAGGGTCCCCTGCACACTCCAGCCCTCCTGCCTCCAGGCTGTGCCTTTTCCTAGAGGCTGCAACCTCCACTCTCACTCATTAGGTTACTCTCCTCCAAGTTCTCCAGGACTAGCACCGCTGGCCTGGATCTCCTTGTTAGACATTTTCAAAGCACATAGTGCTTTCGTGCCACAAAGCAAAGCTACGAATAAGAGTGGAAGGAAGAACCAGACCAGAAGTTGGGAGATACATCCTGGCCCCAGTTGTGCCGCTGACCAGCTCGGGCAAATCACCTCCCTTCCCTGTGCTTGCCTTTCCACACCTGCTGTTGGGGGCAGAGTTCTGTGCCCCACAATCTCAAAAAATTCATATATTGAAGTCCTAACCACTAGTACCTCATTACATGACCTTATTTGGAGATAGGGTCTTTACAGAGGTAACTAAGTCCAAATGAGGTCATGGGGGGCCCTAATCTAATCGGATTAGTGTCCTTGTAAGAGGAAGCTAGGACAGACACACAGAGGGGGAAAATCCACGAAGACATGGGAGAAGACAGCCATCCACAAGCCAAGGAGAGAGGCCTCAGAAGCAACCAATCCTGCTGACACCTTGAGCTCCGACTTCTAGGCTCCAGAACTGTAAGAAAATTAATTTCTGTTGTTGAAGTCCCCCAGTCTGTGGCACTTTGTTCTGGCAGCCCCAGCAGACCAATACACCTGCACAATGCGGGCTTGGGACCCTAAGGCTCCTAATGCCCCTTGCCAGTGAAAAATACATGTCTTGACTCTAACTGTTCTAGTCTATCTGTACATATGCCTCCCCCCAACCCCACCCCCAAAGACTTGCCATCATTGAAAGTCAAGGAACTTCAAACTTCAAAATCCCGGCAGAGTCCCGGGCACAGAGCAGCTCTTAACAAACACTTGCTGAGTGAAGAAAGGAACAACAGGGCAGAAGTAATAGGGAGCAGCCTTAGTTCTGCAAAATACAGTGGACAGTCATTCAACCGATGTTCATTGAGCACCTGCCACGTGCCAAGCCCTGTTCCGGATGCAGGGGTCACAGTGGTGAGCGGGAACTCTCTTCCCTGCCCTCCTGGAGGTTTCTTTCTAGTATGAGGGAGAGGGGAACAAACCATAAAGACATACGAAATAAATTATGTGACACTGCCAGTCAGTCCGTCCCAGCTACTCATTGATCAGCTGCTTTGTGCCAGGAGCTGCCCCTCCTGTTTCAGCTGCAGCCCAAAGCAGCCACTCTGTTCCTGAGCAAAGTCCCATATGCCAGGTGACTGACAACCACAGAGACTGATTCTCACAGTTCTGGAGGCCACCAAGGTGTCAGCAAGGCCATGCTCTTTCTGAAGCCTCTAGAGGAGGCTCCTTCCTTCTTCCTAGTCCCTAGTGGTTACAGGTACCCCCTCGGTGCTCCTTGGCTTGTGGGTGCATCACTCCAGTCTGCCTCCATCTTCACACGGCCTTCGCCCTGTCTGTCTCTGGTCCAAATGTCCCTCTTATAAAGATACCAGTCACTGGATTAGAACCCACCTAAATCTGACCTCATTTTTACATTGATTACTTCTTCCAAGACTGTGTTTCCAAATAAGGCCCCATTCACCAGTACGAGGGGTCTGAACACAACTTATTTTTTTTTTTATTTTAATTTTTTTAATTCTTATTTTTTATTGAAGTGTAGTTGATTTACAATGTTACTTTCAGGTGTACAGCAAAGCGATTCAGTTATATATACATCTATTTTTTTCTCAGATTCTTTTCCACTATGAACACATCTTTTTGACGGATACAAGTCAACCTGCAACAGCCACCAACATGCTTTGCCCATTCTGAGCGAGTTAGGTTGCAGCAGAATTTAAAGGTCAGGGATACACTTCTCCACTTCATTCTTGGAATCCAATTAATTCTGTTATTCATTTTTGGATTTTTTTAAACAGCTGGAAGAAAATTATCCCAGCTACATCAACATTTAGGGGTCAAGGGATAACAAGACCTTTTTTTTCCCATTTGGATCTCTCCCCTTACCCAGTATTTTATTATGATAATTTTCAAACACATAGAAAAGTCGGAAGTGTTCAATGAATACTTACGGAGCCACCACCAAGGCTCTACTTGGACTGTTTATCTATTGCTCCGTCTGTTTGGGATGATTTCTTTTTGACTCATCCCTCTGTCGACGAAACTTCCTTAATCCCACGTTACTTTGGATTTATCCTGAGCCTCCAGAGAAGGGATGGGGTTGGAAGCCGGGACCCAGGGTGGTGCTGAAAGGCTGCATGTCACAGGGTCTGTTCATGCACAGGTGGGAGGCCCTCAGGACACCCAACAAAAGCAAACAAGAGCAAAACACACAGAGGGGTGGGTAGAGCCCAGTGGTAAAGCACATGCTTAACATGCATGAGGTCCTGGGTTCAATTTCCAATACTTCCATTAGGGAAAGAAAAATGGTAAAAAATAAAATAAAATAAAATAAAATAAAATAGCAGAACACACAGATGGTTAAACCTTCACAGGGACTTTTTGAGAGTGTCGTGGGGCCTGGATGCCCTGGCCGTCTTCAGAAGGCTTTACCCAGGAATGCCAAGGCCAGGGCAAGTGTCCTGGTACCCAACTCACTCATCTCACTCAAGAGAACCTACAGCCACCACCCACAACCTCCCGTTTAAACCTGAAAAAGATAAGAGGAAACAGGAATCGAAAAGCAGCTTTTCTTCCCTATTTTGACAACCCCAAGTCCATTCCTCCTTCTATACACAGAGCTACACACTCCTCTACAGACCCTTACACATCTGCCCTTCACACACACACACACACACACACACACACACACACACACACACACACACACACGGGGCTCCTGTGTTGGACATTCTTAGGGAAAGCGGTTTCATTGGAATCTTCTCAGTTGCACTCAAATTTCATTTCTCCATTTGGGAAAAATCACATTTTCAAAATTGCTTTTACTCAATATATTGGACACCTTGGGAACTGGCCGAATCACAGCCCCCGCAGTTTCACCACGGTTTTATTTATTAACACCCTCCCTTTCTTGCAAATGAGAAATTGTGAAATTCTTTTTAGACTGAGGGCTCTTCTACCTACTAAGCCAGTTTTTCAAAAACAGAAACCACTAACCCACTCACTGGTTTCTTTTGATACTTAGAGGTCAAAGGTTAATATAATATATTAACTCCAATTGTCAAGCTTCCAGAGCATTTTAAGTTCACCCATCTCAGTGAGGTCTGGCACCATCATGACCACTTTATAGATGAGGAAACTGATGTTTAACCAAACGATTACCAGGCTTCTTGAGAAGCTACCTGATCAGTCAGTTACAAAACACACACAGCATCCTGGGAACCAGGAAATGAATGGACAATGAGTTGTGATAAAGATACCCGACTTTCTTCTTTGCTCTATTAGAAGGAGAGATTTAATCCATTTTAGGGAAGAGTTCCCTCTCCTCTGGGAACAGAAATGCAAATCTTTGATCATCCTTCCCTCCCAGAGGGGAGCCAGTTTTTCTGCTACCAAGATCCACCATTTATCAAGTGATTCCAGAATCAGGCACGGTTCTAAGACATAGAAAATCTAATGTGGGGATTCCTACCCAGAGTCCACCCCAAGGGTATAGGTGTAGAATTTGGGGAGTTCTTGAACTTGGATGAGGGGAAAAATTACATATTTATTTTCACTAACTGCTAACTGGAATTTAGCATTTGTTTCTGTTATGAAAGTAGGCAATAAGCCTCATCATTGTTATGACTCTGTCCCCAGTGGAAATCCCAGATATTTGTATCACGTGAGATGTTACAGAGTGGTTCAGAGATCTTTTATGGGTATCACTGCTTTTGAATTATAGTAGTGAATTGACCTGCTGCCACTTAATTCCTAAGAAAACAGTCCTTATTATATCATACATTAGCTTAATATTTTGATAACTGAGCTTTTTATTTTTTTATTTGTATTTTTTAAAATTGAAGCACAGTCAGTTACAACATGTCACTTTCTGGTGTACAGCACAATGTCCCAGTCATGCATATACATACATATATTTGTTTTCATATTCTTTTTCATTAATGGTTATTATAAAATATTGAACATAGTTCCCTGTGCTATACAGAAGAAACTTTTTTAAAGTCTGTTTTTATATATAGTGGCTAACATTTGTAAATCTCAAACTCCCAAATTTATCCCTTCCCACCCCTTTTCCCCAATAACCATGAGATGTTTACTATGTCTGCGAGTCTGTTTCTGTTTTGGATAACTGAGCTTTGATATAATTTTTCTGTAAAGCACCTCTTTTATTATTTTAACTTGTGGTAAAAACCACGTAGCAACATAAAATTGACCCTCTTAACCATTTTTAAGTATACAGTTGAATGGCATTAAGCACTGTTGTGCAACCATGACCATTATCCATCTCCGGAACTCTCTCTGTCTTACAGAACTGAAACTCTGCACGCAATAAACAATAACTCCCAACCTCCTCTCCCCCAGCCCCTGGCACCCCCATTCTGCTTTCTGTCTCCTTGAATTTCACTAATCTGGGGACCTCATACAGGTGGAATCGCACAGTACTTGTCCTCTCGTGACTGGCTTATTTCACTTAGCATTACATCCTCAAGGTTCATTCATGTGTCGGAATGCCCTTCTTTTTTAAGAGTGAATATTCCATTGTATGTATGCACCACATTTTGTTTACTTATCCATCTGTCGACGGACACTTGGGTTGGACATAACTGTTTCTTTGTAATCCCGTGTATTTTACTACATGCATTTAAAAATGTTATTCTGAGAAGGGGTCCACAGGCTTCACCAAACACCCAAGGGATCCATGTGTAATACACAAAAGGTGAAGAAGCCCAGTGAGACAGACATCAGAAAAAAATGGGCTCAGAGAAGTTAAGACACTTAACAAAGGTCACCCAGCAGGGATTCAAGCCCAGCTCAGTCAGAATCCAGAGCCCACCTGTACGGTATGATTTCTCTTTCACTGAGAATGACTTAGATCCTTGTTTCTACATACATTTGGTGTTTTTCCAGATAGGCCCTCCAGGAGTGCTGTGGAGGGAATAATGATGGCCTGTGTCTCAGCACCGAAGCCCAGGGCGTGGGTCAGCACTTGCAGAAGAAAGTTCAGCCCTCTCTCCACTTCCATTTCTTGGGCAGTGCCCACTATGTCTGGGTCTTCACTCTGCCTCTGTTAGACTCCCTGGTGAGGACCCTAGGACAACTGAGACACTAGAGGACCTCTGGATACCTCCTCATGTACCTGACCCCCCAGATAAGGGACAGTGTTGGGTGTGCACCCCATTATCATTCTCAGCCAACAGCTGGAAGAGAGCAAAGATTCCCAAACCCCTTATGAAGTCATGTTGACAAACAATCACATGCTTTAACTCCCCAATATAAACTTTGCTGGCTCTGTAATTGCTCTAGTCCAGCAAAATTTCCCCCTGAGAAAGCTAAGCACTGAGATTACTCACACTGGTGTCATGGGAGACCCTCGGAAAATGCTAAGCTCTCTGACATCACCACATAATGATTCCTTTCCCCTTTCTTGTGAGCTCTAATGGGATTAAGAATAGTAGCTAATACTGATCGGAACCTTCTGTGTGCCAGGCAAGTAAATTCTGCAGCAATCCTATGCAACAGAGACTATTGCAGCCCCCATTTTACAGAGGAGGAAACAGAGACCCTGAGTAGTTAGTAATTTTCAAGTCACACAGCTAGTGACTGGCTTGAACTTTGACCCCAGGTGGCCTGCATGAAGCACATCATGCCAAGATCTGTGAGTCCCCGTTCTAGAACGCAAGCCTCAAGTTGTAACAAGGGAATAAGGCATGGAAATGTCTGTGAATTTCTTTGTTAAAATGTGTTTTTTTTAGGGGGGAGGGTAGAGATCAGTGGTAGAGCACATGCTTAGCATGCACAAGGTCCTGGGTTCAATCCCCAGTGCTTCTATTAAAAAAAATTAATAAATAAACCTAATTACCTCCCCCCCAAAATAATTTTTTTAAATGTTTTTTTCACCTTGTGTAGAAGATATACTAGTTTGATTTCAAGATGCAAATTAACAGTTAAGAACCCAGACTCTAGAAATATTCAAATTCACTAGATATCAGAGAAGTGCAAATTAAAACCACATGATGAGAGAGCATTTTACACTCATCAGAACAGCAAAAATTAGGAAGGTGGAAATGAGAGAGGTGGAGTGTTGGCAAAACCGTGCAGAGAGGCAGGAGAGCAAAGAGCTCAGAGTCCAGGTGCCACAACCAGTCTGGGGGGAGTGACACCCACCCTGGCATTTCTGCACTGGTTTCCTTATGTGGAAATGGAGGGGATTTTTATCTACTTCATAGAATTGTCATGAGGATTTCAACAGCTATTGACACCAAGTGCTGGGAAGGGTGCCTGTGAATACAGCACAGGCAAGTGTGAGCGCCAAGACAAGGAGTTTTCTCTGTTAGCTGTATCCCCAGTGCCTAGAGTAAGTGGGCACTTAGTAAGTGAAGTGCTTAATTAATGTTTGTTGAATGAATAGATGTATTTACAAATGGTGTGGGGAGAAGGGCACAGACACCTCAGCACCGTTTGATGGACGTCAAATAATGAATAACTGAAAATCTTAGAAATTGTGCCAACACAGAAGGAAGGAAAATGAAGTGTGTGTCCACTCCATGAGCCAGCTGTCTCACTTAGATGCATCTCAGAGACTTTCTCCTCTGGTTTGCAGTGGGTAACAAACCAGGGGACAAACCAGAGACAGTCATCGGGAATAAGCAAGGCAGTATGGGAGAGCCACACGATAGAACATGCTGCAGCAGTCAGAAGTGACCACCCCGAGCAGGGCTTGGCAAGTCCTTCTCTAAAAGGCCAGGTAACAAAGATTGTGGCTTTTCATACCAGAGGGTCTCTGCTTGCCTTAGATGATATGCAAATGATGGGCGTGGCCATTCCAACAAAACTGCTTATGGACACTCAAATTTGAATTTCATATAATTTTTCTCTGTCCCAAAATATTATTCTTCTTTTGGTTCCCCACCCCCAGCCATTTAAAAATCTTTGCTTGCAAGCTGAACAAAACCCACGGTGGCCCAGATTTCACCCATAAGCTGTAATTCGCTGAGCCCTGTTCTAGAGACATTTGCACAACACGGACAAATTCTAAAAGCACAGCCAACAAAGCTGGTGATCTTGGGCAGGATGAGGCTTAAAGAGAAATGGCCATACATCCTAGTTTCCCAGAGACAGACTAGTTTACCCTACATTGTCCCAGTAATGAATAGTTTGTCTTTCAATCTCAAAAGTCCCAGATCGGATGACGTGTCCCCCTCCCCAATTAAACCATCATTCTAGTTATATAAATTAACAATACTACGCTCATTCGTGTATCCACAACATCTAGAGCAGGGGTCAACTTTTTTTTTCCCCATAAAGGGCCAGATAATAAATATTTTAGGCTTTGTGCTAAGTAATCTGTTAATGCAGCATGAAAACAGCCGGAGACAATACAGAAATGAAGGAGTGAGGCTGGGGACCACTACAATCTACAGATGACACTGAAATTTGAATGTCATATATAATTTTCACATGTTACAAGATATTTCCACACTGAAATTTGAATGTCATATATAATTTTCACATGTTACAAGATATTTCCTTCTTTGGATTTTTTTCAACCATTTCACTGTTAAAAAAAAAAAACAAAAAACCCACTTTTAGCCCGTGAGTCATATGAAATCTGGCAGTGGCTGGATTTGGCCCAAAGGCTGAAGTTCGTCGACTACTAGTCTGGAAACACACCTGGCCCTGTGGTAGGAGCTGCATAAATGTCTCGTTTTTGCTGAATACACTCACGGAACAACCGTGCCTGTTTTACAAAGACACAAGCAGATTTCAGGCCAGGTAAACACCTGAGTGAGGGTCTAGGAAGGGGTGGGGGGAGGGAATAGGAATTGGAAATAAATGGAGAAAATTATTAAATAAGAGAGACTTATTCCCAGGCTGAGGAGGACGATAAACTCTGCTCTGCTCCTGAGGTCCAAAAAAAGAAAAAGGAGGAAAAAGAAAAAAAAAAAAAAAAAGTGAGCACTCTGGAGTCAGAGAACCTAGATTTGAAATTCTGAAGCTGCCCTCACAATCTGTTGGCTTTGGGCAAGATTAACCCCTCAAAGGTACTTTGTAAATTGGAACTAAACATAGTACCTACTTCCTAGGGCTGCTCTGAGGATTGAATGAATCCATACAGCAAAGGGCTTGGGCACAGTGTCTGACACTTGGTAAGTGGTCAATGAATGTTATAATGTTGTGGTTGTTTTTCATAAAGAAGAGAGAAACAGGTGCCCCAGGGTTCCAAATAAGGTGATTGATTAGAGGTGATTAAGAGGACAGGCTCTGGAGCCAAGACCCCAGTTTTGCCACATACTGGCTATGTAACCTTGGCTAAGTTTTGTGTCCTTTCTGTGCCTCAGTTTCCTCAGCTGAGCAATGGTAATAATAGGGTGGAGGTAAGAATTAAATTCAAAACAGAGCCTAGCATACGAGTGCTCAAATAAATTAGTATGTTATCACTCTTGATCCACAATTTCTGCCCCAGAGGAAATTAAAAGAGGTGGGGTGAGAACAGCAGCCCCCTGTGAAATACTCAAAAAGGTCCAAGGAGTTGGGCTGTGAACTTTGAGTAAAGATTCCGTTGAGGAAATATCTAACACGAAAGACAAGACCAAAACAAACAGAAAATAATTACCCCAATGGAACAGACATAATGTTGTGTGCAAGAAAATATTGGAGAAACTACCATTAATATCCTCAGAGAGTTAAATAAAAGTCTTACCTCCATGAAGCAAGAACAGTTGCTATAATCAAGGAGAAAATCAGAGAATAAGGAAGATCTTTTGGAAAATAAAAACACAGATGCTAAAGATAAAAACCCAATAGAAAGACTGGAGGTAGTGTCAAAGAAATTTCACATAAAGTATAACCAAAAGAAAAATTTGCACAACAGAAGAAAAAAGGTTTTTTAGTTGATGGGTCATTGTGGGTGATTCTACAGCTAATTAAGGAATTCTAGAAAGGGAAAATCAAGAAAGCAGTGGGGAAGAAGCAATCAAAGTAATTATATAACAAACCCTTCCAGAACTGAAGAACAAGAATATTCAGAATGAAAAGATCACCATAAGCCCAGAACAATGAATGAAAAAAGATCAGGAAGACAAAGTTACCATCTTGAATTTCAGAATACAAGTGATAAGAAGAAGGTTATGAAAGATTCCAGACAGAAGATGCAGATTATGTGAATGACCAAGTATACAACGGACATCTCAAAATCAACAAAAGAAGCTAGAGGATGGTGGGAAAATATCTTCAAAGAGCTGAGAAAAAGCGACTTTTAACCTAAAATTCTGAATACAACCAGACTATCAGTCAAGTGTGAGAGTGGAATAAAGCCAATTTCAGACCTGTAAGGAAGTCCCAGATGATAGCTGATACAAGTCCCAGAAAGCAACCAGGAAAGGAGGTCTAAAGCCTCCAAGAAATTTTAAAATGGAAATGATAATTGTCTGACAGATTTGACTGTAAGGAAAACCTTAAGAGGTTTCTACACTTTTTGGGGGGTGTAGGAAGATTTAGATGTTCAAAGAAAGCAAAACAAACGAAAAAACAAGGCAATTATTAACTGCATGAAAAATAAAAAGTTGTACTAGAAAAGTTACTCCTTAGCTCAGTATTGAACAAAAACTAGGTAGTCATAATAATAAGAAGATTGAATGTGCATTTAACCAAAACTTGTGATACAGGTATATTAAGAGGATGGAAAAAATGATAATGGAGTGTGCATGAGTTAAAAATCCTCACTAATCATAATAGGAAATCATCAGATGTCTAAAATAGATGAAACAAAATGTTGCAGAATAGTTTTATTATTTAAAAATATGTAAGTATATTCAATATTTTGTAGTAACCTATAATGAAAAAGAATATGAGGGGGGAAGTATAGCTCAGTGGTAGAGTTCGTGTCTAGCATGCACAAGGTCCTGGGTTCAATCCCCAGTACTGCCATTAAATAAATAATAATAATAAATAGCAGGGGAGGGTACAGCTCAAGTGGTAGAGCACATACTTAGCAAGCACAAGGTCTTGGGTTTAATCCCCAGTAACTCCTCTAAAAACAAATAAATAGACCTAATTACCTTCCTCTCCCCTCCAATTAATTAATTAATTAAACCTGATTACCTCCTCCTATCAAAAAGAAATTCTAAAGAATATGAAAAGGAATATATGTATGCGTATATATGACTGAAACATGCTGCTGCACACCGGAAATTGACACCTTTGTAAACTGACTATATTTCAATCAAAAAAAGGGAGAAAAATATATAAGTAAATCCATAAGAAACAACTAAAAGAATGGTCACCTCTGAAAGGGATAGGAGGGGGTTGGGGAGAACAGGGGGCTTCAGTTTTCTATTATTGGTGTTTTTGCACTGATTGACTTTTTACAAAAATAATTTTAAAAATCTAAGTCATATGCCAAATAGGGGAGGCATATCTTAATGTTGGCAGGTTCTAAAGACATTTAAATTAAAATGAAAGTAAGTCATGATGAAATGAAAATAGCTTGCCTTGGTATTAGACTATTTCACCTTTCAGAAATGCTTGTGACTATCAGAGCAGTAATTAGCACACCTAATGCCCAGATTCTAGTTTCCAAATGTCTTTTCTGACTAAAAGGAACCAGCCCTCTTCAGAGGAATGGCTGATTCCAGGGCTGGCGTAGGGAAAGCATGACGAGCCTGGGACATCTTATTGTGCCAGAAAGCAAGAATGTACTCAAAGACAACGGGAACACATCAAAAGGACCCAAAGCCAGTTTAAAGGGTTTCCCCAGGCCATAATTAGGACAATTTGATCATTAAGAACACTAATGACTGTAACCTGTTGCGAAACATTGAATAAATAAGATTCGAGTTCATAGTGACCACCAAAAAGGGGGGGGGTGGATAAAATTAATTTGTTACCATTGGAGATGACTATTATTGGCAACCTATGCTGAAAATTGATAAAAAGCATTTAGGGGAAACTGGAGTTCCTCCCTAGTTAATGAAGGAAAACTATTCCTTATGAAAGAATGTAGCAGAAATAATACATCTAAAATTTTGCCATTTTGCAACTCCCAGTGAAGTAACTGAGTCAGGCAAGGATCATCAGTGGATGCTAAAACCATTAAGTGAAAGGTTGTAGGGAAACGGGATATTTGCCTTGTGCCAAAGTATCATCCAGAGATTACTTTGCAAATTGCGAAGAGGGACAATACACCTTTTCTGTGGAGGCATCCAGTGGTCACAATCTTAACCAAGAGACCAAATTTAGCATCACTGAAAGGGAGACAACCAGGTATTGTGCCCCTAATGGGGTGCACTGGAACATACATGGCTTTGCCCACAGAGTGTTCTGGCCATTGTGTCTAACCTGAATGTGATTGTGTTTTTATTTTATTTTATTTTATTTTTATTATTATTATTGTACGGAGGTATTGGGGATTGAACAGAGGACCTTGTGCATACTAAGCATGCACTCCACCACTGAGCTACACCCCCCCCCCGATCATGTTTTTAGACCTAACTTCTACTACGCAGGAAAAATAGGGCAGAAAGGAATGAGTTGAATAATGCTATGAGGAACCAATCAGATGAATCCAAAATCTACAGCTGACCCTTGAACAACACAGGGGTTAGGGGTGCTGACCCTCCCAAAGATCGAAAATCCAAGTACAATTTATAATCTGTATCCATGGTTCCTTTGTATTCTTGGTTCCCCATCCTCGAATTTAACCAAAGATCGTATATAACTGTAATATTTACTATTGAAAAAACTCCATGTATAAGTGGACCCGTGCAGTTCAAGAGTCAACTGTATAATATTACACAAACTATCTGGCTGAATCTTTTTAAAAAGTCAGTATCTTAGATGGGGAGATTATTCTAGACTTAAAAAGACCAAAAGATGTAATAACTAAATGTAATGTTTGAAAGTTAGTTGGTTCCTGGGTCAATAAAGCAGCTGTAAAAGACATTTGGGGGAACAGCTGTGAAAATTTGAATATGGACTAAATATTAGATGATACAAGGAAATAACTGCTAATTTTTTGGGGTGTGACAATGGTATTGTGGTCATGTAGGATAATGTCCTTGTTCTTAGGAGATAAAGGTTGAAGCATCTCCTGACTGCAGTGTATCTTGAAATGATTCAGCAAAAAGGTAGAGAAACAGTATAGACAAACAGATAAAACAAATAGGGCAAAATAGTTGCATCTAGGCAGTGGCTATGGACTGTTGCTTCAATTTTCCATGCTTTGAAATTTTTCAAAATGAAAAGTTTAAAAATTAATTATTGAAGGAAAAAATGGAACTAGGAAATCACCATTTTGCAACCATTCTAATAATAACTAATTAGGCAAAAGTCATCAATGGATCCTAAAACGAGCAGGTGAAAATTTGAAAACAGACAGGATATTTGGGATCATCTCAGTGTGTCTACCCATAGACTATTTATTAGTTACAAAAGGGGGAAATGGTAATTTTACAGTGGAGAATAGCACCACAAAAAGGACACAACACTGCTTCTGTGGTATTCTTGCCAAAGATTTATATAATATAATATTATGTTATATTATATTACTGTTAAAATTCCTGAATATGATAATAGTCCAGGACAGAGTTACACACTTTATCATTATTTTACATATCTTTATATAGAGAGAGGGAATGATAAAGCAACTGTGACAAAATGTTATCAGTTGGCAAATCTGGATAAAGTGTGCACGGGAGCTCTTTCTACTGTTCTTGCAACTCTATCATAAGCTTTAAATTATCTCAGAGTAAAAAATGTTTTAGAAAAATCTAAATTAGACCTAGACGAGCTCCTAAAAACATAGGGATTAAGAGAAAATTAAATCTTGATGAAATAAAGTTACTTTAATTTAAATACCTTTATTACCTTGGCATGTCTTCTTGGTTTCAGGAACACCTGTGGACTGCATGGAGCTGGCAGAGCTGGGCCTCCAAGCGAGGCATGCACGTCCAAGTGACCGGGTTGCAAACTGAAGTCTGTACCCTGACACTCTGGTCCTCCTGCCAGTACCCTTTCTTTCCAGTTGAGACTCCCTATGCTTATGCTGAAAGCCAGCCCCGCAAAGAGTTGTCGGAGAACCACGCGGCCCCTCAGCATCTGCCCAGCACAGGCACCCACATGTTTTATGCCCATTGGGATTGTTTTCCAATTATTCTGTCCCCACCGGCACCTGAATTAGACCACTCCATCCGGGCTTCCATTTTTCTTGTGTATCTTTTCACCATAGTTTCAGCACAGCACTGGATAAGGCATAGAGCTCAGTAAATCCTTTCTGATCCATTATCTTCGGAAAGCATTTAGCAAAGGCTCAGAAGGGAGGAGATAGGGAAAAACAGGTCCTTCCTGTGGCCCTCTCACAAGCTTTGGGCTTAATGTGTGAGGGATATGAACAAACAAGCAAGCAAACCAAGATAATTTATGAAACACATTTCAAACAAGTAGAACTTTTCACAATGAGCACTGTCAAGCTGAAACCCAGAGACCAACTCGGCAAAGACCAGGAGGACTCCACTGTCCAGCCTTCCTCTGTTCTTATCAATTATCTTCCTGAAGGAGTTATTTGCCTTCTTCAAGACGGTGTTTGCTGATCTTTTCAATTTGCCTGAAAACTTCTGGGGGAAGGGACAAATTTTATGGCTTTGTCCCTGTGTGGTTTCTGCTTATCCAGCTCTACCCACTTGCAGCAAGGATCCTAGGTCCCTTGAAGCCGCCCACACTAAATGCCTCGGCTTCAAACTTGTCACAGAGTGGCCCAGGGAGGCAGAAGGAGCACAGCTACAGCCTGACAAATGCTGGCCAACAGTTTATGGGCTGGGTGACGTTCTCGGGCAAGTGTGTGACCTCAGGCAAGTCACATGGCTTCCAAGCCTCAGTTTCTTCTTCTGCAAAATGGGGGCAGTAAAACTGACTTCTCCCCCAAAATGACTGGGTGAATTGTGATGATGAGGCCTCTCTGCTTCCTCCAGTGTTTGGAAATGTTAGTGAACATTAGATCAGGCCAGCTGTCCAGCTTCGTTCCCTGTGTGTAGGGCTACCCCTGGGGGCAGGCAAAGGTCACTCATTATGACCACTGCCACTCCCCTCTCCCCACCTCTCCAAATTGGTTCAGATATAACCTGATTAATATGAACTGCAGGCGTCAGGGATGAATGAGCAGGACTTAATATTTATTCCCTAGGAGGCTCTAAGAAGCAGAAGGCACCCACTCCAGAGCCAGACTGTCTGGGTTCAAAGCCTGGCTCCACTATCTGCTAGCCCTGTGAGCTTGGGCAAGGCTACTTACCTCTGTGCCTCAGTTTCCTCATCTATAAAACAGGAATAACAATGGCACCTACCTCATAGGATTGTTGTGAGGGTTAAACATTCATGCATAACTTTAGAGCACTTTGCTATTACTGCATTTCATTGAATCTGATATGCTGGTACACTAAAAAACTAAAATTGTTGCCAATTAAACCAGGACATATCATCAGTGGAACTGGAACTGAAATCACATATTGATTTCAGAAATGTGAAACAAAATGTATGTCTTAAAATAGATGAAGTACACTTTTTTTCTTAAAGTATATTCAGTTACAATGTGTCAATTTCTGGTGTACAGCAATGTTTCAGTCACATATACATAAATACTCATTTTCATATTCTTTTTCATTATAGGTTACTACAAGATATTAAAAATAGTTCACTGTGCTATAGAGAAGAAATCTGTTTTATCTTTTTATATATAGTAGTTAATATTTGCAAATACAGAACTCCCAATTTATCCCTTCCCATCCCCTTCCCCCCAACCATAAGATTGTTTACTATGTCTGTGAGTCTGTTTTGTAGATGAGTTCATTAGTGTCCTCTTTTTTTTTTTTTTTAGATTCCACATAGGAGTGATATTATATGGTATTTTTCTTTCTCTTTCTAGCTTACTTCACTTAGAATGATGATCTCCAGGTTAACAGTGCACTTAGCTTAAGTATGTTAGCATTAGGATTAGGGGTCAAATCCCAGGCCCACCACTTACTACCTGGGTGACTTCATTTTTCAAGGTTCTGAACCTCCCCATGCCTCAGTTTCCTCCTTACCTGTACGTGCGGATAAAATACCAATAGCACCTGTCACACAAGACTGTTGGAACAATTAAATATTTGAGGACCTACGAAGTACCTGGTACGCAGTAGGTGCTATTATTGCTGTTATTTAGAATAAAGTTATTCTCTCCCGGTGTGGAGGCTGGCTAATGCAGAAAAGAGAGGACGCATCTGCCTAGCTTTTGAGGTTACGAGGTCTTGGCTTCCGCTGCCCTCCCCAGTCTCGCGAGGGTCAGGCGTGCCCAGGACCACCCCCAACGCCCCGCCCCGTCCCGCCCAGCATCTGCGCTAGTCTCGCGCACTTTTAAAATACGCGAGCTCCGGCCGAGACCCAGGGCCGGCGGTTGGTCGGGCGAAGCCATCTATTACGCTACGTGGGGGGAGCTAAAAGCCTTCGCACCCAAATTTTTTCAATTTTTAGCTTTTCAGGCCAAGGTTCTGGTCTTACTCTAGCTCTCAGCATGTTCCATGTGCTCAGACTCGAGGAGGGGGTTCTGACTCTCTGAGGAGAGGGTTGTTATGTCTCTGTGCGGCGACCTCCCCCTCTTGACGGGGAGCCAGTAGGAGAGGACGACGGCCGGAGGGGGGAGGAGGCGGCCGTAGCGCCATTTTGTGGAAGCGAAGTGGGTAGCTAGGCTGCTCCTGGATCCCTTGCTGCTTCAGCTTCCCCGTCGGACTTCCTAGCAGCGGCCTAGCGGGTGAGTGGCGGACGCTTCTCACGGAGGGCGCCCTGCGTGCTTCGGCTCCCGGAGGGGTGGGGGCGGCCGCTGCCTCGGGAGGGGAGCCGTGGGGCCGGGCCTGCCTTGTCCTGCCCGAGCGGACTCGCGCGGGAGCGACGTTAGGGCCTGGCGCGGGGTGGCAGCGGTGCCGAAGCAGGGGCGCTGGGCCCGCGGAGCTGTGTACCCCGAGGCGGAGGTTTGGCCTGGCTTCCGGACGCGGGCACTGCTTTGTGCCTTCGTACTTTGCACTCTGGAGGACAGCGTTTAGGCCTAGTTCCCCGGCGGTCCCACCACGGGCCGCGCTTAAGAACTCCTCCCTCGGCCGTCACGTACTGGCTTCTGGGAGGCGGTGGCCTGCGTCGTGGAGGACCTGTCGCCGCTATCCTGGCGGCTCAAGTTTGGAGAGCCCCCGGAAGTCTCGAAATGAGGAACATGGAGGAACTTTATTCTCTTCACCTGGCTCACTGCTCCTAGTCGGTCCTCAAGATTCAGCTTGTGCTCTTCAGTCCTCAAGACTTAGCTTCTGCATCCCTTAATTGGGGAAACCTACTTCTACGTATACGTCTCGGCGAGCTTGGGTTCCCCGCAGTCTTTTAAGACTATTCACCTTATGTTACGATTGTAATAGAGTAATTATTTGTTTGCTGTTTTGCTTACCCTACCCCGCCCCCAGCCAGCATGCCCCCGGGACTGTGGTTTCACAGGTAGTAGTTGCAGCACCTGATGCAGAGTAAGCACTGACCAAGTACTTAATGGAGTGAAATAGCAGGGCATTACATTTTAATAGGAAGAACTATCCCTGCCTTTGCTGCCTCATCTTTCGGGGGAAACTGACAAATCTAAGAACCCAAACAGCGAGACTTTTTCTGGGAGTCAGAACAGTGACATGGTAGTGATACTAATCAGCTGATACAAGGAAACGATTAGTTTAACACAAGTGTTGGTCACTCATATTTCTTTTCCTTTTAAGAAAATTACGATGTCTGAATATATTCGGGTAACCGAAGATGAGAATGATGAGCCTATTGAAATACCGTCAGAAGACGATGGGACAGTGCTGCTGTCCACAGTTACAGCCCAGTTTCCAGGGGCATGTGGGCTGCGCTACAGGAACCCAGTGTCTCAGTGTATGAGAGGTGTTCGTCTGGTAGAAGGAATTCTTCATGCCCCCGATGCTGGCTGGGGAAATCTGGTATATGTTGTCAACTATCCCAAAGGTTTGTTACCATTTGTTCTTGCAGTGATGCTAAAGTATAGTCTCAAGTATAGATTTGTGTCTCCTTCTGTCATAGATCATTGACTCTTAATGGTGAAACGTTTCCTGTAACCCGTGTATTTCTTTAAAAGTTACCATTAGACAAGTCTGGAAGACCACTAGTCTAATAAATTAGTGAAAATTGACAATTACAAAACTTTTTTTAAAACTATTTTAATTATCTGAACTAATGTTGCCAAGTTAATGCCAAATTTAAGGAACTATTAATATTAATGCTTTGCAATTTTATCAGTCTGTTGTAAACAGAGTCTTTTAAAGTGCCCCAGTATTTTAATTTGGTGTTTGTCCTTGCAGGCTTACATCATTCAGCTAATCTTTTTCTTTTTTCCCCCTTAAATGAACATTGATTACAGTAGCCCAAATCTTCAATTCGTGCAATCCTAATTAAAATTTGGGGTTCTGGACTTATTCTCACTACCTCTTGTCTATGATGTTCTTAATCTAAGAAAAGGAAGCATGAAGATATAGAAGTGTGCCAAGGAAATAGGTACATTTTAGCAGTAGGAATGTGTGCTAGTTGATATAACTGTGTGGTGCTTTTATTGTAACCTGATACCGCAACAAAGTCATATTATTTGGTCAGTGTTTCAGACGTTGCATCAAGAATTTTTTTCATATATAAGAACGTTTTTAATAGCATCAACTTGGTTTTTTTTTAGCATGCAGTTTCTTGGTCCATTGGCTATAGATTAATATCCAAACTTAAAGTGTCATTTAGATAGTGATGTATCAGTGTAAGTCCACCAATTGTAACCAATTTATGGGGTATGTTGACAGGGGGGTGGGTGTGTGCATGTGTGAAAGTAGAGAGTAAATCCCTCAACTTTGCTGTGAACCTAAAACTGCTCCAAAAAATAGTCTATTTGTCTTTTCTCTAAATGTTATTTAGTCTTCTCTGCCCTTCCAAATATTGGGTTTTTTTGAATAACCTAAAGTTTTCTTTTTTATTACAAAATTAACCCGAGTTTATTGTTGAAAGCTTAGAAATGAAATAAAAGGAAAATTGAAATCACCCTTAAATCCAAAACTGGAGATAAATGTTGCTTATTTTTTTAGTAGCCGTCAGGTTGTAGACATTCAAATAATCAAGCAGATGTACTTAATAGGCACAAAGATAGTATCACGCTGTTATTTAACCTGCTTTTTTTTCTTAATGTATTTTAAAGTCAAAGTGAAGTAACTTCTGTTTTAATAAACCTTTTGAGAGGGGAGAACATAAAATTGTAATCTTGAGATACTACAAAACTAGAAGTGGGAATCCCTGGATTTGCTCTAGAAAAGCACCTCTGCCACTTAGACAATCCCTTACTCTGTCCTTGAGAGCGAACAGCTCTCTTTGCCAAAAGCTTCCAGTATCTTATTGTTCTTAAGATATTTTTGCTTCTCATTTCTAGATAAAGGAAATAGTGCATTTTAAGAAGTGTTAAATGAGAGTTCTAAAAGGTTTCTGCTCATTTTATTTAGATAACAAAAGAAAAATGGATGAGACAGATGCTTCATCAGCAGTGAAAGTGAAAAGAGCAGTCCAGAAAACATCTGACTTAATAGTGTTGGGTCTCCCTTGGAAAACGACTGAACAGGATCTAAAAGAATATTTTAGTACCTTTGGAGAAGTTCTTATGGTTCAGGTAAACTTTGATTTCATTTAACAGTCTTTCTTTTTCAGTGAATGAGCACCCAGAATTCCTGTTGTTTCAGTGGCACTGCCCTTCATGTTCAGGAGGTGATACTCTTAGTGTCTGTTTTATGTGTACATAACGGATGCTGAGAAGAAATTTGACTTATACTGTCTCCCTTTATGCATGTATCATATTTTTGCTTTTGATACTGCATAAAGGCCTAAGGGAATGAGGTGATAATTAGCTTTTTTTCTTTATAATTTATATTGATATGAGATTAAAAACATTTATTTTTCTGTCTTTGGCATTTAAGTAAGATTTATAAACATTAGGTCTAATTTTATCTTTGCATTCTAAAACATTTTGTTAAAATTGAACTATGTAAATGATTTTTACACTATTAACATTTAGATTCAACATGTACTCTCCTGTTGCTTTTACTTCAAGAGTAACTTGGTTTAAGTGTTTTTTCATATTTTTATATAATTTTTTTATTGAAGTAGTCAGTTTACAATGTTGTGTCAATTTCTGGTGTGCAGTATAATGCTTCAGTCATACATGAACATACATATATTCATTTTCATATTCTTTTTCACCATAAGTTACTACAAGATACTGAATGTAGTACCCTGTGCTATGCAGTATGAACCTGTTGTTAATCTATTTTACGTATATTAGTATCTGCAAATCTCAGACTCCCGATTTATTCCTTTCCACCCTCATCCTCCACTCCCGTAACCATAAGTTTGTTTTCTGTCTGTGACTCTGTTTCTGTTTTGTTAATAAGTTAGTTTTTTGTTTTTTGGAGTTTTTTTGGATTCCACATGTAAGTGACATCATAGGGTATTTTTCTTTCTCTTTCTGGCTTACTTCACTTAGAATGACAATCTCCAGGTGTGTCCATGTTGCTGCAAATGGCATTATTACATTTTTTTATGGCTGAGTGTTATTCCATTGTATAAATATACCACAACTTCTTTATCCAGTCATCTGTTGATGGACATTTAGGTTTCTTCCATGTCTTGGCTATTGTTTATAGTGCTGCTATGAACATTGGGGTGCATTTACCTTTTTGAATTAAGCCACTGCATCCAGTTGAAGCCAAATTGTCAAGGAATTCTGATTTGGTTGTGTGTATAGATTTAGTAAGTTTAAATGATTTTTTTCTAGGTCAAGAAAGATATTAAAACTGGTCATTCAAAAGGGTTTGGCTTTGTTCGTTTTACGGAGTATGAAACCCAGGTGAAAGTAATGTCACAGCGACATATGATAGATGGACGGTGGTGTGATTGTAAACTCCCAAACTCTAAGGTACTTTGCTCTTTTTTTCCTGTTTTGACAATTTTGCTGACAAACTTCCTTAGAAGGTGCTATAAAATAAAACATAATGGTTGGAAAATGTGGCAGGGTATGTTCTTAAAATCTTTTGCCTTGTTAAAGTCTTAGGACATTAATGCATACTGAATATTTTATATGTTTATTTGAAATATCTAGTTTATTACCTCCCCAAAATAAGACATTGTTCATTCTATTCTTTTTTTTTTGTTATTTTTAGTGAGTTAACAATTTCTTGCACAGCTACATCTTAAAACATAAAGGCAGTTAGAGTACATTAATCTTGTCACAAAAGCCTAACTTGTTCCAAGCAAGCAAGACTTGCTTATTTGGGAACATAATCATCTTTGCGAGGACATTTCTCAATCACTGACTTTCTTTAATTCAAATATACTTTTATGAACTTTAAACTTTAAAATTTTATTCTTCATCTAAGTCTTACAGGAAAGAGAAGTGCTAGTGCAAAAAAATAAGACTGTACCTACTTTTCTTAATGCTTCACCTAATGTAAAAGGCAGATAGGTTTTGTTACACCCTCTATAGTAATGCCCTTTTCATTGCTCAGGTGAAATATTTCTGATTTTTTTTTTCCTTCTGATTTTTTTTTTCCTTCTGATTTGACCAGCAAAGCCCAGATGAGCCTTTGAGAAGCAGAAAGGTGTTTGTTGGGCGTTGCACAGAGGACATGACTGCTGACGAGTTACGGCAGTTCTTCTGCCAGTACGGAGAAGTGGTGGATGTCTTCATTCCCAAACCGTTTAGGGCATTTGCCTTTGTTACGTTTGCAGATGATCAGGTATTTTTCTCTTAATAATTTTGTTCTAGCTTATTAGATAGTTTCTGTTGAACTTTGCCCTTCCAGCTAATTGCCATCTTTAGCTAAGCTCTCTGATCTTGCAAGCTGTGTGGTATATGGGCCTAGATAGTTGTGATAGCCCCTTAGATTTTTTTTTAGTGTGTGACCTTTAAGTGGGAGTGTTACATATCCTTTGAAAATAAGAACTCCTTGCTGCCATTACTAAAGCTAAATGCTATCTTACGGGCTTAAATTAAGTAAATGTTCATTGCTTATTTTTCGTCCAGTTTAAATAATGGCTGGAAGTCTAAGTTTTATTGCTACTTTGACGTATGAGCCAATGGTTCAATCTCCTTTATTTACATTCTTTATTTCTTATAGGTTGCCCAGTCTCTTTGTGGAGAGGACTTGATCATTAAAGGAATCAGCGTACATATATCCAATGCTGAACCTAAGCACAATAGCAATAGACAGTTAGAAAGAAGTGGAAGATTTGGTGGTAATCCAGGTGGCTTTGGGAATCAGGGTGGATTTGGTAACAGTAGAGGGGGTGGAGCTGGTTTGGGAAACAATCAAGGTAGTAATATGGGCGGAGGGATGAACTTTGGTGCTTTTAGCATTAATCCAGCAATGATGGCTGCAGCCCAGGCAGCTCTGCAGAGCAGTTGGGGTATGATGGGCATGTTAGCCAGTCAGCAGAATCAGTCAGGCCCATCAGGTAATAACCAAAGCCAAGGCAACATGCAGAGGGAGCCAAATCAGGCCTTTGGTTCCGGAAATAACTCTTATAGTGGTTCTAATTCAGGTGCAGCAATTGGTTGGGGATCAGCATCAAATGCAGGGTCAGGCAGTGGTTTTAATGGAGGCTTTGGCTCAAGCATGGATTCTAAATCTTCTGGCTGGGGAATGTAGACCTTGGGTTATAGCTGGTCAGTATAGACTGGTGGGAATTCAAATTTTTCTAAACTCATGGTAAGTATATTGTAAAATACGTATGTACTAAGAATTTTCAAAATCGGTTTGTTCAGTGTGGAGTATATTCAGCAGTATTTTTGACATTTTTCTTTAGAAAAAGAGGAAGAGCTAAAGGAATTTTATAAGTTTTGTTACATAAAGGGTTGAAATATTGAGTGTTTGAAAGTGAACTGCTCTTTGCCTGATTGGTAAATCAACACACTACAATTTATCAAAAGGTTTCTCCTGTAATATTTTATCCCTGGACTTGTCAAGTGAATTCTTTGCATGTTCAAAATGGAAACCATTGATTAGAACTACATCCTTTTCTCCTTGTTTTTAATTTGAACCCCACCATATGGATTTTTTTCCTTAGGAAAATCTCCTTTTTGGAGATCGTGGTGTCACAGTGTTTGGTTCTTTTGTTTTTGTTTTTGTTTTTTAACACTTGTCTCCCTTCATATACAAAAGTACAATATGAAGCCTTCATTTAATCTCTGCAGTTCATCTCATTTCAAATGTTTATGGAAGAAGCACTTCATTGAAAGTAGTGCTGTAAATACTCTGCCATAGGAATACTTCTGTCTACATGCTTTCTCATTCAAGAATTCGTCATCACACTGCACAGGCTGCGTCTTTGACGGTGGGTGTCCCATTTTTATCCGCTACTCTTTATTTCATGGAGTCGTATCAACGCTATGAACGCAAGGCTGTGATATGGAACCAGAAGGCTGTTTGAACTTTTGAAACCTTGTGTGGGATTGATGGTGGTGCCGAGGCATGAAAGGCTAGTATGAGCGAGAAAAGGAGAGAGCGCGTGCAGAGACTTGGTGGTGCAAAATGGATATTTTTTAACTTGGCGAGATGTGTCTCTCAATCCTGTGGCTTTGGTGAGAGCGTGTGCAGAGAGCAATGATAGCAAATAATGTACGAATGTTTTTTGCATTCAAAGGACATCCACATCTGTTGGAAGACTTTAAGTGAGTTTTGTTCTTAGGTAACCCACGTTAGCTGAATGTGTTAAGTGAAACGATACTTGTATTTTCCCTACCCCTTTGTCAACTGCTGTGAATGCTGTATGGTGTGTGGTCTCTTCTGTTACTGATCTGTAAGCGTGGTAATGTGAACTGAAGCTGATGGGTTGAGAACATGGACTGAGCTTGTGGTGTGCTTTGCAGGAGTATTTGGAAGCAGAGTTCACCAGTGAGCTCAGGGTGTCTCAAAGAAGGGTGGAAGTTCTAATGTCTGTTAGCTACCCATAAGAATGCTGTTTGCTGCAGTTCTGTGTCCTGTGCTTGGATGCTTTTTATAAGAGTTGTCAATGTTGGAAATTCTTAAATAAAACTGATTTAAATAATATGTGTCTTTGTTTTGCAGCCCTGAATGCAAAGAATTCATAGCAGTTAATTCCCCTTTTTTGACCCTTTTGAGATGGAACTTTCATAAAGTTTCTTGGCAATAGTTTATTTTGCTTCAAATAAACTTATTTGAAAAGTTGTCTCAAGTCAAATGGATTCATCACCTGTCATGCATTGACACCTGATACCCAGACTTAATTGCTATTTGTTCTTGCATTGTCCAAAGTGAAAAGTTTTTTTTTTTTTTAATCTAGTTTTTAATAAGTCTGGGTGACCGCACCTAAAATGGTAAGCAGTACCCTCCAGCTTTTTCTTAGTGCCTCTGTGCATTTGGGTGATGTATTATTTACATGGCCTGTATAAATCTCCATCGGGAAATCATGCCGTCTAAACATATTATTTGGGGGAGTGGGCAGAACAATGTTAATTATTTTAAAATGCTTTGTAGCAAAGCCTATCAATTGAAATGAAGGGAATATCAGCGCCTTTCTAGTCTGGGATTTGAAAAGTGGAATTAATTGCAATAGGGATAAAGTAGAAGAAACCACAAATTATCTTGTGCCTAAAATCCATTAAGAAGCCTGATAGCTTTAAGAACTAGCAGGGTGGGTTGTCTGTCTGGGAGCGTTAAGTGAAATGGGCTTTGTCTTCCAAAGGTGGGAAAATAGAGTAATGTTGAATAAAATTGCTTACGGAACTCAGATTAGACTCTCACGCTGCGTTGTTAAGTATGTAAAAGCAATAATACATTGATGATTGTGCTTTTTATGTAAATAATTTCTGTGAGAGTCGAGCTCGTTTTCTAATGGAAGAATGTAACAGTTTCTGTGTTGATAGTTTATCTAATGCCCTTCTCTAATTAGATTATGATAAATAGGTTTGTCATTTTGCAAGTTACGTGTTTTAAATTTTTATAAATGAAGTTGTCCTTTAGATTTGTGGTTGCCACATTGTTTATTCAGTTTCCTCTGTAAAAGGATCTTGCGTTGTTTTAATTTTTTTTTTTTCTGCATCTAAATTGCATGATTTCCAAACCCTGTACCATCTGAATTTTGCATTTTAGCACTTGCACTGTTACTCAGCAGCAGTAACATGGTAACACTTAAAATGGTATTCGGGGACCTCCAAAGACTAAACTGACAAGCCTTCAAGGAGCCCAGGGGTAAGTTAACTTGTCAATGGCATGGTTTTAATCCCTTATTTACACTTGTATAAATCTAGTTACCAGTCTTAGAAGGCGTTCAGTGTTGAGTAGCCTTCTGTTTAACATGTTTGTGGTAATACATAGCTATGGGTATTTAATTCTACCCTTAAAAAAAATTGAAGTTTAGAAGTAAACTATTTGGCAAAGATTTGTTTTTAAAGTATTTGGTCATCTAAATGCATTCATCTAAAAACTTTTGAACCAGTTGAATAAAAATTTTTGTTGTCACCACAGTTTAGTGTCTGGAGTCTTACTGGAAAAACAAGTTTTTTTTGTTTTTGTTTTTTTATGTGTGACAAAGATGCTGGAAAGTTTCCTTTAAAAAGTGAGTCTCAAGAAGTTGCACTTTATATGCACGAGTTAGTCAAAACTCAGTGAATTTTTACGTATAATGGTAACTGGCCAGAATGAAAAATTTTGTTAAATGCTAGCTATTAAACCTTTTTAGGGAGGAGTGGCCAACTAAAATGAAATGAGATTTTTAAGGTTAAGTGTGAGCTTAAATTTTGGCGTTAGGAAAAAGATGTTAAGTACTTAGTAATTCAGAAGATATATGTGATAATTAGAATAATTTTTTTGTTGAATATTAGAGTAACTCTTAATTGTGTATTTGAGTTCTATTTTCAGCTATTGTATGATCTGTAATCTGTTGTTTGATTAAATGTGCCCACATACTTCATGTTCATTGTAAGAAGGAAAACACTGCAGATTTATCTATAATACCACCACTTATTTTTAATGTTGTATTTCATCTTTTGGAAATGCCACATTTGATTCAACTGTCTTCTGAATCTGAACATCATTTAGGTTATCTCTAAGTGCTAAGAACATCCTTACAGCTAAATTAAAATCATAGCATTGGAATTACCAGGTCAAAGACTATGCATACTTTTAAGACTGTTGAAATATATTGCCAAATTGTCCTTTAGAAAATTTGTTGTCTTTGACAATGTGAAATAGTGCTGTTCCATGTTCTTTTTGTCTTGTCAGTTTGATAAGTGAAAAATTATATCTCACCATTTTGTGGTATTGGTTTTAACATGGAAATCAGTCAGTATCTAGGCTATAAAGTATTGATATTTCCAATTTATCTATCAAAAATCCCTATGATTCAAGGTAATTCCTGAACCACTACTGCTATAATATATAATGCTCTCAGAGATCAGTAAGAAAGAACAACTTTGTAAGTCAATGCAGATTTAATCAGTGAGTTTCTGTTGGATTGGCAAAGACGAAAATTGCTACAATGGTTTATGTTCCCTTGAATCAGAGAGTAAGTGGTGGAAAACTGGCAAGTGGAGACCACGTGCTTGAAAGGCAATCTCCCCTGTCGTTTGGTTTGGTTTGGGGGTGAAACGGCAGCTGTGATGTAAATGTTTCTTAGGTCAATTTGCTAAGATCTTTGCTAAGGTATTTTTAAAGATAGGGAATCATTTACTGATGGAAAACATACAAATTAAAAATTATTAATTATGTTCTTGATCCAGGGAATGTAGTTAATGACTTTTGTGTAGACCCCATACTGATCTGCTTCCCCACAATGAATGGAACCCCAAGACACTATTCCTCCCACGAACCACCTCTGTGTCTCATTATCGAGAAACACTAATGCCCCTCCACTGTCACCTTTACAGCTATCCTTGCCCCCCGCTTCTAAACCAGCACAAAGCATGTTACCAGTTACCTTTCCCCCTGGATAGGACTTCTTTTCATACGCAGCGGTACATTTTTGATGGTCAACAATTGGTATGTCAACAAACATTAGATTTCTGGCGAGAAAACCCCTTTGGGTTAATCCCCATCCAGATACAGTTCCAATGTCATTTGTCATCATGAAGGATTCAGCTTCTTTTCTTGGCAAACAGATAGGCATGATGTTGCTATTGATTACAGCCCTGTTCTTCAATTTAATCAATGCTATGTCATTATCATAACCAGCATTGTGAGTGTAACCTTCATGTATAAAAATGGCCTCGGCCCAGGCTTGTGTATAATGAGTTGACAGTCTCTTCAGGGCAGCCATTCTAATGTCCAGGGAGGAGGCATCTTCTTTTTGCCCATATACATTGTGAGCAGCTGTTAGGATCCAGTTGTCATATAGAAGTGCACCTGCTGCTATGGTTTCACCTAATAATAGGACTTGCCAAGGAAAATCACCAAGCTTTGCAGGTTGTCCTCCGTATATACGGCCTCCTGTGGTACGGGTTGATATTCCACAAACTGGGGAAAAAAGCAGATGTATAGAACCTTTATAGAAACCTAGTGGTGTTTTTCTCCAGTTATTACCTCTTTGGAGTTTTGTATATTTAACGTTGACCAAAAACTGCATCAAATGAATTGGTGGGTGTCCACCTATACAGGCAAGTGAGGCTGCTTAGAACCATGTTAAAAGACCTGATAAAAAACTGTTTGGTATGTCGCAACCCCTCAGAAAATGAGGTGAGTGAAAATTAACTTTTAGAAATAAATTTGTTTTGTTAAAATAATTTGGTCTCACAATTGGGAAAATTATTTAATAGGGCAAACAGGAATTGTCTGAGCTGATGTGCATAGGAAATGAAAGGAAATAAGCTTTTCATTGCTTGTTTTCCTACTTGTAAAGTAGGGGTATTTACCACGTTCTAGGAAAGGGGAAACTAGGGTCACTGTCAGGGTTCGCAAAATTACTTTCCCCTTTGAACGTTTGAATTTTTTTTTAATTTTACTTTTGGTGGGGGAGGTAATTTGGTTTATTTTTAGGGGAGGTACTAGGGATTGAACCCAGGACCTTGTGCATGCTAAGCATGCGCTCTACCACTTGAACTATACCCTCCTCCAGAAATGTTTTAAAAATTAGAATGTTGCAGTTGTAGCCAGGAACCTTCAGGTTCAGAAATTATTTTTGGTCTAGTTGATTCCTAAACACTAGCCTTTACTACATATATATATTGCTAACTAAATACTTATGTAATTAATGTAGCAAATGTTTCCTGTTGTGGCAGAATACTGTTACTAAAACTTGGAAACATTGTGTCAGCTAAGAGGGTTTTTTGGGGGTTTTTTTGTTTGTTTTAAAACTAAGCCAAATAACATAGGGGTAATAAATATATTATTTTGTGATTTTTTTAAAATCACTCAACTGTATCTTCAGAGCCAATTCTGGTAAAACATTTTTTAAAGTACCATTAAAAGGCAAATTGCATTAATGTTTAAAAACTAGATGTCATTGAAAACAATTACTTAGGGAAATAATGAAGTTATTGGCTTTGGGTTTTAATAGCATTTTTACAGAGAAGTAGCAGAATTCCTGTTTATAAATGTATAAATGGTTCAAGATAACTTTTTAAATTGTTTAAATTTTTATGCTTGCCTAGTAAGGTCAGAAATAATCAAATGACTGATGCAGTCAGCACCTAACAACCTCTCCGT
Source organism: Camelus bactrianus (assembly GCF_048773025.1). NCBI lineage: Eukaryota > Metazoa > Chordata > Mammalia > Artiodactyla > Camelidae > Camelus > Camelus bactrianus. The sequence goes on along the minus strand of NC_133551.1, from coordinate 72,175,433 downwards.
ATGGAAAAGGGGATAATGAGAACGTATTACTTAGAAATAATAAGTTGGTCTAAGCCAATTGCTGAAGTTACATTTCTGCCTACACAGCTAAAGCTCTACTTACTGTCTCCTACCCAGTTCTACTTCCCATCAATTACGAATCTCTTGTATAAATGTATCCATTACCAGGCTCACAGACTGGGAGTGATTTTTCTCCTTTGGAGCTCGTCCAGAATCCATCAGCCTCACACACATATTTACCTGCAAATCATTGAAAAAGCAAAAATGTTTAACTGCATGTAGAAGGTGGTTGTCATTTGCTTGAATACCCCCCTTGAAAAATGTTGATTCTTGAGCATCAGTGGGAAATAGAGGTGTCTGAATAACCATTTTACATGATTTCATAAGTAGGAGGTCTCTGCATTACCATGTTTGCTTGCAAAGTGGAAACCTTTTAGATGTGTAACTTGAATATGTATCAAGATCTCAAGTGCTTAATGATAAGGTTTTGACTTGTTAAATTAAACCATTTGGAATATATTGTGTGTTTGTAGTAGTCATTTACTAGATAAGATCTGTTTTCAGATTCTTGCAAATTGACATTAAAGTCACTTGAACTGCAGTAGCTCACTTAGCAGGTGGAAGAAAGTGCCTTTTAATCTTTTGTCTAGTCTTAGCCAAAAAAATGTTGGTAAGTTTATTTTCCGATCATGAGGGCTTAGGTTCCAATAACACCCACCCCCAGCTTCGAGCAGTTTGCTTACCGTCGTCTTTTCTCATTACGTAGAACTCGTTACAGCGGTATTGAGTCACGGCTTTGTATGTGGTCACTTCGGGACCTGTGATGTACTCTACTTGGCCATTGGGTAGATCATCAGGAGGACCACAGTCAACGACTGATAAATGAGGGAGAGGGAAGATTCCGTCTGTACTTTGAATACTAACATCAAAAAGACATGGAGCCTGATAGGTGGTTGTGCTGTGTGGTGCTGTAGCTTGAAGTGTTTGTTTTCCCCTGTGTGGTGGACATCTGTTTAATCTCTGAAAATGGAGAGAATCGCCCTAGTGTCGTTTTAAAGCATCACTCACTCCCATTCCTGACTAAACGGCTGGGTTGAAGTGAAAGCCCCTGGGCAAGGAGTGGCATGATGCCTTCCCTAAAGGAAGCGAATTTGAAACCACCTTAGCACTCACTCAACATGTGAAAGGTGGTTGTCATTTGCTGAATACACCCTTGTGCAGCAGAACACAGCACCACGGAAGGAAGGAAACAGCACAGCCTATGCAGCCGGATTGGATGTAAAATGGCAAAAATTTGGTTGCCCTTAAAAGATAGAAAAGGATACAACAGTACAAAGATGACCGAAGGACTCAGCTTTTTCTCACGGTCCTTCTCCTAAGTTGAACTTTTCAGAAGGCCTGGTTTGGGGTTAGAATTCACACCTGTTAGGACTTAAGAATGTGAAGTAACCAATTTGTGAGACACTGATACCAGTCTGAGAGTCATAATTTTCTACACAGTAAACATTAAAAATTGTTGATGGATTTCTGTGGATATTTAAAGACTGCACTTAGATTTCAGCAACTTAATAGCAGTGTGTCTGGCTCTGCCGATACGTTGTCTGATTCTCTACAGATAAGATGCCTGTAACTACCCAGTGAAAAGTGGCAGAATCGGGGCTCAAACCCATACCTCTTACTCCAACACTCCCTTCAGTGCCAACTCTACTGTTTTTTGAACTAAACGAATTGGTAGTCTCATGGGAATGTAAATTTTTGAAATGAATAAATTCTCCTGGGAATTTTGTAGAAACTTGTGCACAAAATGTGAAAATCTATGTACAGGTATTAACTACAGCAGTGTATGTGATAGTAAAACACTGGAAATAATAGAAATCATGAGGTAAAAGCATAGGAGTTCTGGTGGAATACTATGCAGTCATTAAAAGGACAGGTAGCTGTATTAATACTTGGATTGATGTGGAAAGATATCCTAACATTATGGAGGGAAAGAGTACACTGCAATCAGATAATAGTATCTCATTTTGGTTAAAAAGTATGTAATAGTGAAATACGTTAGTATAAATAGCATAGGAGATAAAAGAATGTGAAAGAATGGACCCGTGTCTTAGAGATACTTTGGGGCTTTCACTATAAATTTTTGTATGTTTTTTGTTTTTCCAGTTCATATGTATGTTATAATTTAAAAACTTAGAAATAAGATACATGATTCTTAGTTCACAAAATAGTAATGAACACCCTCATCCCAGTTTGGTGTGTGTGTGTGTACACATACCACAGTTACCCCTATCCCTACAGACGGTAGCCTGTACGTGTTTACGTGTGTGAGACATGTAACTGGAAGGAAATACACCGAAATAGCAATGGTGATTATGCTCTCGTACAGCAGGATTCTGAATATTACAATGTAATTTTCTCTGTCCCGTCTATGAGTATTTTATACTTAGAAAAATATTTTAAAATAGACCATTCTAAAGCAAATAACCTCTCCTAGTAGCTTGGTCCCATTTTAACCTCCAAGAGTGCAAGAGACTCAGGAAGAGAAGCAAATTCAGAGTTCAAGCCCTGGTAAATAAAACCATTTTTTAAAAAGACCAGAAAAAGCGATAGAAGCAATAATAGCAGAAAACAGCTGTGGGCATTGTGGTCACACGTACGTACTGCTGCACTCGGGCATCGGTCGGTCCCAAGATCCATCTTTCTGACAGACTGCAGCAAATGATTTCAGGGGCAAATTACCCTAAAGGAGAATTGAGAAAATATTAATGTCCTTGTTTACATCGTGAAACCACTGCCCAAAGCTCTGCTCCCACAGTTCCTCTTCTAGTGTTTCAGGAGATGCTCCCAAGGGGGTGCTGTACCCACATGACGACACGCAGCCCAACTGCCTTGATACATGTGCAGATTTGGTATGTCACCTATGTGTATATCTCACTTTTCAAGATGTATTGGCATTTTAGGAATCAAATGTTGACCTCTGCAGCAACTTATATTTTCTGCTTTCCACTTTAATCCAAGAATATATCAGATCTCACAAATTGATCAACAATGCTGATGTTCCACCATCTCTTAAAAGTGCCAAAGGGTGATGGTCAAAAGTTTGGGGAGGGGGATGGAAATAGCTCAGTGGTAGAGTGTGTACTTAGCATGCGCAAGGTCCTAGGCTCAATCCCCAGTACCTCCATTTTAATTAATTAACCTGATTACCTCCCACTCACAAAAATTTGGGGAAGGCCATGTCAGCATTTTGTGAAAAACCAGAATTTATCAGATGAAAGCAGTAATTGAATCAAATATACTTCAATATGCACAAACAAGTATTCTTAAACTGGAAATAAATTATAAATTTATAAATTATAATAAATTATATCTGTTAGAAACAATGCAGCCAAAAGATGTGAATCTGAATAAATTTTGTTGCCAATACTTTATAGCAAGTACATGAACCAAAGTGATTTGAGTTTGTAAAAATGTAAAATAGTATGGGGGGAGGGTACAGCTCAGTGGTAGAGTGCATGCTTAGCATGCAGGAGGCCCTGGGTTCAATCCCCAGTACCTCTATTAAAATAAATAAATACATAAACCTCCTTACCTTCCCCCCAAAACAGACTTCAAAAAAAACAAAACAAAACAAAAAGGTGAAATAGTATGAACAAAATTTGCACTATACCAGATTTGAACATCTAGTGAAATTCACCTTCCTACTAAGTTTTCAGCATTGTATTCTTTTGCATTCATCTTTTAACTTTTATTAAAGGTTCAAAACCAAAAAAAAAAAAAAAAAGTTTGGGGAAGGCCAAGCTGATCAGACAGAGTGAATGCGAATGGATTTTTCTAGCCTGTGGCTATTAGCTGGAAGAAAGTCATTAAAAATACTTCCATAAGCTTCACACGTGTGCTCAGTTTCCAGTGCTAATACTTAGAGTAAAAGATTTTCACTTATTGAAACATAAGTAAAGCTTTGGAGACGCTTTATGCTCCAAAGGAAAACAGGATGATTTTTTTTTCATCAGAAACTGAACAAGTTTGCAGCCAAAGATGATGTGGAAAGAGCCTGCCCAGAAGTTTGCAAGGTGAGAAAAGTGCCTTTTTTTTTTTTTTTTTTTTTTTGGTTTTGCCCCTCCACAGGACTGGATTGCATAGCTAGCTAGCATTTCAATGTTATTACTTTTTACCACTGGGATTCAGTGACAATTTTGAAGAACATAAAGAGGACATGTTAATCTCTTACCTGTGCCCCTAAAGCAACACACTAAGCATTTTTTTGAAATTACTCTCTCTCCCCTTTAACGGTGGTCACTGTTTATAACTTTGCAGAATATACTATTTGCAGGAGCTAATTTTTTATGGGGCCAGGATTTGTTTCATGTAAAGGTCATTTGACCAGGAGGAGGAGCTTGATTTAATGCAAGGTGATACCACAGCGCGTGTGGAACGTGGATGGCAGGCTCGTTTCAGCCATTTTACTGAGAGCTGCTGTAATGTGTGAACAGAGAAGAGGTGTTCATTTTAATCATCAGCTTTCCAAGAAAAGCTTTTTCAAAAAGCAGAATTCCTAAGAATAAAAAATTCTCTATAGCCATTTCTCTTAGCAAATGTATCGTTTCTTTGAATTTTATTGTTTAACCATAGGGAAAAGATGACCATGACAACACTATTTTCCCATTTTCCTTTCACACATTTGTTGATATAAATATGAATGCACTTTTAAACTATCATGGTTATGGCGCACTTACAGTTTTGTATTAACTTACTTGCAGAAGTTCGTAGCCTGTCTCGCAAAAGACGAAGAAGCGGTCTTTCAGGATATATTTGGCTTGCACGGGGGAGATGTGGCCATTAGGTGGCGCCGTCGGATCAGGGCAAGGCTGAGCTAAGTAAGGAAACCAGGCGTGTGGGTTTGGATGTGGGCTATAGCAGGCAAGTCTGAGTTTAGCAATTAGAAGTTCTTCATTTATAAATGAAACATCCAACGTGTAAAGAGAGCTTGCCACAAGTTGGGTAGGGTTCTTAAGATTCAAAACCAAAGGGAAGATTAAACTCTCGGTGTTGCATATTGTACAAATTAGGATTTGTTGCCTGGACTGGGCTTTAGCCAAAAGTGATGGAAAGAAAGCCAGGCCCGCGGTAAGGAAGCACAGCCACGGCAAAGGGAGCATCTGCCCCTTGCCAGGAGCCTCGCACTCATGGCTGAGAACGGGGGAGTGTGACTTGGAGGGAGCAAGCTGGACTGCATGGGTTTGCCTCACAGGAAAGCCTGTTTCCTCGTCTGTAAGCTGAGAGTGACGAGAATGGCTGCTCACCTTCAACGGCTGTTGTGAGGACTGGATGTGAAGCACGGACGGAAGCGCTTTGCTGATGTCCAGGGATGTCCTGGGTGGCCCTGCAGAGGCCCAGGGCTTCCCGAGGCCGCTTCATACCCAAGCCAAGGCCCTGCTCATGCCTTCCTTTGCCAGAACATCTAGGCTCTGTCCCTGCCCCTTCTCACCCACCAGCCTGGCACACCTGACTCTTCCTCTGACTTGCTCTGAAACTAGCACCCCTGTTTTGGAAGTGTCATAATTTTGACCTACAGGGAAACAAAAGGCTTTCAAAAAACAAACGGGAGGAGGGTATATAGCTCAGTGGTTCGATCCCCAGTACCTCCATTAAATTGATAATAATAATAATAAATAAATAAACCTAATAATCTCCACCCCCCCAAAAATAAAATGAACAGGAAGCACATGAAATGTTCCCAAACTGCTGGTCTCTTCCCTCCTGACCAGTCTCTCACCCTTTCCCACACTTCCAGCAGAGATGGCCCAAGGGTTAATCTTTTCTAATCCAGTTTCCTCATTTTTTAAATTACTCCAGTGCCTATAATCTGATGACCACCTCCTCCACGCACACCATGTGCCCGTGCCTTCTGCCTTAACCCACAAATCCCCACCTTTCCAAGTCCTTCATTGGATAATTGGGACACCAAGGCTCAGACAAGTTATGTAAGAGGTTCAATGTCATCTGGCCAAGAGGCAGTAGAGCCAGGACACAAAACGGGGCAGTCTGACACCCAGCCTGTGCTCTGAGCATGCCTTGGGTCCTTGGGTTTTTTGCTTTGGAGCTGTCTCCAGTTCCTGCCTCCTCAGCTCAGTTACTCTGTTTTTCCAAAAACATCCTGAAAGACCTGTTGGCTGAAAGTGGTGAGAGGGGCAGACGGGTCCAGAGGTCAGTGCTGGGAAGGTGGGGGGACTTGGACTATGTCTAAGGAGGTGCCTCCAGTGGACTACCTTCTAGCGCTGGAGGGTCTGTCACAAGGAAGAGGTGGCAGAAGGCCCGGGAGTTCCCCAGCGTGGAGGCAGGGCCAGTGGAGGCAGTTCAGGGAGGTGGAGTGCACAGCTCCAGCTGCAGACTCTGCCTGTAGCTCCAGTCTAGACCCCCCCCATCTCTGCCCACCCCATCACACCCTCTACAGCTCCATGCCAAGAAGGCGGAGCCTCTGGGCTTTTGCACATACTCTTCCCTTCCACTTGGAACACCCTTCCACCTTCCTCTAATACCTACTTACTCTTTAAATCCAATCTCGCATTTTTTCTGTCCCAGGATGCTTTCCTTAGGTTCCAGCCCCTGCCTGGGCCAGGTCCCTCCCCTGGACTCTTATCCTGCTTGGTGCTTGTCTGTGCTTGTCCCTGGGCTGTGGTCACCTTGCTGTGACTAGACTGGACTGAGGGCAGAGGCATTACGTATTCCCCACACAGGGCCTGGTGCACAGCCATACGACGGATGGATGAATGGAAGCACGGGAGGGAGGGAAGGCTGGACAGGTGGATGTATGTGATGGGTGGCAGGATATTGCCCTCCAAAATATGCCTCTTTGGCATAAGGATTACAGTTGTCCCTTGGTGTCTGTGGGGGACTGGTTCCTGGACCCCAGTGGATACCAAAATCTGCAGATGCTCAAGTCCTTCAGATAAAATGGTAGAGTGTCAGCCGTCTGTATCGCTGTATATGTGGGGGGCCAACTGCATTTTGAGCTGATTATTTTGTGAAACAGTGAACACAGGAGAAACTCTGAAAATGGAATAGAAATTACCCTTTTCTAAGGGAAATTTACATTTACAAAGGAAATCTCTATTTGTAAGAGTGTCTCCCACTCTGTATCAGGAGAAAGATGACAAAATCACTAGAAACTCTTATCAAAGGAGAGGGCAGGGTCTTAAATCTGCATAACCAACCTTCCTCCTGCTTACATGCTTTTCCTGGTCACCTCTCCATAACTGGCCTCTGCTATTCCCTTTCTCTTTTTTGTCTTTAGCTGGAGATGGTATTTGAGCCTGAATTCTAAGCCACCTTTGAGACTTAACTCATTTTCCTCTGGGTTATCGCCCATGTATACATGAGACATACATGTTCACAAACTTCTGTTTTTCTCTTGTTGGTCTGTCTTTTGTTCCCAGCCAAGAATTTAGAAGGGCAGAGGGAAAGCTGATTTTTCCTCCCCTACAGATGGAAGAAGGGATGGTTGGCTGGCTGGGTGGATGGATGAAAGGAGAGATGGTTGGATGGGGGGAGGGTGGGTGTGTGGGTGGGTGGGAGTGACAGTTGTTTGAGGGGATGGATGGGTGGGTGGAAGGAGGGATGGTCGGTTGGAGGTGTGGGGGGCTGGACAGAGGGAAGGTCGGTTGAGGGGGTGGGTGGGTGGAAGGAGGGATGGTCGGTTGGGGGCATGGTGAATGGGTGCATGGGTGAGTGGGTGGGTGGGTGGATGGCATTTCCCTCATGGGGACCACTGCCTCACAAACCACCCACATTCAAATCTAGTCTGTCTTCTGATGGAGTGCAGGACACACTACCCCAAAATACAGCTCCTTGGCAAGTTGAATATTTTAAGCTGAGAGGGTTTGAGAAAATGGCAGAAGCAGGAAGGTCATTCTGACTCCCCTACACCCTTCTCCCCTGAAGCAGGTCACAAGACCCTCATGTGACAGTGTCTTCCCTATACCCAGATGGAAGCCTTATCACTGAAGACAAAAACGTGCCAAGAGGAATCCTCACAAACGGGCCTTGCTAAGTTACCCTGGTTTACTCCCCTGTGTCATACTCGTTAACCTGCCACACCTCAGCGAGCCTGGCACAGAAGCGCACAGGTCTAGCTGTCTCTTTGGGTCTTCGTTTTTTTATGAAGGCTCCTGTGCCGCATACAACTTACATGAAATAAATGTATACGCTTTTTTCCTGTTAACCTGTCTTTGTCAGTTTGCTTTTCAGACCCAGCCAGGGACACTAAAAGGATTAAGGAAAACTTTTCCTCGCCTACGCTCCCAGGTCTGGCCGAGAAGAGCTCCATCCTGTGTGGCTCCTTGACATTTCTGGAAGAGCTTCCTGCTGGAATCCAAGGCCCCCCTGCCCTCACCTGTGCTGGTGTAGTGGATTTTCCAGCCTGCGTGGTCCCCCGACTGATCGGTGACAAAGGTGATGGTCACAGTGTTGCTCTTGGTTTCAATCCTGCGGGGCGACGTCTTCCCACAAAACGGGCCATATTCCTCTTTATCTGTTTGAATCTGAAAGCGTAGAGGCCCTGTCACCTCAGGACCTGCTGAGCCAGGGTGAGGCGGGGGCCCGGGAACCAGACCTTGAGGGAGTCATAGGGGCAGTGGCTCTCGGGGTGCGTCTCCACGTCGAAGGACTCCACGAAGTCCAGGATGACACTGAACCCCTCCTCCAGGTGGATGCTGTAGGCGCAGCTGGAGAGTTTGGGGTATGGCTTCGGGTATTCAGGGCTGCTGAGCACCCCAGACCGGGCGGTGAAAACCTGGCCTGAACACTGGGCTTGGGAGAATGGGGAGGGCAGGCAGGGTGAGCTGGGTGCAGGCAGCGTGGCTCAGGCCCACCTGTCCACCCTCACACGCCAGCCCCAGAAGGACCTCCCAAAACTGAATGCCTCACCCCAGTGTCTGAGGGACAGTTTAGTGGGAGGTTTTCCTGGCTTCCAGGCTTGAGCTGAAACAGGCGACACTTGGATATACATTCTCCAGAGGCCACACTCACAACCCCAGGGATGATGGGGGCCCTAAGTTGAGGCTCGTGGTGTGGGGAACCCAGGGCCAGAGTCACAACTCCAGGGGTGAGGGGAGTGTGGGAGGGATGTCATGGTCCGCCTAGGGTCTGCACCAAGAGAAGGGAAAGGGACTTTCCTTGTTCCCAAAGGAATCGAGGGAGAGAGGGGGGAGGAGGGGACTGTCCTTAGACTGAGGACCCCTCACCCGGCGCTGACTCCAGCAACTTCCAAGTTCATCCACCATGAGGGTCCCCACCCACCAGTACCCAGGCCTGGCCAGTCCAGCCCAGCTTCCCCTGGGCCCCCTTCGGGAACGGTCAGGGCAACCTATTACCCTTGCCCACCTTCCCTGAGTCTGGGCTCTGCCCTGGGCAGGCAGGTGAAGGAAGTTCAAGTTCATATGGATCATAAACGAGTCTAGTGCCTGCTTTCCCCATTGGAACAGCTGATTCTGCCATTGCAGAGGGAGTGTCACTCATGGGAGGGTCTGCCCCCGACTCCCCATGGACAAAGCAGGGGACACAGGCATTTGAGCTAGAGGCTTTCAGAGGGGTCCTGGTACTGCCTTTCTTCTTCCACATGGCTGCCCCTCATGGGGCAGAGGGAGCTGTCCCTGGATATGGGGGACCAGCCTGCCCATCGATAAATCCATGATATTTCCCTGGGCCTCCCTGCTCTGGATCAGGCTCCCCCCGCCCAGCACACATGAGACCTGAGTTGCCCTCTGAACAGGAGGCAGACCCAAGGATGGTCTGCGCTCAGCACTTGGATTCTCAGTGGGGGAGTAGTCAGCTTGCTCCCCTGTGTGAACTCAGGCCAGCCCCGGCCCCTTCTGGGCCTCAGCGCCCTGTTTTCAAAATGAGGTTTGGGGAGCAGAGCAAGCCCTTCTGATGAAGGAGCCTGTGGCCCTGTGGAGGGGGCTCCCATCGACTAGAGTTCCTCAGGCCAAGATGAGGGTAGGAGGAGAGGGGCCAGCATGCAGACCGCTGCCCCCCTGCCCCCCCGCCCCTCCAGAGACACGCAGCAAGTGGAGGTGGAGCCAGGTTTATTGTTAGGTCCGAGGTGGGGGTCAATGGGGGCTTCGGGCAGCAGCACTCTCACCCAGCCCAGACTGGAGCTGGAGGGGAGGCTAGGGGCTCTGCTCTGGAAGAGAGAACAGAGAGACAGAAATACAGGGGAGGGACGCTGAGTCAGGGGGGAGGCAGGGTCAGCACCGAGGGTTGGGGCTGCTCGCTCCCCAGGGCACCAGCTGGTTTCCCGTCCAGGCCCTGGCAGAGGTGCAGAGCAGGGTCTGTGCAGTGGAGGCCAAAGAGTTTGGCCTGCTGGGGGCCGAACCAGCAGCTTAGAGCAGGCCCTGCCCCCACGCTGAAGATTCACGGAGGGTGAGCCCTGGCTGGCCAAGTACATAGTGAGGGCTCAGCACATGTTCACCAAGTGAATGAGCTGAAAAGGAGTGAGAATGAGCCAAGGATGGGGCAGAGGCGGGCAAGGAATTGGAGAACATGAGTGGATGGATGGGTGGATGGTTGGGAGAGAGGACAGACGATCACAGGAGGGGCCGCCACCCAGAAGTGTCCAGTGGGCCAAGGCCAGTAGTCCCTTCAGTTGCCTGGGCAGAGCAGCTATGGCCTTAAGGAGCCAGCTGTATCCTGAGGAGGGTCAGGGCTGGGCCAGGCACAGGGTCCTCCCCGCAGCCCCGTTCCCCTCTGTGCAGCCCCAGCTCACCTGAGCAGGTGCGCTTGTTCTGGTGGAGAGCATAGCCTGCACGGCAGGAGCAGTAGAAGCCGCCCAGGTAATTGTGGCAGTGGTGGTCGCAGGTGGGGGCCTCTCCTGGGGGCGCCTGGCACTCATCGATGTCTGGGGGAGGGGCGGGCCAGGCAAGCAGTCAGCAGGGAAGGAGATAGGACAGCGCTGAGGCCTGGGCCTCATGGCTGACCTGAGAGGAGCCTCCTTGTGTCTGAAGGTGGCCCATGCCCGGCCAAGCACTGGAGGCCTAGGGTCACGGCCACCTCCCTGCAACACTTGGAGGTGACATAAACACCACTTTTTAAAACCAGGTTAAGTGTCCTGCTCAAAGTGGCCAGGCTAGTGAAGGCAGCAGCAAGGGAACCAGTGGGCGGGCCTCTACGCAGATTTCACTGAACCCTTGTAGCAGCCTGGGAGGAGCATAGAGAGGTTGAGCCACTTGCCCAAGGTCACACAGCAAGTCCCTGTAGGAACCAGAATCTGAAATCAAGTGTCAGACTAGAAGCCCACATGCAGATGCTGGGCTCAGGCTAGCAGAGCTTTACTTCCCCGCCTGTAAATGGGCTCACTCGGCCATTGCACCGCAGATGCCCGTGAGGCTGTCCCTGGCTCAGCACCTGGCGCGGGACGGGACTCAGTCTAGAGCAGAGGTCATGTCTGTTACTGGTGTTCGCAACACAGTGACGTCAGAGCAGGTGTGGACGCCTCTCCTGCTGGTATGGCATGAATCCAGCCTCACGGAGGGAGGGAGGGAGACTGGAGGGAGGACAGGCCTGGCCTGAGACAGAGTTACTCCCCAGCTGCAGTTGGTCATCTTAGTCCCTCCTGCACCCGGCCTCCTCTCAGCTCACCCTCTGCTGAGTAGAAGGCCTCAAAGCCCGTGAAAGGCTTCTCGTTGGAGTAGTCAGAGCAGAAGGTGACGTCCAGGCTGGAGCCGCGTGAGTAGAAGGTGGTGTTGCCGGGCGCCTGCTCTGTGTCCGTGCTCTCCCACCCGCACAGGGTGGCCAGCACCTTGGTCCCGGAGCTCAGCTGTGGGGTCATGGACACAGGGAGGGAAGAGAAGACCCAAGGCCTGCCCTCCCTTCTTCCCAGGCCAGACCCTGATCCCAGTAGGCCCTGTCCCCTAGCCCTGGTCGGTCTTTGGGGACAACCCCCAGCCCGAGTGTGTCCAGGCCATCCAGCCCTGTGGCACCTTGACGAAGTCGTACTCGCAGAGGTAGGAGGGCTCCAGGTGGAAGTGGGTGAAGTAGAGGCGCAGGCGGTAGCCGGGGGGTGCAGTCAGGGTCCAGCGCTGCTCCTCGTTGTTGCCATACGTGCCTGGGAAGCCGGGAGATGCCAGGCGCCCAAACATGGGCTTGGGCCACTGCGGGCCCGAGGATGTGGCTGCCGCGCCCCACAGCAGGCCCAGGAAGAGCAGCAGCCTGCAGGCAGCACGGTGGGGGTGGGGTGGTGAGGCCTGTTCTCACCCCTCACCCCTGCCAGGGAGGCTCGGGGGGCTTCTGCCCACCTCATGGCACTCGTCGTCCAGCTGGCCAGGCCTGATCTGGAGTCCCAGCCTCTGATCTGTTTGATCTGGAGTGCCTCACCTTTGATCTGTTTGTCCAACGCCTGGCCCTGCCCCCAGCCTCCCTGACCCTGGGATTCTGGGAATATACCCCATGACTCCTGCCTGCCCAGACTTCCAGGCAGGGAGGACAGGATGCTCCAGGAGCCAGGGGCTGAACCTGGATGACAGCCAGCCCTGGGAACAAAACCTGGCTCTGTCCCGCACCCTTAACCTCTCTGGCTCCCCTGAAGTGTGTGACATCTGAGGTCAGCCAGGGTCTCCGTGACAATGATCTTGACAATGATGGCTTCTAGGTAGAGATGGGGGAGTGCACACATGCATCGACCTTTCCCTCCTGAACGTACTTTAAGACAGAAAAGGGAAGTTTTAAAAACACGAGTCCACAGCCACGGGGAATATGGGAGAGGAGGCAGCATCAACATTTCGGAAACTGGAAAAACAGATGGACAGGTGGAAACAATGCTCCAGGAAGCAACTCTAAGCTGGCAGTGGAATCAGGAATTGGCAGTACCAAGTCCTTCTGGCCACGTTTAAGAATCCTGCCAATCCCTACTTCCCATCCCCCGGCCCCAGCAGGAACTCGGAGGCTTATTCTTGGAGGGAGTATACGGAGAGCCCTAGGCCCGGCTGAGCATGGGAGGGGCACACAGAAAACAGGGGCCTTCAGCAGCCAGGCTGGCCTTCCTCTGACTCAGCTCCTAGAATCTGGCAGCCACCAGGCTTGTCCCTTTTTCCTGGGAAGTGTGACCAGTTCAGGAGAAAAGACCTAAAGATACTGATGTTAAGGTTCTATAAGCAAATGACTCAGCCACATCACCCACTGTGAAACTCAGCTGACAAACCTGTCAGAGCTCAGAGCTTCCAATTAGCTTTTTAGTCCCTAGTCTTACATATGAGCAGAACATTCAAAAGGATTACTGAGGGAAACCTCACGTGTGAGAAAGACCTAAACAATTCACCACCACCACCACCAATAACAAAAATACAGAAAAAGGCAGTGAGAAGAAAATGTCCAAAACTAAAATGAAGCAGCCATGAACATCTTCCAAGGAAAAAGGCCAGGACAAGCAGCAGGAACAGAATGCTATTTAACAAGAGTGTTCAGAGAACAAGAAATAGTTTGGGGAAACAAAAACATGATAGAAATGAAAAACTCAATGTTTGGAAGACAAGATTGAGGAAATCTTCCAGAAGATAGAGTAAAAAAGAAAAATAGTAAAGAAACAAAGTAAAAATAGAAATAGTAAAGAAGTCCTATACAGTATGTCAAAAATTGAATAACAGGAATTCCAGAAAAAGACAAGACAGAGGAGAGGAAATTATAAACAAAATTATGCAAGGAAATTTCTCAGAACTGAAAAGAACACAAGTTTACCAACTCAAAGTGTCCTCCAAGTGCCAGAACAACAGAGAAAAATAGAAATTGACACATGATATTTCAAGACACTGGAGAGGACAGTTATGTTCTACAAACTGAGAGACAGAGAGAGGAAAGGAGAGAGAAAACAGAGCAGATCACAAAGGATCAGGAAGAGAATGATGTTGGAGTTCTCAAAGTAACACCGGAAACTAGAAGCCAGCCTCCAAGACAGCCTCCCATGAGTCTCATGTTAGGGTATTCATGCTCTCATGTGTAGTCCTCTCCCACACTGAAAAGGGCTTATGGATAGGAAGGATATGGCTAAAATGATGGTGTGTTATGTGTGGCTAGGCCATACAAGACACTGCAGCATCCACCTGGCTTTCTCTTGGGTCACTTGCTCTGGGGGAAGCCAGCCGCCATGTCATGAGGACACATGATGTCTCTATGGGGAGGTCCACTCGGGAAGGAACTGAGGCCTCCTAACATATGCCAGTGTCATTTGCTTGTCATGTGACTGAGCCATCTTGGAAGCTGACCCTCCAGTTCCAGTTAAGGCTGCAGGTGACTGCAGCCTCATGAATGAACCAACCAGCGAAGTCACTCCCAAATTCCTGACCCACAGGAAAGACATGTTTATTTCAGTCTGCTATATTTGGGACTAATTTTAAACACAGCAATAGATAACTAATAACAATGGAAAAGAGCAAATCTCAAAATGTTGAAAGATCATTTCCAACATGTATACTCATCCAAATTCTATGCCCATCCATTAAGAAGGTGGAATAGACATTTCCATGCATGTCAGATTTTTTAAAACCTTCATCCCTTGTGCTGTTTCTTAGAAAGCTCCTCTAGGATATGCTCCACCAAAACAAGGGAGTAGGGGGAGGGTACAGCTCAGGGGTGGAGTGCATGCCTAGCATGCATGAGGTCCCGGGTTCAATCCCCAGTACCTCTACCAAAAGTAATAAATAAATAGGTAAACCTAATTACCTCCCCCACCAAAAAAGATTTTAAATAAAAAAATTAAAAGTAAAAAACAAAAAGGTGGGGGGTAGTAAACCAGAAACAGGAAGACATGGGATCAAGAGACAAGAGTCCAACAAGAAGTTCCATTTGGGGTAGTGAGGAAGATGAAAATGAGGACACCTATGGAGTCCAAATATTCTTTAAAAAAATGTTTAGTTATTTTTCCTAAATGATGTTATATACATTATGGTACAACTCACAGTAAAGAAGTAAAGTACATAGTATGTACATTAATATTTCTTATTACTGAACATTCCATTAAATATAATCATGAATTAATTATAAACTCTAATGAGACTAAGTAAAATACAAATCTCACAATTTAAAAAAATCAATTAGCATATTGACCAGAACCTCAAGAAGCGTGTTGAGTCCAAAGATCTTAAGAGCTTTAGAGACTTGGTAAAAGTTTGGGGCTAAGTTAGTGATGAATGTATTGAAAACTAAGCGAATGAGAAAAGCCTCCAGGGAAAACAAGAAGCTGCGCCAGAGCTAAAAGTTAGTTTTCTCCTGGTCTCATCTGCGAATGGCTTGTGCATGGCTGTGCTGGTGCAAACATGGGCTGCTGTGCCAGCCGAGATCAGCGTTTCGTTGCTGAGAGCATGTTGGGAGCAGGTGAGCGAAGAGCTAAATCCTCATCTTCCCGAGCGGGAAATCAACAGATTATGACAAAACTGACTAGGTGAGAAGTAGTAATACAAGCATGTTATTTAGAGACAGGAAGGTAAATACCAAAGCAATCAGCTGGAGGAGGTGACGCGCTGCCTCCGAGGAGAAGCGGGCAGAGGATGACTGCTAGTTTTCACCTAACAACCCATGTGGGAGCTGTATGAATCTTTCAACTGGGGGCAGGGCTGATTTTAATAACTGAGCTTCAAAACTCTAGATTTTATGGAGGAGTGATTTTATTCTCTGTGCTACAGACATGGCCTGTTCACTGCCCTCTTCCAGTTTTCTGGGACTTTGGAGGACTCAGGTTACATCCCCACCAAACGCCTGCTTCTGCTTCAGTGGATCAGTCCATGTCTACATCATGTCCACCCAATTGTAGGGTTCAGTGCTAGTTCTTAACGTCCATGCCTGCACATATGTGCAGATTTCACTAGAAGTTGGGAAAGTGGAGGGGTTTACACTGCAGACAACTTCTACTTTCTGGTTAGGCATTTTTGTTTCCCGAATGGCCCTAGCTCTCTGCAACCTGGGCCCGCTCCCCTCCTTCTCTGGCCCAAGAAATCCTGATTTTCACCAGCTCAGTGAGCACTGAATGACACATACTCCTTAATGAAGCCTTGTAACAGGTGCAGACCATTGCTCCCATTTTACAGACGGGGTACCCGAGTCAGGAGTTGTGAGCAGCTCAAGTCAGAGTTAATGTAACCCATGTCCAGTACCCCTAGAGCTGGAACCCCTCCTTCCCTGCCCACCTTCACTCCCTGGGTCGTCCTCATGGATTGTCCTGGAGCTTGGCCAGTAAGATGGGCTGTGGGGAGGGCTGCTGAGTGGAGGTCCAGGTGGGTGCCCCTGCTGGGATCCCCAGGGTGCTCGGGCAGAGCTGCAGAGGCTGACTGAGTTGGGTGGCCCCTGGGAGGCCAGTTGCCTGGTATGGCCTTAGGCATGTCACCTAGTCTTGAGGGGACCTAATAAGACCTTCCCCGTGGGCAGACAGTCAAGTTTAAAGGAATTAGAGCAGGTGATGAAGCAGCACTAGCCATGCTGGTCTTCCTTCTGCTCCTGGTCCAGTGGCTTCCTGAGGGTGAAGCACAGGAAGCCCAGAGAAGGCTGGGTGACTGGCCGAGGCCATGCAAGGAGTTGGTGGCAAAGCTGGACCCTTGTTCCCCATGCTCATTATGACTGCAGTCTTAGCCCCTGCTGAGTGGGGGTTCCGAAGTGGCTGCCCAGGGTAGGGGTGGGGTTGGGGGTGTTATCAAACCACCACCAGGTTGGGGCCACTCCCTTGTCCCCTTCCCTACCCCCAAGTCCCCCATGTTAACACATCATCTGGCCATGCCCTGTTAAGGGCAGACGTGGGGTGGAGGTTGGTGACATCCTTTTGCAAGGAGCAGGGACCTTCCCTGCCAATCCCCTTGAAGTAGGAGTAAGCTAGAAGCTCCCTCCCCCAATCTGCACCCAGTTGTGGTGGCTCCTGTCCCACCACCAGAGCCTCAGTCCCAGCAAGTCAGGAGGGCTGGGGTGCCTGGAGGTTCAGCACCTTGGAGAGGGGACAGTCATGTGCCCACAGTCCTGGTGTGGCAACCCACACCTCCCTTCTCAACCTCTCAGCACTTGAGAAGCTTCTAGGAATTTACCAGAGGCCACACTCATGAGGAGGGGCAGGCAGGATTTGAACCCAGGTCTGAAATCTGAGCCAAGTCAAGGCACCTGATGTGCAGGCCCAAGTAGCTGGACCCCAGCCAGCTGCAGTCACCTCCAGCATCTACCCTAGGGTGAGACCTGGCCCAAATTCTCCTGAGAACCCTGTCAGGTAGCCCAAAGGAAAAGCAAAGCCTTTGACTTAACAAGCTCCCAGCCCTGGCCCCACAGGTGTCACCACCAATCTTGTGTGGGGCTTGGGGAAGGAATGACTAAGCCTGCTTCTCAGGACAGATCTGGGTCGTTTGATGACCAGTTGTGTCCCTAGGTACTACAGAGGTCAAAGGACCGGTGCAAGCTTATACAGGGAGGCAGGCCTGCCTATGCACACAGCAGCTGCTTAGAGGCCAGACGGCAGGGCCAGGAGAGTCTGGCACACCGGGGAACCCATGAATAGCTGATGCAGCCCCTGCCTGGGACCATTTGAGGTCCAGGGACACACAATTCAGAATTTTGTTATAAATACACGTGTTTGGTGAGTGAGGAGTGACAGAAGGTGGAGATGGCACTGTACACAGCTGGTATAAGCTTGGCGGCTGAACGCCACAGAGAAAGACAGACAGTCCACCCGGCGGGGCCGGCCGGGCAGCATTCTGGGGCCTGTAACACTTGGCTGGTGGGTGAGCCAGCAGGGGTCTTGTCCAGGGCTGGGGGGCCCAGGTGCCCTGGAGGCTCCCTGGCCGAGGTCCTGGGTGGCGTCAGCAGCGGCACCTGGGCTCAGCTCGTATCATTCAGAGCCTGGTGGAACATGAGGCCTTGTCAGGAGGATGCTGGGTTGCGTGGAGGCCAAGGCGGCCCCTCAGGGAGCCCTGGGTCCCCCTGCCCCACAGGCGGCTCACCTTACGGGCAAACTCGGGCAGGACGAAGGCTGCCTGGTGCACGTCGGAGTTGTAGTATTTCAGCTGCATCTGTTCCACCTGCTTCTGCGTCAGCTGCTGCACAGGCTCCCGAAAGTTGGTGCTCTGGGGACCGGGGGGGGGGGGTGGCGGGGGGGAGGGTCTCAGGCGAGTGCTGTCCGAGCCCATCAGCCCGCTCCCACCCCCAGGACAGCCCTGCAGCTCACTGGGTTTTTGCTGCACAGCATGAAGCCGATCTGGCCACTGGGGTACGTGGGGATGGTGCAGTAGGCGTAGTCCACCACGGGGAAAAGCGACTTGCAGAACTGCCGCATCTCCTTGATGAGGTCCAGGTGCAGCCACTGACACTCGCCTGGGGGTCAGGCAGGCGGCGGCAGCATCAGCATCTCGTCATTGGCATCGGGCAGGCTGCTCCGCCTTGTCCCACCCCAGCCAACCCTTTCCTGAGGGAAGGCCTGCTCACCCTGGCAGCAGAGGATGCCATCCTCCTTGAGGGCGGTCTTCATGAGCTGGTAATAGGACTCCTTGAAGAGACTCTCAGCAGGGCCTGCGGGGAGGAAGGGGTAAGGGTCTGGCCACTGTCACCCCACTGCACAGACCCAGGCAGCTGCCAAGAGGCAGAGCTGGGAATTGAAGCCAGGTCTTTGGAATTCAGAAACCAACCACAAATAGGATGCTTTTGAGGGATGCAGGGTTCCACTACCCCAGTATGGGGGGAGCTCCACATTTTAACCCCATTCCTGGGGGATCCTCATCAGCACTGCATCAGGGGAATCTCTGCCCTGGGCCTTGGTCTAAGACTAGATCCCTGCACACACCTGGATGCTGGTCTGTCAAGAGCAGAGAGGAGGCTGAAGAGGAAACTGAGGCCTCAGCGGACCAAGGCCAGAGCCCCACTCTCCTCCAGGTCCCCAACCAACTTGTGGACTTTGGACAGTAGCCCAGGCCCCCTACTCTGCTGAGCCATGTTTGAGGGGGTAGAAGACAACTCAGAAGGGAAAAGTACCACACTAGGTCTGGTGGCTCCTCTGTCCTCTCCTCCAACTCAGACCTGGGACACAGATTGGGAGGCTGCCCCACCCCCCCACTGGTGGCTGCCGGAGGCCCCAGGCCCAACCCTTGCTTACCCATGGGGTCTGAGGAATCAGTGATGATGATGTCAAAGGCGTCCTGGTTCTGTTTCATGAACTCAAAACCGTCGCCTACATGTAGGGTCAGTTTTGAGCTAGAGTAGCCAACGGCCATGCCCGGCAGGAACTTCTTAGAGACCTGAATGACATCCTTGGGAGGGGATAGGAAGGAACAGGCTGGGCCACGGGGGTTGGGGGCCCTGGAGCCAAACAAAGTCAAGTAGGACTCCCTCTCATAGCCCAGTCACCTTGGACAAGCCATTCCCTTTGTGGAACCCCAGTTTGCACAACTGTAAAACAGGGAGCAGTCTGGTACCTCCCCATAACTTCTCAGAGGGCCTGATCCTGTTCCCTCTCCCTAGACTCAACCACCCCAACCGAGTGGCTTTCTTGCTATTTATTTCAGAGGCGGCAATTCCAGCCTCCACCGGGAGGGCCTGTCCCTGCCTCCACATGGCCAGCTGCTTCCCATTCAGGCCTCAGCTCCAATCCACGCCCTAGGGGCCTGCTTCGCCTTGCACATCTTTATCAGATAACCCTTCCTCCTCCTAACCCTAACATCAGCTCCAAGGAGGCAGGGCGTGGACCTGCTACGCAGGTGCTCACGAAAACATGCTGCTGTAAAGGGGGGATGCCCTAGTGGCTGGAGTCCCCTGGGACTTCTGTGACAAATCACCTCTTAGTCTTACTAAGAACTAGCCTTGGTGGCACACCTATGTGTCAGGTGCTTTACTGTCTGATTTTTCTCCTGAATCCTCCCAACATGTTCTTGAGACCATGAAACAGTCCTAGAAATGTTAAGCAACTTGCCCAAGGGTAAACAGCCAATTCAGGGCGAATTGGGACTTGAAGCCAGACCCCGCCCAGCAGCTCTGGGCACTCACCTCATCAATCTCGCACTGGACCACGGACTCCACAGAGGAATGCTTGACCACTTCCCGCAGGACACCCCCATCCCCGCCCCCGATGATCAGCACCTGGCAGGGGGAGGAAGAATCAGCCATGAGCAGGGCTCTGGGCACCAGCCCTACCAAGCAGGCTCCAGCCCTACCAAGCAGGCTCCAGCCCTACCAAGCAGGCTCCAGCAGGGCTCAGTGGCCTACCTGCCTGCCCCTCAAACTGCACTGAGCAGACAGAACCATCTGGAACAATTTCTCAGCTCCTCTGATCCACAGACCTCAGTACTTCACTTTCTACTTTTAGAAAAGCTTTCCTGCCCCAGGAACCTGGCAGGAGGTGTCCCCTTTTCCTGGAAACTCCTACCAAGGCTGCTCCTTCTCAAGCTTCAGGCCTCAGTCAGGCTGTGTCTGCCCCCAACCCTTGTGAAATGGGAGTGCTCCTCCATTAGGCCCCTTGTCCTTACCAGCACTTTCTCTGACAAGCATTTGGGAAGCACCTGGGCTGAGCACTAGGCACATCTGGAGCCCCCCAAACTGTTCTATGGGACCTATCACTGGGTTCAGGGCTGGGTCTGGGTGGGAGGGAGACTACCTTGCGTGGGTTGGGGTGGCTGCAGAGGGGCAGGTTGGCTATCATCTCCTGGTAGGAGAACTCATCCCTCTCTGTGCACTGGATGACGCCGTCCAACACCAGCACATTGCCGTAGCTCTTACTGTGGGCAGGAGTGACAGTCAGGGACCTGGGTTCCCTGGGAGGGGGCAACATGCCCCTGCTCGCCCTGGGTGAGAAGAATCTCCCCCAACCTGCCAAGGGGCTCCAGGGGTGAGTCCTGGGGATGACACGTGGCGAAGATCGGCAGCAGGCCCGCTAGGTGGAGGCTGGACTCGGGGTCCCAGCTCTGACGTGTCTGGGACTGACACGTGGAGCTCGGCGCGTCGGGTCGGCGCAGACTCTGGCTCCCTCCCCGCCGAAGAGGACCGCGCGAAACGCCGGTTCCCAGCCCAGGGAGAGGGGAGGCAGGGTGGAGAGGGGACTTCGGGATGAGAGGGGCCTAGTTCACGAGAACTTCTGACAGTTCTGCAGGGGAGGAGCGGGCAGAGACGGCCGGGGCGTCCGGAGGTAAAGGGCGCAAGACCCGGGGTCCGGTAGGAAGAGGGGCAGGCTGGGCCGAGACCAGGGCAGGAGTTCCAGCGGGCTCGCGTCGGGGTGGGCAGCCGGCAGCCGGCGGTCTGGGCTGAGAACGTCGCGGGAGCTCGGGGGCGCGGGCCCGGGCCGGCAGGGATACCTGCGGAAGACGAGGATATCCTGATACCGCGAGCGTTGATGGTGTAGCAGCTGCTCCACCTGCAGAGACAGGGCCTGGCCGGGCCACAGGCTGCACGTCTCGCGGAACCAGCCCTCGCGGATGGCAGTGGGGCCGGAGGCGGCGGGGCCGTCGGGGCCAGGCTCCATGGCGGGCTGGCAGGCGGGCAGCGCGGGGCGCGGGCCCGGGACTGCAGGCCGAGCGGAGCCGCAGCACAACGGGACCAACTCAGCCCCGCCGCCCGCGCCGCAACCTAACCTGGCTGACGGGGCGGGGCCTGTTGCCAGGGGCGGGCCCCAAGCCCTCCAGTGGCCGCGCGAGTGCGCGGCGGCTCGGCGGCCCCGCCCCCGTCGGCGCTCCGCTCGTGCTCATTGGCCGCCGGTCCGCAGCGCGGCCCCGAGTGGCTGGGGCGGGCCGTCTGTCGGCTGCAGCAGGGTAGTGCGGCCCGCTTCCAGGGGCCACGTGGGGCCGGGGTCAGGGAGGCACTGACGGGCTTGGAGAAGGAGCGAGGGGGTGCCCGACTTGGGAGGGGAAACTTGAGCTGACGTTTCTGGCTCAGCGCGGAGTTTCCGAGCGCCAGGATGTGCGGACCGCCGGCTTGAACCCTCGGGCTGGAGACACCGCAGCCGGCGGCTACATTGTCGGGCTAAGAGTTACGTTGTTGCGCTGGAGCGATAGAGTAGAATGTATCTCTCACAGCGTCCTCAAATTTGGCTCCCTGTTGGACTTGAATAGTGTGTGTGGTTTGTCGGGGGGCACAACGAGGGTTTTATTGACTTGAGAAGGGTCAACACAGCTCCACGACTTAAACTAGATTTCCTAGCCATTTCCCATTAGATTCCCTGATCCACGAGCGGATGGCTGCTGAATGAGAAAGAGTTCTTTTCTAAACGAGTTTCTAAATTTACCAACCGTGTCCCGGAAGAGGCCAACACATGCATATTCAGCACCAAAAAAGACTGGCACTGTTTTTTTTTTTTTTTTTTTTTTTTTTTGACAAACTGGGCCTCGCTCCCTGAAGGGTGGGCGGGAATGTGCTTTCTGTTTTTACGAAAATGTCAAGGAACTTCTCTGAATCACATTAAGCATGCTAATTACCAAATATTAAATGCTAATTGCTCTGCACGCCTAGTTCTTCGCATGCCAAGGAAGGGAGAGGAAACTGGTATAAGCTACTGGTGACATTATGACAGGGATGCTTTTTGACTGACATTTTGCAACCTCCACTTGGAGGTGGGAAGCCTGCGTCCCCTGTCTTAACCTCAGATGAAAACCACGGTAGTGTTTATTATTCAGTGCAAGCCTCAAGCCTACAGCAACAAGGGAACTTGATTGAGTTTAAGCTCCTTTTAAAGGGGAGGTGAGCCAAGGCAGTAAAAGGATTTCTAGGAGATGGCGCCCATGCAGTTGTTACTTGCTCGAGGTCAGGATCACACAGCAGATAAGACAGTCAACTGGTATGTCCAGTTACTACAGACCTGTTTGGATTCAGCCCTGTGCTTGGGTCATAGGGTTCACACCACAGCCTGCACATCAAGGTATTTATGCCTTCGAGCTCTGATAGCCTGTTCACTTCTCTGTACCCTGAGCCAGCCGGTAAGTTCCATGAGATTAGGGATGGTGTCTGTAGTGGACAGCACTGGCTAACAGGCTGAGTGAACAGGGGAGGCCAGGATGCTGGTCCAGGCACCCATGCAGTCAGCTGTCTTGGCTTTCTTCCAGGAGCTGCATAGCTGAGCCCAGATGGGGGCCCTGGCATTCCTGGGGCACTGCATGGAGTGGGGGTGGGGGGACAGTGGAAGAACACTTCTATTCCCTTCCTCCTGCAAGCTGAGCAGAACTGCTTCAGCATGTGCATCCTCTGACGAGGACAATAAATGACACCCTTTGCCCTCCTGTAGAGGAAGTAAAGCCATGGTCTTGGCCTCAAGCACCAACAGCAAATGGGACTTCTAGGCTAGTGTGTATAGCAGTAGCTCAAACCTTCCAAGTTCAAAGAAAACGAAGGCCCTGAATACATTTGAGGCAAAAAAGTTCCCAGATGTTCAGGACCATGAGCTCAGAAACGTGATCCAACTTCAGATCCCAAGGAGGAAAACCAGCAGTGGCCATCATTACACAGCCCAGTTAAATGTGCAGCTGATGTGGAAAATCAGAATGGAGAAGACCAAGGTAAAGTATGAAACGTTTCCCCAAATTCAGACCAATGTGCATTTAAAATTCCATTGTAAAGCATTACTGATCAGCAGGTCAACTGTCCCAACCTCCTAAAGGGTAGATGTTTTATAAAAGGACAAGAGGTGGGAGAATGGCCACTGTCCAAAGCAATGGATTAAATAGGGCTGCTACAGGGTAAGAATGTGTATCTGTCATTGGTTGGCACTTGGAATCATTTTTTAAGCATTGTGTTTAGCCAGGTAGACAGCTGTGGCTGAGTGGGAATGAAGTTGGCTGGTACGTGGTGTTACTTGGTTGAAAATGCTTATGGCAAGCTTTCTAAGGACCACAAACAGCAGTGTACCTCCTCGAGCAAAGAGCCCCTTCTGCTCATAAATTCTCTACCTCCAACCCCACTGGCCCTGCCAGACCATTCTCCCAGAGCACAGGCCCCACGGTTCAGAATCACCGAGCAGCTCCTGGCTGACATGCGTCCCTTCACACACCACACACCACACACACACACACACACACACACAACACACACACACACAAAACCTCTCTGGCCCTTGGGGATCCAAGCGATCTCCCCATGACCTGAAGCTTCAGTGAAATGGAGCTACAGCTGTTCTCCAGCCTCCCCTCCTTCAAGCTCTTGGCTCCACCCCATGGCTCAGTGGTCTGGGACAAGGGTCCCATGGACAAGTAGAACTTCAAAAACACGTTTGGGAACTGACATCGGGTTGCCAACTTTGTTTTTTGCAAGACAAATTGATCTCTACTCCTATGGTCTGTGGTCTCCATCTTATTAAAAAACAAAAACAAAGATGAAACGAGCAAGGATAACTTTCAAATATAAGGCAAGGAATCATTCTACCTCTAGGAAAACCTTAATACATTGTCCCCATTATTCATTTCGCCCCTGACCAGTGGTAAGCCCACTTAGCAAGGTCTGGGGCCCACTGCCTTGCTTACAGCAGGTGGTTCTCAAACATAAGCACACATAAGAATCACCTGGAGAGTTAATACCAGGCATCCAGGCCCAACCTTCCATCCTGATAGGTGTGGTCTGGGGTGGAGCCTAGGGTTCTGGTTTTCTAACAAGCTCGCATCTGGTCTCTATCAAAGGCTCACTCTTTGAGTAGCACTAGCTACAAGGTTCTTGGAACTTCCCTTACTCTTCAAGGTGCAACCCAGACGCACCTTTCATGAAGCCTCCTCAGGCCATACTCAGTAGAAAATAATTTTCCACTTAAAAAAAATTCTCATCTATCCATTTTTTTATAGCTGAGACTCTGCCAGTTTTTGGCAGACTGGTCACTCTGCCTCAATGTCTTTTCTTTGCAAGTTCTAATTATAGAATTACAGAACCCTGGATTTTCAGCTGGGCACTGAAATAATGACTTTCCCAGTATCCTTTGGTGTGGATGTGTGACCGAGTTCTGGCCAAGGGGAAGTGAAACGGGCAGAATCCTTTTGAAGGGAGGTTGGGTGCTGGTCTCCAGCTGAACAGAGTGAGGGGGTAAGAGGTGGCACTAGGGCAGGTGCCAGGCCTATGAAGCGGGAGCCCTGTGTAAAACACCTGTTTCACTAAGACCCTGGTAGGTTGGCTTTTCTGTCAGTTTCAACCATTTCTGTCCTGTGTTGTACAAGCCCCAGCCCATTCTGGGGATGGCTGCTCTCCAGGGCTGAGCCACCTCTGACCTGGCTTGGGAGCCGCACAGGGTCTCAGACATGGTCAGCCCTCGCAACAATCTGTGGGAAAAAGTTCCAAGAAAATAGGTTCCTTGTTTAAGTATTTGTAAAGACAAAAATAATGGTATTATTCTATGCTTTCTTGATTTAATAGCCCCTCTCAGGATTAAAATCAAATGGAATTCTGAAGAAATAATCAGAGATTGGGCCACAAATTTATACAAGTTCAGTGTTGCATTAAAAATAGTACAAAAGGGAACAGTTTTCAGAGCTTTCTGAGATGCTCTCCCCCAAATTTGGCTTGAATAAAATTTTCCATTTCTTTCTCAGATCAACTGATTCATTTTTCGCCAGCATACTCTTGGTGTAGTCAAGGCAGGGTATCAGAGGCACCAGAGGGCACCTGGGGTCTACCTAGAACTAGCGCTCATTACCAGCAAGGGCCCCCTGAGCCCCACGGGCTTCTCCATACTCCTCAGGAGTTCCAGCGAGTTCTTCTGATAGTCTGATCTCATTGTTTGGGTGATGATCCTTGAAGATTTATTCTAGCTGGTTTTCATTTAAGACTTGGAGTCTTGGTTGGAAGGGAGAGGGTACAGCTCAGTGGTAGAGCACACGCTTAGCACGCACAGGGTCCTGGGTTCAATACCCAGTACCTCCATTTTAAAAAATTTAAAAAGACCAGTGAAACTGAGTACATTAGGGGAAAAACAAACTTGGAGTCTTAAGGGGTACTGGTGAATTTCCTAGTGAGGGAACATAGGGTGAGGGGACCAGGGAAACATAGGTGGCTGGGTTTTTGTTAAATTTGGCTTAAATTGAAAAAAAATGACTTGATATACGGCCTGAACAAACTTTTGCTAGTGAAATGAGAGAGTGAATTATTCAGCTCCAAAGAATAAAGAGACGTTGCTTCTTCGGGCCAAAAGGTGACTGAGGACCTCGTGGAAGCATCTGAGAATCAATCCTCCCACCTGCGGTGGTCCCAGAGGGGAAGCCACCGCCACTGGGAAGTACTGCTTATCAGGGACGTGGCAGAGGCTGACCACCTAGTGCTCTGGGCACTGCGGCAGCTTTAGCCTATCACAGGGAGAAACCGAGCCACATAAAAGAAGTCAAACCAACCCGAGGATGACCTCTTGGGAAGCTAGACTCAGTGATCCACAGACTGTCCTCAGAGAGTTGCTCAGATCATATCTCATATCTGAATTAGGCTATGAAAGTAATACTGGAAACTGTGCCTCGAAGGCCAGACAGCTCCCTTGCAAACAGCCATCTATGGGAACACCAGTTGGGTTTACGTAGGCTTGCAAGGACTTAACTGGGAGCTAAAGGGAACTGGGCCCCTGAAATGGTCGAGGGGTTCTTTTGACATTCCAAAACTGGATTTTGAGGACACAGTTAAAGCTGGCAGTCTTCTGTGCCTGCAGGGTCTACTGTAAACAACAGAGGTGTTTTTTTCTTTTCTAAAATTAGACTAGCAGGGAAAAATATTTGTGGGGCTAGTTCCATGGATCATTTGAATTGGAGAAATCTTTAAATTTTTAAAATTTTAGGGAGCTCTTACCTTAAACTATTACATCTATTTTAATTGGAACCTCCAAAAGGCTTCAAAATTCCCAGATACCCTCATTGAAAGATTTGTTGTAGAAGGCTAATGAGAGTAATGATATAAATGGTACCTGAAAATTTAACTACTGCTCCCCTCTGTCCTTTATTTGAGCACTCATTCTAGTCATCTTCTGAACTGCCTTTCTACTCAGAAGGTACTATCAAATGGTTACCTCTGAAATGGGACCATGTGAGGCTGAGCCTTTTCAGATCAAAGGACTGAAATGAGGGCCATAGAGAACTTCTTAAACCCAGGGGAGATCCTCAAAAGTGTTTGTAAATAAATTACCAAAATGGGAGGCCACTGGTCTGACTAAACCGACCACAGCTGATATTCGGAGCCTGACAGGAATTTTGGGGGGAGGTCTTCTCCCCTAAGTTACATGAAGGAAAGCAAAACATTCCAACATAGGTTAATGGGTGTGTTAGTCCTTTGATATCACTGAGGTGGCCACCCAATTCTTGGAAGGAAAAAATAAACAAACAGAAAAACCTCCTTGTTTTGCAAATCTAGTATTTACAGGATCAAAAGTGTAGTTCCAGAAATAACCAAAACCCGCTAGATCCTTTTATCACTCCCCAAACCTCCCCTATTTATGTTAAAAGGCTAAGAAATGGGAAAACTCCCCCCCCCCCCCCCCCCCGCCCCGGGCCTTTAGGGAACAAAGTCAACCCAAGAGGAATTTGCTTTTCTCCTCCTATGCCTTTGAGATGCAAATATGCTACCTGGTCTTCTCCAGGAATCCTTATTTCCACCATTTTTTAAAAATGCAAATTTCAGAGAAGTGGGTAGGTAATTTGGGACTTGTCAAGGACAAATAGAAATTTTAAGTGTCTTCTCCATAAATATTAGTAAAAAGGATTTAGCCATCTAGACAGATGACCTTGATTTGTTCCACCTGCCAGAAACCCCATCAGAATCCAACTTTTGCAACTGATGGGTTATGCACTGTACCTGATTCAGGGCTGAAACTTAGATAGGAACTATGAGGTCTCTGTGTTTGTTTGTATGTATCTATGTGTGTGGTAGATGTGTGGTACTGCCAAAATTAATTTGTAAAAGAGCTCTATTAATTGCTTAAAGGAAATTAAGCACTTATATAAATACTCAGAAATATAAAGGTTTCACGTGATCTGAAAAATATTCAGTAGTGAATTAGTATCAATGATTGGTGTCAAAGTTAGCTTAAGCTTGTTGGTTTGATGCAGACATGTCTTTAGAGTCTGTTATGTATACATGAGTATAATACTTCTACTGTACCTAGGTTACATCAAATAAGACCTTATATTCCTGTTACAAAGTTTGTCAGCAAGAAAAATAAGGAAATGACAAAACTTTTAGGTAAATAAAACAGAAGTAAAAGAGAAGGACTTTTAGGTAAACTCTTTAGGAATAACTGTTTTGGGAATTCCTGCTTTAAGGATAGTACCCAGAAGCTTTCTGAGGCATATAAGGAAGGCCACCTCCTAACAGGTACAGGAATCTCATGGTATTTTGGGGACCTCGAGAAGAGGAATTCACCCCAATCCATCACACAAATGTATAGATATCACCGTCAGAATCTATGACATGCCCTTGGTATGACTGTCCTGACTTTTTTCAATCTGAGATTCTTTATGAAAAGTTCCAGCACAGCCAATTTAAAAGAGTCTATGTGGACAATTAATCTGATATTTGGCAGAAATGACAATAATTTTAGAAAGAAAAAGATTATGTTTCAGTAAATATTAAGTTCCAGGTGGGGACAGTATAGCTCAAGTGGTAAAGCGCATGCTTAGCACAGGGTCTGGGGTTTAATCCCCAGCACCTCCTCTGAAAAAGAAAGAAAGAAAGAAATCTAATCACCGCCCCCCCGAAAAATTCTAGTTCTATTAACTGAGGTTTGTATTTATCTAAGCTAAGACTTTCCAGACAGCTCCTTGTAAAGTTTAGTTATTAAAAGGCTAAGTTTTTTTCCTGAAGTTTATCAGAGTAATCTGATTTTGGATCTGCCATGGCCTGCAACAAGATTATTCACACTGGGAAAGGCATCAGATAAAGGACTTGTGGGCAGCCACGTTGGCAGGGACCGTATCAGGCCTCTCCTGAATGAACTGACATCTGATTCCATCTAAGACCAGCACTACCAGGCCAGCTCAAGAAGACAACATCTGATAGATGCTGACCAGGACCAGGCCTGTACTGATCACTCTGACAACTGCCCACACTTTGCTTGTGAGCCAAATGTATTTCTTGGGCTCAGTCACATGCAAGTTTCAAAATCAATCCAACTCCTGGGTTTGTGGCTAATTACCTTTGTCCACCACACCCAGGTTGCCTTGGCGGAGTTCACCTCTCCAAGGCTCTACTGGGTGGTCTTTAAAATTTTTATTTTAAAAGAAAGTCTAAAAATAAAAAATGTAAAAAATAAAAAAACAAAAAGGAAGTCTAGTACTGTGCAAGCGGATGTTGCCACCAGCATCACCACGTGAGACCCCTTTTACCTGCCTGGCCAATTAGTGATGCCTGTTTTGGCCATAAATAGTCATTTACGTTAATGTTGAATATTGGGTAGCTCTTAACAGGACCCAATGGGTTTAGGGAACAAGTTATGACCTTGGCTTTCCCCAGGCTGGTTAGGGAGATGCACAATTGCCTTCCTTTGGACTCAAGGTCACAGGCAGCCTTGGAAACAGCCCCTGCCAATCTGTCAATCTGCAGGGCACACTGGTTTCTACCAGTTTTCCAATGATATGATCACTTGGCCACGATATTTGTTAACTCCTCTTATGACCCATGAAGAGTCAAATTTCTGCTCTGAACAATCCTACCAGTTTCGGGGAAATGCTAGGAAAATGGTTTGGTTAAGGAGGATTTTGGCTTAAATCTTTGCTAAAGACATTGTTGCTCCTACTACCAATTTAAATTATAGTTTGTGGAACTTATAAGGTGATCGTTTCTTGTACTAGATTAATGATGTCTACGTGACTTGAAACTATACATCACCTCTGTAGTTCTCTATAAAATAATGGGCATTCACAATGCACATGCGAGGAAAATTAACTCAGGCCTCTTGTTGGACAACCTACAACTGGCTGTCACTCCTCGCTGAACATTCTACTCATACAACCACCAAATGAGAGAACCAGGCTATCGGGACCCGGCCTGGTGGACCGGATGGACCCTGGGGCAGGCAAGCAGCCCCTAGCTTTGAGACCAAACATTTGGACACCTAGTGCTTTCTATTGAAAGATTAACGATCAACAGGAGGAAACTGTGAAATAAAATAAAATTTTCTGGCAAGATAAAAAAAATCTAAACATAAAAAATTCTCTGCCCTCTGACCTCATCTCCCCACACTGTGCGCTGTGTATCTGCTTTATGCACTGACCAACCCTCCCCCAACGGCAGGAACACCTGCTCAACCTTAAAGAGCAGCACCCTCCCAGTTTTAAGACAGCTCCTTAAAAGATAACACTCCTTCTGGAGCTTGTAAGGGGTCACGTGACCCACCAGGATGCCGCTTACATCTGGATTATGTAAACCATCAATAATACGTCATTTGATGTACAGCCCTGTCTCAAAAAACTTATCTAACTGCGCCTTGACTTCTAACTGGCGGAACAGTTCTCAGAGCCTTCTTAGATGCTCTTCCTGGGTTATAATCCTCAAATTTGGATTTCTATTTCTTTCTTTAAAAAAAGTACATAAAGGAAACCTAAATGTTCCATAATGGGGGTTAGCTAAAATGAATTTTAGAATGAGGAAAGTCTCATAAACTTTAAAGGTGAAAAACTACAGAAATACAAAGCCAAGTTTATAGGTTAAATGTATGTACACATGGTAAAACGTCTTTCTATCAAAATGCTAACAGTTATTTCCCTGCGGTAGGATTACCGATGATTTAATTTTTCTCTTTTGCATTTTTCTATGTCTTCTTCATTCCCTATAATAAACATGTCATTACTTTTATAATCGGGAAAAAATGAAGTTTAAAAAAAAAAGGGGGAGAGAGAAAGGAATAGAGGGGGACCAGGTCCTCAAGAAGCCGCTCTAAGCACCCGAGCTCCTTTTCCTGAAGGTATTTTCCACCATCTGGCTTCACTCGCATTATCTGAAGGCCCACGGAACCGTTTTTCGGTGGAGACTTGGGGAGCGCGCTTGGGCCTTGAGCCGCCGCCCTCTCCTGAGTCAACACGAGACTCCTGCATTCCTTCTCGTGGGTGGTTCCGATCTCTCCAAGGGCACACTTACCCACAGACAGCTGAGGATGGCGGTCTGGATGGATATCTGCTCTTTCCCGCTAGAGCTGTGGTGGCAGCAAAAGAAGAGTCAGGAACCAGCTTTCTTCCAGTAAGAATTATTTTTAATGGTTTAAAAATGAGTCTGTACAAAACCAGCACCACCGTGTGGTGCTTCCAGTCCACTGGGGGGTCCCAAGGGTCTCTTCCAACACTATCTCTTTGGCCAATTGTGCCTGAAACCTCTGTAGAGACAGTATGAAAACAAGAGAGTTAGTTCTTCCAGTTTGGCTGGATGTTGGCTCTTGGCCAGTTTATAAAATGTGAGCCTTAATAATGCAGAACTGAGGGGAAACGCCTGGGGGTCCCGGAGAGCTGGGCCGGGCAGCGGGCGGCCCCTGTGGCCCAGCGAGGCGGGTCTGAGCTGACCAAGCCCTAGAGGCCTTTCCCCATCAGGCCACACCCTCAGGGCCAGCTCGAGGGGTTAGGGTTCCTGCTTTTAACTCAAATATTCTTGAACAACGACAACCCCCACTTGCTTATTGATTTCTTTCTCATTCCTCAGAAACAAGCTGATCTAGGCAAACTTCAAACCTATTAGCTCTGCCGTGACCCTGGGGAGCTGTGTGGTTCGGGGAGAGAGCTAGGCAGGACTGGAAGTGGCGCTCTGGGACGCAGTGGCGTCCAGCTGTCACCTCTGCCTCCCAGCTCACTTTTTTTTTTTTTCTGAACAGCAAAGAGAGGGATTTGGTCGGGAGAGGCTCCCTGAGAGTCTTTCCAGATGAGGCCTCTGGGCCACTCGCTGGGCTCCCCGGCCAGGCCGGCCGTCTTGCACCTACCTGTCTGACTTTCCCGTTGGAAAGGACATGCTTTTGTTTCCCATCGACTGTTTAATTTTTTTGGCTGCAAGGCATTTCTGAAAAGACAAGGAGCCATTTAAGCCGTGTGACCACCACGACCACAAGAGCTCAGAACGCCCATCAGACTCCAGCACCGCTGCTGTGACTCTGGTTTTCTTGCAGCTGGATGTTTCTGGGCATTTCTGAAGGCAAGGCTGTCAAGGTGAGCTGCTTCAGGAACAGGAGGGCTCTGCACAGCCCTCGCCTTCCACATGCCAAACATCCAGCCACACTCCACGCCGACTGGCAGCCACAGCCACCCGCTGGCAGCGGGGTGAATGCAGGCTTGTGCTGGCACCGCAGGGAGTGTCTTCGGCCTGCGGCTATAATTCCCATGGCAGCAAACAGTAACACCCTTCAAAACCACACACCCGCTTTTATAGACTCTAAAATTTTTTTCTCTTGCTGGAAAAGTTGATGGGTATTGTCTGTACTTGGGAAGAAATGAGGTGAGGGACAAGATCTGCAAAGGAAAATGATTCCTAGATGGACCTGTCTTCTCAGCAATGGAAGAGGTCAAAAACTCAGCACCTCCCGGGGTGGGTGTAGCTCAGTGGTAGAGCCTATGCTCAGCATGCCCAGCATCCTGGGTTCAAGCCCCAGCACCTCCACCAGCGAACAAACAAGCAAAACAAGGCGAAAGCACCTCAAGCATGCTACAATTCTGCCTGTCTCTTACCTTGCCGGACTGGGGCTGCTTATTTGGGTCAAACTGGGGAGATGGTTTGGATTTGCTGTTTCCTGAAAGGTAAGGGAAGAAAGAGGCTGGTGACTGTATAAATGAGCTGATGCACACAACAGACTACTGGGCCGATGCACAACACTCGGAAGGGTGGGTTGTCAGTCTGCTACCCTCTTTCCGGTGAGAAACTTATGGCTGATGTAAGTTCACAGGTCATGTTCCTAACAGGCAAGGGCAGCCCGGAGAGCAGGCTCCTTTCTCACAAGTCTAGTCACAGGAGGTCAGGGGGCAGGAGGCTAAAGCACTGCCCACTTTTACATCAAGGAAATCCACCTGGTTTCTGTGCAGGATGAAGCCACTGTCGGTAAACTGGGAGCAGAGGTGACATTCCTGCCGAAAAGACTGTTGTGCTGCCAAGGACGCTGCTACGTCCAGTCAGGAATGCCACCTGCAGCCCCTTCAAAGCAGACGGACTCTCGCAGGCTGAGGAACCACAGAGCTTCATTTCACAGGCATCGGGTTTTCTCAACAAACAAAATCTTTACTGTGTGTGTGTGTCTGTGAGGAAATGTGTTTCTGGGCACAAGCTGCTGTGAGGAAGGGTGGAGCCACTATCAGAATGGACAGCATCTGCAAGTCAGCAGCCCCTGCAGGTCAGCCCCAGGGGCTGAGGGCAGCGGGCTTCCGTCCGGTCACCGCTGTGTCCCTGTGTTGCCCTCATGGTTCTTGGTTCCACCCACGCCTCTGGTGTGGCTTAATTTCTGCTGAAGTCATGCTCTTTCTTGACTGCACCGCCCCCTCCCACCTAACGTGGCCAGATGGTCCCTACAGGGCACCAGTTCAGGTCTCACCAGCAAAAGCCTTGAAATCCGACTTGCTGTAGTCGTAAGGGGTAAACTCTTTTTCTGGTGGATCTGGGTCTTTTGGCTTCTTGGAAGTTTTCAGTCGTTTCTTCTCCTGTTTCTGTTCTGTCGTCCTTGGATCACTCATTGTCCGCTCTCTCTTCTTGGCAGTGTTCTCCAGCTGTGGATCCAACAGACCCATAAGAAGGAAGCCCGAAACTGTCCAGGAGAGGGGGCTGCCCTGCGCGCCTCCTGTGAGCACACTGCGAGGGGGGCACCGCCTCCGGGGCTGTATGGATGCAGTGACGGGGAGAGGAGAACGACATTGGGCCACTAAGCAGGGCAGGGTAAGCATTCCAGAGTGCTCCGGGTGCTGGGGAAGGAGACACTCCCCAGGCCTGAGGCCTTGTCTCCTACCCTAGGCAAGCGGGGTATTTACCACAAACACAGTGGGAGAAACTCTCTTGGGGGAATTACGACAAAACTTTTTTGAGGGGAAAGGAGGCAGGCCCTACTTGACAAGCCAACAGGAACTGGGAAGAAGCAAGCATTTAATCTGAAGCCGAGGGTAAGCCCTCCTGATAGTAGAGGAAAATCCAGACCACGACCAGGGGCATCGCATTTCTCAGAAGAAAAAGCAGAAAAGCCAGGACGTACGGCGGCCTGCTGGCGGACAGACACGGCCTGCTCTGCTGTTGCTTTATACTCCTCCTCGGCCTGGTCCCGGGCGGCTGCGGGAGAGAGAAGCATCTCTGTGGCTCTGATGGCGGCAGCCCAGCCTCCATCCTCCTGACCCCGTTACCCCAGCTGAGCTCGGCCTCTCTGCCCCTCAGCCCCCTTTGCTGCTCCCACCCCATCTCCCCCAATCCCTGAAGGACAGCTGCCTGGGGGTGAGGACCCTGACACTTTTCTCATCTTCGCCCGCCCTCTCGATCCACATCCCTACCTGCTCCTCTCCCAGAACCCAACCCACTCATCCAACTCTGGACAACTATCTGAGGACACCGCATAGGGATGTCAACTGTAACGTGTCAAGGACCAGAATAAAGCCTTCTCTACATCACACCGGCTCCCTCTGCAGCCTCCCTGACGGCAGCTCCACCTCTAGGGTTAAAACCTCCTGCATCCACGCCCTACATTCACCTCATCATCAGATGCTGTCAGCGCTGGCACAGGGTACAGCCAGGCTCTGACAGCCTCTCACCGTCTCCTCTACTGCCGTCTCGTCCACGCCAGCATCGGTGCTCACCTGGATTCCCGTCCTGTCTCCTAACTGGTCTGCCCGCCTTGTCCTCTAGTCTACTCTCAACACAGTCGCCAGGTGAGCCTGCTACAACCTAAGTCAATTCACAGCCCTCCTCTGCTCAGAACCTTCCAGAGCTCCCCAATTCACTTGGAATGAAAGTCTGAACAATGGACCCTGCCTGCTCTCCTCCCCCTTCTCACTTCATCCACTTGGCCCCCCGACCACTCTGAGCCTGCACAGCGACCTGCCATGCTGGGGCCTTGGCCTTGCTGGGCCATCAGTCTGGAACACGCTCCCCAGATCACCGCAGGTCTCTGCTCAATGCCACGTTCACTGGACCGCCTCCTCCGACTGCAGTACAGAAGCAGCCCTCGTGCTCCCTCACGCCCACCCCCAAGCACTTCCTACCCCTCCCTCTATGGAAGTACCGGCTGCTGTCTGACAGGTCCCACGATTACGGTTTCCTGCCCACCGTCCCTCAGCAGAAGGGAGGCTGCGGAGGGCAGGGCCTGGGCCTGTTTGCTGTACCTGGCGCTCTGCCAATGACTGAGTCAACAGAGCACTGTGCAAGGACTGCTCTGAAACAAACACGCCGACCGAGTCCGCAGGGAGTGAGTGCTACGCTACCTGTTCGCTCAGCTGCCTTCTTCTTGGCAAGTTCTTTAGACTCTTTTTGTACCTGTACCTGGCTTGCCAGCTTCCAACGGTTGCTGATCTACAATGAAAACAAACAAAACAAAAAAACTCCCGAACTCAGCCACCTCGGAATGCTTTATTTTTTAGTGAGGTGAGGCAGAGCGTGCTCACCTAATAACTACACACGTTCTATGGCACAAATTCTGCATCTAATGACACACAATAGAAAACTTCATGCTGGCTTTGTTCATAAAATACTTATTAAAAAGGACAAAGTACAACTGTACTCCAGGCACTGGGCTGGCTGCTTTCCTCATTCAATCCCTTCCATAATCCTGGGACGAAGGTATCATTACCCCACCCCCACTTTACAGACAGGAAGCAGGCTTGGAGAAGCTAAATAACTTGTCTAGTGGGACGTGGCTAACAAATGGCAAAGATGGTGTTCAAGGCAGGACTCCTGCGAGTCTGATGTGCTTCTTTATGACACCACATCTACCTGTGGCACTGGAACACACCGAGGTGACATTAAGCATGAGCCTGGCACGGGACCTGTGGTTGTGGGGTGTGCCACACCAGCGAGGGGAAGAGGAGAGGAGGCGGAAACTCCACCTGACTCCCCATGTCTAAAACAGCAGGCTGACCCCCAGCGACAGGGCTGAGGCCCCCGCCGTTCTGGCCCAATTCTTGTTGCCTAGTGAAACAGCAGTACTGGGGGCAGAGGGAGCCGGGCCGCCCATCTGCTCAGAGCAGTGCTTCCTGCACGGAGGAAGGCTTCTAACAAAGAGCACACGGGCTCCCAGGAACATCTCATGGGGACCCAGGGAAGATGTGTTTATGCTTGTTCATAACGCTGTTAAAAACAAACCACACAACATAAGACAGGGTGTTTTAAAATTTAAGCTGTCACCCTGAAGAGCCTTCAAGTAATATTCATACATAAAAATGCATCAAGCTGTACACTTAGTATCTGTGTACTTTACAGCATGTAAATTAAACTTCAATTTAAAAAAACAAAAACCAAAGACCTGTCTCTTACAAAGTTTCCAAATGCTTTTGAGAATCTGATTACAGCCTGGCTCCTCTCTCTAGAAACACTACGGAGCGGCTCTTGAATTCGTTTTCAGGGAGGTTCACAGATGGGCTTGTTTAAAACAGAAACCAGGTTTAAGACATTAAGAAGTCCCCTTTTCTTAGAAAGTCACTCTTAGAAAGGGTGACAAATCCACTTACTTCATAGATTTTTGATGACGGATCAAACTTTGCAGCCTGAGAAATATGAGCCCGGTGTTCTAGTGAAGGCAGAAACTGGAGAAATGGAAACAGTCGTGTTAAATGCGGTGAGAAGCGGAATCTGGACCCAGAGTCAGTGACACTGAGATGGGGGTTTCCTGGCTGGTTCCATCGTAGGAGGCCTCAGTTCAAAGTGTCAGCCTGGCCGTGACTGCCTGGCACTCAAGCGAGGTCTTCCTGTTGGTCCTAGAGGACTCGACTCCGAGTCTCAGCCCGGCTGCCAGGGGCAGCTTCACCATACTAAGGCTTTAGCTTCCAGTCTCCGAGGACTCGTGGCTTCTTTTCCAGGCAAAAGGCACCTACAGCTGCAGAAATTTCCACATCTTCTATCCGCCCTTAACGCACACTGCCATTACTTACCATCCTAAATGGATTTTCAAAGGACTCCATTATGTTCTGGGCTTTCTTCTGTGCTATTGTTAATGGACCCTTTCCGTTTTCTTCAGCACTAGGTTCCTGCAGGGACGGAAAACGACCACTTAAAACCCTAATCATCTTGTGACATTAAAATGCGAGCAAAAGAGTAACAGTAATAATGACAGCTGATTTTTACGTTTATTTCTTATTTAAAAAAATTTTTAACTTAAATTTTTAAAAGTGAAGTATAGTTAATTTACAATATTAACAACTAACTTTCAAAGAGTCTTCTATGTATAAGGCCCTGTAATAGCCTCTAAGAGCACGCAGTAGGGTGTTTAATACATATTTATTGAATCACTGAATTCTCATGGTGTCCTTACAACCTGTGACGTTTACGGCATTATTCTCACCATCCTGCAGATGAGGAAACAGGCTTGGAGAGACTAAGAAAGTCTTCCAGAGCCTTACAGCTAACAGGAGCAGAACATGGACTTAAATCCAGCTCCGCTGGCTCTACAACTTGAGGTTGTAGCCTGACACTCACCTGAAATTTAAAATCATAAACCTTTATGGGTAATCAATGAAATTATGCAATAGGATGTTGATTCCAGCTGGGTTCATGGATACAAGCTGTCCTGCTTACGCTGTAGCTGGGTCCCCCCCTCCCCATAGAGCATGGGGGTGCAGCCCCCTTTAGACCAGGCACCCCCCTTCCTCGCTCAAATGTTTAGCTGCCTAATCACCCTAGTGGCTCAGTTAACCCTGAGGTCAACTAAAGGTCCTAGACTCCTTGTCTCACGAATTACAGGAGCAAGACTAAATGCATGGAATGAAGTGAACAGGAGTGTGAACTCCCTGGCGGTACCTCACCTCCCTGGCCCTGGCATTCAAGCCTGAGGGGAGAGCTGTGACCGGTAATTGCGTAGCCCACTCAGCCACCCAGCTTCTCGTCCTGCGAACATTTGTTAAGTTTGCCGCTTGTCTTTATCCAAATGAAGAGTATTCTTGCTTCACTTGGTCAGTTCTTTCTAGAAATTCTGGCTTTTCCTTTCTACCACATCTGTTGTTTGCAGTATTTAGAGTTTCATCGTGGGTTTTCCTTTTATCCCTGGTCGTTTCAGTATTCATCCACCCTGACTGACAGATGCACCCAGGTCTTCCTTTTGCAAAGAACCTGCAGCTGAAGTCACCGGCAGCAAGGAGACGCGTGCTGGGTGGGACGGCAGGGATAAGCTCTGTCACGTCCCAGCATGGATTCCAGAGACACAGCCTGGCCCAAGGGGGCCACCTAGGACCCCTGACTGGACGGACTCTCTGCCCGGACTCAGCCTCCCTCAGGGATAGGGAACCAGTTCCTACCCACCTCCTGGTGCCTGCATCCCCTGCTGCTCACCCCTTCCAATGAGCTAGACTGTGGAGAAATGCTTTTGAAGTTTGTTTTTTTTCATCCAAAGCACATACAGATGGTGCTGGCGGCAGTCAGGAAGGTGTCTGCAGCACACACTGTACATTTTAGCAGAGAGCTTGCTCCATCCCTCTGGGGAACCAGGTGAGCTAGCCCTCAACAACAGATATCCAGGGGAAAGTCCTGTGTATGCGTCACTGGAGGCCACACACACCTCCCTGCGAGGCATTACTGAGTATCAAGATGTCAACCTTCCTTGAGGATTTCTTGCAAACACCGTCTTGCTGGTTGCCCCCAGGCCTATCCCCACTGGCTTTTACTTCGAGTCAAAGGTAGCCCAAACCCCCAGGATCTTCGTCACCTCGCTGAGGGTGGTACTCACGTTAAACAACGTGATGACAGCGGTGGCGATGAGGCATCTGGTGTCCAGCAGAGCCTCCCCGTCTTCTCGGCCGGGGAGGAGGCCGTCCTGTTTCTGTGCTGGCTCAGGTCCTACAGGTACGGAAGTCAGCGCAGTCAAGGCTGGCGCGAGGGCACACAAGGCGGCCCCAGCCTCCCAGGGTGTCCTGGCGGGCCCTTCGCTACCGCTGGCTGGGACGAGAGGATAGCCATCTGACGGGGCGTGGGAGCAGTCGTGAGGGCCAAAGAGAACGTTCTCCAACCTCTGCATCAAAAAGCAAGCAACAGGTCTGCATGAAAACCTCAGCCGCGTGGCAGGTTTCTGCCCCCGGTGTTGGGCACTGGCGTCTGTCAGGGAGGTTAACTCTGTGCTGTCTTTTACCGATGACGTCTTCCCCCAGAGAGGAGACAACAGATGAACCACTCTACCTCAGGGGTGGGCTGCGGCCCGCTCCTCCTCGCTCCAGCTGCGACTTCAGACTAAAGAGTAAAAACAAAGAGAACGTGAGGGAGTTCCCTAAGCCTGGGGACGCATGTTTCTCCCTCAGCACAGATGTGTCCCTTCACTAGGCTGTGCTTCCCAAGAGCCAAGAGATTTTCTTCTTCCCTTCATCCCCTCCTGTGCCTGACACTGTAATCACTTAGTGCTCATAATTATTTGTTGGATGAAAGAATAAAACCCTTTATCATGACAAGGCGCAATATAGAAGGACAGCAAAGATCCTCCTCTAGTCACCAGCGTTTCTGTCTTTACTTGGACAAACTACAGAGCTAAGAAAGAAGTGTTAACGTGAAGACTCTAAATCTGTTTATCCTCAGATTCTCCTCTCTTTCACCTCAAAGGGCTGATTTTAAGTTTTCTGGGTTCAGTAATCTTTCAAACAATTACAAACATGATTTACCACCTACTGATATTACTACTGAGGCAACACATTAAAAACTGTCCCAATAAAACACAAATGAAAACATGCCAATCTGCTTGAACATATTGTATCATCTACCCAAGAGCAGACACACACAGAGACGCGTGCTGCTGGACTCGCACCTGTGCGTCACACACCCTCACACAGACAGAAACGTAACTGTATCATCGGCCGGGTGTCCTGCTTTCATCTAAATCTGTCTACACTCGAGCATCACCTTCACAGCTAGCTGCTTCTGAACTCCCCTTTTCTATCCAAGGTTCTCATGTTTCCCGTCACCTAGACTTTTTGTCTGAAGTGAGTCGTCCTTGACTCCACTTCCGTTATCTTCAAATCCACTTGCCAGTCAGAGGTCACCTCTACAGCACTTGGCATGGTGCCCAAAAAGCAGCAGCAGCCATTGTCATCATCTGTTAAGTCTCCTCAACCTTTTCCTTTGAAGATGGTTCTTGAGGGGAGGGTACAGCTCAGTGGCAGAGCAAGTGCTTTGCACGCACAAGGTCCTGGGTTCAATCCCCAGTCCCTCCATTAGTTAAAAAAAAAAAAAAAAAGCATCAAAAAATCTAATATAATTTTAAATGAAGACAGTTCTTGACCCTGTCCTTTGCTTTCCATTTCTGTGACCAACACACTCATCAGGGCACTATCGCTGCATTCTGGACCACTGCCAGACTTCCAAAACGAGCTCCCTGCACTGAGATCCCCACTCCATTTTATCCCACCAGGTTAACTGCCTCTGAACAATAACTAACCAGCCCAGTCACTAGACATCACTTGCCACTGGCTTATCAAAGATAAGGTCATAAAAATAGAAGGATGAGTTTAGCTTTTGCCTATCATCAAGACAGACTCATTGGATTTCCTAAATCCTATTAGGTGTATGAAGGAGACTGTAGGGAGTAAGATGCTAGCAGACAGAGCTGAGAAGACTTAGCAGAAAAGCTTCTTACCTTGAGCAGAGGCATCTCCCGGGCCTGCTGAATTAAAAGATGCATTTCATTGATCTGCTGCCGTACAAGGGGTGGTACAGGGTTACAGCAAGCTATGATGCCCTGAGGTTCCCTGAAGACAAGAAAGAACATACTCATCACTCAGGAACACAGCCCTCCAACGCTTCCAGAAAAGAACAATGAGCAGGTAAAGGCAGAGTGCTATAGCCAAGGTGAAGACTAAGGAAACACATTCGTGTCAGGGCAGCTGGGCCAGCAGCTCCCACACGCCCTCTCTGCCGCGCGGAGCTCTGAGCAGCCCCACTCCAGCGGCCTCGAGGAAAGCTGGAGACCAGTGCTAGCACTCTGCTGGCCTGCGGTTCTGCAACCGGGTGAACAGAAGACTGCGAATTTTGATTTTTTGCTTGCACTTCAATTCACATCATAAAACATCTAAAATCATGAGATACCTTGATTTGGAAGAAGGTACAGAGGAGAGAGCCTGAGACATTTTCCTTCCCTTGAAAGGCTCGGAGACCTACATGGGACTTAACATAAGGTGTAAACTTTGAAACAGTTCCAGGTCAGAAGTTTTACTTCCTAAATGCCAGCCCAAGGGCAGGGGTTCCGCATCCCTCGTTCCCCAGGCTTGTAACTTCCTTAGAGCACTGATCTTCTCCAAGTAAACAGCCTTGAGGTAAGAACAGTCAGAGAAGCTTGATTCTGAAGGACAACATTTCTCTACTGAGAAAGTCAGAACATATTAATCGTTTCTTAGACTCACTTAGGCAGCTCTTCAGCTATCTTTAGCATCATGTGGTTTGGCAGGACATATCTGGAATAAAACAGGCAACAGGATCACATTCAAGTCAGCCAGCAAGTTCCATTAAGCGCTACAACTCGGGGAAAATGCAACCAACTTTCATGGAAAAGAGAGTCCATTATTTCCTTGTTAGCAGACCTGTTCAGTCTGGAAGCAAGCAGCAGAAGGACTTCTAGTTCCTCACCCATAACTTTCATCCTCCCGACGAGCGGTCTTGTCCCTCCAGGCAAACAGCAGCTGAAAGGCCGTCAGCTGCTGCGTGTTGAGGTGCTTCTTTTGCTTCCTGTATAGTTCAAGGTAAGATTCATCCGTGAAGATAGGTTTGATGAATTTCTGGAAAATACCAGGGAACAGTCAAGATCAAGGGGAATCAATATTGTGCCCTGGGCTCCTTCTCAAGACACTGGGCTCTTTTCATAAATGTGAAGAGCAAAGACAAGGGCCTGATCAGAGCCAGAGCGCCGGGTCTGCGCAGCTCGGGCCGGGTTTTACCTTGAGGCAGATGTCCCTGCTCCGCTGCCACACCACCTGCAGCTGGACGGGCTGCTCATTGCCTCGCTCCCACAGTTCCAGCCTCATTTTATCGTAAATGTAAAGCAGGTAATGAGTGTCATCCCGGGCGTAGTTGAGCATTTCCTCAGGCAGAGGTCTGGAATGGCAACAGAGAACACCGTTTCACTGGTTTCCTGCAGGGCAGAGATTTGTCTACTCTGCGGGTGCTAAGGCTTTTTTGTTCCTTCTAATATCAAAGATTTTTTCACAGCCAATACCACAGTTCCGTCAGCATTTCCTGCATCTTAACGTGACAAGCCATTCTTTTCACAGCTGGGTGCAAAGGGCAGCAGGGTAACAAAGTGGTTAACAATAAGCCTTGTTGTCCTGAGTCTGAATCTTAGCCTGGGGTTTGGCATGTGGCAAGGGTTAAACAACAGGCAGTGGTTTTTAGATTTTATCAATTTTCATCCTATATTTGGACTTTACTAGGTTCTCTTTGGAAATCCTGGTATGCAGGACTGGAGAAAAGCTTAGTGGCTTCTCCATACGACAGCTGCAACCTCACAGAGGAAGCTGGCCACCCGAAAATGATCAAGTTGAGCAAGAACTCCCCAAAGTGCAGCAAGACTCTGCAACAGTCTGAGCCTGGAGGAGACAGTGGTTACATGGCTTAATCAGCTCTGTACCTTAGAATTCTCTCATTCCTACGGGAGGTCATCTTGCACACATACCCAAGCATCTCTCCCGGGGAGATCTGAGTCTCACACAAGAGGCTGGCACGGACAAATGCTGAGCCGGCACGGCTCTTTCAACTGCTGTTTCCACGAAGCATAATGTAATGTTTGTTTGTTTAAGAGAGTAGTTCCCAGCTTTTTCAAATATGAAGCATTTTTTAATCTATGCAATATAATCAGCCCAACATAAACTTCATGTTATTCTAAAACATCCAGTTGTGCTTATGCCACTGAAGACACCTGGAGAAAAGCCCAACGACATCCAACTCGAGAGTCAAATGGTGTGACAGCCTGAACGCAGGTCTCCACGGATGGAGGTTAACGAACGCCCCTGCTCTCTTCTGCCAACCCTGTTTCCTCGCCGGGAACAAACTGACCGTATTCTCCAATCAGCCAGCTGATACTGCTTGTTTGACTCCACACTGCAGTAGAGCTTCAGCAGGTGATCGAGGGAGTGCCTGCCCAGGTTGAGAAGGCGTGCTGCCTGATGGGTATCAAACATGTTCACCACATACAACCCGAAGTCCTTCTGCAGCCATTCTATGTCTGAATCAGCACCATGGAAGACCTGAAAACAAAGCCACAGTCATGCAGTACAAGGGCACAAGGCCACTCATGCTCTGAAAGGAACTCTGTCTCCAGGTTATTAGAACACTGGAATTAGAATCCGGTATAAAGATTAAAATGGGTTCAGTCTTAAATGCTTCTTTTAATTTGGGCCATGGCCTTCTATTCTCCTAATTGCATACTCTTAACTGCTAACAGCCGAAGATTCTAAGCAAGCTGCTCTGCTGGCTTCCAGGGTAGTCATTATGGACACACAATCTTGACAGCACGAGCTCACTGCAGTAGTCATTAAAGTGATTTAACATTTTTCTGGGTGGTAAAGAGCTAAGTCTAAGCTGTTCCAACAGGGGTTTAGAAACAAAAGCAGTTTAGCCTGTGGTACCCTAGTGCTGGAAATTACAATTATTTCTCTCAGCTTTATTGGGTCTACGTTGAAATAATGAAAACAGTAAACTGAAACGCACTTGAATCCTGCAAATGCAAGAGCTGGAAAAGGCTGGCCGACCTTAACAATAGCTGGGTCTGTGAGGCTCTCATTGAGAATGTACATGTCACTTCGAAGCTCCAGGGTGTCAACGATGAAGTCTTCTGTGCGGGTGGAAATCTGCATCAGGCAGGTCAGCCCCAGGAAGCTCCTGTAAGAGTGATGCTAAAACACAGAGAAAGAAGGGAGAACAGGAAAAAAATGATTTTCCCAGGCTTACCTTGACTGCTTTTGAAAAGTCAGTTAGAAAGAAAAATGATGAGATTAATTTGTAACAAAAAACAGATTTAAATTAGTATTCATTTTATACTTTT
The DNA here is from genome assembly GCF_048773025.1 of Camelus bactrianus. Lineage (NCBI taxonomy): Eukaryota > Metazoa > Chordata > Mammalia > Artiodactyla > Camelidae > Camelus > Camelus bactrianus. The sequence continues at coordinate 72,131,416 of NC_133551.1, read as the reverse complement.
TAAAAATTTTATACTTCTTGAGTAGGTGAACTCACAGAAAACATAAAAATTTCACTCAGTGTCATTTCCTAGTTACCTCCAAGTCTACAGCAAATTCTTGACAATTCAAGAGCTTTTCATTCAGCTCCACTAGTTCATCCAGCGAGGACACAAAATGACAAGGCGTCTCTTCTACAGGTCTGTATAACTGGATCACAAAAGTACAGGCAGAATTTTAAAAATTATTTCATTTCATCAATGTTAAAAAACCTATATGATCAAATAAAAGAGGTTATATATATTTAAAAAAAACAGTACAGGCAGAAAGAGAAGGATATTAAGAATCATCTTTCACTGAAGTACAAAGTGAATTATGAGTTCAAGAAATGATTCAGTGGGGAGAGTATGGCTCAGTGGTAGAGCACATGCTTAACATGCATGAGGTCCTGGGTTCAACCCCCCAGAACCACTATTTAAAAAAAAAAGATGCTTACTTCTCTCCTCTCCAAAATAAAACTTTAAAAAAAGATCCAAAGCCATAACCTTCTACTTTATAAATGTTAAGGAAAGTCACTATTACGTCCACTCATCTATTTATTCGATTTTTCCTGGGCTACTCAGGTACCATCCGTCAACTAAGGCTGGGCACTTACCTGAGGCTCTGGCTTTTGAAGGACTGAATCTGGTGGAGTGAAGTGATCTAGTTCGTATTGATAAGGATGTGCAAACCTGAATAAATAAAACAACAACAACAAAATCTTTGTGATCAATACCATGATTCAAGAAAAACAACTGCTCTAATCCAATTTATAAAAACAAACAAGACTACTATGAAAATATTTTCTCTCTTTAAAAAGCATCATTATTTCAATGACAATTCAAGTGCATCAGAAAAAAGTTAGGGGAAACTTGTTCACCCTTAAAGTATGGTAATTCAAAGTCTACTCATTTATAAAGACTTGAGCACTAATTTGCAAAAGAGTGTATGGCTGCTGCTGTGCATGAAACAGAAATAGGATATATATTTTGTGGTTTGGAATAATAAATCCGTGAGTGAGAGCGCACGGGGCAAATACCTGAGTTGGTAATATACCAAATGATGTGTTTCTTCCTGTTCCTCTATCAGATATTTGCATAAAAATCCTGCCTCTGGGTTCCTCGAGGGCAGGGCCACCTTTCATTACCTTTATTTCTCTAGCACTTAGCTGGTGGCCTCAAGGTGCAAAGCCAGGGCTGAAAGCATGAATGCTCAGACAGACTCTGCTCCAACACCCACCAAGTTTTCATCACCTTTTTTCTTTATACTGAAGGCAAAGTCCTTTTGTCAGTTTTAAGCAGTTTTTCCCAGATGTTTATACTACCAGTGAAAAAATGCCTTTTTTTCTTTTTTTTTAACTGAATTTATTAATGAGTCTTACCTTACTGTGTGAGTCCCTACCTAACAAGAAAGGGCAGAGTGATACAAAGGAAGGACAATTTTAAGAAAACTTGAGTTTAAAGTTGTAGTTCTGTGGGAAGTGAGAATCTCTAACTTTGTTTTCTCATCTCTACAAGGGGGACGAGAGCAACTGCCACCTCTCAGGACTGTGGGAGGGCGACAGAAGATGCTGCTTGTGTGAGGCCCTCAGTGAACACAAGCAGGTTTGAGATCCGTGTCAGGAAGAGATGAAGAGTCACCCACTCCTCAGATTCTGCTTTCATTTACACATTTTACAAAAGTGAAACTGAGTGAAAATGTGGCACTAAGTACTCATAGCAGAAAGCTCAGACAGGCAAACACTCACATGTCCTGCTCCACCTGCTGGGTTCTCTGCTGATGGATGAAGTCCGCCAGGGCAGGGGGCACATCCAAGTCCTCAGGGCGATCCTGTGGGCGCTCCCGCCTTTCTTTAGAGAGTGCTGGAGACCCAAGCAGTGACAAAAACATTCACATCTTGTCTAGTAATGGAGCATTAACTGACTCCCTTTGAATTTGAAGGAAGGAAGGTGGGAGGGAGACCTTTCCCCTGTCATTTGTCTTTGTTGGGCAGAGGTGGCACTACTTACCCTGAGGGAGGGGTTTCTGAGCATTGGGCTTGATGAAGATTTTGGGAAGGAATGGCGTGTTGGAATTGTCAATCTTTTCTCGGAATTTAAGCTGAGGTCGGATGATGTTTTTTGCATGAAGCAGCCGGAAAGTTTCAGATTTTGTTTTTTTGCTATATTCTCCTGCCTGTGACCAGTAAGAACAAATATTTTATAACACAGCAGCTTGATGAATTAGAAAAGTAAATTCCAATTTAGGCCTTCCAAGAAGACAAAAGCATTCCAAGGACAATTCTTTAACGAATGTATGTGTGTGTTGAGACTTGGGGGAGCAAAGTAGACAAGAGTGATGTGATTAGGTCATGTCTGTTTACGAGAACAAGTTAGGCAGTGGCCAGTTCTATGTCCAATAAATTAGAAGAAATGCAAATCAGAACAGGCAAAGGCCCTACACAAAGCTGACATCGGAAGTTCTAGTTAATCTGAAAAGCAGCCCTCACCTTCCGGTTCCAGCTGGACACCACTGTTGTGGGGGCCTGTAATCCTGCAGGGAGGACAGGCTGTTGATTCTTATTCACACCTGCTGCTTCATCCAGTAAGATACCCTAAGAGCAGAAGAGGTATTAGTTTAGTATTGTTCTTTCAGGGTTAACAGAGCTAATACCTAAAATTTGTACAAAATACATTCAGGAAATTATGTGTGAGCATATACACTTGTAAGAGTGGTTTGCTGCAGGAGAGGTGATTAGAGTCATCCCAAGTAATTAGAGCATTGTTTGCTGAAAGACAGGGCAACAATCAGACACTCCCAACCCTTGACCAACTCTTTATAGTCCTGAATTGGGCAGAAAATTCAGAAGTGACTTAACAGTGGGTAGGATATAGCTCAGTGGTAGAGCATGTGCTTAGCATGCACGAGGTCCTGGGTTCAATCTCCAGTACCTCCATTAAAAATAAATAAATCTAATTACCTCCACCCCACACCAAAAAAAAAAAAAAAAAAGAAAGAAAAGAATAATGTGATCATAAAAATAAATAAAATATTTTAAAAAAGAAACCGAATAGTTAAAAAAAAAAGTGACTTAAGAGTATGATGTGGCCCACCAAAATAACTAACAAGACCCTAGATGCATATATTAAACATTGAGGGATGGTATTTAGAGTGAGAATGAAAGGTGTCCTGATCTACTTTGCAGAAGCAGACGTGGAGTCTCAGTTTGGGCACCATGAACAGAAGTGCACTCGGGTGACAAATGGCAGAATGGCAGGACTTGAAATCATAGAATATGAGAAACCACGGAAAGACCTGTGGGTGTTTGGACTATGGGAGAGATGACTTCCTGGGTCAGGAGAGCACCACATAAACATCTGCAGGACTGTCAGATGGTTGAGGTTAGATTTGTTTCGGACAATCTCTGTGTGTGTCTCTAAATGATGTTCTGCTGTAGAATTAGGCATGAATAGTCAGCTAGATCGAATGATCCTTCCAATCATGCAAGTCAGGGTGTTCAGCAGACAGTGGACAACAGTAAAAACAGACTACATTTTGGTTGGGTTCTGTAACCTGAGGCCTCTTCTCTTGCAACAAACTGGGATTTGCAAATCTGGAAGGTAGATTTCTAATAAGGCACTTGAAAAATAGGTGTCCCCTGAGCAGTGATATTTTGAAGTGATATACTTGAAGACAACTGTTATTTTTGGGAAAAAGAAGCCAATTATCAGAGGAAGGGAATGTTGTTACGTGCAGGAAACTTCAATTTCCTTTCTTTTCATTTTCTGAGGTGCTTGGGTTTCTTTTCATATTTTAATAATTCAAAAGCTCTTCATTTGTTAGTTGTCTTAAGAGTAAGGTGAAATACTCACCACTCTTTCCAGAATAACATCATTGGTATCAACTAGCAAATCAAACTTGTCCTCCAACTCAGTCACTTTACTCCGGTCCTTAATGTTACTTCGACACCCATGGTACTGCATTACCCTACTCATGCTAGGAAGGACAGGAAAACCAATGTTAGTTTGTATACTTTTGTTCACCTGTTTACAGTCTGGAAGAAAGCTCACAAGGCTTGACTCAGACTATTCCCAATACTTTTTGACCAAACTAATAAAACCTGTACCCTTAGAGCAAAAAACACTGCTAGCTGTGTGGCCTTGGGCAATTCACTAAATGTCACTAAGACTCATTTTCCTCATCCGTTATTTGAAGAGGTAGAAGAAATGACCCTGATGCTTCCTGTAGATTCTAAAAAATATATACAACACTACATAAATAATGTACTCTGCATTGTTTTAACATGAACTCTGAAACAGATTCTCTAATTCTGTCATGCAACAGTTAAACAAAATCAATGTTTGTGTATTGTCTGTCCTAATTCATTTATTAGAAAGCTAATACTTGTGACTCTGCAAGTTGTGTGAGAGAATCGTGGATCTAGGTTTTCAAGTCCCATGTTAATTCAGAAAGATTCATTGTCTATAGTTGCAATAGTCTATATATATATTTAAAGTTAAACTCAAAATTTACCAAGTAACACTTCCCTACTCAAAATCCATTGTCTCATTTTTACATTTTTTAGCTCCAAACAGAAAATTATGGTAAGAAAAAATGAATTTCAGGAAAAAATCATCTACTTCTTTATATTCATTTCTTTCAACATGAGAAAACAATATACAGTACTTACCACTGAAGCAACCTGTCTCCCTGTGTTTCACAAAATGCCTGGAAGCCAGGAAAACTTCGGTAAAAATCATACTCATCACCAAACTGTGGTAGGCCCCCAGATGCCTTGGTGACTGCCACCACTGACCCAAGAGCAAACTGTCAAAAACCAGAAAAACAAGCATGTTTTAAACGTGGATCCCCACTCATTCAGCAACTCATTTTTTTCAAGATCTACTATATATATATATATATAATGAATTATGCCAGATGATGAAGATATACAATCTTCATGCATCCAGCACATATTCATTTAGTGCTGATTTTACCCCAATCCCTTAGGATACAACATTGACCATGATACCCCAATGTTCACAGCAGCGCTATTTACAACAGCCAAGACATGGAAACAACCCAAATGTTTATTGACGGATGACTGGATAAAGATGTGGTATGTGTGTGCGCGCGCACGCACACACACAAAAGAATACTACTCAGTCATAAAAAAGAATAAAGTGCCATTTGCAGCAACATGGATGGACCTGGAGATCGTCATCTAAGTGAAGTAAGCCAGAAAGAGAAAGAAAATGCAATATAATATCGCTTATATGTGTAACCTTAAAAAAAGGACACAAATAAACTTATCTACAAAACAGAAACAGATTCACAGACATAGAGAACAAACTTATGGTTACCAGAAGGTAAAGGGGGTGGGAAGGGATAAATTATGAATTTGAAAATTACACCTCTTAGAGAGTGATGGAAATGTTAGCTATCTTCATTGTGGTGGTGGTTTCATGGGTGTATACATTTATCAAAATTCATCAAAGTGTACTCTTGAAATATGTGTACTTTACTGTACAGGAACCATACCACAATAAAGGTGTTAAAAAAAACGGTGAACATGAAACCAAGTTTTGGAGCTTATGTTCCTGAGAGTAAGGGAAGAACAGATACATATATAATATGGCTAATATTAAAAATGGCCTGGGTTTGAAACTTGGCTCTACTACCTACTGACTGTGACCTTGGGCAAGTTGTTTCATTTATTTGAACCTTAGTTTCTGACTTTGAAAAACAGGCACAGTAAAAGTGGGTAGGCTACCCCATGGTGATGCTGTGAGGATTAAATGAGCTAATAAACTCACTCAGGATAGTGCCTGGCAAATAAGTGCTATTATTATTATTATTATCACTCAAATTCAGATCCATGGGCTTTTTAGGGGAATTAATTTTTGTGCTTTCATTTGGGTGAGCATCTAAAAGCAATATAAAAATATTCTAGGTCTTTTGGATGACTAATTTATAATGGCTACTGTCCACAACTGGACTTGTTTATGGACTTCAGTTAGTGTCAAGTAGGCGTCTATTTTAATTGTGTGGTCACAACACATGAGAAAAAAACCTGAAGTGGCTGTCATAGGTAAATGACAGCTGGTCATATGAAAGCCAAATGACATCACTGTGAGTTGTGTAATAAATGTTTTCTGAGGGAAAAAAAAAAGAGAGAGGTGGGAACTTGAATCATGGTCCAGAACATGGTAGCAAGTGAGCCACCCAATCAGGACCATGGCTAGTGGTCCAGGAAGGAACTATTCAGCGCCAAATAAATGAATTAATAACAATATATGCTAATGATAAATTAGATATCATGCGAGTAGGTTTTGAGGAATTTGCAGTGTCAATTTACAAAGTATTTTAGTTTCATGGTCTTGTAAGAGCTATGCATGAGGTGTTTCATCCCAGGTTGGTTTGTTCATATTTAAGCACCATGAGACAAATGATCTAAATTAACTGTTTTCCTTCGAGGAGGTGTTCACAAATGTTCTATGGCACATACAGAAGGGATACTCGGTGGTAGCTGTAACAGGTGATACTAAACCCAGGATTTGGTATTATGAAGGACTGGACCTCAGGAGAGGGAAGTAGGGCCATCCCGGCTGCGAAAGGGGAGGATGATGGGAAGTGCGGGAAGCGGAAAGCGGCCGGGCCTCTCTGGAGAGTCGGCTGGGTGGCTCAGGCCTGGGCAGGGTAGAGGTCGCAAGAGCTGGGGACATCAGGGTGACAAGGAAGCCCTCCGACGCGGAGACGGTTCTTCACCCTTGGTACTGCATGGGCTCAAACGGGAGATCAAAGACCCTGGGAAGTTGGGCATCTTTCAGTGTCCGAGTGCGAGGCCCCATCCCCAGAGGGCGAAGCGACAGACTGTGCCCGGAGAGGGCAGCGGCCCCTCGACCCCTGCCAGGGGCTCCGCGGCGGCGAGCGCGCGGCCGGGCTGGCGGCCACGGAGAGGGCGCGGGCCTGCTTCCGGCCAGCCACGGGCAGCTCCCAGTGTCCCCGAGGCCTCGCGAACTCACCTTCACGAAGCTATCTGCGTCCGGGAAGCCCGGCAGCACCATCTCCCCGTCTGCTGCCCAGTTGGCTGCGCTCGTCGCCGACTGGGCCTTGGACTCTCGGGGACTGGGGGGCGCCATTTTTCCGGCTTGCACGGCTTTTCTCGCGAGAGTGCCTCGGCCAACGCGACGTGCGTGCAGCGCGCATGTGTAAAGGCTGTCTTCGCTGGGGACGAGCTGGGGAGCGTGAGTTGGGGTATCATCAGCTCTTGGAGCCCCACCCAGGGGAATTTACATTTTTCTCTAATCGCTTATGCCAACAACCCAGTGACTTACGGTGGAAACTGGAGGATCCAATTATTCTATTTCAAGCCAGCTTCTCCCAGGCTCTGGTTCTGTGTCCCTTTCACTCACTTGATGGTGACTCCTGCAGTTATCCCCTCTCTGGCGTCTCTGTCTTTTCCCCCTCTGCTGGTTCATCCCTAACAGCCTACAAGTATGCTCGCCTCTCTCCCCACCAAAAAATGGCAAAACAAAAAACAGCAGCCCACCCCACACCTCTTTCCAGCCATCATCACGTTTCTCTTGCCCTTTATAGGTGAAGTACTGGAAAAGGCGGCTATATGTTCCCACTGTACTTATCTCCAATGCTCTGGAACTCCTCCGGTCAGATCTTCCTCCCCATACACACCGCTGGAACTACTCTTAAGGCACTTGGTGTGAACTTTGTTAAATGCCTGGAAGAGCTCTAGTTAGGAGGGAGGCAGCATTAGGCAGCTCAAGGGCGGATTCAGGGAGCTCTGTAGGGTGTATCCTCTCCCCTAAGATCAGGGTGACACACCCTTAATACCATTTGTTTGGCTTAGTAAGTGTTCAATTAATGTTAGCTTTTATCTTATTTAGAATATCCTGTAGCAGAATACTTGTTCTTTCCCCTCCCCGCAATTTGTGTACCTCAGATACACAGGTAACCTGGCCGAACAAAGGGCTAGTAGTTTAGTTCATTTTAACAAGTCATATTTTGAGTACTTATTTCATATGTTTCAACCTAATACCACATGTCAGGCTCTGCTGAGTGCTTTACGTGGATTATCTCATCCTCAAAACAACCTTACGGGATAGATCTGACTCTTATCCACACTTACAGTGGAGAAAACAAGACAGAGAGATTAAATAACTTGTTTAAAGTCACACACGCAGGTACGAGGAGATGGAGTTGAGGTTTGAAACTGCTTTACATGATGCCTCGAGGAGATTTAAGGCCCTCCCTTCCCACAGGTCACAGGAAACCACCCTGGATTGATAGGTTAATAGACTGTCTTTAAAGGCTTCCATTAGCACCTTACCTTCCTCTGGTAAGTCATTTCAACAAAGTCAGAAGATTCTGCTTAGATGCAACTTAAAACCCATTGGATTCAGGGAACATCTTTTTTTGATTTTTCTTTTTTAAATATATTTTTGTTGAAGTATAGTCAGTTTACAATGTGTCAATTTCTGGTGTACAGCACAATACTTCAGTCATATAGGAACATACATATATTCATTTTCATATTCTCTTTCACCATAAGTTACTACAAGATATTGAATATAGTTCCCTGTTCAGCGAGCATCTTAATTCCAAGGACACTTATGTCCTAAGGAGTATGTCTTTACCACCGATGGCTCCCATTTTCCTGAGTCCATTCATTGCCATGCCCTTTATCTTTCATGAGTGGTAACATTGCTGGAATCGTTGATGGTTATTTCAGGTAGAACCCAATCCTATTTTGGGGAGCAAAATAGCTGATTTTAGGATTAAAATGGATAGGTATGAGGCTTCCCAGCTGTGAGGGTTCAAACTGTTGCATCACTATTGACATTTAAATCCATCTTCGGCTTTAGTAGAGGAGTCCTCCAACAAATGTTTACAGAGCACCAGTGTGGGCCAGATCTGGTGGATTTGGGGGATACAAATTCCCGTAAAATAATAGTTCCTGGCCTTAGAATCCTCATGGTCCCCCTAGTACAAGTTCTTTGGACAGCTGTTATAATGACTCAGTATTTCTCACTGGGTAGCTGTGGCGTACAAGAATTTAGAAAAAGAAACTTAGTTGGACAACTAAGAGCAATATTCTCTGGAAGAACCCTTGAGGCATGCCCTGCAGAGGAATCTCTGTGTAGTGCTAGCCAGCTCCACTCCAGTCCTCTCGTCTCCATTATCGCAACAGCCTTTTCCCTAGGCCTTGCAGCTTTTAATTGTCTTTCCACCTGTTTGAACCAGTTTCTCTTTAAAGCACTGCTCAAATTCTGCTTCACTGTGTTAAAACTTCACAGGTTCAAACTTTGTGCCGTTGGACCGTGAGGCCGGCTGGTCTGGCCCGGCTTTACTTTCCAGGCTCCTTTGAGTTCCTATTGTTCTTTTTCCTATTATACCCTTTATTCCCCACTGGCCACTGAGCCAGACATGCTGAACTACGAGGTCCAACTGTGTGAGACTACTGTTTTGCATATAAAAAACTAATATGGTTGAAGTAATACTTGCCATTCCTGTATGATATTGTGCTTTTACACCTCTTTTCTGCTGAGAATGTGCTCCCTTGTCTCATCTGACAAACTCCCACTCCTCCTTTAACACCCCAGGCACGTGTCCCCCTTTCTGTGAGGCCTTCCTGGCTGGCCCAGAGGAATCAGCGCCCCTACCTGGGGCTCACGCCCCGCACACGGCCTCTCAGCCCTCAGGTGGGTGGATTTCAGTCCCTGCACAGTGCTGCCGCCACCTGGTCTGGCCTGTGAACACCCTGAGGACGGGGACGCGTTGTGTGGGTCCTTGTCGTGCGTGGTCCCTAGTGTGCAGTGTTAGTGACTGGTCAATGTTGAAGGAATAACTGCTTCTTTTATGAATTGACTAATAACTATCAATAAAAAGCCACTCATATACGTGGTTTTAAAATTCTGATGTCATTTATTGGCACAGAAATTTTTCAGATACAACATGGTGTCTAGACATGGCTACACTTTATACTTTGCGCACTTAGTTAATACTTCTTTTGCTTCTAATTTCCAACATGTACTAGATTTTTCCTCTCTGTGTCAGCACCTCCAAGACACCATTCCCGAATTCCAAGCCCTGGCTCTAAACACAGAGCGATCAGACCTCACTGAAAGCATCCCAGAGCCGTGCCGGCGAAGGCCAGCGTGGGCCTTGCCCCGCGCTGTGATCCCCTCTGTGCACCTGCTCAGCCGCGGCCGCCCGGCCAGCTGAAGAAACCCCCCCCTCCCAGCGGCTGGGCTCTTGGACTGAAGTGTGTAGTCGCAGCGGCGCGGGTGAGGCAGTGGACAGACCTCTCCCATCCATTTCGGCCCGGCTCGCAAAGGCTGTTGTTGCTGTCCGTGGACCAGTGAGGTAATGAGATGGGTGAAGGCGATGAAGCCAGCTTCCCCAGCTTCTTTGTAGTCCCGAATCCTGGTTCGCGTCCTCCATGACCTGAGGCTTCCTGACTGCGCTATGTTTGCTGTGTCAACGTTGAGAGGATCGCCTAGGCCCTTCTGTCAGCAGATGCTTATGAGTTCTTCTGTGAGTTCAGTCAAAACCCGTATTTCTAAAGTTATGGATCTTCTGTTCCCCCAAATCAATGGCTTGATTTCTGTAGTATTACTGTGTTTACCGTCCTGGGAACCAAATCAAGCCTTGTGTTTCTGACAATATATTCTTCAACAGCAGCTAGAAAGTTGGTTCAAACCAACTTTTAATATACAGTAGTTCTTTTCATTTACATTTCAAAATAATTAACAGAGCTGAACTTTCTGACCATGGTTTCAGTTTAGTGGAAGCGTGTACCAGAGGACAAAAGCCTCGAGAGAAATACTGTGGGCATGTCTGGGCCTCCGGTTACCAGAAAGGACACCTAAGAAGACAAAGGAAAAGGAATACTTTAATAACGGGTTTCTTCAAAGCTTTACACCGGTATACTGAAAACAGAAAGACCAAGGTCTGACAACCCCTGGCGCATTCCCTGAGCTCTCCCCCAGCTAACTGAGCAGGACACACTCCTCATTTCCAGTCAAGGCTGATGCCTGCTGCGGTCCCAGAAGGACACATCCCCACGGCCCTGGCTCTCAAGTTTCTCCCTTCAAGCATGCCTCAGGCAATTAATCAAAGCAGACCCCGGAGTGGTCCTCGAGGTTACGATCCCCGATGATAAATTTGTCTTTTCATCTCCTTCTTTCTGTCACTGCGCTGGCTTCTCTTCCTTTGCCCTTCCTGTTATCTCTGAATTGACAGTAAAAGTCCAAAAGGAACACCTCCCCCTCAGATAAGCGGGCCTCACCTGTTCTTCTAAACCATTTTTAAATGTAATTTTGATTTGTTTTGGTGTCTGCCTTCCAAATACATATCCATATTTCTCTAGTTTCCCCTTTTTGGAACAAAAAGCACACACAGGGAATACAAACTTTTAAAGAGATTTGAAACATGATTTCCCTTTATGGATACCCTCCCTCAAATCTTTTTTTGCAACTCTGGGTTTGGGGCACAGGGGGGCACAGGGTGGCACAGGGAGGGGTCCCGACTGCTTATTTGAACAGATTCTTTGACAGGCCGCTCACCAGCCGATGTAGCACTGGCAGAGGTTTTCATGGGATGTTGCTTGTTTGATCAGCAGCTCAACTTGTGTTGGGACATCCAAGGTTTCATCGTGAGAGAAGTCCCGACCTAGGACATGAGAAACAAAAGCATCCAATTGGCACCTGGTTATCAGCTCCCTCCTTGTCCCCCATTTGGCTTCCTGTCTACGCAGCCCAAATCTGTTCCGCCTCATATGTGAATATGAAAGCTACACGACAGCTGGATTTTAAATTCTCCTCCATGTGACTTGAGTAAACAGCAGTTTCCCAGTTTCCTTTTAACACGGACTTGGTTCAAAGAGGGTAAAATCCCGGTCGGCTGAGTTCAGGAGTGGCAGAGATCCGGCCGATGGAGTTATAAAGATTCCTTCTTCTATTCCAGAATCATCCTTAGTCGGGCAAGTTGTCAGGAACCCTGCCCGTCAATCCTACTAGCCTCCACTTTGAGCCGTTCCAGGCAGCTTGCTTTCATCATGTGTTCACAGTCTCCCACCTCACACAGGCACCCCGTGCTGCCTGGCCGGCTTATGCTGCTGCTTTGGCAATGTGCCTGCCCATCTCCACAAGGGCCATTTCCAGGCCTCTCCTCTCCTCTAATGTCCAGACCACTCCTCTGGCTTCTCATCCTCACCAGATGCCCTCACCTCTCCCTTTACAGGTTAACTGACTCACTAAACACACAAGTTTGGATCCCTGCGTGTCGGGCGGTGTTTGAGGTGCTGATTTGTTCAACACAGGCTCTCTCTTCTTCCTTCTGGTGGACCCAAGAGCTGTCCCCCCTCCCGTTTAAGGCCAAGTTCAGCTGCACTTTGACCCCACTGCCTCCTGCTTTCTTAAGAGCCTTACAATGTCGACCATCCTGCCTCTCACTCGTGTCTGCAAACTCTCCCTCTCACGTTCTCACTTTTTGGTAAACACGTTGCACTCTCTTACTGAAGAGAAAAAGGCTCTCATAGGACTCTGCCCCTGCAGCTACACCCTCTCTCCTCCCTGCAAAGCACACTTGTTGAGTTTGGGAACTTGTCTCCATTCCACTGCTTCTCGCTCCATTCTCTTCAGTTGCTCTAGCCTGGCTGTCAGGCCAACCACAGCTCTCAGAAGGTCCCCAGTGACTTGGGGCATCCTGATCCCTCCCCACACCTCATGCCCTTTGGATTTTATCTCCTAAAGATCTCTTGCATCCATCTCTGCTGCCACCCCTGTCTAGTCAACTGTCCAGCACAGATGATGGTGGCAGCGGCTCCCCCCACCCCCACCCCCAATTCTCCACACGCAGCCAGAGCCAGGCCCTCCTCCCTGCTCCCCACTCCACTGAAAACCCTTCGGTGGTTTCCCACTGCCCATAAGACAGGATAAACACGTAAGATCCGGCATGACCTGGCCCCGGCCCTCAGGGCACTGTGCTCCTCCCGCCTTGCTCTCTCTGGGGCAATTAAGACCAGCCTGCTTTCTGACCTTGTTTCTTGCTATACTCCCTCTTACCACAGGGCCTTTGCACAGGCTGTTTCCTTTACCTAGAACAATCTGCCCTATTAATTCCTTCAGATTTTAGCTCATAGGTAGTTTGCTTAGAGAAGCTTTACCTGAATTCCTGAACCTAAACTCCCCTACTGGCATCAGAGCTCCAGTCTCTCTCTTTAGTTACGACAGTACTCCCTTTAAATACTAAGCCCCATAAAGGCAGGGAACCTGTCTGTTTTTACCAACACTGTTTCTTCAGCACCAAGCACTTGCAGGCACCCAATAAACCAACCTGCCTTGATGACAAAGCTGCCATGTCAGGCCCTAGTTAATGCTCAGTGCTGGGCCCCCCACAGCTCACTTGATCCTGCCTTCTGAGGGAGGCGTCCCTGTCATCTCCCAGACGAAGAGACAGAGGGCTGGGGGTCACAAAAGAAGCGGTGGAGAGGGGGTCTGTGGCTTCCCTGACTTCCACCCCCATGTCATGCCGCCTGGTCAATGTGACATGTTTCCTGTTCAGAAGTATACATTTCTCCGCATCCCTGCTCCTCACTCCATCACAGCTACCTGAGTAGAGATGGGAGATGAACCAAGCGGTCATATTTGCTCTAATACCAAGCCATGTTGATGTAATTTTTTTCTTGAATTTACATGACTTTGGACCCAACAGAACTTTACTTACCATTGTTAAAACGAGATTAACGGCATTATTTAAAGGACATTTATTGATCATTGGATTAGAAAGAGAATCAGAGAGGGTCTTTATTTGACGGCCTCAGAGATATGCTAGTTGGCAGCCCAGGGAGTTTTGGCACCAACACCACTGGACGCTGGGCTGACCCCCCACTCAAGGAGAGAGAAGCCGCTCAGATTTCATGCTCCTTTTAAGTAAACACATACACACACTCACCAGTGAGCTTATCTCGAACCCTGTTAATAATCTGAATAGCTTTCTTATTTAGGGCCTCTGGTTTCACCAAACCGTCTCCAACTGGAACACACAAAAGCAGAAATAACAGTAAGCCTGGACCATCACAGCAGGTTCAATGGACGCCTCTGTTTTTCTCAAATATTCATTTTTGTAAATGTTGAGTAATTCTTCCTCTTTGTCTATCTTTGTCCTCAGAATATAATGAGAAGTTCACAGAACTTCTCCTGCTCAAAGGCGGTTTTGTTGCTTCCTCTGACTGACCCCCCTCACGGTCCACCCAGCTGCTGTCTTCCTAATGACCTACTCACGGGTGCGAGTCCTCAGAGGTTGGACTTACTGAAAGAATGAATAGATTCTGGCACTGTGGTCCCCGTTTTCTTATGGGCTGGTTCCCCAAGTTCCACACCGTCCAAAATTTCTGGGAGGAAAAAATAAAATCAAGGAGCAGAAAATTCAAACACCAAGCCTGTTCCAAGGCATTAGCTCTCATTCTTCATGGGCTGTATTCCCTTTAACACTGGCTCCACCCATCTCCAAGGGGAGAGGAGAGAGGAAGTGTTGCATCACTCGTCATGAACTGAAAAGTTTTTAATTCTGTCAAGCAGGAATTTGTAAACAAACAGCATTAATAAAATGTTCTGACACACAGAACAGAATCATGAGTCAAAGATCTGGTAAGAAAACGTGTTTGTTTGGCAAAACCTGGTAGTAACATAAAGGAAACTAGCTTTCAGTGGGTCACACACAAGATGGAAGTATTATTCCTTGGAGGAGCTTTATACATCAGTTCTGGAGAGAACAAGTCCACAGGCTTTAGGTGACCCTTCCCTGGCTGTCACCTTCAGAAGAGTCTAGGATCAGAATGATGGAGCTATTTACACATGCCCCTGTACACCACAGGCCTTCACGATGATGCTAGTGATAGTAATACTTTTATTAATGACTTCCTGGAACTTAACTATTAAGCCACATAAAAACAGCCAGGTCCACCACCATCTGGTGCCACCAGAACAGACTGTCCTAACTCCCCTCTGCACGTCACAGGCAGCACGTGGGAGTCACCCAAAAATGTGGTAATGAGGCAGACCCGGAGAGCTGAACCTGTACGTAACACGCACTGCGGGTGGGGCCGGTCATCTGCACACACTGTGGGTGGTTCAGGTATTCCTAAGTCCTGTCACAGTGGCCAGGGCAGAGTCCACGCTACTCAGAGATGACACTCACCCAGGATCCCTATTTCCTGCCCAGACCACCCATTTCCTTTGTACCTCTCCAGATTCCACCCATCCAGTCAGGCCCAGCTAAAAAGTCACCAACCCAAAAGCTCCCTTAACCACTGCAGCTCAGAGTGCTAACCCCTTTCTCTAAGTCCCACCACCCTCTGTCCCCGCCGAACCACACGGTACTCAAGTGCGTGTGCAGTGGGCTGTCCTCTTACTGTTCCATATGGTCTTTGGTCAATTCCACATGGGGTTCTGGGCCCCTTCAGGGCATTCTCGGTGTGTCACATTCTTTTTGCACCTCTAAAGCATCATTTGGCTCAGCTAACTAACTAGCTCCATAAGTACTTGTAGAGAATATTTTACTTTTTTTTTTTAAACTCCCACAGTATTTTCCAAAGCAGGAACCATGTAGGATGTTGTTAGATGTGGGGGTCAAAGGGCATGGCTGGGGGAAGGGCACGAGGGGAAGGGTAAATAAAGCTGAACAGCTTTACTCTAAGACCCCTGAGAGCATTTAATACACAAAACCTGCTCTGGTTCTTGGAAGAGCATTATCTTCTTGGAACCCGGCTGGGACCACATTCTTGGAAACAATGTTTCCTATGGTTTCCTGCCTCCTCTGGCAGCAACACTTCTGCTGTTTCCGTCTTCCCATTTCTGAGCTACTAACATAGCGTTAGCAACAAGGTAACAGAGCCAGTAATTACCCTGATCCAGACACCATTAAAGAGCGTGCTACATGTTGACTAATGTTCAGACGTACTTTTAACTGTGCTTTTATAGACAGATTAAGACTGGATAGTTGGATCAAAATGTCTGAGCTTTAGGTACCCACTCCATCCTGAGAGGCATTAAATAAAAAACATATATTAGGTGCTTGGTGCTCAGTAAATATTTCTAGATCAGGTTTTTTGAAATTAAAGGAGGATAGAATCTCTGCAAAACTGTCACTGTTACGAACTCCTGGAAAACATGTTTCTCTCCTTCATACTCAGGATCTGTTACCACTTTAAAGCAAGCCTCCTAATAGCAATAATGAAGTTCACCCTATTCTCGAAACAGTCTGGACAAGAAGGGGCAGAGTCTGCAGTCCCTCCTGGGACGTACCCACCTACTGACTGGCCAGCAGAGTAGGAATCTGTCCTTGTTCGAGATCGCTTGTTGCCTTTGGTATTTGCTAGGGGAAGAAATAAAGGGAGGATTAAAAAGTGCTTCTGACTTTGACTTGAAAGAGACTTGGTTGATATATTTTCTTATAATTGTAAAAATATAATTTCCCCCAAAGCTATAACCCTTAAGAGAGAACCAAAGACTCGTACTGTTCGGGGGTAAACGGGTGGGTGTTAGCACAGGTATTCAATCCTGAGGGGCACTGTATATGGTCAAGCTGAATTTAGACAACGTAAACCAGACAACAAGGTGAAAGTCTGATGATCACATTGGATCAGACGCCTCTTCTTAGTAAACTTCTTCTAAAGGGACAGGAAAAAAGAGCAGCCTGTGATATCGCTGACACAAATCAAACTGTCTGCATCTCCTACCAAAATTCCATCCTGCTACTTAAAATGAAACCCAAACGAAAATCACTAGAGTACTTAATTTATCCTAAAAAATATTTTAATTAGCATCTAACTTGATGATTGCAGTGTTCTGTCTTAGTTAATAAAAACACTTGAAATTCATCTCCAGCCACCGGCGCTGCTTTGTGGAAATGTAATGCAGCCGCTCAGTGACGTGCCTCAGGCTCCAGCTGAGGGGGGCAGGTCAGTGAAACGTGGCGTGTCAGACAGCCCTAATTTGGGGGGCTGCGGGCTCCAGTTCCCCAGCACTTGCTCGCACTCACTGTCCATCAGCCTCCAGTTGAGCAAGGGGTCATAGACAAAGGCTTCCAGCACGGCCATGACACTGTCCTTGTGCTCCCGAAGCACTTCCATCACCGTGTGGCACGTGATTCTGTAGTTGCCGTCCAGACCGGTGACCTGCAGAAGGGCCAGAGCCACGCCCCACAGAAGTCACTGGCACTGGCCTTTGAAGGCCTTACAGCCAAAAGTCAGACAGTCAAGGGGGTGTGTCACCCCCACTTAGGAAGAAGACAGAGGCTGTTACCGACGTATCAGGCTGGGAATGTCTTTGGAGCAAAGGGTCAGGTCAGAACTGTGATTCATATGAAACATGGTCTGACGTAAAGAATGGTTAAGACTTTTAAAGACTGACCATTTCTAACACAATGGAAAATGCCTGGAAACGACTACAGAATAACCTGGGCATCTGAAGAACTGGAGACCTAAAGAGGCAGCCTGTCCTCATGGAGGGCGGTAACTGTACGGGCCCCCTCCTAAAGCAGCTCGTTTCCAAGATCCACTCACCTCCATAGCATTGGTCAGCATTCTCGTTAGTCTAAATGGAATCTTCTCTGGGAATTTCTCTCTGGTCATAGCAACCTAAGGGTAATAAAGAAAAAAACTAAGTCCACCGGTTAGACTGCGTTCTTTAGCTGAAGCTAGATACAGGCTGTGTGAAGGAGGAGGGATTCCTCCACTCAGAGAAGGTGTATACACCGTGGCCTCTGCCACTAAGGGTTTTGATTTTTGGGTCCACTCGTAGTATCAGAAAGCATGGGTTTCATTTGCTAGATTGATTCTCTGTCACCTCAGTGGTGACACAGGAGTGAGATATTGCATTTTGGGCTTAAGTCTGCCTAAACAGTCAGAGGGGAAAGCAGTCATCTGGGAAGGTGAGCTTTATGTGGTGTTCTAGAATGTGGGTTCACCTCAAAGCAGTCCCCAAAGTCAATGTGCAGGATCTTCCCGCTCAGCCGGTCCAGCATCAGATTGGAGGGGTGCCTTTGAGGAACAGAAGAGAGACCAGGAGGGTCAAGAGAGCAGCGCAGATGAACAGAGGATCAGGTCTGTGATACTCTGGGCCCTGGGCTGGCAACGCACAGCGCTCAGGCCAGATTAACCATGCCCCCCAGCCCCCTGCTTTGTAAATAAAATAGTTGTGACAGATATCGAATGGCCAGCAAAGCCTAAAATATTTATTAACTGGACCTTTGGAGAAAAAGTTTCCTGCTCTAGGCCTCAAACGAGAATGTATCTGTGTGAGCCACAAGCTGTCCCATGATACCACGGCAAACTTCCTGAGGCCTTCGGTCACAGCATAAATGGTTTCTGGCAGTGCTGGCATCTCAGGGTCACGAGGCTCCATCTTTACTTCTTAGAACCCACTCCCTGAGCCCCTGAGTCAGTCCAGGTTGGATCACCTGATTTTTGTCAACAGGCATTCTACTAATTTTTTTTAAAATAAGAATTTATTACTTTTGTGGGATAACTTTTTTGTTTTTACTCAAAAAATTGCATGAGACACAGCCCTAGGAGAAAAACAGTAGACATCAGAATACTAGTTGCATTTAAAAAAAAAATTCTGAACATTCCTAAACCACTTTTTCAGTCAGAACATTTGGATGAAATTTATTATGCAGAAGTATTGGAAGAATCTACTTTGGTTGGTTTTAATTACAGTGATTACTTATCTTAGCATAGTGGTGATTGATAAATGTTTACTGAATCAATAACATCAACTGGATTTAAAATGGCTTCTAATACGTTAAACCAACCTATGGAGAAAGTAGAACCCTTGAACTATGGTTTTTATTCTCTTTAGTCTGATATGCTATTCTGTTGGCATGGATATAAATAGGGGACTAGGCTGATGCTGCAAAAGACGCCTAAAGTACAAAATACAAACATTTACCAAGTGGTCATAAGTCTCACTGGAAAACAAAATGAAAGCATTCAAGAAAACTACAAGGGAGAAAGAAGACTGAAAGAAACAAATTCACTCACCTATCGCCCAGGCCCAAAATATACCCAACCATGGACATGACTGCTAAAGAACGGGTATAATTGGTTCTTCGATCAAACCACACCTAGAACACAGAAGCACACATGATCGAACTTTCACTGGTTTCATCATAATTATACCCCATTTGGCTGTTTGCTTACAGTCCATCAATAACCAGTTAGAACATACAATGGAACAAAACTCCCATTCATAATTACAAAAATAATAAATTATGCTCAGAATTGGCTTAATTAGAAAAGAGCAGAACTTAGATGAATATTTTAAATAAAGTTTCCTTAGAAATATAAAGACTTGAGTAAATGACAATATCTGTCTAAGGATATCCACTTAAGAGTGAAAAGATGTAATATCCTCCCAGATTATTTAATATATTTAATGTATTTTCTTTTTAAATATATTTTCAATAAAAATTCAGTGGCACGTTTTTAGGAGAACTTGACAAAATGATCCCAAAATTTACCTGGAAAAAAAAATGTGAAAATAGCCAATGAGAAAAGACCAGTATTAACAGTATGGTACTCGAGAAGCAACAGGCAGAAAGGTCAATGAAATATAGTTATAAAAAGAAATCCAAGGGCATATAAAAATTCAGTACATAATAAAAATGGACTCTTTTAAACAGTGGGGAAAGGATGGATTGGGTAATACTGTGACATTGGCTAATCATCTTAAAAAAATAAAATTTATACCCTAACCTTAAATTCCAAATTGGGTTAAGAATTTAAAAGTAAAAACAAATCTTACAATTAGTACAAGAAAATATATGTAAAAAGATGTAATCTTGAGGTGGAGAGAGCCTTTCTAGATATAAGCCAAAGGTAGAAATTTTAAAGAAAAGGATTAAAAACCTTTTAACTTCTAACATTTAAAAATGTTGTACACCAAAAGGCCTGAATTGTACAAATGTGGTGATACTTATGTAACTGACTGAAATTCAGGAGAAATTTATTGGGGCTTACAAGGAAAACTCAATTAAAAACGTAGATGATCAGGTTCCAGTGTTATTATAGGCTTAGACTGGGTAAGACTTTATAAGGAACTACTAAGTAATGTTTAGCTGATTATTCATTTGAAAATGCAAGTAATAAGGACATCAGAACTATTTGTAAAATTAATATGAAGACTAAAGACAATTTTGTGTGTTGCTAATTAAGAATTCGATTTAACCATTTACCATTTACATGATATAGTCAAACATTATTACTCCAGGCAAACAATGTATGGATTTTTAAAGATTTAGTAATTTTGTTATTTGATCAGGAAAAAAAATGTTGTACACCAAAAACAAAACAAAAATTTCAAACCAAGAAACATAGTATTAACAAAATTTAAAAACCAAATAAACAGGAGGGGGAGGCTATAGCTCAGTGGTGGAGTGCACACTTAATTAGCATGCATGAGGTGCTGGGTTCGAGTCTCGGTAACTCCATTATAAATGAAAAAATAAATAAACCTAACCACCACCGCCCAGCACCAAAAAAAAGGAAAAAAAAAAAGATAAATAGAAAACTTATAGTATATATGAAAAAGATTTAACAACCTTAATATATAAATCACTCAAATACTATGGTAAGTAACGGGAGAAAGTTAAACTACTTCTGCTGAGTTCCATGGCTCACCCATTTCGTTTCTGTTATAAAAGACGGCACACAATGCACAGCTAATCACACAAAGATGCACGCAAACAAACAAGAAAGCCACTCCTGACAAGAGTGGGTGTGCCAAGGGCCGGGGCGCCGTACCTCGGAGCTGGGGCTTTTCAGCCACAGCAGCTTGGCCAGGTCGTCCCCGGCTGTGTTGTTGACGGCGTGCTCGAACACCTCGACCTTCTGCATCAGGGTCAGGTGGTCGTAGTCCGGAGCCATCTGCATCAGGACACAAGCATTCTGAGAGCGCAGCCCGAGACAAGCAGCTTCAACCCAGGAAGAAGCAAGGCGCTGGGGGCCGGGCAGAGCTGGGCTCTAGTTCCACCACCACCGCCAGAGGGAGGGAAATGAGGAAGAGCAGCGGCCACACTAACCCGCTGACCACGGGGAGGGCTGAGGCACGAGGGCAAACACTGGGCCTCGCCTCAGTGCAGGCCTGCTGGTGTGAGTGAGCGGGCTGGAGGGTTCAGAATCTTGGGAACAAACAATTCTAGTTCTTATAACTTACACGTCTACTAAACATTATTTCCCCAAACGGCCAGCGCTCTGTATACGGCAGGCATTCAGCAGATACATGTTGCCTGATAAACGCTACTACCCAGTCTCACGGAGGGCGATGAAAGCCTAATTTCTGGGCTTTAGTGTCCTTCTGTTTCTCAGAAAAGGTTACTTGCTTTAGGACTTGCATTGTTAAAACCTCTGTCTATAGCTAATTCCCTCTAACAGATCTGTCAACGATGGGCACGTACAGGAGAGCCAGAGACGCAGCTGTGCACGGAGTCCCTGACTTGTGAGCTTTGCCCCCGGGACAGTAAAGGGCTGGGCCTGGCAGCACATCACATACCCGCAGCATGATGCGATGCTCAATGTTGAGAAGGATCTTCTTTTTCTCCCGGTAGTCCCGGATGAGGGCGTGCAGCGTGTCACAGTGGGGAACCCAGCCGATGAGCCCCGAGTTGGTTGATAAGGGAATGACAGCATATCTCTGGATACTGGCACCCACAGGAAAGCAGTGTCATTGTACAGAAAGCAGAGCAGACCTCGGACCCACTCATGGTACGTGTGCACTGGTTTTAACGAACCCACCTGCACAGGGCTGTTGTGAGGTGTGTAATGAGGGACCTTTCCCACAGGGTAAGGATAAAGCATCACATAGGGTCAGGGAGCCGATGGTATGAGGGCACCATCAACCTTCCCAACGTGTCGAACAAACTCACTGCTTTGGGGGAACAATCTCGTGATTATTTCTAAGCCTAAAATAACCTCCCCACGTAATATTCGTGTTCTTAATAGAAAGAGGAGTAAGCGAAGACTGGGGCCAGGAAGGGCTTGGCTAGGTCGTCTTCCCTCACTATAGGGTAGAACACATCACATTTGTGGAACCTTCAGTCTAATGGCCACTAATTGTTCCTTTCTGAATCCTTTGGAGGTTATTAAGAGTGCTCTAAAAACATGGAGAATTTTTCTCTTTGTGTTTGGTACCTTGGCTGTTGATGATTTCCTGTCAGGTACATAATTTTATAATTTATTTAGTAAAGGTACATGGCTGCCTGGAAGAGGTGTAAGAAATAACCAGAGGATTTCTTAAATCAGCACGACATCCTGAATACCTGAGGTTTTTACGAAGAGACGTTGGGTCGTTGGCCAGAAGGGTGTTGACCAGGCCGAAGAGCTGCATGACTCGTTCGTCCTGCCGCAGGTCTTCGTGGCCCTTCAGGAGGAAAACAAACTCGTGCCCGTTGCTGCCTGTAAGGAATGGGGTTGGGGGGGGGCAGTCAGAGGTCAGAAGGTCTCAATTCTGTTAGCTGGTGGACCACCACCATATTCACAAGAGTCGACAGACATGTACCTTACCCAGTCACACCTCCCCCACAAAGCACTCCCTAGAAGGGAAGAAAAGAATGGCCCTTCTTTTGACGGTCCTTCAATGAGACGGCATTCAAATTAAAAACAAAGAAAACATTTAAAAAGCTGGTTCTGCACAAAGATGGTCACTGTACACGTTCCCCTCCCCAACCCGCTCTCTGCCCTTCTCTCTCTTGCTCTGACCTGAGAAGCCTGACCTCTAGAGACCACATCCCTTGGGCTCCCTGGTGGGTGTGGCCAATGGGGACACTGGCAGGAGGTCAGAGGGAGGGACAAGGGAGAGGTTAGGGTATTTGCCAGGCTACGGTTCTAGAAGTCGCTACCTCCCTCTGTCTGGGCTACAGCTTCTAGGGGACGGACTCTCTCTCCAGGTTACAGTCCCCAATGGCTCCTTGCCCTCTCAGGTCTTGAAAGGTTCACACTACTGGCTCTCTTAACTCAGCTCACCCCTCCGGAAACAGTTCCTTCATTAAAGTCTTTTTAATTAAACACTGTCAAAACCTGACCATGTTTTAATGTTAGAAGATGCCAGCCCATGGAGAGACAGCCGCCCGTGGACCGCCATTCACTGGTGCTGGTGAATAGTCACTGCATTTAAGAAACATAAGCATTGCTGAGGGCGAGAGACCTCAGCGAGCCATCAGAGCACTCAGGCCTCCTGAAACTATCCTAGTATGCAACACTCCTCATCGTTAGAATTCATTTCTACTTCAGTTGTTCATTTTACCCAGCCATTTTCCACAAAGAGGGAATGTGAGAATAAACAAGATTATTCAAGAGCCCGGAAGCCCTTCCTTCGATGCAGCCTGTCACCTTCCGTGCTTGCGTCCGATGTCTCTTTGCCGGCCTCAGCAGTTCTCCCACAGCTGCCCACCGTGACCAGCTCTCCACATTGCAAGCGAGGTAATTCCCTCCCGCCTGTTCTTGTGCAGGACCACTATGCTTCACTTAAATAAGTCCAGCTATTTGAATAAAGCAGGAGTCCCAGGGAAGATGTAATAAGGAGAAATGCACTTGTCCTCTACTCTTCTCTCAATACACAGGAGATGGAGCACATACGAAAGGTTACTGGTGTGGATAGCAAGCAGCAGTTTCAGAAGAGGGGAGGGGTTCAGCCAGGGTGCGAGGGAGACGCAGGGGGTGAAGCGGACAGTGATCCTTACCCATAAGTGTCAACTTCCGGGGTCTCTGCTTGGATGTGATGACTTGCAAAGAAGGTGCGATGGACTGAATGCGGATGATGGGCTGGTTGGGGTCATACGTTCCTGGCACAGCCAGTTCAAGGTCCCGGCACATCAGAAGCTTTGGGGACACGTACTGCAGCTCTAAGGACGTGAGCTGTGAACAATTACCGCAGGGGTTAGTCTTCTGCCTCCAGGGAGGAATTCACATGCCATCTAAGTATTCTTCAGTGGATTGCTAAGAGCGATGACTTGTCCCAAAGTCTCCAGGTAGGAGCGCAACCATGTGCTTGGGCATTAGTGTTAGACTGTTCACAGATAGTGAAACAGAAAGGACTGTGAGGACAGTTAACCCTCCCAGAACCTCAAGATCCTACCTGAGGCAGCTGCTTAGAGATGCGTCTGAACACATGGTAGTAGAGATCCCAGGCCTGGGTGAGGTCCTTTACGTTCCCTGACTTCATGTACTTCCTGCACCACTCCTGGGCCTCCATTAAATCTCGACCATACGCCTGGGAGGGAATGCAGAGATTTGCAAGTTGTCACTTGTGTCGACGAAGCCCCACGGCTCAATCTCCAAGCAGACAGAACTCCTCAGGAGCGCACCCTGGCTGGAAGGCACCGGGGCGGATGGCTTAGCAAGGAAAGCTCTCCAGCATCCCAACCTTGAAGCTCAAACCTCAGGATGGCTTCTTAGGGAAAGCAGGGTTGAAGGGAGATGAGAGGACCTGGTGAGGAATCTTGTGGTTTTCCAGTTATAATTTTAGGAGGGTTCTTGTAGCTGAATGAAGATTACATTTCTGGTGTTTTATATCCTCTGACCTCCGTCAGAATGCGTTTTATTCTAGTCAGTAGAAAGGCTGGGGGGGAAGGAGTCTGCAGGAGGCTTTGGGGTGCTGCCCTTACCTGGTTGAAGGACGTCTCCTTCAGAGTCTGGGGCCCCCGCTCCATCATGGCGTGCAGGGGCTCCAGCACCTCGAACATGCCCTTCACGTTCCTCTCCCCGAAGTACAGCCGAGACGCTTCCTCCAGGCCTTCGTGCCACATCTCGTGCCAGAGGATGGCCACTCGGATCAGCTCCTCGCTCACCTGCATCAGAAGGGGGATGGAGGGAAGCCCCAGGATAAGCTAAACTCAGAAAGGCCCGTGTTGGAGAAGCAGGAGGTACTCTTTCTGGCAGCCAGAGGGAGCACACAGCCCTGCCAGGAGCAAGGAGAACACTCTCACTCTGGGCCTCTGCTCGGGGACTGGAGGCAAGGAGCCCCGCCCTGGCCCCGACTCACCATCATGGCCTGCTGCACCAAGGTGTTACTGTGCTCACACATGTTCTTCAGAATCTTATTGGCTGCGTTGTGACGGGCTGTGGTGGTGGACTTGGAAGCCACGGTCAGGGGGTAGATGAGGGCCTGAAGTAAGCACAGAAGGACCACTTGCAAACATGAAAGGAGCCTGACACTCACTTTGGGAGGATGCCAAGAGAAATGAGGAGTGTGACACTGACACTCATTTGAGTCTACCAGGCAGGGGCTACATGACCCCAGGGAGGAATCCTTCTTTTTGAGAAGGCCCCTGGGTCCCTGGCCCACCAGCTGGGCAGACCCCCCTGGGGCAGGACAGGCTGCCGCTCCCAGGGGCCCTCATGTCTCTAGAGCAGCTTTAGGAAGGGCTGACCGCCAAACCAAAGGGCCAGCCGTGAGATGAGAAACTGCACAGGGTCTCCACGTACCTGGGGGTGGTACCGACCAATGTCTGTGAGAAGCTGGTGAATGAGACGTCCCACCAAGGGCCTTGGCGTATCGATTCTTGCAATGAGCTGAGGTATAACCTGACATTCAGAAAAGACACAGTATGTAGCGTGAGACATGGAGACGACTCCAGTTATTCTTCTGAGCAACAAAATAGCTCTTGTTTTTTGTTTTTTGTGGGGAGGTAATTAGGCTTATTTATTTTTTTAAATTTAATTTTATTTTTAAAATATATTTTTATTGACGTATAGTCAGTTTATAATGTGTCAGTTTCTGGTGTGCAGCACAGTGCTTCAGTCCTATAAGAACATACACATATTTGTTTTCATATTCTTCTTCACCGTAAGTTACTACAAGATACTGAGTATAGTTCCCTGTGCTGCACAGTATGAACTTCTTGTTTAGGCTAATTTACTTTTAGAGGAGGTACTGGGGACTGAACCCAGGTTCCTGTGCACGCTAAGCATGCACTCACCACTTGAGCTACACCCACCCCCAACAAACAGCCCCTGTGACTTGTTTGGTAGATGCTGTTGGGCTTGGAAGCAGTTCATTCCCTTCAGTTCTCTGAAAGGAACTGAAGAAAATCTGGAGTCCTGACCTTGGGGCCGCGGCACAGCACGTGCTGCCTTGCTGCACCCAGCAGGGCCTGACTCCAAGAGGAGACAGAGGACGAGACCTGGCCCACCCTCACCTGTAACCAAGTGTCAATCTGGATTGCTTTCACCCCTTCCACTAAGGCTTCATTTACATCCGGCCAGTGACCGTAATCAAACCATAAGGTGAGGACTCTGGAAAAGAAAAATGAGGAAGTCACAGAAAATTCAATTCATCAGCTTTTGTCTATTTTTTCATCTTTGAGACTCTTGAGAAGAGAACAGGCAGGGTCCCAAATCAGTGGCTCTCCGATGTGTTTGGTGGTGGGAGCACTTGGGAGCAGGCGGTGGTGAGGCTGGCAGTGCTCGACTGAATGCAGGAGGGTCATCCCAAGTGAGTGACTATTTCATTCCAGATCATCCCGGGGGTCGCCGTGGTAGAGCTCATAAAGCTAACAGATGAGCCCCTGGGTAACCTGCAAGTGTGTAAAGAGCCGCTGACTGCACAGCGGCAACCCGGAAGCCTGGCACTTAGCCGGTGCAGAGACCCAAATGCAGGAGGACTGGTCACCCACGGCCGGCCTGCCAGGCCTGTGCCTCTCAGAACTGCCTCTAAGAGCTGAAGGGATGTCAGTGATACTGTGAGAAACAGCTGGGTTTCTGCTTCCTACACAACGAGCCACATGCAGAGTCCGCAGCCTTCTTCTCCCTCCTATGCTAGGACATACTCACTGGAGTGGGGAGGGAAAGAGGACGTTATGTGTGACTTCTGTGTCCTGCCATCCACACGGCCTGCCAGGGCTTCCCTTCCCTTCCCTGATACCTGAGCGTGTCCTGGAGGTTGTTGCCTCGTGACAAAGAGATGGAACGAAAGAAGCCCTGGACGGCAGGGACGGTGTACATCAAGAGGGTTTTGGACAAATCCTGTTGGAACACACATGCATCAGTGAGACTCTTACCTCAGCTTTCTCATCTATAAAATGGGCATAACAGCACACTACATGGTGCCCACCTCAAAGAGTGGCTGTGAGGATTAAATCGGTTAAGGCATGAACGGCCTTTAGATCAGTATCTGGCACACAGCAAGCACTCAGTAAATGGCAACAGTGCCACAACTGCTATTATCTTGGGCTACTGGTGACTTCCTGAACAGGGTGGCAGAGGAAGTGGGGCTAAGGCCCTGAACACACTGATCTCTCAGCCTGTCAGCTGCCCCGGGCTCTGAACCAGCAGCCCCAGGGGAGGCGGAAGGGGAGAGAAAAAGACAGAGGACAGATTCTGCTGGGCTCCATGCTCAGAGTGGCCTCGCAGACGCGCACGGCTGCCCCCGCACAGGTGCAGGGCTTAGCAGGATGAGCTCATTCACGTGGGAAGCGTGACAAGGACCTCATTCTCTGGCCTGGGGGCTACGTCAGTTCCCCAAATGCAAATGTATACACAAAAGTGCGTCTGGAACAGGCTGGATGGCAGCTCAGCTAGGTTTTCAGTTCGTCTAGCACTTGGGAGCAGAGCCCACGAGCGCTCCACCCTCTCAGAGCGCGTGCCCCGGGCCAGCCCCACAGCGGGAGGAAGGAAGGTACCTCGGTGACCTTCTTCTGCAGGGGAGATGGGGTGGGGCTGTTCTCAGTGCTCTCGGCCTCGCTCTCGCTGTTGCTGCCCTCTGTGCTGGTGGCCGTGGCGGTGGCGGTGGCTGCGGTGGTGGCGGCGGCGGCCGTGTTGGTGACATTGGCCCCGCTGGCGTGCCGCAGCTTCTTCTTCTCGTCACGGGCCTGGTTTTGATGTTTGTAGTGCAGCACAGCTTCGAAGTTCATCACTGCCCACGCGTGCCAGGCCTGGGGGGCAGGGGCGAAAGGACAGACCACGGGGCTGTGACAACAGCAGGGGCAGGAGGCTTGGGTATCGAGGGCCTCCAGGAGTGTGAGGCCAAAGCTGAGGGAGGGCATAGACCGCCCTTTCTTCTCCGTGGTCAGTAGAGCAAATCTTCACTTCAACCCAAACCCCGGGAATGGGGCGCTTTCCTCCAGGGTGTCTCCTGTATCAGGACTGCGATGAGCGCGAAGGGGAGGGCACGGGAAGAGGAGCAAGAGATGGTCCCTGCCTCAGGGACCTCTTCATCTAGTAGGGGAGGCGTCACCCAAAAACTCATGCAGAATGCGACTGGGGTCACAAGAGACAGACAATGGGAACGCCAGGGACAAGGCTGGGAAAGCTTCACAGAAAGGAGGGATTTGGGGGAAGGTCTTAAGCAATCTTAGATGCGCAAGGAGGGGACAAGAGAGGGCAGAGAAGGCAGCAGTGAGGACGTCCTGGCAGAGGAAGAACAGGGACAAAGACGCAGTGCGGGCCAGCACAGGATGGCTCACAGGACACACGTGAGCAGCCATGACCGAAGCTGAGGGAGTGTGAGGAGCAAGGTGGGGGCCCAGCAAAAAGGAAGCTCAGGTTATGGATGGCTGCCTAGGAGGCCAGAGGGCCCACTTCATTTCGTAGGAAACAGAGTATTTAATATCTTCTTTTTCGGTGGAGAGTGGAGGTAATTAGGTTTTATTTATTTATTTAAAAAAAATTTTTATTGGAGGTACTGGGGATTGAACCCAGGACTTCATGTGTGCCAGGCATACACTCTACCACTGAGCTATACCCTCCCCCCGGAAATAGAGCTTTTAAAGGTAGAGAAGAGGTTCAGGGGAGTGAGGGTGGAAGTCTGAACCAGGCCATGTGACAGTGGCAAAGGGACACACTGAAAGCACAGGACCATGATGGAGGGTGAACCCTGGTCATCATCCATCCCTCATGCCTGGCCCGGGGACTGTCAGAGAGCCAGTGCTCAGTGGCTGTTTGCTACAAGAGGCCTTTGGTACTAACTTGGATCCAGGAGGAACTACTCACTTCTCTGAGGTTTTGGGCCAAAGTGACGCGCTGGTGCAGCACTGCCCGGTGTTCAGGGCACGAGGAAGAGCTTGATTTGGGAGCTTGTAGGTTTGCAGTCATAGTAGGACATTAAGTAATCTACTCGTAGGTGGATTTCCTGGATAATCAGTAAATTCCTTTGCATCCTTTGCTAAAAACCTTTCTTTAACATAGAGGTGTCCATTTCCCCACATAAGCAGAGTGGATTGGTCATAATTGACCTCTCTTTGCTGAGTAAGAATTCTATAATGATCCAGGTTCATTTTTCCCATATCTTTGTTTATTTGACAAATACCTCTTGTACATGTACTCTGTGCCAGGCACTGAGCTGGGGGTCATGGTGAACAAGACAGAAAGAGTCTCTGCACGCGCACAGGGCTACAGCACACCACTGATGCTGGAAGGCAGCATAAACCCCAAAGGGCCTAGGCCAGGACAAAACAGAGACTAAAATTCCCGGCGCTAATTTTTTTCTTGTGATTTCTTTCCAAAAAATTAAATGAGGAAAAATAATCCAGTTAGGACATAGTCTTAATTAGAAAGGTTCCAACTAATCAATGGTTCACTGGACAGATTTTTCCAGCCTCGGACGGAAGCTGTCCTAGAGAGAATAATTATTGCTTTCACAAAATGAGCATTTTTCAGATTGAAGCACGCTTAAACCAGGATAAGAATTTTATTGTAGATGCTTCTGTGGTCTTCAGGTGCAGGTTTTGATCCCAGAGGGATTAATTCACAAAGCATTAGCATGTTAAGGAGACACCGGGAAGAAATCGTTGACTTCTGCTATATCAAGCAGCTACTACCAGGAGGCCCCTCAGAAAAGATATAAAAAACGAGAATATGTGCTCTCACCAAAGATGCATACTTCCAAGAATCACTCCTCTATGAGTCAATCACATCTTTTATACATTTTCTAGTTCTGTTTATCTTCTTGAAAAATTTCCTATGACATAATAGGATGTTACCTAGAGCTTTCCAATAAAAACAGAGAAAGATCAGTTCTTAGATGAGGAGCAGGCAGGGATGGCAATCAGAAAGAAGCTGGGAAGGAACAGATGACCCAAGGGAAGATAAAGTTCCGGAGACTAACCATGTGTCCAGATGCTCTAGGAAAACAGGCAGCTAAGAGTCTATGGGACAACAGCATCCCCAGGGCCACGCACACACTCGTGGTGCAACAATCTTTCCCAAGTAAAAGAACCTATCAGCCTTTCCGAATCGATCAGACTTATAGAGGGCCTGTGACAGACTGGCTCTCGGCACTCAAAGAAGCAAAGTCATGCTATCAGACCAGCGCCACCCAGGCTTCGCTGTCGCCCAGCCCATGTCCGCCTGGGGCTCACCTTGTACCAGCTGCGGTCATGCTCCGTGGCGGCGCTGTAGTACTGCAGGACCTTGGGGATCGTGCTCTCATTGATGCCCTGCAGGTTCAGCTGCCACTCCCCCAGTTTCAGGAAACATCTGCAAACAGAAATGAGCCCTCCAGTTGCTCCCTCCTCAAAACAGCCCTCCCAAGGAGAGCAACGAATTACGTGACGGGGCACAAAAGCCCTCCTGACATTTACTCTCAGGAAGCAACATGATGGAACCATCAGAATTCTCGGCCACACGGAGGAGAAAAGGCATGGGGGTAAGGTGTGAGCTCTTCCTCTCGCCCCATCTTTCAGGGCTTCCACAAACCAGGTACCTGGAGAGGAGAGGTCTGCATGGAACTAGCTCCCCCAGATTCACTTTGGTGGGTGGCAGCTGCTGAGAGCAATTTTTCTTATTGATTGTTACACGGCTTTTCCCTTTCTTTCCCCTTAACAGCTGACGTGTACTGACTGCTACTCTGTTCCAGGTACTGCACCAACCCTCACACCATCTTACACCACCCCAGGGAAAAGGGACTCTCGGCATCCCCTTTTTACATAATGGGAAAACTGAGGCACAGAGAGGTGAAGTAACCTATCTAAACTCACACATCAAGTTAGCAGCATATCTGGCATTCGAAAACAAGGAGCCTAACTCCGAAGCCAGACACCAGGAGACCGGTGCATGGGTGCTCTTGGCTTGCTGGAACCTGAGAAAATAAGTGGCAGAGACTTTGGCTGCCTGGGACCCCGACTGGGAAAGGTGAGAGACGTAAGCAATCGGCTGCCCAGGGAGCTGGGGACACTGCCTTTGCGGCAGAGGCGCTGACGTGGTGGGGATGGAGCGGGGACCTCACCGGGCCATGAGCTTGTGCAGCTCCTGCTTGTGCTGCTGGTCCTCGGTAGCGATGGCATGCTGGGCTTGCTGCTGCATGGTCTGAACAAAGTGCTGCATGTGCTGGAAGGCATCGATCTGTAGTGGGACAGAGGCACAGGGAGGGAGGCCCTTGGCCCTCGGCCCAACCTCAGGGGGAAGGAACTACTGTTCACAGGCCCACAAGCCAACCCCTCTCCCAACAGAATGCCCTGGAACACAGAGTGAGGACAGAGGACCAGGGCATGAAGCTGAGAGATGGTTGGGCTTTCCAAGAAAATTCATATTTTCTCAACTCCAGTCTTCGCTTTCCTTGGCCAATTGTTATTAACTAGTTTAGTAAATCTTAGGAAAGCTACTTGCCTGACTACCCCAAATAACAACTTGTATGACGTAATCTGAAACAACTGCTTACTTCATTATCAATGTATTGCCCTGGGGGAAATTAAGTTTATGGGGAATTGTTTCAGGCTAGTAAAACTTTAGTATTTGTTCAAAACACTATGGTACCTTGGATACCCTAGCGTAGCAAAAATTACAGCTAGAAAATCTGACAGAACCCTCAGTACCCAAGTAAGAGCACAGAGATGGGATGAGGCTCCTCATACAACCAAGTGGAATGCGGGGAGCCAAGCAAACATTCAGTTGGACAGAGTCGCTTAGGGGCAAAATCTTCAGTGTTCTCAAGCAGTTACATCTCTACGCTGTGTGATTTTTATACAAAGTAAGCAGAAGGCATTCGGGTTAGTAACAGGCGGTGGAACCAGGGAAGGGCAGAGACAGTCAGAGTCCAGGAGTGAGTTACAAGCCATCCGTATGAGTCCGCTGTGTCCACACACACAATCATGGTGATAAATGGGGTTCACACTCTTTCACATGGACATCAAAAGCTCAAATGGAAAAGATGGTGAAATCTAAATCCATCACAATAGGGAGGGGAAACAGTGACAGAATGTGAAAAAGAGAATGTGTTCTTTGCTGCAGAAAAGGAGGAAAAAGATTAACATTTCAAATAAATAAGGCCAGAGTGATCTTCTCACAGTAAATCTAAGTCTCTTTTTCTCCTTTCTTTTTTTTATACTCATTTTTTTTTTTTTTTTGGTGGGGGGAGGTACTTAGGTTTATTTGTTTATTTATATTTAGAGGAGGTACTGGGGATTGAACCCACCTAAGTCTTTCTTTTTTTTTTTAAACAGAAACATGTCAGGCCATGATGATGGCCTTGAAGGAAAATGAAACTCCCTGGCTTGGGGGCCAGGATCAACCTCAGATGTTTTTGCTATATAAGGAGTTAATTAGTTAAGTGGCACCTAGAGGGCTTAACCCAGAGGCAGAATGACGTGACAGTTTCCCAGGCGGCTGATCTGTTCACAAGGACAGGGTAGACACACAGATGTTCGAACAGCTGACAAGACACCTGTCTCCCTCAAATATCTGCTCTCAGAGTCCCATGACTCACCATGGCTTTGAAAGAGGAGCTACATTAGCATCCCACACCTGGGAAAGGGTAACTGTCCCTTTAGCTTTTCTTCCATGGGAACTACACTGACCAGACTTAAATTTGATTAAGAAGAGAAAACAGAACAGGGAGGGAGTCTTAAAATGATCAGTCATGAAAACGGTGGATGATAACTCAGTGTGGTTGGTGTGTACATCAAGCAGGTAAGAACTGAAGTAGAAATTCTGATGTCAGGGGCTTTTCAGAGCCCATAAGCTACGTGTCACTGAAAGTCCAGACACAAAGTTTAAACTCTCTTTGGAAGACTCAACAAGAACAAAAAATAAATTGCCAAAACTGGGGAGGCTGGATATTAGTCTGGATTTGAAGCCCAGTATTAGGTTTACTGAGCTTATCCAGCAAGGAACACTCTGGTATCTTTCTACTCTGTGCCATGGAGGCAACTTATTTCTAAGGAATTGGAAATGCTCTATCAAAAACTCCTTTTCTCCATGCCCAGGAAGCGTGGAGGGGGAAAATGATTCTTTCTCTCTTACAGATGGTGGACCGGCAGCTTGGAGGAAGGGGCTTCTCTCAGGTCCAGGGTGTAAGCTGGGGAGAGTATTCTGGGTTCTTGACCGCCTGGGTGGTTAGTGGACAAAAACGATGTTCGCAGCTGAGTGAAATTTCGCAGAAGGAACCAGTCTGTCTCTAGATTCTCTGAACTGTCTCTTGTTAGGAAAACATTGTGCACGCACCTACTACCTGATGCCTCCTGGCAGAACAGGGGCTGCTTTCCCCCACTCTCACCTGCCTTGGGCAAGGCAGAGAGTACACGGAGTAAAGCTCAGAGAGGTAAAGTGACTTGTTCAATAGCACAGCTATTATTAAGCAGTCAGTTTTCTTGGTGTAGCTCCTGAACTCTTATGAAGATGTGGCATCTCTAGTTCTGGGCTTGAAGTTCAAGCATCTAATTTTAAACAGGTTTCTAAATTTTTGATGCATGTGGTTTTACGGTCTCCCTCCAGAACTTGGGCTCCTGAGAAAAGGCCATAATCCATGGAGAAGCTGGGCTGTGGTCCTATGTTGAAAGAAGCCACTCCTTGGTTCAGATATTAGCCAAAACACTCCTTCTGCCTGCCTTCGGCAAGACATTCAAAGACTTGGAGGCTATACGTAGGAAGGAAACCAGACTATATTCAGCTCCAGCACCTTCTGTTTTTCTCATTTGCCTGGAGGAAGGTCAGGCTTTGAATCAGAAGAGCTCTGGCTTGGGAGGCTCACAGAGACTCAACAAAATAAAACAACAACAAAAGAAAACAAAACCCCAACTGCACATTTGGAGAAGGACACCTGAGTCACTACCTTTGAAGCACATCCCAGTCACAGACCCAGTGCCTGGGTGCAGGGCTGCGCTTCCACTCTGGGTGGCATTCACAGTCACAGAGGCCACCACCCACAAAAGAAGTCAACTTCCAGACATAGTCCAAGGGTCTCCCAAGCTTGCCTTCAGCAGAGACACGACTGCTATGTGATCACATCTCACAGCCGGGGCTCCAGTGACTGCTGGGTGTTCTCTTCTCATCTCAGGGACAGTGTGGGGACAACAACAGGGAGAGGAGAGCTGGGACTGCCTCCTCTGTGTGGTAAGAGGATGATGGGGGAGCCAAAGCAGGTGCTGACTTTGCCTCCAGTTCCTACTTTTTGTTAATCATCACCATCATCCAGGGAGATTGTTTAAAAAAATAAAAACAAAAACCCCCACCAGAAGGCACAACTATTTCCCAAGGACCTGTCCATAAATAGTCAGAGGAATTCTAAATTGGCTTCAAAATGCCTTTCCCTAGTGGTTTCAGCATTACACTCTGGGTGTTGCTGCTTCTGAATCCCAATTTGATGATAGGGAAGGAGACGAGAAGTCTGAAAAACCAAATTGGTATTATGAAAGTTCTAGTCTGTGTTTTCGCAAACAGGCTGCTTTTCTGGGTCCTTCCCTTAGGAAAATCCCCAAGCAATTGTGCTCCATCTATGTTTCGGCATATTCTAGCTCTAATAAATACCACTGTGATTACACTCCCTGGTTTGATCAATGGTATACATGCATCACCTCGAGTATGATTCACTTTTTGAAATCAAGCCATATAGCCTCCTAACAGGAGCAAACTCCCTGACATGGTGGTCTGGACGCTGTTTCCTTTTGGGCCTTGAGGAGACGGCGAGAAGCCGAGTGGGCGAGCGTTCTGGAGAAACGTGGCCCACTGTCGGGTGTGGGTACAGACCTTGCGAGCGCTCTTCCACATATTTTTCATGTAGGCGTAGGTCACCTGAGGGTGAACTGTTGGCAAAGGATGGTCAAGTTGCCGAGACGGATCAACTCCCAGGAGCAGCACCAAGGTTTTGTGAGCAAGAGCCTTAAAAACAAGAGGTCAGTTATAAACAGAACTGGGCCAGGAGCGCCGTTCCCTCCTCAGCCCCTACCCACCCACGTGGGGGGATACGCACCAGTCTGCCACTCTTGCCACACAGGCTTGCGTACTTGAGCCAGGTCCTCATGTCCTCGTGCGGGCTGACCACAAGCGACCGCACCATAAGGATTTTCTGCCAGTCCTCCACAATACGCTGGCAGCCCTGGAACATTTAGAAGCGAGGATTAGATCTGTCCTCTGCTATATTTTAACCCCTCACAAGCAACGATGAAACCCACCCTGAAACAA
The DNA here is from genome assembly GCF_048773025.1 of Camelus bactrianus. Taxonomy (NCBI): domain Eukaryota; kingdom Metazoa; phylum Chordata; class Mammalia; order Artiodactyla; family Camelidae; genus Camelus; species Camelus bactrianus. The sequence continues at coordinate 72,096,014 of NC_133551.1, read as the reverse complement.
AAAAAGAGATTCATTTATAATCTCATCTTTCTCAAGTGAAGGGTCCTGTGAGTGAAACACCTCTTAGGAACTTCTCAAAATTCATGAAGCAGTAGAGCATGGACTCTGGAGCCTGAATCCTGGCCCTGCCACCTACTATCTGTGACTTTGGACAATTCACTTAACCTCTCTGTGACTGATCTGTAAGATGAGATAAAAATGGTACCAACTTCACAGGGCTAGGGTGAGGCTTAAATGAATTAAATTATTTAAATTTCTTTTCTGGATTGTAAATAATGCATTTTTATTTAAAATTTTTTGCTTCAGTCTCTCTGGTTGAAGATGACTTTCAGTGACAAAGAAATTAAATTTAGAATGTATTATTCAAAATTTAAAAAACTAAGTGTAAAAAAAGCTTAAATAATTAAATTTTCAAATGATGTTGTTTGTAAGTTGGCGTTTATAATTCCTGAAGTTACTAGAGCCTAAACCTGCACTAAGATCCTGGCCTTGCTCAGATTCTTTCTCCTTCATTTTTATTTGTCTCAGATCAAAAATGCACGTGGAAGGGGAAGGGTCTCATTCACTTGCACATATAAATTCTTTTAAATTTTAAAAAATAATGTGAATTAATCATTATTGAATCATTTGATATCAAAGGACTGCTGAGAGTAGAGCAGGCCCCTTCTCGCCCACCTTCCTGGTAAGAAGCCAGACCCAGAGACAAACCACCAAGGAAGCGAGATGGGTTTCTGAGATCTTTGATCAGTGAGTTCCATGAAGCCAAACGAGCTACCCTGCATGGAGATGAGTTTAAAAAGTCTAGCAATAGTGGCTGCAGGTTTTTCAATGTGCCAGGACACGATCTGAGCCAGAATAAAGAACCCAAGGCAAGAAAAGACCCAGTACAAGTAAGCCTGACCCCTCAAACTGCCCCATGGGAGACACTGGCTGGGGATTTCACTTTAATTGATCACAAAATGGCAGTCTTCAGCCTCGGCAGCTGACTGAGTGTTTTGACAGCAAGCCATCCACAAGAGCCAAATTTCTACCATAAACTTAAAGCTTTATTTTTAAGCGTTGGACCATATTTCCCCATCCCATTAAATGTCACAACAGTGATTTGGAAAGTTAGAAAAACAGAACAAAACACACATTTGACTGTTTTGGTGACTTCTCATCATCTGCTAGTTTCACCCAGATGCTAACATCACTTGGCCCACTGTAAACCAAGAAGCATCTTTGTCTTAAGGTGGGAAAGTCATGAAGGCTTAAGATGATGATGGTATCTTGGACACAGTAAAGTCGAACATGGGTCTCTCCTCTCCAAGACTCATTTAATCCATTTCCTCCTACCCCTTCTAAGTCTCTATTTGGATAAAGTCCCATCTGTTAGAATGGCAGATCTCTGATTTGGAAACTGTTCACCCTATTATAGGCACTTAAAAAAAACCAGGGTGTGCACAGGCAAGTGGGAAATGCTGGGTTTATGGAATTCTTTGCTGGTGTCCAAACAGACAATTTTCCATCAAAACATTCACTGGGCACTTCATAATTGCTAATAAAACATGTAAAAGAACTGCATGTGCTCATTTCAGAGCATAAGCGAGTGTGTTCATAGACGATCCTGTGCCCTCCGCTTTCCTTTCCAGTGGAATGTGCCCGGAACTTCGTAGACAGGAATGCAACTTGGAGTCAAAAGGCTTTGCCACAGCCTACTGAAAAGCTGGAAGCATAAACCCTGATTCTGGGGACAGAATCTGGAATTAAGTGTGGTTAGGGGCAAGAGGAAACAGCTTAAAACTGACGAGGCTGATTATGACAAGCAGGGGACCAGTGGCTTCTGGAGCAGCAAAGGCTTTGCTGATGAGCTTCCCCTCCTGCCTACTCAGGGAAAGAACTGTCCTTTCCAAGAACACGTAAGACTCTGGACTCGTGGATCTGGAATCGACAGCTCTTCGGGATAAAATGAGCAGAATGTATGATGAAAATACTGATGGAGGACTTGAAAAAGGTCCTCGATGAGGGGCAACTTCAGTAGAAAGAAGTCTGCGTAGAGACTACGGAATGACTAGGACCAGCGGAGCTGTGAACGGCAGGAGTGAGTACACCCCCCCTAAGGAGACGGCTGCAGGAGGCCGGCGGGGGGATTCAGAGCAGCGGCTCTCGGCAGCGGCCACATCCTGGAATTGTCTGGGAAGGCTGAAAACATATTGATTCTGGGTCTCTCCCCAGAAATTTTGTTTATCTGGTCTGGGAAGTGGCCTGGGGATCCATATTTTCGAAAGCTCTCCAGGTCATTCTGTTGTGTCGCTAAAGCTGAGAACCACTGATTCTAAGACTCTCAACTACCTGGCTGTAAGTGTCACTTATTAAAGACATTTTCTTTTATTCCAAGAAGGGTAAAAGGAGGCTAGAAAACTGGTCAGTCTCTCAGAGCTAAAGGCTTGGGTGAAAAGCCTTTGGGTGTTTTGCTTTGAATGCAAACCAAGCCTCTTCGAGGAGGCAGGAAGCCATGTTGAGCAGGGGAGGGAGCCGGGCGGGTGGGCTGACGGGCTCTCTACCAGGCTCACCTGTAGTCTCTCCCACCAGATCTGGCGGATGATCTCTCGTCGCTCGGGGACAAGTTTGTACTGGATAACCTCTTCCAGCTCAGACAGCATATGGCAAGAAACCATGGCCTGACGGAGGCAAACCACATTCCAACTTAATACAGCCCGAATGATCCAAAAGCCAGGCTTCATTTCAATCATTCCTTCTGGTCCCACAGGCATGCTCTCAGCAGCCTGTGTGTCCTCATGAGCCCACCCCAAAAAACGGACTGAAATAAGCCTCAAACCCGACATCCTGCACATGTTCCACACGCACCCCGTATGCCCGACTGTAGCTCTCTCCAGCCATCGCAGTTAACTCAGCGTCCAGCAGGTCCCGGGCTTTGTCGATGCACTAGAAAGAAACAGAGAACTCCTGGCACTGAGCTGTGGACTCAGGCTGCTACTTTCAGGCTTCCCAACTAGCTGCATATCTCACTTACATCCCTGTGAAGAGGAGAGTTCATCAAAGAAGAGACCTTTCACCAGATTTGACAGGCTAGAGAAGAGCATTTATCCAATTTCTCAGAAAAGACAGAAATGTATGGCAGCCAAAAGCTTAACATCTTAAATCTTGGGTTACAAAGGAAGGGAAATGTGTGCTTAGAATCACTGTGTTCTTGCATCTCAAGAGGACAACCTAGGGATCTACCTTCCTTCAGCCTTTCCTTGCTGGGCATGTTGGTGCAGACAGGCTGTGCAAACACTCGAATGGCCCTGCTGGCTGTCTCTGGCTTTTGAGCACCCTGTCCTCATGAGGGAGTAAGTGCCTCTGAAATTGGCAGAGGGACACCCAATCCTCTTCAGGTACATGGGAGTTTCTGCGCCTGTGACATGAATGGCCCAACTCTCAGTCCTTATCATGCAAAGCAGAGCCCAGGGGAGGTCACAGGACTGCAGTCTGAGTCTTCTGTTTCATCCGTTAAAAACTCTGAATGTGGAGCTTTTTCCTTTTTGAATGCTTAAGGTTAATTACTATGTCCCTGTTCAGTAGCGATCAGGTCATTTCCCAAGCACCTCTTCCAAGACAGTATGGTGCCTGACAGGGCGGATGTGATTACCTCATTATTTCATTGTGCAAGTCAGCACAGGATTTCCAAATCAAGTGCCAGCTTTCCTAGAAGGTAATCAGTGTGTGACACGCCTGCACAGCCGGAACCTTATGACCAATTTCTGCGGCAGAGTGGGGCCTGCTGCTCTCTGAATTCTCTTTTGGTGAAACAGTTTCTCTCTACTACAGGGAATGCTAAGTAAAGCAAGACGGCAAAAAAGGATGCAGTGATGACCCAAGGAGCCAACTCCGAAAACAATCTAAGTGGTAACTTCCAGAACACGTGTCCCTCTCAGAGCAGAAAGTGGCCCTGGCTGATGTGCTGGGAGTCCTCCTCTTACGGAGTCTTACGCTCCAAAGCCATTCTAATGAGCTCACAGAGCCAAACACGAGGGCTGAAGCATAGCAGCCTATCACCCAGGCACCCTGCGCCAAGGGGCGGACAGGGCTCGCATGATTACCTTTTCTTTGCTGGTCTGGGTACAGGAAGGTTTGTACCTGTTGTGCCAAGGAGAAGAGGTCCTGATGCAGCGCCAGCACGGCTCTATAAAATGCCCCATCGTGGGTGTCCCGAGGGATCATACAGGTGTACTCTTCCATGCTGTCCCACTGACCTACACACACACGGACAGACAGGCAGAAAGAAAAGCCTCAGGGTGGTCAGTGTGCTGGGCTAAAGGCAGCATCTCAAACAGGCCTTGTCATTGGTACTTGCACTCAGCTTGGGTTCAAATGAGACAAACTTAAGCCTGATGGATCACAATCCTTCAGGGACCCTCTATACTCGGTGAGGTTGAGTAAGCCAATTTAACAAAGCCACATCTGTCTTCCCAACACTGGGCCCCACTGACGCCCCAGGGAGGTCCACGAAAGATGGAAGAAGCTGCAGGAGTACAAGCCTACACGTCAGAAGGGTTAATGCAGCACCTCACGAACCTGGAGAACTCATTCAGGTGAGATGGAAGAGCTCTCTTCCCTACCAGCGGAGCATCTCCCAGTTCAGTGCTATCTTGGAAGTTACATTCTGTCTAAACAACTGATAATGGCCATTATCCAGACAGGGGACAGGATTAGACAGTTTGTTCGTCTCACTCTTGGCAATACCTTTGCCTCAGGAGGCAGGAGATAAATATTTTAAGAGGCTCTGTTATAACAGAAGGATGGGCTAGGTCAAGGTACAGCTGGCTCGCATCATGGCAGACTGGGCAACGGCAGCATTCGGGCAGAGATACTCACTCCCCCTAGTGGGCTAAGCACGTATAAAATGCCAGGATTTCCAAGGCCATCGGCAGAAAAGATATCAGCTTCATTTGCTGCAAACTGCAGGGTTTCTTCCTGCCTTTCACTCCAGACCACTGGTTCATCCATTTTCTATGCCTCTGGGCAAAAGCAAATAAAGGAGACTCCTCAGGAAGCAATTTGTTTTTGAAAAACGTTCTGGATCCAGCTCAGAGCTCTTGAAAGGAAAGAGTATAAGCTCTGTGACTCGAGAAGGTCCGATGGGACGTGGAAGGTTATGTAACCTTCCTGAGGGCTCCACAGGGGCAGCTTTCACCTGGGACATCCAATGGACCCTTTCCCCTCTTACTGAGAACATCTCTGGAACAAACAATGGTAATCCTCTCTGCTGGGGCCTGAAGTCAGAAATCTAAACTTGTCTGTGGAGTAAAAGGAAATCTCTGGGTTTTTTTGATTAAAGGAAACAATATATATTGTTTTTCAGATTCTTTTCCATTATAGGTTATTACAAGATATTGAATATAGTTCCCTGTGCTATACAGCAGGACCCTGTTGTTTATGTTTCATATATAGTAGTGTGTATCTGTTAATCCCAAACTCCTACTTTATCCCTCCCCCTCAACCTTTTCCCCTTTTTGGTAACCATAGTTTGTTTTCTATGTCTGTAAGTCTATTTCCGCTTTGTTAAATAAGTTCATTTGTATCATTTTTTAGATACCGCATATAAGTGTTATTATATGATATTCGTCTTTCTGTTTTCTCTGTTTCTCTGTTTGACTTACTTCACTTAGTATGATAATCTCTAGGTCCATCCATGCTGCTGTCAATGGCATTATTTCATTCTTTTTTTATTGCTGAGTAGTATTCCATTATGTATATATAAAATGGATATATATATATATATATATAAAATGGATATATATAATATATTTATATATATATATATATATAATGGATATATTGATAATATATATCCATTATATATATATATATATAAATATATATATATTCTTCTTTATCCAGCCATCTGTTTATGGACATTTAGGTTGCTTCCATGTCTTGGCTATTGTACACAGTTGCTATGAACATTGAGTTACATGTATCTTTTCGAGTTAGAGTTTTCTCTGGATATACAATCAGGAGTGGGATTGCTGGATCATTTTTAGTTTTTTAAAAAACCTCCATACTGTCCTCCACAATGACTGCACCAAACTACATTCCTACCAACAGTGTAGGAGGGTTCCCTTTTTCTCCACACCCTCTCTAGCATTTATTATTTGTAGACTTTTTAATGATGGCCATTCTGGCTGGTGTGAGGTGATTCCTCATCATTGTTCTGATTTGCATTCCTCTAACAATTAACAATACTGACCATCTCTTCTTGTGCTTATTGGCCATCTGTAGGAAATCTCAGATTTAAAACACTCAGGGAGTGAGAGGAAGGTGGGTGAGTGTTGGGCAGCAAGGAGAACAGAGAAAACTGTCAGGATGTTGCTGGAGAAGGTGGAGGGCATATGGGGGTTCATTATACTATTCTCTTCACTTTTATATTTATTGGGAAAATTCTATAATAAAAGTTAAGACATACAAGGAGATAGATAGCTGTCTTCTCTCTTTACTCCAGCTTGGGATAAGGACATGTTGGTGGAGCTCCTGCAATCATAACGAATCGTGAGGTGGAAGCCCCATGCAAAAGCAGAAATATAGAAAAAGGCTAATGGTGATGGGGGCAGAATACAGATAAACTTGACTAAACACCTCAGTTTTCATGCGTGCTCATTGTTTTCCTTGGCTGCCCTGTGAAGAGCCATTTTCACCTATGTCTAACAAGTTAAGTCAAAACCACAAGGCAGAATGGACAGATAGAAGAGGGGAAGTGGGTACCAACTGTCTTATACTTCTACAGACCTGACATCTCTACCTGCAGCCACAGTGCCTTACTTTTCAGATGTGAGTCGCCAGCCTCACTGTCTTCACCTGGGCTGGGGTGCCTGGGAGGGAGACCTTACCTAAACCCCATGCAGCTGCAGCAGCCATCCGGGCCATCTTGGCTTGGGTCTCATCATTAACCAGGGTCCACTTTTCACAGCACTGCTGGTGGAGTTGCCCCCTGACAGAAGAGAATTACACAGTTGGGTTAACTGAAATCGTCTCCATGACCTGACCACCTTTCTCTCTGGCCCCTTGGGTTAGCTGGGGGCTGCCCAGGACCTGGATGACAGGGGCCTGACTCGAACCGGGAGCCTTTGAAGAAAAAACACTTTCGATTGAGTGACATAATTGAGAAGTGAATGGTGATTTGCTGTTTCTTGGCCTGGTGGCTCATAATTTGTCTGAGAATTAGTTTATCAAAGGTAGGGAGCATGTCTAATTCTCTGTGATGTGAAATGTCCTGAACATCTGGCCCCCTTTATAAATATTAAATAACTTCTCTCCTGTGCCAATGAACTCTGGGCTCTTTCCCTTTGGCAGGCCTACAGAGAAAGCAATCGGAAGAGACACATCTGGACATTTATTTTGGGCTTGAAGCTATAGAGAGAGCTGGCTCTTCAAAGTATTATACAAATGGTGGCAGTCTGAAATGAAACTCAAATGAAATCAATCTGCGCAGAAGGAAGAAGGCTCTACGATGGTCACATCCAGCAGAAATCCAGATGCTGCTTCCTCTCAGAATTTTGCACAACTACCACGAGTGTGGGTAGGACTATGAGACACTGAGATATGAATGGTGCTCAACAGACTCCAATGCACAAAGAGAGCGGAAGCCCTCAAGAAGAGACGTCCTGGTGACTGTTAAAACTGCTGCCCTCTCATGTGGCATTTCTGAATGAAAGGAAACAAAACTGTGCTACTGTGCAAATATGAGCCCCTGCTTCTGTGTGGGCTTCAAGACTCAGCTAGGAGACTCTTTAATCTTTCCTGCTTCTTGAAAGAGATGCTGCAGGCTGTTTTAACCCAGTATTGGGAGAGGAGTCAAGAGAAAAGGTTCAAGTTCCAAGTGGCCCAGCTCAGAAGCCTCGTGGGACATGAGTTGCACTGCACTATCAGGTGACATGGTGGGGCGGGTAAGGGGAGATGAAGATGCTAAAGTCAGTCCATGCTGAAGGGATCTGGGCTGAGCTCCCAGAAGCTGACTGGTGACCACATCTCAGAGAACTTCTCAGGGCCATTTTCCAACATTGTGGCATGGCAGTCATTAACTTTCACTGTCTCTCTGGCACATGATCAAGACAGCCAGGGACATCAGCATTCTAGCTCAACACACAGCCAAGATAAGAAAGAGAAAAGAGGAAGAGGAAGTGGGCAGCCATCCTGCCCTATGCACTTACTAAGGCTCAGGGATGGAAGCTGGATGAACCGCAGTGTTGGTTTTCTGCCATGTAAACCTGGAAACCGTCAGGCTCCAGGTCTCGCTAGAGGTTATCCTAGAGTAGTAGTTCTCGAGTTGTCATGTGCCTCATAATCCCCTGGAGGCTCCTTCACTAGATCATTGGGTGCCGTCCCTTGAGTTTCTGATTCAGGAGATCTGAACTGGGGCTTGAGAACATGCATTTCTAACAAGTTCCTAGGTGATGCTGATGCTGTGGTCCTGGGGCCACAGTTCGACAACCACTGGCTGAGAGCATTGAATAACTCATCTGGGCAACAGATTTTTGTTGGGGTCCTGCCTGGAGGTAGGGGAGGAAGTAACATGATCTCTGAATGGTCCTTCCAACCCTGGAATTCAAGTTTTTATAGCAGGTAACCACAGGCAGTTTAGTATCCCTCTGGTATTCTGTCAGGACCACCCATTTCTGTGTCATGGGTCTGGGGATTTAGTTTTGCTTTTCATCTCGAGGCAGGGAGCAAGTTCAGTGTGAAACACCACAAACTGTTACTCCAAGTGACAAAGCGGGAGCAGTGCCAGAGCAGCATCCTGGAGAGGCCCCCCTCCGCGGCGGACACAGGCACCACCCTCAAGCTGTGGCCGTGTCATGGCTGTCAGACCCTGGTCAGTAGACACAGAGGGGGGCTCCTCTTCCACAAACATTTACTATGAGTAAGGATGAAGAATATACTGAGTCCTAACTCTCTAAGGCAAGGTGAAGAACAAAATCAAATAAATAAAAAATAAGAGACTGTCTGTGGGGCAAACACTACGATGTTTTCTGACCCCTCTCACTGACACCAGGGAGGACTGGGTAAAAGGCCCGCCCTCCAAGATTCTGACTTTCCCACCTATTGCAGCGGCAAAAAGCTTAGGGAGTGTTCTTTGATGTGGAACACCTAAGTCTTGCTTGTCTACAATCTCACTCCCGAGGAATCTGTTCTCAAGGACCCAGAGGCCACATAAGGACAGTGTGCGGAGCGGGTTTACTTAGGTTCACTTCGGCTGCAGGTGTGAGTGTCTGCGCCCGGGGGCTGAGGGGCTGGGAGGCTGGTGGTGGAGGGGTGGCTGTCTCTTTAGTTAGCTTCCCCCCAGAGGAAGATGAGCGTGCGGGAAGGGGGAGGGTCTTAGCTCACTGGTAACCCCGAATCATTCCTGAGGCTGCCTCTGGTGAACACCTGCCTCAGGCATGTTCAGGATATATACTCAAAGCAAAAGCAATTTAAAAATTGCACTCTAAATAGAACTGACTGAATAAACCATATAAAAAACCTGCATATGATCAGGAAAAGAATTCTGCTTCTTTCATCTCTTTTCAAAATCTCTTTTAGTCTGCTGCATTCTTAAACTGCTTGGTCAGCATCACTAGCCACTTATACTTTATAGGTAATTATAAAACTGGATCGAATCCAAGAGCTCAGAGGTAGATGGCACTGGGTATTGCAACGTCAGGAGACCTGGCTCACCCTGCTCTTGGGGGACCTGAGGCAGGCTCTGTAACTTCCATGAGCCTAAGTTTCCCAACTGCCACACAATGGGATTAGACAAAATCACATCAAAGTCTCTCCTAACACATCCAAGCCGTCCCTACTTAACCCACCGAAGGACAGTGGTTGTCTCTAATTATGTAAAGGGGTGGGGGTGATAGGAAAGGTTTCAAGGAGGAAGAAACAGTTTAGATGGACATTGAAGGATAGGGAGAGTCTCAGAAAGTAGAAAAAGGAGCAGAAGAGGAAGTGGGCAGTTGAGGGCACTGAATGAAAGAATGCAGAGAAAAAAGACTCTGTAGGTTTGGAGAAGAGTGAATCATTTGACCAGAGCTCAGATTATGAGGTAGAGTTCACAGAGAAATGGGCCGAGGAAGTGGGCTGGAGTTACAACACGAAAGACGCTAGGCTGTAATATTTACATATAAATCCAAGGGCCATAGGGAGACACTAAGGCATTTTAGGGATTAGAATTTAATTTCAAGAATATTTATGCCTTGCTTTTTAAATCTTTCTCTTAATAACATATAGTTGTATGACAGCCAACCTGAAAATGGAAAAAAAAACCTGTTTTTTAAATAATGTGGCCAATTCTTAGCATTCTGTCCTTTTGCTTTAGATCGGTACAGTCCAACGGAGGTTGCTACAGTGATGGGAATCTTCTACACCCGCACTCTTCAACGTGGCAGCCACTAGCCACGCGTGGCACTGTATACTTGAAATGTGGTGAGTGTGAGTCCATCATTAATTCTATTAAATTTAAAAAGAGCCACACATGGCTAGTGGCTTCTATATTGGACAATGCAGTTCTAGATACTTATTGGGCATTAAAAAAAAAAGCTTTAGGTGCACAAACTAATGAAGCAGATTTGATAGAATGTCCTCAATTTATTGAGATGAATAAATATGCAATGCTAATTATAGAAATAAATAATATCACCTGAATCTCCCTAATAATGGTTAAATCAGACAAACCGATTTCAAGTAATTTTAGACTATTATCTGTATATATGTGATCCAATACCTAAAAGTAAATTCACTGACATTAAATTTTCATGCAATATAATTACAGCATCTTCTATCTTAGGAAAACAGTAATAATTTTTGATGAAATAAAATACTTACTTTATGGCAAGACAAAAATTTAAACATAAAATTTTTCTCTGCCCATTTGAGCCTTCTCCCTCCTCTGTAGTCTGTATTGTGACCTGCATTCACCAGACCTCCCTAGGAGATAACATTTCTTCTCAGTCTGGTAAAGGGTCACAAGTTGCTGTGTCTATGAAGATCCGGACTGTGTAAACTGTCAATACGTCATCTGATGTATAACTCCTTGTCTCAAAAACTGGGCTTTGAGATGCAATAGTCCTCAAAGCTTACACTCCTCAGGTTGGCTAGAATAAAATTTTCCATTGCTTTCTTAGATGACCATTAATTTTTTCATCTGCCCTTTATATTAAGAAATAAAAATAGCAATCATTTACTAAAATAATGTCTATAATTAGGTACAGAAAGAATATACGTAGTGAGAGATCATTCTTTTTAGAAGCTTTACTCTAATTTTTTCCAATAATATTTTTTAAACTTTCCAAGGTACAAAACTTCTCAACAAATAAAAATTTCCGTATACTAAATAGACTGAGGCTTACTGCTACAATGGAATGTTATACAGCCATTAAAAACAAAAGCAGCACCTACAGGTACTGATATGGAACAGTGGCCCACACTAGTTAATTGAAAAAAGAAAAAAAAAAAGGCACGAAACAGTGCACAGAGTACACCATCATAATGAACACACATGCACATTCGTGGGCCAGCCCTGTAAGTCTACACGAGGACCTGACCTTGGCGCCTGCAAGTCTGGGTGGCTGGGGGACATAGAGAAGACTTGGTTTTTACAGTCCAAATGCTTTAAAAATAAAAACATGAATACCAGAATGCAGATTAAAAAAAAAAAAAAAGCCTTCAGGGACACAGGGCCCTTATGCAGGTCCACCTGGGAGGGCAGAGGCCTGCGGAATTCTGCCTCCCCTAGATGGCGCCTCGGAGGCCTGGTTTCAGGGGAACCTTGATCCGGCCTCTGAGGAGCTCTGGGTGTTCCAGCCTCACCTTCATTCTGGAAGCTCAGACTGGATTCCTTGTCCCCTCTCACTTCCACATCTAATAAGTCTCCAAGTCCTGTCAATGTCACCTCCTAAACATCTCTGGGTCCAGCCTCTTATCTGCACCCCACTGTCCCCACTCGTCCCTCTGTGCCACCATCTCCCCACTTCGGTGACCTCTGAACTGGTCTTGCCATCTTCCCTCTGGTCTCCCTTCAAGACACTCTAATTTGCTCCTTTAGGTTAAAGTTCAAACTCCTAACTTGGTCTGTAAGCCCCACTTGATCTGACCCCTGCCTACGTCCCCTGCCCCAGCTTTTAACTCTTTTCCACATCAGACCGGACCCTCTAGCCATAATGAACTTTCAGAACCCTTAACATAATAATGTGCACACTCCTCCTCACTGTCCAGGTCTGAGTTAGAAACCACTTCTTCCTAGGAGCCTTCCAGAAACTTCCAAGCCAGATTCAGGGCCCCTTCTTATATCCCACAGCCCCCTGGGCTTCCCCTTTATAACTGCATTCACCCTGTACCACAGCAGCCTGGTTGTTGGCCCTGAAAGCTCTGGGATGGCAGGGGCTGTGTCCTCAGGGCCCAGCACAGACACTGGCAATGAGTAAGTGCTCAATAAGGACTGGCCCAATGAGTAAAGGGGTACCTCAGTCTCAAATGCAAGAGTAAGTAGAGATAATCTGCTTGTGGGGAGGAAGGCTGGCATTTAACTGTTTAGAACTGTAGTTAAACTACTTAATGACTGTAGTATGGCATTTTGTTTTAGTTATTTCAAAAAAACTGCACTTGATGCTGGAAAACAGAATGGGGACCACTTTTCCTTCAATGTCCCCCAACAACTCCCCAGACCCAGATCCAGGCAAGTGTTCTCAGTTAAGCATCACTGTTGCTCCGACCTGGAGTACCTTTTTCCCTCTCCCCACTCTCTTTCACCTGTCTCCCAATCTTAGTCCTTCCTCCGGGGAGAACTGTAAGACCATCCCCTCCCTTCTTGGGTCTTTCAAAGTTGTCTGCTCAGCCCATTGACCCTGTGCTCTCAGGCTTTAATCCCTGCTTGTCTCAGCCTCACAAAGGAGGAGGTCTTGTTTTCTGTGTCTTTTTTATCTCAGGAGCCTGGCAGAGTGCTGAGCACGTGGTATGCATTCAATAAAGGTGAAGCACCTGAAGAGAGCAGTCATTTTTTTCTTCTTTCCTAAAATCATTAGCAAGAGGTAATAAAGGAAAGAAAAAAATCAAGGTGGTAGAGTGAATGAGGTCTTTGTCAGTCAGTCAAGGTCAAGGGGCAGAGAGAAGGACTAGGTGTCGATCCAAGGAGCACACCCACACCTGTCCTGTCCTAGAGCATTACAAAGTTTAAGTTAAAAAAAGAAAAAAGAAAAAAGAGCCTTTCTATTTAGCACTGAGACAGAACAGAGAAAGTAAAAAACACCGAAGTGATAGATGATTCCTGGGAAAATACCAAGTGAAACAAAAACGACAGTCTTGGGTGAGAACTCAGTTCAGGAGAAGCCTTTCAAATGCAAAGATCAGAGATGAGGCCCCAGCAGCCACTCAGCCATCATCCTGCTGCAGCTCACCATTCCCCCAAGGCCTCGAGGCAGCGCATGCGGCCCAGCATCAGCTCTGGGTCATCCTTGTTGGTGTCCATCTTCTTGTCGTAGGCCACAAGAGCATCCTCCCACTCATGCAGTTTCTCATACCAGGTAGCCTGGATCTCCTGCCAAGCGGAAAAGAAAGAGGACTGTCGTGAGGCACAGGGAACATAGGGGTGCTTTTTTTATCCACACACTTTCTTTCCGGAGTGTGCTGTGTTGTATGCGTGACACTTCACCTATCACAGCACACCTTGGCTTTGACAGAGAAGAACTTCAGCAATCTGGAGGGATGTCTGGTGCTGGTGGAAATGCTGGTTCCTTGGCACAGTGATGGAATGGAATGAGCTCAGGATAATGCAATGGAATGAGCCCGGGATAACGTGAGAGCAGATGTCAGGCCAGGCCTCCCCCCATCGCTTCCTGCCCAGACACAGGAGTCACTAGAACTCCAGCATGCAGGGACACAAGGAGAGGGGAAATCATTTGGGACAGCAGGAAGCCCCGACCAGGGCTCCTGTAAGGATGCCAAGGCCGGGATCTGCTGGAATGCTGACGGCGGGCCACATGGCAGGGATGGCAGCTGCCTTCCTGATGAGGCCAGAAAGACCAGGCCACATCTGCATATTTGCTGGAGGAAAACAGCTCACTTCTTAAAAGCTCTTGATTCCCTGTATTTCTTAATGCATTTTAAAACTTTCAGGAAATAATAATTTAAAACACAATATAACACTACCACTTAAAATTCTTTGGAAAAACCTTCCTCCCTTCTTCTAGAGTCTCCCAGCCAATGTTCCCTCCTGCTTAGCACCTGGCAGCTTTACCAGTGGCAGGGGCCAAAAGGACGGATTCCATTACCCAGCAGATGGCGTGCCACGCTGAAATTCAGTGTCGGCCACGTGAACAGGGGGTGCTGCGGTGTAGAAGCTGCAGACTACGGCTCTCGAAACGGCCTGGGGATCACTTTATGTCTCTGTCTGCCCTCCATCTGCCCCCAGCCTCAGTCTGTCTCCTGGGCTTCCTTATCACCAGCTTAGTAAACGACTGTTTCTCTACCAGGCCAGGTGAGTGGCTCTCCAGGGATTTCTTTAACAACAACATGCTTCTGCAGTGAAATTTGTATGATATAATGTAGGACGCACACTGGTTTCCCCCATTACCCGCCTCTCCTTTCTGAATAAAAACGTCATTTGAGCAGCACAGACACTGACAGCCACGCTGCCATGCCCCCTGAAAGGCGCTTTTCTCCTTGGACCCCTGTGAGGAGGCCATCCCTATTTTAGGGAGTTGACTTGTGCCTACTTCCCCTTGTTGGCTGCAGCAGGGCCAGTCCTCTCTGTTGCCCTTGTCCCAATTCTGCTGCCGTAACAGCCCTTTCCCCGATGTCTGTGCACAGCTGAGTTTGCCAAAACGGGCTCTGTGGAGAGTGAAACCCCTAAGCTTTATTGCCCAAGCTTGTTTAGAATTACGTCTCTCTACTACGCCTAAATATACAAGAGAAAACTTAGAGATGAAAGAGTGACTGCAGACTGTAAAGTCAAAACCTCTTATGTTAAAAAGCAACACTGGTAAATTTCCCATTTTGAATTTCTATACTGGGTGGAAAAAAAAAGGCTAATGACTAATATAGGGCATCCACTCAGAATGAAGAAGCAGAGAATAGAGGGAATGGCATATGGAGCAGGTCAGGTAGGGGGCAGGATATTTTGAATTGCAATAGATTGCAGAAACTATAAAGCTTAAGCAATGAATCACACGAAATTCTAATGAGATTGCTGTTACATAAATTGTGCTGAGAAAGTGCAGGCTCTGCCAAGAAAAAGCAAACCATTGTCAAGCTTAATATGATTCAGCTACCTAAATATAACGGAAAATCCACCATGGGCTTAGCAATAATCCTAGAGCTAATGGCCGCCTTTGGAACCTGGAGACGGGGGAGCTTTTCATATAAGGTTGGCACTCTGAGCCAGTGGGGTATAAAATCACCTGAACACCAGATGTTTATGGAATCCTTGTTTCAATTACTGTGGTCTAAGCTCTAAGGCTATCAAAGGAGAGGACATCTCTGTCTGGGAAGACTACATTAAGTGCCCTCTCTGCTTGACTTGTTTCCTTCTGCAAATAAGCATTGTGGCAAAGATGGATGAGACACAGTCCTTTCTGTTTTGTCATCTTGGAGGTGCCTTCTTAGTCTAGTTACAGATACGCATTCAAAATGGCAGAATATTCCCTTAGAGTTTCAGTCCAATTCATCAGCTCTTGTGTGAGGCAAAAGCCTGTGAAGTAGTCAGTTTTCTCTGCTCTAACACACTAGGCTCTTGATTAAGGCAAACCAGAGTAGTGACCTACACGACTAATAAAAGGTTCCTCATCAAATATATGGACCCAGAACTTTCTTGACCTTCCAGGAAGTCAATGCTAAGTTGATTAAGTCGATGCTTTATATATGGCTAGGAAGTTACCAAAGCACTCTCCCAGGACCACAGAGAGTAACGGAAACGTTTTAATATTAGTAGGGCAAAGATGGCCGGGGAGAAGCAGCTATGTAAGCAATAATGAAATGGAACAATCCCTCAATATCAGGTATAAATTATAGCATATGTTTTTTGGAGAATGAGCCATGGCCTTTTCTGAAGTATGTACTGAGCCTTAACTATGGGCAGTGGCAATGCTGGCTGTCATGGACAACACAAAGATAACTCGGGTCAGGGTTAAACACCTGGGTTCTGACACCAGACTGCCCGGGTTCAAGTCCTGGTTCTTCCATTCATTCACTCTGTCAGCTCAGGTAAGGCTGTCATCGTGTTGGGACCAGTCTCATCTGTAAAATGAGTACCTATTCATAGGGTTGCTGTGAGGACTGAATTAGACGAAGCATATAAAGCACATAGCAAAGGGCTAGGTGCACGCTGAGACTCTGATAAAAATAAGTTATTACTGTTAATTAGATTCTGTCCTTATGATCTCTGTTCAGTTTGAATACACTCCATACAGCCACTGTCCCCTTTAACCTCAACATACAGGGAAGTCAGCAGCAGACCGTTAACAACTGGGAAAAAAACAGAAAAGGAAAGTGACTTTCTCAAGTTCACGGCCTAGTGCCTCCCTAGCCAGGTGGCTGCCTCTTGCTTTTCTAAAAGGAATGAGGCACTTACCAGCTCTCCAAAGTGTTTCATGGCATATTCCAATACCCCGGCAGCTGCCTCTGGCTGCTGTAGCTTATTATTAATGCTGGGAAAACAAAAAGAAGAGGTGGTTACTCTCAATATGTTGGAGGGTGGGAGGCGCAGGTTCATTTGTGGGTAGATGACTCAACAGCCTGTTGGGGACGATGTCTTACAGACACAGAAAGAGCATCAATTATCTATTACCACCCAGAAAGCTCAGCCTGCGTGGTTTCATCTTGATCCCATCTTTCTAATTTTGTCAGGGTAACATTTGGTGGACAGGAAGCCTTGCCTGCTCTGGGGCCCAGGCCCCTCGTCCAACTAGCAGGCTGGTTTCCTCTTGGGTATTATGCATCAGGCAGCACACGTCTGCTTTTTAATTGAAAACCCTGGCTCCAGAACCATCCCTGTGGTAGAACACAACCAGATGAGGGACCTTGAACTTTTAACTTCCACTTCTTCATCAGTTGTCTTCAGTAATAAGAAAACCTGAAATGAATGAAAATCATCAGGTTCTGTGGGTGACACAGAAGTGGCACTGAGGCTGGGTCATCCACGTCAATGACAGAGAA
Source organism: Camelus bactrianus (assembly GCF_048773025.1). Taxonomy (NCBI): domain Eukaryota; kingdom Metazoa; phylum Chordata; class Mammalia; order Artiodactyla; family Camelidae; genus Camelus; species Camelus bactrianus. The sequence goes on along the minus strand of NC_133551.1, from coordinate 72,078,854 downwards.
CCCCGGGGACGCAGCTGTGTTGACTGCTCCCCTGGTGGAGCCCACCTCTTTCAAATTTAGGTGCCTCCTTAGTCTATCCTCAAGGACCATGCCCTACCTCTGCAGCAGGCTGTGAAGGGACCACATCCCAAGTCACTTGCCTGGTCTCTGGTGGAGAGGTGCTTTTCATAACAACACACAAGTTTGCTGATGTCATTTGTGGGCAGTATATGGCCAGTTGGGGCTGGAGGACTGCAACTATACTGGGGCAACTAGGCAGGAAGGCTGGAAGGCTTGCAAAGAGGTCCTGAGAGTAGGGGAGCTACAAGGCTCAGACCCTTGTTCCAATAGGAACTTATGTAAGAGGGTAACAGCACCTAACCCAGTGGCTAAACGGCTAAATGTAAGCTTGAGTTATGGAAGGAAGGAAAAGAGGGAGGGAGCAGGCTTGAGAAAGTTACAGGACAACAACAACCATCTCTGTTCATACGGAGGGAGCAAAATGTGACAGACCAACTTGGGAGTCTAGACTGGTTTAACGAGCTAGGATTCAGATTATTGCCCTAAGTACAAACTGTCTACTTGACTAGAATTTAATTTTTAAGCGGTTTTGGGAAATTCCAGGATTTGGGTTCAATGTGGTAATATGGCAAGAGATTGCTGTTATAAAATATTATTTTTAAAATTCAAATTCCACCACATTTCTTCCAATAAAACCAGGAGGGAACTGCCCAGAAATCTGATGAACTGGAGAAGTTAACATTTGTGAAAGTAATAATCTAATGCCTCATGTTTGCAAAGCACATTTCAAATAATCTCTTCACCGTATCGCTCCTTTGACCTCACACATCCCTAAGAGACTGGAAAGGGAAAGGCGTGTCATTAGTCCTGTTTTACTTCTGGGGAGGCCAAGGCCTGTGAGGGCAGTGATGTTCCCCAAGGCCCACAATAAATGGGGACAGTCCCCATATGATCTGAAGCAATCTTATGTCTCTTTTTTGTTAAGGGGAGGCAGTGGGTGGAACAGCTTTGGGTTCAGTCAGAAGACTTGGATTTCAATTTCTGAAGGTCCAGTTCTGCTACTCATAAGCCGTGTGGCTGTAAGTAAGGCACATTCATGAGTTTTAAATTTCTCATTTATAAAATGGGGCTAACACTACCTCCTTCACAGGTTTCTTCAGGGAATTAAGTGAAATATGGATGCGAAATTGCTAAGCAGATCCTTATAAATACTTCTTCCTTTAACTGTTTTTGTCCAAGGATACAAGTTTCTAGAAGCTTAGTTATATGTTTGTGTGCAGAAAAAACACAGGTCTGAGGCTGAGGCCTGAGCCAGCACTAGGAAGTCATCCATCCCAAATTCATCTTGAACACGGCTACTTGAGTTGCGTGTCCAAGCTCTAGGCTCCAGGCTCTGCAACCAGAGGCAAAAGGAACTGCACAGACGTCCTCTCCTCTGCCCACAGGCAACCTCGCGTGGGATCTATGGGGTGGACCCTCTGGTGCTTTTGTGTGGGTCCTAAGCACAGCAATGAGCCAGAATTCTCCATTCTCCGTTCTTCCGCTGCAGGATTTGAAAGTGTTTTTAATTTCAAAGTGAAGCTGTAACATCATGGTTTTCCTTAGGAAGCTGGGTAAGATTTTTTTCTAAGCTGAAAATGAAAAGCCAAGTCCAAAGGGACTAACTGCACTCCATGTTCATTGTTTCCCATTCCTCTTGGCCTCGTAAGCCAGGTTCTCAACTCTACTGCTCACTCACACAGGGCTGGCTGAACTGTGTTAATAATTAATATTACTGGGTATAGATTGTGATTATCTAGTTCCTTGAGCCCAAATAAAGATTTTGGAAGTATACAAGACAGGAAAAAAGAAAGCCAGGATATATTCTATATATTATATTATAATCAAATGTGTAATATATCATATATAACTATATATAATTACCTATTCAATACATTATTTTTATTCCTAGTGTGGACTATTGGGATGGCTCTGGTAGGAATATAAGCTGTTCTGATAAGGAAGATAAGGAAAGTATTCTTTGCCTGAACCAAAAGAAGTTAACTCTAAGAATTAGACATAAAAATCCAGGAGTTCTAACAACTGTCTTCCAATTTTATTACCAAAACTTGCCTCACTCAGGGGATAAAGCAACACAAGCCCAAAAGCAACCGAAGCCTCTTCCCACTCCACTCTCCCACTTGTTATAAAGAGGACAATTTTACAAGAAACTGATCAAAGTCAGGACATCTTGACTAGAGACCTCAGAGGAGAAACACAGATTTTACCTTAACATTGCTATGGCTCTGATATACCTCCCCTAAGGACAGACCAACAGAGCTTTGCAAATTTAAAAAGAAAACCTGTCACATGGCCCCAGCTCCTTTTAAGAGAAAGTCCAAATAAGTCATCTGCATGGTACTTCCTGCTTGAATATGGGCAGAGGCAGGCGAGGATGCAGACAGAACCTGGTGGGAAGGAAAGAGAGGGGCTGGGTGCATTGAGGAACTGCTGACCAGGGCTCAGTCAATGGCCAGGAAACCTGGGGCTGTACCTTCAGATGCATGAAAAGCTCTTGTCCAACAGTAAGGACAGTCACTGAAAAATTACATCTTGCTTATTCTCTCCTCCCCTCTGATTTCATTTTACTTTCCTCTACAACTTTCTCCCTAAATATATTTCTCTCTCCTTTCCTTCCATGGAGTCCCCCACACATGTCTCCAAGGCCACTGGAGAAAGTAATCTCGGGGTGGAGGTTCTGGAGGTCCTCCTGCTGCTCAGTGAGTCTGTTATCTTGTTTGGGATCTTAGCTTTTCCCGATTCCTCCACGGCTCTGGCACACATCATTATGAGAGATAGTGGATTATAACAACAAAAAGGTAACCTAAATTTACTGAGCACTCACTGTGTGTGCCAGGCACCATGCTTATTACTGCTAATTCATGTTATCTTAAACTTTGAAGTAGATACTGTAGTTAATATTCCCATTTTACATATAAAGAAACTGGCCCAGCAGGGCATCCTTTCCCTTAAAAACTGTACCATTAAAAGGATCTGAAGTATTTATTTATATTTATACAATGGAATACTACTCAGCCATAAAGAATACAAAATAATGCCATTTGCAGCAACATGGATGGACCTGGAGATTATCATTCTACGTGAAGTAAGCCAGAAAGAGAAAGCAAAATACTGTATGATAGCACTTAAATGTGGAATCTTAAAAAAAAAAAAAGACAAACAAACTTATTTACAAAAGAGAAACATACTCACAGACACAGAAAACAAACTTATGGTTACCAGCGGAGAAGAGGGTGGTAAGGGATAAATTGGGAGTTTGAGATTTGCAGACACTAATATATATATAAAATAGATAAACAACAAGTTCATACTGTATAGCACAGGGAACTATATGCAATATCTTGCAGCAACTTATGGTGAAAAAGAATATGAAAACAAATACATATATGTTCATGTATGACTGAAGCATTATGCTGTACACCAGAAATTGACAAAACATTGTAAACTGACTATACTTCAATAAAAAAAAATACATCTATATATACAAAAAAGAAAAAGAAAAAAAAAGATCTGAAGTAATAACTAAGGGTACAGCTCTGCAGTGGGAGAGAAGTGTGTTAGCTCTCTACTCTTGGCATCAGTAGGCACCCAGTAAATACTTGTAAAATAAGTGAATGAAGGCCTGGGATGGGATGTTTCAATTAGCTAACTCTGTATATAACTTGCCCTACAGGAGAGAGAAGCCCAAAAGAACTCTACTGCACCTTCATTTAACTGTCTCACCGATGCTGTGGCTAACACTCCGCTCTGCCCCCTAAGCTCCCATTCCCTATTCTTTATTTCTTTTCAGAAGCTATTGCTATGTTCCACGCCTCCCAGCTTGACAGTCTGCACGCGGCCGCAGTGGGCTCTTCCAAGGCAGCTTGTTGGGGGCTGCCAGGCTTAGGGACAGCGCCCAGACTGAAAACTGGGGGGCAAATAAGCCTCCATGGAAACTTAGCAGTTCCCAGTCACTAAGTCCCCAGTCTCCTGCTTACTTGGGTGACACAGGTCTGTCCTGTGAAACATTCCCCCTTTTAAATTCAGGCTGTACGTGTGGCTCATGTGCAGAAATCACCTCTGCTCACAGGCCCCCTTAATGAGGAGCCCTTGTTTTATAGGGCAGCTGGGAGTTTTCTACAGCCTGTTCTGTAAACGCTCCCTTGTGTGCCCCGGAGTCTTTCCCTATTAATGCTGGAGGCTTATAAAGAGCAAACTGTTCAAAGCCCCAGCCCAACAGCAGGGGAGTGCTTAATGATCCAAACCAGACTTCACTGTCGCTGGGACGGCTAATAAACGAGTTTAGGGAGATGGAGGCATAGGTACTAACGTGCCCATGACAACAGTGTGCAGAAATGACAGGTGGACCAGAGCTCCTCTCTCCTCTCTCTGCTCACTGAGGCCAGGAGGAAAAGACAGCTGCAGTGCGAGGACTTTCTAAGCTAGTGGACCCCATCCTGCTGCTGTCTTAACGTGGGTGTGGGATGTATTTGTACCCTACTCCATTTTCCAGTGAGAACACTCAGTTGAGATCTTGTGGAGTGTGAATCTACAGAGCAAACAGATGCTCTCTATCCACAGAATAAAACGCAGAGCCCACAGATAAACCTGGTGTTAGAAATACAATGAAGAGAGCCAGACAGGAAAACACAATGACTTAGGATATCAAGAGAGGAAGAGGCAATTATTCAGACATCGTCACTCATTCGTTCCCCGCCTCCCCTCCTCCATCCTAAGATTTAATTTTTATTAAAGGAAGCTGTCTTGAAGAGCTTGAAACTGGGAAAATTCTGGACAATTGAGGGAGATGCTTTCTAGAGTTGAGCAGAATTAACAAATAAGAATAAGAAATTGCCTCAATGCCTTCTCTACCAAACAGCCTACACCAAGCATCTTTTCTCCACTATCCAAAAATCTCTTCCCAGATGTAGGGAAAAGGGGGAGGCTGAGTAAGGACCCAGATGTGAAGGAGGTTCCCATTGCCTGGGCGTCTCCTTGCCAGGAGTGACGGCCGAGAAGCTGGTGCTGGGAGCGGGGCCTGCTTCCTTCCCACAACTTTCCCCTTCGAGTTTCTCCTCAGTGCTTTTCACAGGCAGGTGGTGACCAGTGTCACTGAGGATAAGACTGAAGAAAGAATGAGTGACTAATTGCTCAAGGTTTGCTGACCCCTTAGCAAACCAACAGGAGAGTGTCTGGCTTGGCATCCAGATGCCACCCCTACCACCTGAAGAGAAACCTGAACTCTGTTGTTTCCTAAGTCATTGCTCCGCAGGCTTCTGGACAGGCAGCAAGTCCAAGGTCATCTGGCTATCGACCTCATCCCTTAGCCTTGGCACTCTGGTGACCTTCAGCTCTTAAGAGCGAAGCGAGGCAGGATTACCCAACACGAGCCCGAGCCCGAGTCAGGAGGCCAGGCAAACGAGGAGCATCTGCGGGCAATCTGGGGGACCACTCAGGCTTTCCTAGTGCTCCCAGCAGGAATTTAGGAGAACATTATGCACTTGCTTCCCAAATGGCTCTGGGCCTTTTCTCCTGTCTATTTCTAGTGCAGGCCATGGTCTGCATTTTATTTGGTTCCCTGTCAAGTAGAAATTCTCTGAATTCCCTTGCTGCTGGGCTGGTGACACATGCAATGCAGCTGACAGGGACCTCGGCAGGTCTGGCTGAAGAGCTCCTGACCAGCTAAGCTGAGGCCAAGTAGACACTGCTTCGGGTCCTCACCACTGGATCAAGCAGTGTTTCTTATTTCTCTCACAGAGTGGTAACTGCTTCAGATCATCCCCGGCACCTCTTCTGGCACCAAGACTTAGCACTGTGCCTAACATATGACTAAAAGCAAGACAGCGTGATTCCCATCAGCGCCAGGAAGATCTGGGGCTGGGGGGACTGATGTTTTCATCAGGCAGTTACCCTGGGACTCTGGGTGCAGGATGGACCGGGGAGCTCGAGGATGTGAGAGTCTGTTTTTGAGTAGGGTGACTTAAAAGTGACAGGACGGCAGTGAAGACAGAAGGCAATGTGAGAACATCTGAACTATGAGGCGGAGAAAGGCGGTGAGGGATGATTTAAACACAGATAGTAGAGAATGCAAAGGGGCCTGGCAGGCCTTGGAGTTCCCCACTTAAAGCCAGAGTCAAGTGATGAAACAGTACCCCGGGGTCAGGCAGGTCAGACTTTCCTTTCTTGCTTTAGGAGCTTGAGAATAAAAAAGCCAGAATGCTAACATCTGTATAGATTAGGGAAAGGAGAGACAAAAAAAAAAATCCTATCTTTTCATAACTGATGGGGGAGGCATAGCTTTTTTTTTAATTAAGAAAAATTTGGGGGAGGGAAGTTCACTACAATATAATCACCTTCCCAAAATACTACTTCTGCCTATGCATATTCTATATAAATACTTATGGCATACATAGGGCGAGCCAGAGTGATCACTTAATTTTGTATTCTGTTTTTTCACATATCATAGGCATTTCCCACTTGATCCAGAATCTTCATAATTAACTTTTATCAGCTGCAAAAGACTGTCATACAGCTGCCGGACCCCACGTTTATGTAACCAGTCTCGCGGGCGCACCCTGGTGGCCGGGGGAGAGCAGCACCAGTTCAGTCCGGGGCACTGGGAGTGTGGCAGGAGCGCCCACTCGTGCTCAGTAAGTGATCTGTCCTGCAGAAGCCTGCAGGGTCAGCTCTGGGAGTCAGGGTGCCCTCTCTGAGCACGAACACAGTGCTCAGCAATGACCAGGCAAGCTGCCCCATTTCACACATCAGCCCCAGGCACCTCCTGGCTGGATGCGGGGCCTGGGCGCCCCAGCAACGCCAGCCTTGTAAGGCTGAGAGGCTGCACAGCCCCGGAGCGTCAAAGCGCACGGTTTGTGCTGGCTGGGTTTCCAACCCACGGGCCTGTCAGAGGCGTGCTGTAAAAATGATGAATGGCTGTCACACTTCCAAGGCTCTGGCTGATTTAGGGAGCCACTGGCGGGTGCATCACTCCCAGCATGTCAGCCAGTTAATTACTTCCAACTTTATCTTTCTTGTCAACACTTCTTGACAAATTGGCCATTATCTTTTTCTTTTACAACAATGAGCACTGCTCCTTTTCTGGTGATGCCTGGAGGTTTTTCTCCTCCATTCTGCACCTTCATATCCAGAGTGAAATGAAGATCTCTGGGAGAGACGATCAGGAAGCAGCAGCTGTCAGGGAAAAGAAGGCGGGAAGGAACAAAGCGCGGAAGGCTGACAGATTGAACCCAGAGCTGATTTTCAACTACCCTGACTCAAAGTAGAGTTGATATTTTGGGAAAAATCCTGATTTCCTAGCTTTGGCAGCGTCCAAGAACTCTGACTCAGTCTATTATACGGATGAAGTTGGGAAACAAAAATTAAATAAGCTGGCATCCAGCGACTTGGCAGCTTTGAACTCTCTACAACTTATAATTGTGTGAGCAGATGTGAGCAGGCCTTCTATTCCAGTAAGGAGTTAGGCCACATTGTAGAAATACTGATGCCTGTCCTGGGATGAGGAGAAGGAAACAATATGCCTTCCTTCTCGGTAAGGAAAAGCTGACAGAAGAGGACCATGACACACTACAACTGAATTATTAAGATTCATGCCAATGAGATGTCCAAAAGAATTCTGAGAGACTAATGGTGCCAGCGCTGATACCTTCATTGTCACTGGGACAGACTGTGTCAGAGATGGCCATGGGACACCTACTGCATTTCATCAGTTCTAAGATGCTCACTTTCTTCACACTTTAACATGTCTGAAATCAGATACAGCTTACGATTCAAAGTTTCAGAGCACCACGACACCGTTTGATTGCCAGCAGTCCACCCCCTCACCATATTGGTAGATAAAAATCAGAAGCAGCTTCGCTAACCCACCATCCAAGTGGTCCCATTAAATCTCCAGTCATCCACAATGAGCTAGACACAGTGCAAGAGCAGAGGTGTACTACTGACCTACAGCAAGCTGCACCCTTCAGAATGGTCTTGGGCTGCAATGAAAGGCCCTGTGTCCTTTTGGTCAGCTTTGGGAGAAACCTCAGGACTCTTCCCATTGTACAGCTCCTCAGTGATGGCTAGCTTCCTGCACTAAAAAGCAGCTTTCCTTGGCGGCTGTACAGAGGCAAGCTGTTGTAAAGTGGACCTGTAAGAAGCCTTCAGAGTGGCCAGAAATAAATTTACACTCTACTGGTGACTGGTGAGAGACTTGCCTCTTGGGCATGGCTGGATGTAAAAAGGTGTTAAAGAAAAAGACAGGGCTAGAAAGAAAGACACAATCTGTGCTTGTACTCTGGCTACACAGGGTTTTCCTCCACCCGCCCACTCTTTGCTGCTTAGAGCTTTTCTACAAGGGATACAGGTTCCTAGAGGCACACTAGCACTTTTGAAGAGACCATGAGCCCAGAGGTTTGGAATGTGTTTTTACCAAGAAGTGAGGAGCTTTGAGCAAATCCTCACCCCTCTGGATGGAGTGTTTTTTCTTCAGGCAGAGATGTGGGAAAAGAACAAGACTGTACCTTTTCTGGAAGCCAGGAAGAACTGTAGAAGCTGGCTTTAGATTTCCAAGCAACGCAACAGTGATACCTTGGGAACATGTGTTTAGAATTAAGACACAGAGTGGGTTTGTTCGTCCATCTAGCCCCTTGCCTGTAGACTGTAAAGCCCAGTCACCCTCACCATTATTTTGTTGCTCAGGCAAACTGGCTCGATTTCTTTAACACTCTCAAACAATTACAGTCCCTTTCCTGCTAGTGCTGCCTAAGTCAGGGCAGCAAAGGCCCAGGCTGAAGGGAGGCCCCGCAGCCCCAGGACGACTGGGCGCAGACTTGTGATCTTGCCCTGTGCCCAGCAGGGTCTCATCTCTGGCTAAGAGAGATTTTCTGCAACTGCAATGTGATGGGCATTTGACTCCCCTTTGGAGACAGACAAGATTTGCTAGGTTCCTGGATTAATTATGGGGAACACTGCTGCTCAGAGATACGATGTTACTTTCTTTGTTCTGTTTTCAACATCAGCTGCTGCATGTGGCCACTTGGGCTGTGATGAGGGTCCACTGACAGGCCAATGTGGGTTGAAGTCACTGGACATACCATTCACACAGGCCTCCAGAATAAACAGCAGGGGGACAGAACCCTACCCCAAATGCTCTGTGGCCCTCTTACTGATCTTCTTCATATGTAAAGAGGGGTGAGATGTAAATCGATGGTTTTCAGAGATACAGAGTGATTATACAACAAGGATGCTACCTCAAGTCGTTAAAAATAAAGAAGTTTAGGGGGAGGGTATAGCTCAAGTGGTAGAGTGCATGCCTAGCATGCACAAGGTCCTGGGTTCGATCCCCAGTACCTCCACTAGAAAGAAAGAAAGAAATAAACCTAATTACCTCCCCCTCAGAAAAAACCCAAAAAACAAAAAAAAATAAATTAAAAGAAAAATAAAGAAGTTTGAACCAAATGATCTCAACTCTTCCAGTTTCCACTTTCTTTGACTCTATAACAAAGGTCTACGGAGGAAAATGCCGAAGCAGGAGACAAGGCAGTGCCCTACAATGAAGAACTTCCCAAGATAGAACACTGGCAACGACCACAGGGAGAGACCCTACGTCTTCATGACACATGCTTATTTAGGGGCAGAGAACCTTCTGTTGGGAATTCATTCTTTCATTTGACAAGTTCCAACACAGTACCTCTTTTGTCTCAGGCTTTGTGCGGAACTCTGGATGCCAGAACTGCTATGGTGGAAGAGACAGGCAAGGTCTTTGCTTTCGCAGAGCTTACAGGTCAGCGAAGTAGATACACAAAAAATAGATGGAAATAAGCGCTGTGGAGGTCAACACCACAAAGAAAACAGAGCACTGAGATGGAGAATAGCAAACGGGACTTATTTTAGATTCGAGTGGGCAGGGAAGGTTTTTCTGATGAAATGATAATGGCATACCAAAATACGACTACTGAGTATTTGCTGGATACGGACTAAGTGTCAGACACAATTCAAAGTGTTTTATGCACATTACCTAGTTTTAAAAAAACTTCTTGGTTGAAGTGTAACATATATACACACACACAGGGAAGTATACACCTAAGTGCTCAGCTTGATAAATTATCACAAAGTGAAGATACCCTTGCAACTACCACCCAGACCAAGAACCAGAGCGTGACGCACTGCCAGCATCCCAGGAGCGCCCAAGTCTCCTCTCGGTCACGGCCTCCTTCCTCATTCCCCGAGGTACCAACCATCTGACTTCTGACACAACTGACTAGTCTCACCAGGGTTTGAGCTCTACAGAACCACGCAGCATTATGTTTGTGTGAGACACTCCACATTACGGCACGCCACGGTAGTTTTCTCTTTTTATTGCTGAATCGTATGTCACTGTGTGAACATACCACACTTTATCTGTCTTGCCGTTGATGGGGGTTTTAGGTTGTTTTCAGTTTGGGGCTACGATAAGTAGTGTCACCACAAACATCCCTGTGTGTGTCTCCGGTGCACGTGAGCTTGCGTTTCTGTTGGGAGCAAACCTAGACGCAGAATTGCTGGGTTACAGGGCACATTCAGCTTCAGGAGATACTGACAAACAGCCCTCCAAGGTGTTTTTTTTTGTTTGTTTGTTTCTTTTTTTACCAATTTACATCTTTATCAGAAGGGCAGGAAAATCCCAGTTGCTCCACATGTTTTTTTAATTTTTTATTTTTTTGCTCCCCATCTTTGTCAACACTTGGTATTTTCAGTGTTTTCCATTTCAGTCCTCCATTTTAGTTGGTGTGTAAGGTACATCTTACAGTTTAAATCTGTTTCCATAAATGACTATTGAGCTTGAGCAGTTTTTCATGTATTCATTGGCCTTTTGGTTATAGTCTTTTGTGAAATAAGTGCCTGTTCACATCTCTTGCCAGTCTTTTAATCAGCTATTTTTTCTGTTTGTTTGGTAAGAGTTCTATATATACCCTGATACAGTATACACAGAGCTATGTATTGGAGATGTCTTCTTGCCTTCTCACTCTCTTCATGGTATTTTCCAACGAAAAGAAATGACTCCTTTTATTGCATTTGGTAGTGTTTTCCTTTACGGTCAGCGGTTTTTGAATCTTGTTTAAGAAATCTTTGCTTATCCCAAGATGCTGGAGATAATCTCCTATATATCTTCCTGAAGCCTTATTGTTTTCAGGTTTAGAATTTAAATCTCCTGGACTTGAGGTTTTGTGTGTGGTATGAGGTAAGGGTCAAGAGCTTTACCTGCCATAAGGCTACCTAGCTGACCCCGCAGAACTTACTGTAACGACTGTCTTTTCCTCATTGTTCTGTGGTGCTACCTTGTCATGATCAAGTGTCCATGAACGCGTGGGTCTGTCTCTGGACACTGCGTCCTGCTCCATTTGCTGTCCTTGTGCTAATACTGCATGGCCTTACTTACTTACTTTAGCTTTGGGATAAATCTTGATTTCTAGTAGGGTAGTTTCTCCAAATTTGTTTTTCTTATTCAAAAATGCCTTAGCTATTTTCAATCTTTTGCTATATTTAATTTAACCCTCACAAAAATCCTATTAAGTGAAGTAGTATGATTTTTATCCCCATTTCACAGATTGGTAAACTCAGAAAAGTTAATTAATTTGCTCAGGGTGATATAAATATCAAGTGATGGGAAGTGCCTGGAACCCAGATTTCTCTGATTCTAGACCTAAGTAAAGTCCTTCATATACTGCCTCCTTAATCTCAAGCCAGATGACCCCTTCAGAGTATTTAATATGAATGCAGTACAATTTTAAGAAATTCTAATGTTCTAAGCCACCCACTTCCAGTTAAAAATCTTGTTTGGCAATATGAAGAGCCATCTTCCTGGTAAGACTCAAGAAAATAAAGCAAGAGGTAAAAGCTTCTTGGATTCCTTCCCCCCAGGCTCTGTCTCTTGAGTAATCCGGATTCGTAAGGTCCCTTAGGCCCAGCTCCCCGCCACTCCTCCAGCTTTAGTTCCTGCTGCCCCTCCACCTCCTTCTTGACTCCTGTGCTCACTTGCTACTTACGTTTTATAAGCCCAGGTTTTTCATACACCTGCACCTTTGCTCAGAATGCCCCCTTCCACTTTGGCTACTTCCTCATTAAAACAAAACAAAACAAACAAACAAAAAACCTGGCTATCACTTGGGGGGCCTTCTAGAACCTCAGCTGGGCTGGGCACTGCTCCTCTGCAGTGTCCCCCACCCCAGTCGGTCACACCACCCTGAGGTCAGCTGTCTGTCTCGCCACTAGACTGCAGGCACTGGAGGCGGGGCTGGCATTGCCACTGCTCTGCAACTTGCATGGTGGCTAGCAGAGCAGACGTTGCTACAGGTTCCTAAGAGGGATCAGGGACAGAGTGTTTTGCCAGGTGCTATAATTAAACCATAGACTCTGAAAGGAGGTTTCTAATAAGCCCAGGACACACTCTTTGGCAGAAGTGGTGAACTAGAAGGCTTGTGGAAGAGGTGGAAATGCCTGCTGTGATGGACTTGGGCTTGCAGCAGAGATAGAAATAGGACTGAGCAGTAGAAGGGTCAGGGAGTAAATGTCCATATATAGGAAGGCCAGCCGTGACACATTAGAAGACTTCAGAAGAAGTAAAATATGACCATGAAGCACACAATTAAACTAATAACAAGGCAGGTTCTGAGATGTATTCATTCCACAAACTGAGAGCCTGTCACTGAGGGCAGCTGTCTCTCCCTCCCCAGTCCTGAGAGCATGAAGTAAGGGTAGGCAGGGGCAGGAATACACTGGAAAATGAGGAATCTCTCCGATAGGGGCATTTTCAAGAAAATGAGACATGACGCCCCCACTGGGGTAGAAGAGACCTTCTCTGCTCTGGAGCCCCCAGGATGCTTGGATGCCTCCAATCCTTGGTGCCAGCCCACAGCAGAGCAGCCCAGACTGTGACGCAAAAGCTCACTGGCTTTTCTCATTAAGAACATACGCTGTCTTTTCAGAAGCGTCTTTCCCAGGAGCACCAAGCTGACCCTCTTTCACCACCAGCAAAATGGAGGAAAGGAAAAACTGTAAGGTGTCCAACCCAGGTTTTCCATATTTTCTCAATTAATTCCCATTGTTATGGGCACTTTGTTCACTGAAGGGCAGACAAGGGATTAGAAGGCTCTCAGAGAAGGGAACACCGCTCTAGGCCTCCACATTCGTCCTGGTTTTCTCTACTGGCTTAGCTGTACTCAAAACAAGGGCTTATTTTTCCAACTTTTAGAAATTCAGAATCTAGGACATACCTCGGGTTGTGGATATTTTGGAGGGTAGATAATCTGGCATGAGCTGTACTCTTAATTAGCTGTTTTTCTCAAGATTGGGGAGTGGGTATTGAGATTTGGACAGCTGAGGCAATTTGAGAAAATCTTCAAATGAAAAGTTTCTGTCTCCGACTTAAGCCTTATGTTAGATATAAGTTTCCAGAAAACAAATGCCAGAGAGTAGGCACTTGTGCTAAAAGCTAGATGCATCTGGTCCAAACTTAGGAACCCCTTCCTACCTTTCCTGGAAAGGACTGCTACACGGGTTGCAAATATGAATGACTGATTCATTTTCTGCCCAGTTATGAAATCCTATTCATAACATTTTTCTGTTCGGGCAGGGAAAGTGGCTCCTGGGGAGAACAAACAGAAAGCCAGCTGGGAGTTCACAGAGTGCCATGTTCCATGACGTCCTCTACCATGCTGCTCCGTGGAGCTCCAAGGCAGCGCGGTTCATGTGTCACACTATATGTGACAGTGTCACATGGCACTTCTGTGGCACACGTTTAAGCTCAGTGTCATTTGATGGCGAGGAGATCATCTTGAAGATCCATGTGGAATTTAAAGGCCCTGCTAGATGCCCCCTGTAGGATGTGGCCAATCGGGGCAAGGTTCACGTGAGTGACGTGGACCCTGCGAGCTCAGACTGCAGTGCCCAGCTGGACTCGATAGTTGCAAAGAGAGAGCGGGGACCGACTGATAGTGCCTGTCCTAAATAGACTCTGGAGCAGAATGACAAGTTGGTACAGGTTGCCAGCAACATCCTCACTCCTAAGGAGGCAAAGAAGATGAGGAGGTGAGAGAACAAACTTTGATTTACCTGATCTACTACTGCTTTTCGATTTACAGAAAAAGACAGTGTTTGGTGACTCCAGCTGCCTGAACAGAAATGACTGTGAGAAGCAGAAGCTCGGGCTGGAAAAGGGCCTGGGGTCACAGCGAGAAGGAGGGCTGCCAGGCATCAGGCTTGTGTGTGGAGGACCGACAGCGAACAGCAACGTTCCTGAGCTGCCTCAGAGACTCCACAACAGGGGAATGGCAAGGGTATGTTCCAAAGACAGTTACTGTGTAAGGACAGAGGGCCTGTGCTTACATTCTTAGTGAAAAGCTCATTTTAAGGATTTAAGGTTTGCTGAAAACCAAGTTTTTTCCCACATTTCTTTTCAAAGGAAGAATGTCCTTTAAATACAGTACATGAAAAATCACAACATGCCTATTTTCAGGGATACATATCATGTATAGAGAATAATTTTAGTTTTTTAGTTTTTTGCTTGTTTGTTTTGGGGAAAGGGAGGTAGGTACTCAGGTTTACTTACTTACTTATTTTTTTAATGGAGGTACTGGGGATTGAATCCAGGACCTTGTGCATGCTAAGCAGGAACTCTACCACTTGAGCTATACTCTCCCCCTTGGGAATAATTTTAAATTTACAAACCGTATTCCATTGAGAAAAGGAAATGAGACTCTAGATAAGGCTTATCAGGCAACGGGAATTCTTTCCTCTATGTTTTACCATACTTCCCAAGTTTAGAACCATGGGCCATGGCTGGGCCTGTTCTTTGTTCTGCCTGAGGACCGATGGCCGTGTGGGCACTCATTCCAGGACCAAGACCTGCATTTTCCCCTGCTGCCATCACTGACACCCCCTTGCCAAATGTCAAGTGTGAGAGGCTAGTACTGGCTTACTCTTTACCAAAGGAGAAAGTATGTAAAAAGAAAAACAACTGGGCAAATCCTGTGGGTACAAACTACAAAGTCTTTTTTTGCTTCCTATGAGATTTACTCTATCCTTTCAATTCTAAAGCTTTGATAAGTTGGAAATTTTCAAATATAAGACGGCGTTAGATCCAGGCTGAAAGAGGGTTTTGTAAAACACTGAATGATGATCAGAGAAAGGAATAACCAGCCTTGTTAAAAGCATACGCAGAAGGATGCCAAAACATACTAGCTCCTCGCATAAACAGCATGGATTGCATTAACAGGTCTCCCTGGGTGAGTGGCGACTCTCATTCCCAACTCTCTTTGCCTACCTTATGCTCACCCCATGGTTATATAACCTTCAGAATGGAATGTGGAAATTCTTCTGGCCCTGCCCTGCTTGCTGATAGAGCTGAGCCAGTGGCTGGCAGGGGCACAATCTAATAGGCGAAACTGGAAACACAAATTCAATCCTCTTGTCTCAGCCCAGAGACTGTGCAGGCAAGGAAAGAAAGACTCGCCCCCGTCTCTCTCCTCCCCTCCTCTGGCCTAAGTTTACGCTGACTTCACCCAACAGGCACCTGACCCTCCCAGATGAGCTGGGAGGGGCTAAGGCACCATGCACGACCATGGTGGGGGTGGAGGTGCAGGCAGCAAACAATATTTAAGATGCTGAGTTTGCAGAGCATTCAGACTTGGGAAGGAAAGCCATGGGATGCCCAATTAAGCTGCACTTTCAGAAACTCAAGTTTTGAGAAAGGCTAAGAGAGAGCAAGGAGAGAGAGAAAACAACAAAGTGGGAAGTCCACCAAGAGTGAAAGTGGTAGGTTAGAATCTGCGGCAGCTCTGCAAGCCTCAGCCGGGCATATCCAGATTCCCCCAAAGGAAGATCCTTCCTCACCCAGGGCCACGAAAGATGCTGAAAAAGACTCTCTCAGCCGTGGCCTGGCTCTGCATTTTCATCGTGGCCTTTGTCAGCCACCCAGTGTGGCCACAGAAGCCCCCTAAGCGCAAGACACCTGCAGAGCTCACACTGGCCTCCTGCTGTGAAGAGGTGAAGGAGCTCAAGGCCCAAATTGCCAACCTAAGCAGTCTGCTGAGCGACCTGGGCAAGAAGCAGGAGAGGGACTGGGTCAGCGTGGTCATGCAGGTGATGGAGCTGGAGAGCACTTCCAAGCGCATGGAGTCGCGGCTCACAGATGCCGAGAGCAAGTTCTCTGAGATGAACAACCAGATCGACATCATGCAGCTGCAGGCAGCGCAGACTGTCACTCAGACCTCGGCAGGTAAGGAGGACGTGTCCTCACACTGCTCACCATCCTCCCCCTCCAGCAGCTGAGAGTCTCCTGCCTGCAGTGGTGCTTCTAGGTTACATGGTTGTCAGAACAATCACTGGCGGTTCTTGTAGGGTTTACTTTCTCGGGTACATGCCACCAGCTCTATTTTCTCTTTAGCAAAAGCTTACAAAGTATTTCTGTTGATTTCTAATGTTCTGTGAATTTACCCAGGTCTCTTTCATTCCTACAATGTTTCATCGTATTGAAGGTATGAATTACCATCTTGGAGCACAGAGAGATCATGTGGTTTGCTCAAAGTCACGCAGTAAGTCTTAGAAAGAGGGTTCAAGTCTTCCTGATTAGTTCACTTCCTTATCCAGAGCCGACAGGCTGTACCTTCAGTACTAAGGAAACAGGAATGAACACCAAAATTGTAACATCTCTAGAAGCAAAGTTTTCCCCACAAACAGTTCTCTTGGGTCCCTATGATTTAATGGAATGGGCATTAATGGAATTCTGTGTCCTCTCTCTAAATCTAACTCTTCTCACTGGCTCAAAATTAAGTGCCCAGACACCGCCCAGAGCCATCTGAAGAATTCCTTCATGTTCAGAAAAGGACTGGCTCCTCAAGGTTCCCCAATTCTGATATTTCTATTTTTCCCCATGATCTCAGATAAAACTCTCCCCTATAATTCAGGAAATAAGAAAATACAATGCTGGAATTTGGATTTTTAGTAGACTAAAAATAAGATACATTTAATGTTTTCTTTTACAAAACAACTTCCAGTTTCTAATTAGCCTGGCTTGAACAGACCAAGGTGAATTTATTGCTCAGAGGGAAATCTGGCTTTCTGAAATTATTAGGAAATTATTAGTTGAAAGGAGCATATTCCATAGATGTGTCATTTATTGCTGATATAAAAACTTAAAGAAACCTCCAACTTTTTGGTCATATTATAAACCAAGCCAAGAACAAAGAAGAGAGTAAATCACTGGTCATCCTCAGTTCAAATGAAGAAAAAGTTTTAACATAAAAAATGAACCTTAAAAATTTTGTTATCTAAACCAATATGTGTGTAAATTACTCTCTAAGCATGTACTGCCTGACCCTCAGTTTGGGATTAGAAAGGTATTCTCAGGCCATTTGCCAGACAAGTAAGTCTGGATTTGGTCTGAGAGATGAAACCAGATATGCAGAGGACCAGGCCAGACAGAGGAATGTGACCTGTGCCACCTCTGGTCCTGCAAACAGATGTTCTCATCTCCCAGCAGGCAGGTTTGTGGAGTCAAACGCAGCTCTCCGGCTGGGCCTCTGACTCCTCACGCCAAGGTCATCATTCCCCATTTTCTTCTCTATTACTAGATGTTGGGTCACATTTATACTCTGGAAGTAGCCAGCTCCTTGGAGAAAGCAGGAAGTTGATACTTTCCTCAGTCACAGGAAGTGAAGAACTCTGAGGGCCAAGACAAGGGTCTCATTTTGCCCTCCCCAATGTGCTCTGCCTTGAACAATTCCCATAGTGGAAGTGTACCATCTGCCAACTGTGTGCCCTTCTCGACCAGAGCAGTAGTCACCAAGAAAAGAATCCCAAGACACAGAGGGCAGGAGGCATTTCCTGGAAACGTGAGAGTTCCTGCCCTCAGAATCCTATCAGAAAAGGCTGCCCCCTTCCCCACCAGGAACGCTCTGATATTTAGAACAGGGAGACAAAATCTGCCATGAAGCACTAGCCCCCAGGGCAGCTGAGGAAACATTAAAATCAACCCCAGAGTGAAAGCCAGCCTGCCCAAAGCTCTCATTTCCCTGTTTTAATAACAGTGCCAGGGGAAGGCCTCCATGGGTTACTCAGGGTGTTTGCCTTTTCATTTGTCTGGCAGTATTAGATTAAGGGGGAAAAGAGAAAATTAGAGATCTCGGTTAATTAGGGTCCTAGTAGACAACAGCCATTACCTCTGAAAAACAAACCAACCAACCGAGAAATGACAATAAAACCAGCCCTATGAGAACCCATGACTTATCTGGGAACAAAGGCTGGCTGTCCCAGAAGTTGAATCCATTAAACAGGAGCATCTGTTAGTGGCCCTCACACACTGTAACGTTTCCAGAATTCATGTCCTAGAACTACAGCAGGATAATTTATTTCAGAGCAAACCTGAAACCACCTGTTTGATTGTACCGTTGTGCTAACCAGGTGAAGGGCTTCCCTACCTCTCAGCCCCACCACCAGTGAAGCCAAAACATACCCCTTCTTGGTCTCCTGATGCCCACCTCTCCCAAATCCAGACACTGCCTGGTAATGAACACTCACATAAATTTCACAGTAGAAATGAAGCCTCTGTCTTTAAACTTTCAACTTAGGTGTAGCAGGGATGCTGGCCAGCTGTGGAGCCCCTGGGTTTGGGCACTCACCCCCGTGGTTTGCTCCTTTTGTAGATGCCATCTATGACTGCTCGTCCCTGTACCAGAAGAACTACCGCATCTCTGGAGTGTATAAGCTTCCTCCCGATGACTTCCTGGGCAGCCCTGAGCTGGAGGTGAGGTCCTCACAGCCCCTTGCCCATGTTCTGTCATCTGTCTTCCACACCCTCAAAGGCGGGGTACAACAGGGCTAGTCACAGGCTAAAGAGAGGGAAACTCAAGACAGAGAAGCACACACACCAAATACCAGAGAGCTGGTAAACAGACACTCAATTTACGGGGGAAAAAAAATCTAGGCATCTGTTTTGCCCCTTCAAATCACTTTCAACCAAACACGAAACCTTCCAGCACAGTTAGATATGCGATCACCACCTCCTAACTAGCTGAAATCCCTTGCCAGGTCCTACAGCAGTTACTCTTTATGGGAGGAGAAAAGAGGGAACATGGAAGGAGTAGATCAGAAGTACCTGAATCATTTCCCTTCAAACTCGATGTGCACTCGCTCTCATCCTCAGTTTGGATCTTCCTCGGGACACCCCCAGCCTGCCCGTAAGCCAGCGTGACCGCAGAGTGTGCACGTCCACTGGCTCCGTAGGGACAGAAGGAAGGTGGGCAGGCGCCCTCCCGCTCATGCTGCCAGCCTCGGCAGGTCTTGACCAGAGCATCCTCTCTGCTCCAGGTGTTCTGTGACATGGAGACTTCAGGTGGCGGCTGGACCACCATTCAGAGACGAAAGAGTGGCCTTGTCTCCTTCTACCGGGACTGGAAGCAGTATAAGCAGGGCTTTGGCAGCATCCGTGGGGACTTCTGGTTGGGGAATGAACACATTCACCGGCTTTCCAGGCGGCCAACCCGGCTACGTGTGGAGATGGAGGTAAGCATGAGGCCTGGCTCCCCGTGACAGGACCAGGGCCGCCACGCACAATAGCGCACAATTCTGGGGGTGTCACTCCTACTCTTATTTACCAGAGGCTGGTATATTTATTGTGATGGTTCTCCTGCAGGTTGTAGTTACAGCTGAAGAAAACGAGGTTTTTTCCTATTTTTCACAAAAGTGAGGCATAGGTACACAAGAAGAGGCCAGACTCAGACCAGAGCTGAGGAATCTAACAGTCAGCTGGGCTGAGACACCGTGGTCCCTGCCCTGGCCTGGGGGATGAGGCTCTCTATGTACAAACCTTACTGATCCCAGTTGGTGACCCTCATCAAAGGCCCTGAAGCATCACTATATCCTCAAGTTCCTCCTAGGACATCTCAGGGTGGGATACAGCAAAACACACACCTACACCTTACAGACAGGGATGTGAAGGGGAAGAGAACGAGAGACTAATCAGGCCATATGGTGACTCAGGAAAGAAGTCTGATTTAGGACCCTTGTTTTCTGATTCCCAGGTTAGTGTGTTAAACTAGAGGTAAACAAGTAATAAAGTCTTACTAGATTCCCAGCAGTTAAAAGATGAATGGCTGCAGCTGGAGAGAGAGACGTGCTGCAGGATGGGATGAAACAAGGCCCTGCTGCAGTTTTTCTAAGGCTCTGCCTCCCCTGACAGGACTGGGAGGGCAACAAGCGCTACGCCGAGTACAGCCACTTCGTTTTGGGCAACGAGCTGAACAGTTACCGCCTCTTCCTGGGGAACTACAGTGGCAACGTGGGGAATGACGCCCTCATCTATCATAACAACACAGCCTTCAGCACCAAGGACAAGGACAATGACAACTGCTTAGACAAGTGTGCCCAGCTCAGGAAAGGTGAGATCTGGGGTTGGGAGCAGGGGGTTTGGGTGCAGGACCACAGCCCCACTTGAGGAGACAGTGTGAATTTATAATTGCACAGCTGGTATTCTGCCTCTGGTACTCCTTTTTGATACTGGCTCTACTGGCTTAGGTTCTGCTCAAAAAACAGCACAAATCCCTGCTGCCTAGTCTCTCTGTTCCCGAGGCCATGCTAGCACTGATCTGTTTCTTGTGCTAGGTGGGTACTGGTACAACTGCTGCACAGACTCCAACCTCAATGGAGTTTACTACCGCCTCGGACAGCACAACAAGCACCTGGATGGCATCACCTGGTACGGCTGGCATGGGGCCAGCTACTCCCTCAAACGGGTGGAGATGAAAATCCGTCCAGAAGACTTCCAGCCGTAAAAAGAAGCCTGCTGTGGAGCAGGGCTGGAGGAATGGAGACAAACGGAGGCTGGGAAAGGGCAGGGAAGGAGAGGAAGGGGGTTGAGAAAGGGGAGGGACGGAAAATGGCCTATCATCTCCATCGGAGAGCAAGTCTCTCAGGAGGACAAAAAAATGATGCGCTAAGGATGTTTCAGGAAGTGGGAGGAAGTATTTAAACACAGTGGGTCCAGACACATCCTCTCAGGGGCTGGCTGAGTGGGCTTTCTGCCTGTGATCCCTGCACAGCAGCAGCCTCTCTTTCCCACAGGCTTTTTCTGTGAAAGAAAAATACTTGTGAGATCACTTTACCCATTTTCTCTAGGGCCTAGGTTATTTGAGGGCAGAAAAACATCCCTTTGCTAAAAAGAACCATATTATTTTGATTCCCTTGGATATGAGAGAAAGGAGTGGAAGAGGGTGGTGGAGAAAGGGAGATTCTATTTTTAAAGCCAATGAAATTGCCTTCAGTCTATACTTTTTTTAAAGACAAAAACTATTCTGCTGGAGGTAAACGGACCCAGGTTGGAAGTGATTGGAGGAAACTCTCCGGCACTAGGCCTTGCAATTGGGCTCTGAGCGCCACCCCCCCCCCCAACTCCTCGGCCTCAATAGGGTGCAGCGCTGAGCGGCAGGAAGTGGGTCTAGTGGAGGCAGCAGCTCCAACGGACGGTGAAGATAACTCCCTTGTGGACGCTTGCACAAAACTGCCTTAAAATATTTAGTCAGTATAGATATATCTATTTTTATTTACTTTGTAAGAAAAGGGCTCAAAGAGCTTCCTCTTTTATCTTGGCTACAAAAAATGGCTGAAACAGGAAAGTAAATGGCACTATGGTTAATAATTCATGCTGTACATAAGCATCCTGCTTGGTGAAAATAAAATACTGTGGTTTGTTTTAAATGTGCAAAGTTTCTTTTTCCTTCTACAACAAACTTTTAAAACTTGTTCCTTTAAAAATGTTCCTATTACCACTCAGAGCATGGTGAAAAGCTTTAAGTGAAAAATCAGAGAGTAAGCAGTGAGAAAGAGACTCTAAGTGTGTTAGCAGTCTTCAGGGAAACCAAGAGAGGGACAGGAAGTCAAAAACGAGAAAGTGAGGGACAAAAAGGGCCACGGCAGCCACTGGCAGAGGTCAGATCCTGGACTATCCACCCAGCCCCCACAGTGGCCAGTGCCACCACTTGGCTTCAAAATACTTTGCAAACATCACTAATTATCAGGGAAATGCTATCAAATCAAAACATGAGATACCATCAGACACTGGCAGGATGGCAATTATTGAAAAGATAAGAGATAACAAGTGTTGGTGAGGAAGTGGAGAAAAGGAAACCGTGTGCACTACTAGGGGGAATATAAATTGGCAGAGCTACTGTATCAGTCTGGCGGTTCCTCAAGAAGCTGAAAACAGAACCACCACATGATCCAGCAGCTCCACTTCTGGGTATGTATTCAAAGGAAACAAAACCACTATCTCAAAGAGATATCTGCACTTCCCTGTTCACTGCAGCATTATTCACCACAGCCGAGATATGGAAACAACCTAAAATGTCCTTTGAAAGATGAATGGATAAAGAAAATGTGAAGAATGTGAAAGAAATAAAGTGAGTAGAGAAGAAGCAGACCGGAGAAGGGCTTCCTGTGGGACAGGCCGTCAGACAGAAACATCCTAAGGCAGCAGGGGACCTGAGTGCTCAGCGGCGGGCACAGCACTGCTCAGAGAGGGGAGAAAAAGATGGGGGGTTAGGAAGAGATGAGGGGAGGGAAGAGCATGAGATGCCTACGGCAGAAGTCGCTCCTCATTCTCTCTCCTCAGCTACATGCCCCACAACTGAAAACTGCGGCTCTAGGCAACAAAAGCACAAATAAACAAGTGGGATGGCCTCAAACCAAGAAGCTGCACAGCAAAGGAAACCATCAATAAACTGAAAAGGCAACCCACAGAATGGGAGAAAAATATCTGCAAGCCATAATCCCTGATCAGGGGTTGATACCCAAAATATATCAAGAACTTATACAATTGATAGCAAAAAAGCAAATAATACAATTCAAAAATGGGCATAAAAAAACAAAAACAAAAAAACTAAGGCTCTAATTTGGCATCTGTGGTTTACTTTACCCTTTTGGGAAAACGTCTCGGAGAGAAGGGCAGAGGGAGGGGGAGAGCAGGTGTAAAGGAAGCTCAGAACATCCCAGTCACGTCACCTACAGAGGTGCAGATTCTCACATAACTACCACCTTTACAGCATCTCTTTTGGGGCAGGCTGATGATGGATCCCACGGGTTCAGAGGTGAGCACAGCAAAGCCTCTACCTTACGGAGGACAGAACCACCAGGAACCAAAGGGAGAGCCCAGTGTGGCTCCTGAAGGTAAAAGAACACTGTGTTCTGACCATATCCTCCAAGAGATGTGAAAGAAGGAGGCAGGGAAGGTGTGAAAAAGAACAGGCCCGATGGGCAGCTGTTAGAGCTGCACGTCCACCTAGTAAGTACTGGCTCCAGTTTTTATTTTCAATTTTGCAGATGTCTCATTCAGAAAATTTTCTTACAATGCGATGTCAGTGGTTACGCAGTGAAAGCATCCAGTTTGACCAGACCCTCTGTTCTACTTAGGGCAGAGAAAGAAAAGCAGGTGCTATGGACGGAATGTGTCCCTCCCTCACCACCCGCCCACCCCCAACCCACCCCAAATTCATACGTTGAAGCCTAATCCCCAGTGTGATGGTATCTGGAGGTAGAGCCTTTGGGTATGAGGGTGGAACCCTTGCGAATGGGATTAGTGCCTTTATAAAAGAGACCCCGTAGAACTTGTTCTCTACAATCCACCATGTGGAGACACAGAGAGAAGCTGGCAATTAGCAACACAGACAGAGTCTCACCAGAACCCAACCATGCTAGCACCCTGATCTTGGACTTCTCAGCATCTAGATCCTTCTCCCAGCTCTGAGAAATAAACGTTTCTTGTTCAAGCCACCCAGTCTATGATAATTTGTTACTGTGTCCCAAATGGACTAAGTTAGCAGGCCACCAGAACTTACCCTAATGCTATTGCAGCAAGTAAAACGTGTGTGTGTGTGTGTGTGTGTGTGTGTGTGTGTGTGTCTACAGGAGCATGTGTGTTTCCAAATAATCGAATACCCATTTAATTCTCAGTTCCCCAGTTACTACTTACTGATATATGAACCTTGAGGAGATGGGCATAGTTTAAATTGTCTCAGTGTAAGCTCTGCTTGGGGATTACCTATGGATCTGATTTGTCCTGGAGCAGGTAGATAAAAGTGCCAACAGGTAGGAAGACAGACTGATCCAGCAGCAAGAGAACAGTGTTGTCAGCACAGCACAGTTTTTTACAACAAAAATAAAAACTAAGAATCAGCGGTGCAAAGATGTTTCTGTGTATGGTTAACTGGATTGTTTCAAAAAGATTTAACGCAGTTGACTCAAATGTATATATTTAAATTTAAAAACATAGACAAATGGTGAAGAAAAAAGACGAATAGGAAAAATAAAATTGGAGGGTGGAGGGCAGTAGACAAAGCAGGTAAAATGTCTGTAATTTGTTACAGGTGGGCCAGGAATTGAACTGTGAGCTCTCCAGTGGCCGCTGTGAGGAAGGGAACCCAATTTCTCACTGAACAGCAATGCCCCCAAGACCAAATCACCGTAGCGGCCCAGGGACGGGCCGTGGGAGGAATGTCCACGAGGCTCACCCAGAGGACTGGGGTAGTGCTGAGAGCCACTTCGGTAATAAGCAGCTTTGCCTAAGGCTGTTTCTCAAAACTGTCTTCAGTGAAAATGATGGTAGAACAGTGCAATGGCGCTTAGAAAAAGTAGTTTTACAAAGTCAGTGGGAAAAGCTCCAAATGGAAACAAAAGAGATGGATGTTGGGAAGAGACAGGAAACCAACCGAAGGGAGGCAAAACCCCAAGCCCAGAGGAATCAGACTAGGAATCAACCTCAGAGCTTAGAGGCCCTGCCTCTACCTGGGGCCAGAGGTTTTTGTTTGTTTGTTTTCTTAAAAGCCAAGGTCAACCTGCAAGGAATGCTGAGGACTTATTTTCAAATATATTGGCTTTAAGAAGTTACATGACCTTCTTGAATACTTTTCCAGGCCTTTGGTGGTATCTTTCTACTACAAATCCGCATAAACATTAATGCTTCTGTGACCGTCTCAAATATGGGGAAAAAATATGGGGGGTGGGATGAGGAAGGTTTCAGAGAGGTATCAAACAGAAAAAGGTTAGCAAGGAAATTAATGTGCAAAACTAGCTATTTAATGTTGAGGCTACGATATTCAGTCACCGGGTTTTCCATTAGTTATGAAGCAAGAGTGTACCACCCAGGCCACAGATGGGAGGAAGAAATGACAGTTTTCACTTCTGCAGTTCCTAATTTAAAACTGACGCCTACCCCACGGGATGGCAGGTGTATAACTGATCCTACGCGGTATTTTAGAAATCAATGTTCTCTCCAAGTCTAATTTATTTGGGCAAAAACATGATTCTATTTCTATCTTCTCGGTCACTTTTTAAAGAATTTCAAGGAACACTTTTTAGCATCTACTCAAAAGCAGAGCTAGCAGAGAATTTGGTTATTTGATTATCCTTTCAAATGAAGGAAGCACTGCACACAGCAGATTGTTTCAGCCACAGAAGAGGTACTTATTAGCTGGGTGATTTTTCCTAAACTATCTGTAGTGAAATAATCAACCATGTTAGTAGCATTTGAGGATAATTAGATCCTGGAGTTAATATTCTCTGACAATCATTAGGGAAAGTGAACAGCTCTCTAAGAGCTATGGAGCTAACATTTAAGGTTGCTTGTAATTTCAAAACAGCAAAGAATTTATTAAACAACATATTTTTTCCATACCCAGAAGACTCAAAACCATTTTAGGAGAGAACATAATCAAATCAGAGGAAAAGACCACTGAATCTCAGACCTGGCTCTGCCTTTCATACTCAGGACTCCAAGGGGGAAGACTCAGGCACCAACATACTTACTCAGTAAAACCTCACCCTGCCTTCGGGTGGTCTTTGAGGCACAGAAACCAGTTCTGACTGCTGAGCCAGAGAGCGCTATCTAACCCAGACATAAAATCTATCTTTCCTAGATTTTCCTAAAATCTATCTTTCCTAGGCTGCTCTGGCCACAGAATTGCTTCTAGGCTGATTTCATTGGGACAAGCACACACAGGTTAGAAAACAGCAGGAGTCCAGGTGCTCAGGGTCAACAGAAATGACAATTATGGTTAGAATACTGGGGAAAGCCACCCGCAACCACATCTCACTTAAACGTGCTGGCCAGACCCGATGGCAGAGTTCACAGAGCAGAAGTCTCTGAGTGACTCCACTGGACTGGCACCAGGCAGTGGGAGAAGAGAGGCCACTTCAGGTGAAGGCAGCAATTAAAAAGGGTTTACAGCCTACCTGATGAGAGACTCTAGGATGGCGGGGGTGGGGCCTTTCTGGAACTCCAGTTCTTTGTAGTGTAGCGCTTTGGCATATGCTCGGCACTTGGCAGCCCTCTCACCCAGCAGAACAATGCCATTGTCATCTCTCAGTGGCAGCGGGCCCTAGAGGAAAGTGGAAGTCACGGCACAGGAAAGTGGCGGACGGGGCCCAGGCAAGACTGGGCTGTGCGGGAGCTTCTCCCCTCCCACCAGCTGGTGCCCTGTCAGGCTCCAGCTGGACAAGGGGGCCAAGTCTCACCTTGTCACTGTGTTCCATGAATTCAGCCAAGTTTAAGAGAGTCTGTGTGACTTCAGCGATGTCCTGTGAGGTGAGGGCCAACTCGATGCTTCTGATGAGCTCATCCTGCTGGTCTTCATTCAGCTCCGACCAGCAGGACACGAACGCAGCGTTGAAGAGATCCCTGAAGGCAGAGAGGAGTGGAGACAAGCGTTGGAGATGACTCTGCTGCCTCTGCCTGGTGCCATGGAGTGGCACCTATCAGCCTATTCCTGGCATCATTGCTTATGGCTATCCAGGCTGGCGCTGTCCAACAGAACTTGCTGGAATGGTCTGTATCTTCCCTGTCCATATGGTAGCCATTGGTCACTGAGCACTTGAACTGTGATAAGTGTAACTGAGGAACTGAATTTTAAGTTTTAGTTAATTTTAATTAAATTAAAATAACCACACATGGCTAGTGACTACTGTATTTTAGAGCGCAGGTACAGGGACCTGTGGGTGGGGGGGTAGAAGGGGAAAAAAGAACAGAGAAAAAAACTTGTGTCCACATTTTTCACATCATTTTTCTTCATTGGAGCGGGTGAACAGAAAGGGGGCTTCTAACATAGAAGCTGACATAACAGATTCAGAAAATAATCTTCAAATGATGCTTCTCAGGCCATGTCCAAAGTCCTAAGATCAGAAGTGCCAGAGGCAGCATCTGCTATTGTTTTTCAAAACATAACCAGAACCCTTGGCTGGATGGTCATAAACATAAGAAACTAGCAGCATTAGAAAACAGAATCCAAATCCGTAAGTCGTAAAAGATCCTCTAAGCCAAACCTGCAACAGCTGCGGCCTTAGGAAGACCTGGTAGGGCTGCGGCAACTACCTAGAATCACTGCCGCGTCGCCCGGCCGGACATATTTGCTACCTGTGACATCTGAACTCTCCTCCCCTCTCTCTTCTGGTGAATGTGTGGAGAGGAGGGTTGGAAACTACAGGATATGCCTATATAATGTATGAGTTTAAGCATTTGATGCCTATACATCTACTTTTCATTACCTATTTAAAAAGGTTGTCAGATTGACGTATATATAATTTTGGAACCTGATGGGAAAAACAGAATTTGAAATTCAAAGGGTAACATGAAGGCCCAAAGAAGTCCTGTGTAAATTAAGAAATAAGGTTTCTGATCTAGGTCCAAGACCATGCTGGGTCCCAAATGAACATATTTGGCACTAAAGGGATAGACACATGTGTGTATATTTATCACAAGCCTCTTTTGGATGACAGTGTGCTCAGAAGTGACTCAGAGCAGGAGAGAGGTATGCTACATCAGCTGAGCACATGGAATTTGAATACTATGGAAACAGAGAAGTTCTTAGAACTATTTTTAAAGCATTAAAAAATATTTGAAAGAAATTAGATGAACCAAATCACGGCATCCCAGCAACAGTCTCAGGGACCATCGCTGTTCTTGCTAAATACACTTGAAATAGCAAACCAGCTGTGCTGATAAAAGTGAAATGGAGTGGAATACCTCACTTTTTTTGCTTCTTGTTAGTGAGAAGAATCGTTAATTACCATTTATGCCTCATTTTAAATAAGAATTGTCCACTGCAGAAAAATTTAGAAAATAGGGAAAAGAATAAAGAAAATAATTGCTCCTTAAACACTCCTACTTAGAGATAATCACTGCTGTGTTATGTTCTAACCTTTCTCCTGTGAACATATATTTTTAATAGCTGAAATCACATTTACACCATTTTGTATTCCATTTAATTCACTTACCTTATGCTATAAATCTTTTACACGCATTAAAACTTTTTCTAAACCAAATGTTTAATGGCTATTTAAGATTCCCTGTTTAAGGTTTACATTATTTTTTTATGGCAAATTCTATTTTCCAAGGATGGCTGCAGCACTATCTCCTGCTCCACATGCTCTTCCAGAATCTTTCTACTCCCGTATAAAAAGGTGGCATCCACATCTCCTCCCCTCGAACTGGAGTGGGCCTCTGTGACTGGCTTCAACAACAGAGTCGGGCAGAAGTGATGCGATGTGACCTCCAAGGCTGGGTCATACAAACACCATGAACTTCTGCCTCATTCCCCTGGGGACACTCGCTCTTGAACCTAGCCAGTATCCTGTGATGAAGCCTGAGCAACCCACAGAGCAATCCATGTGGAGAGGAACCAAGGCCCCTGGCCAGGGCTGAATTTCCAGTCGATAGTCAACCTCCCTTGCTGAGAGGATGAATGAGCCATCTTGAAAGTGGATCCTGCAGCCCCAGGACAAATACTCCTGCTGACACCATGTGGAGCAGAGACAAGCTGTTCCTACAAGTCCTACCCAAACTGCAGATCCACAAGCAAAACAAATAATTTTAGACTGCTGTTGTTTTAGACCACTAAGTCTTGGGGTATTTGCAATTGTAGCAATAAATAATCAGAATATCATTATTATTGGGAACAGGTTATATTAAACTATTACATAGTTGTTTTCAGAGTTATAAATGACTCTGTAATTAAAAATTTGGACCTAAATCTACTAAGGAAAGGTCTACTAGCAAGGTTAAGATGGATGCTTTTCCTGTAATAAGAACTTGTTAAATTTGGCCTTTTATCTTTGCCCCCAGAGGTTAGCAAAATTAAAAATACCCTTTTACTGCTAACAAAATCTAATTCTTTTTTTAAATTTATTTTTTAATTGAAGTATAGTCCATTTACAACATTGTGTTAGTTTCTGGTGTACAGCACAGTGATTCAGTTATACATATATATATATTCCTTTTCATATTCTTTTTCAGTATAGGTTATTACAAGATACTGAATATAGTTCCCTGTGGCATACAGTATGATCTTATTGTTTATCTTTCTTACATATAGTAGTTAGTACATGCAAATGCCAAACTCCAGATTTATCCCTCCCTACCTCTTTGCCCCCACCCCCATAACCATAAGTGTGTTTTCTACATCTGTGAGTCTATCTCTGTTTTGTAAATAAGTTCATTTGTGTCCTTTTTTTTTAGATTCCATATATAAGTGATATCATATGGTATTTTTCTTTCTCTTTCTGGCTTACTTCACTTATGATAATCTCTAGGTCTATCCATGTTGCTGCAAATGGCACTATTTCATCCTTTTTTATGGCTGAGTAGTATTCCATTGTATAAATACACCACAACTTCTTTATCCAGTCATCTGTTGATGGACATTTAAGTTGCTTCCATGTCTTGGCTATTGTATATAGTGCTGCTATGAACACTGGGGTGCATGTTATCTTTTCAAGTTAAGAGTTTTTTCTGGATGTGTCCAGGAATGGGATTGTTGGATCATATGGTAAGTCTATTTTTAGTTTAAAAACTAATTCTATGTATCATTTTTTATGTGCTGATCCCCTGATCTCAGTCTGAGGCTCAGAAGAAGGGAGCCCTGACACAGCGTACCTGGCCATGGGGTTGTAGGCCTGAGCTAAGGCCCAGCACGAGCGCAGGGAGGGTGACGAGGAGTCCTTCAGCAGCTCCAGGCTCAGCCGCCTCAGCCACTCCAACCAGTCGTCCTTGGAGACCCTTCTGGCAGCTCCCCAGGCCTGTAATGCCACAGGTGACAATGGAAAACCATCAGTTCTAAGGGGCAGTTGTAAAGAGCCCTCACCTAATGATTCTTCTTCTTCTTTGATTTATAACATTATATCTCTCATGATAAAATTCCCCGAGTACAAATACAAAAGTAATATTTAATTAAAGCCATAAAGCAAAAACAGCAACCTCTGGACTATTCCACAATACAGTGAAAGCTTGTTTTACACCTCATTTGTGCTGGACTCTATCTGCAAAGCAGAGAGCTCTACAGACCCAGAATGGATGGGGACTGACACACTCAGAATGCATCCCACAATGCCGAATGGCCCCCAGCAGCGTGTGAAGGGCCCTGGACACTCTGCACTGGGGCACTGGCGTATCTTACAGCAGTCCCAGAGGGAGAGTGGAAAGGCTCAGGTTCACACCATCATTAACCGTTTGACAATGAGGTGGGTAGTGAGCCCAGAGCACCAGACACTATTGTGAAATGAGACAGAAAGAGTTGAACAGATTGAATTCTTACTTTTTAGTTTATCCCCTCCAACGTTCCTTAAAACTCTGAGTTCTCCAAGCATCAGGAGTTACTAGCAGGGGCAGCTTAGGGAGGTGGATGGAAGACCCAGGCTCTGGAGATGCACAGGGCAGTGCAGTGGAACAGCCACACCCTGTGGGGCTCAGAGGCTTGAGTTCAAATCCCAGTTATGTAACCTTCTGGGTGTCTGATCTTGGGAAAGTTATTTAACTTCTCTGTGCCTCAGTTTCCTCATTTGTAAAATGTGGATAACAGTTAATCCTCAAAACACCCTATGAGATGGGAACTAAGTTAATATGTGTAACAGATTTATAACAATGCTTGGCACAAAGTTAGCACTCTATGCGTGAGTGCCTATTACTCTGAAGTCAGAGACGCCTGGTTGGAACCCCGGCTCTGCCGCAGCTGTGATAGCACTCTGGGCAAATTACTTGTAGGCTGCATCTGATTCTCAGTCCTCCTCGTCTAAGGATAATGCACCTGAAGGGCCTTGCTGGAACAGATGAGCAAAAATGGTTGCTATTATTATCAAAATGACATCTCTTTGAATTGGCCCAGCCCTAACTACTAAATCTTTAACCTTTAAAATATATTCTTGGATGATTTTTCCAGCAGAACAGGTATGTCGATCCTCCCTAAACTAGGGAACTTACATAAGTTAGAGCAGAAGTTCTCATGTGAAGTGGTCCAGGGAGTGAAAGAGACCCCATGGGCTACACCACTTCGCCATCAACGACTCAACCCATCACCTCCCTGGGATAAAATGGAGATCTGCTGTAGCTTTTAGTGAGTTACCAGTGAGTGACATTACATAAACGATTATTTTACGTCAAAAACTGAAGTAGAGATAGTACAAGATACAAGAGACAAATTAAAAGTTTATGTGAAGGATTCTCACTGACCCTACAATGAGCACTCCTGAACTAGAAAGAAGAGTGACACTAGATACCAAAGACTTGCCTTTTAGACCTTGTTCTGTTGAAAGAAATGGAAACATCAAGTCCTTTTTGATCCACAGATTTCTGGTTTCCTCCCTACACAGCAGGTCCCTGGACAGCGACACTATATTATAAGGATTTGAAAGTTGGACATAAACAAGGAAGTACTACTAATGTCTTCTACCCTCTAAGGCCATGAGGCCAAGCCTGCGTAAGGTGAAGGCATTCAGCACAGTGGATAAGAGACTCTGGAGTCACACTACCCAGGTCATATCCTGGCTCCACCATCTACAAATTGACATTGGGAAAATTACTTAACCTTTCAGTTTCTCAATGTCCACATTCATAAAATAGGGATGGTAATGACAGCACCTAACTTGTGGGGTTACTGGGAAGATTAAATGAGTCAATACATGTGAAGTTCTCACAACAGTGCCTGACACGTGGGAAGAACTCAACAAATGGTGGTGGTTGTTACTGCTGTCACTGTCATCGTTACAATGTGATAAATGGTAGCAAATAGGTCTTCAAAAAAGTTCAGCGTAACCAATAAGTATACAATCTATCAAGCAGGCTATGTCCCTCACATGGGTCTTTCCCTACTGCTCTGTAATTTAAAACATAAGCAACTCCCAATTCTCTGGGTCTCACAGCTACTGTTTAAATGCCAGCCAGTTTCCTCTTGCCACCCGCCCACTGCTGACTGCCTCATCTGGTGACACGGGTGCATGCTGATGGAATGCCAGCTTCTTCATTTAGGAGGTCCACCCAAATAGATGATCACAAGACAGTGACGCTGCTGAGACTCCTGGAAGGCATCCTAGACGTGCACATAGATGGGCTTCATGTTTTCTGTACCATGAGCATCCTCTATTAGCACAGCTGATAGAAAGGTGATCAAGGTGGCCAAAAACTATTCTGAAAGCTGTTTAGAATTGACAAATACAGCAATCCCTAATTAGCATCTTATGAATATGTGGAAGCACAATTTACTTTCCAATGAAATGGATCCGAGAGTCAGCTGTGGAGAACTTTGCTTAGGGTTTTTCAACTTGACCTGATCTCTCAGGTGAGACAGACTGGGATTCTTTTTTTCTGTTTGGCAAAAGTTATGTTTATTTTTCCAAGTCCTGGGTAGAAAGCAAAACTTCCTGGAAGCAAACTAGACCACTGGAGAATTTCCTAAAATAGAGAGAACAAAGACCTAAAGCAGGGCGGACAGCTGCCTGGTTGGAAGGACATTCTGAACCTAGGCAGGCCGAAAACATCTGGGAGGAAGCATGCATCTGGCCTTCTTGTCCAGCCCCTCCCTCAAGTGTGAGGTGTCAGCACGGTGGCCTCAACAACTGCCTGGGAACGCCCGGTCATTGATGGCCTTTTTCCACCAAAAGCCTTGGACTAGCAGTTACAGAACACAGAGCGAGAGCAGTGTCACTCCTGACCCAGGGCTATTTTACTTCCATCTTAAATCATCAAACGTCCCTCAGTAGTGGTCCCTTTACAGCCGTCTGTGCGGGGAAAGACTGGCATCAGGAGTAAACGCCAGTGTTCCAAAGCCGTGTGTGAGCACACACACATGCTCAGAGGTCGGGCCAAAGGAAGAGAGCAAGTCAGCTGGGACCCAGCCCTGCCCAGTTCTTTTACCTCTATCTGCTGTTACAAGTGCAGCTGCCTTGGGTCAGCTGCTAATAAAGGAGAACAGCACTGCACTGAGGTCCAAACTCGGAGCTGCTCACTGTCACCAGAAGTACTAACGACTGACGACAAAATGGGGAAAATTAGCAACCTGCTGTATTTAAAAGTCAGTGAAGTAGATGATTATTCTGCTTGTATCTATTAGAGATGCTTTGAAACTGCCTGTTTTTAAGTGGATGGCTGGTGACACACATAGAGAGAAGCTGGTTATATCCTAGGCATTGGTCAGCTTGGAGAATTCAGTACTTATCTGCAAAGACCTAAAACCTCGCTACTCAAAGTGTGGTCCATGGACCACTGGCATCGGCATTACCTGGGATCTGGTTGGAAATGCAAACTACCAAGGCCTGAATCTGGACCGCTTGAATTAGAACAAGCATTTTAGCAACACGCTCCCAAGCATTTGGTAAGTCCAGTGAGTCTGAGAAGTTTGAGAAGCAGGGCTTTAAAAGCCTGCATCAGTCTCAGTGCTAACTAGGAACAGTGTTCCGTTCACGTTAAAAATGAGAATGCTATTTGTAATAAAGCGTTCCACTGTCAAAGCAAAAAGGGAACACAAAAGGACACTTTGTTCTTTATTTTCCTTCTACTAAAAAAAATTGTACAATTCAGAAACCTGGAGAAAGACAAAATGACCTAAGTTCATGCTATCTAGATTTTCAGAAAAATGCTTGGGCTGGTTTTTGGTTGTCTTAAGCAGAGCAAAGAGCAGGGCTATCCTTTCCAAGCTGCCCCTGCCCCGGAAATGATGGACCTACCTTTTGGAGGTTGATGGTGCTGACATGCAATTTCTTCATGGGTCCCGTTTCTACTGGGCCACTAGCCAATGCATCCCCTTGGCCACTCCTCAGCATTCGATGCTGGTAAATCAAAGGGTCCTCTTCTTCATCAGCAAGGGTGTATCCCTGCAACCAGAGATTCACAGAACAACATGCAACTTCAGCAGATGCTCCAAGTTTAGAAAACATCCTTAAGCCTTGGTGGAGGGGTCACATCTTCTGGAAGAGCCAGGATTAGGTAAGGTTCCATGTGTGGACAAAATGAATCACGTGGGTAGGGGGCTGTATTCCCCACTGTACACCAGTCCGTGCTGGCCACTCCTGGTCACTGACAAACACTGACTTAGTAGTATGAGCACGCAACTGGCAACTGTGAGACAACTGTGAGCCATGAATGTGATGGAAGAGCTGGGGCGGCAAAGAGCAACTGCCTGTTTCAGTACATGGCCTGAGAGCCAAGGATGGTTTTTACATTTCTAAATGATTGAAAAAAAAAAAATCAAAAGATTTATATTCTGAAACATGTGAAAGTTATTAGAGAATCATGTTTTGGTGTTCATAAACAAAGCTTCACTGGAATGCAGTCAGGCTCATTTGTTCATGTGTGCACACGACTGCCTACAGGCTGCAGCAGCAGAGCTGAGTGGTTTCATCAGAGACTACCCAGCCTGCAATGCTGAAAAAACTCATTATCTTTACAGAAAAAGTTTGCCAATTCCTAGCTCAAAGCTAAAAAGCTAGATGTACTCCCACAGCTAAGATTACAAGAATACCAATTAAGAAAGACAATGGGGGACTTAGGAAAAAAGCTCCGTTCACCTTGACAATTCTGCAGATGAGGACATCATAGCGCTGATGGTTGATTCGGTGTCGCACCAGAACTTTATTCACCATTGGAATGAAAATTTGGTACTGGAACAAGAAAGGAAGCAGAACAGAAACCATGACTTTGGAGAGTGGAAAACAGAGAAAAGAATATCACCGCTCCCAGATTACAGCTATCACTTCTGGGTTCTGGACCAGTGATGCGGTGTTCAGAAGAAGCACTTTTTAGCCCCCTGGGCTCTGATCCTAGTCCCCATCACCTTCCATCTGGGTTCCTGCAACAGCCTTTCAATGGTCTCTCTGCTTCCGCTCTTGGCCCAGTCTATTCTTCCACACAGCACGGAGAGTAATCACTTAAAAATTAAGTGATGGGTCAGATTACAGTATTTCTATGCTCAAAATCTCTAAAGACTTCAGGTTTTGCTCAGAGTAAGAGCCAAAGTACTTACAACGGCCTACAACAGTGATGTGCACATTTTAGTGGGCATCAGAATCACCTGGAAGGCACACAAAACCAGAGGCTGCCGGGCTCCACAGCCAGAGCTGCTGGCTCGGTAGGTCTGTGGTGAGGCATGAGAATCTGCCTGGGTTCTACCGCGTTCCCAGCTCTGCAGGACTGACGCTGCTTGTCTGCGGACCACGTTCTGACCTACAGTGCCTAGTTTCCACACCCACTGCCAGCCCAGCCTTTGCAAGGTTCTCCCTATGACCTCTTCCAAGCACGTTCACCCTGCTCCCTCCCCTGAGGTCACACTGCTCTCCTGCTGCTCCCAGAACCCTTCTGCCTGCACCCAGCTTCCTGGGCTTGGGCCTTTCCTTCATTTAGGTCTCTGCTGATATGTCATCTTATCAGAAAGGTCTTCCCCATCTACCCTAAAGAAACAGCATCTCTCCCCACCCCTACCCATCACTCTTATGAGATAAATTGTGCCTATTAGCTTTGTTTTGCTGGAACGTAAGCTCTGTGAGAACAAGGACAGCAATCTGTTTACTACATTATCCCCAGAACAGCACTCAGCCCATGTAGATGGCTAAATAAATACTTGCTGAATGAAGAACAAAAAAGAGCACAAATGATTCCTAGTTCTCTGGCAGTGGTTGAGGCCTAGAGACTAACAAATGGAGCAATTCAAAAAGTCTTCTTCCCAAAGGCAGGCGGAAGAGCACATTGGTTTGGGGCTCCTGGCTCACCTTCTTCCCCAGTTGAAAAACGAGTGAAGACAATGTGTCCATGGCTGTGGAACGAAGCTCTGGGCTCTGGTCCAGTGTTCGAACAATCGGGTGAATGATCCGAGAGGCATAGTCAGTGAAATCCAGGGACTCCGTCAGGCGGTCCACTGTCTCTAATGCTGCCCTACAACAATCGCTAACATACAGTAACTGCTAACATACAGGCCCAGAGTGAGAGACCTGGCTGGGGGTTACCTTAACAATCAGCACTGAATGGGACGGAGTGGCTTCTGATGTGTTTTGCGTACATAGATCCAACATATATTTCAGTGGGTTGGGAACAGTTAAGATTTCCACAGATCTGGTACATTTCTGGACTAAACTTAAAGGGAGTTGAAAGAACAGAAAAATAGAAGGATGGCCTGGGGACTTAAGAAAAGGACATTCCCAACGAAACATTAGAAGCTTGATAATTGTTAGTGCTAAAGGTGCTCACTTTCGAGATGGCAGTGGAACTTCAGGGGCATCAAACAACTTCACGATAGGGGGCAGTAACAAATGCAAGTAGTCATCCAGGTTGGCGCCAAACAGCTGGATTGCAGCCAGCAACTGCAAAAACGAGCGAGGGCATGACAATGAACAAACACAGTCTGGCATCAAGTACCTAAGTTACATGAAGAGGAGCAGGGATACGGATAATTCAGAATTCTTCAGGGATTCTGAGAAGCCTTTATTAAGTGGCTCTGAACTACATTCTCTTGGTAGCACTTTTTCCCCTCATTTTATTTTGCTTATCTGTTACTTTGCTTTCTCTGAGCTTATTTGTTACTTTGCTTTCTCTGAGCTTATTTCAGTTGGTAAGAAATCAGTTGTTGGATAATAGAGAAAACCAGTCTGCAATAAAACATTTACCAAGAATAACCCATTAAAGGAGACAAAACATAAGGATAATCAAGGGAGAATTATAAACATTCTGTAAACTGCACACATCAGGTACTACAGCATTCTTCGGATTCGGTCTTATGGACTGAGCATCACCCCATCACTCAGAACAGGGTCTCGTTTCTTAGCTGATCATCCAGGGACTCTGATGGATGCTGGAAATCTCTCTAGAGAATGCCCTGGGCTACTCACCTTGATGGAGACGATGCGGCCTGGACTGTTGTCATGCATGAAGACTCGTAGCATGTGCGGGATCAGCTGGGGCAGGTAGAGTTTAAATTCACCGCCAAGAGCTACCACAATTTGCTCAATGAGAAGAATGATGGTGCTCTGGATGGAGGTGTTCATGACCCAGAATTCCTATAGAGAGGGAGAGACAGAGGAGCAAAGTCAGGAGCCCTTCTGCTGAAATATGAACCAAGGAACTGAGACAGCTCAAAAGAAGTAAAAATGTTGTGAGCATCTGTCCCAAGGGACTCTTTCCTTATCCTCTCCCCGGGCCTCCCTGTATCTCTGTCACAGTCATGGTGAACAACTAAACTGCATTTCCCCGAATGCACAGGCCACTTTGCCCCTCTGCTTTGCTCATGCTACTCTTTGCCCAGATCCCAACTCTTGCTCAGATAAGCCCTGTCTGTCTTTCTAGAACTGGCTCAAGCCTCACTTCTCCTAACAAGGCTTTCCTGTCTCCTTCCATTATCCACTGTGGGTCCCTCCGTCCTCCTCTCTTCTAGCACCTGTAATACTTAATTTTCTTTGCCGCCCTCCCTCTACTTGACTGTAGGCTAGTTGAAGGTAAGAAACCCTCTGATTCATCTCTATCTCCCCAAATCTAGTAGAGTGCCTGGTATATTCCAGCCACCCAAACACGCCTACAGAACAAATGAATGACGGTCTATGTCACTCGAGCTCTCCAGCTGTCCAGGGTGGTTCTTTACTCTGGGTACCGCCTGGGCTCTGCCAGAGAACAACTCCAGTATTTACAAGATTTCCTGCCCTTTCTGGATTTAGACTTTGCTTGACAGCATCTGACACGTGTCCCAAACCATTTTCAGACCTAGACTGTGCCACAAAAGAAGCACTTTTCTACATTCATCTAATTATATTCCACACAAGTGACTAAAATAAAAACTTGGCCAATTGGCTCCAGATCCTGTCTTGCACTGCGAAGCAAACTGGTCCAAGTCTTCCACTCCAGGAAAAGCTGTCATTTCAAATCAACTCAAAAAGACAGTCACCTACTGCCTTCTTTAAAACCTCCAGAGTAGGAGACTTAATGATAATAGAAACTCTACCAATGATGGCAACACATACATATTAATACTCTTGAGCTCTCCTATAGTTCATAATAGAAATCAATGAAGAAAAAAGATAACTCCTCATATGAAAAACTGTATGGAAGCATAAGGTATTTTTATTAAAAAATTTTTGTTTAAATCATAATGGTTTAGAGAGTAAGAACATTAAAAAATATTAAAAGCTGCTGGCAAAATTTTCTGCTTGGTGAGAGAAGTATTCTCTCTCAAAAAGATAAAGAGCTTTGACAAAGGAACACAGCCTTTCCGGTCTCCATGGTTTGTCTGAGGTTCACTCACTTGGACCGCACTCCACCTCCTGTAGAGAAAGCCCACCTGCCTCTTCACCGAATAACTATCGGGGCTCCTCACAAGGGACTGCTCTGCCTCAAAGGAGCTAGGCAGCCTCCCCAGGGATGCCGATTAAATCACTGTTCACAAAGCCCGAGCTCTTCCTGGGCTCAGGGGAGCTCATTAAAATGCCCAGGATCAACCGCCAAAGGAAAAGCCCCTGATGAACCTTCTCTATCTTAGAGGAAATGAAAGCTGTATTTGGCGGGTGTCAAACCCCTATGCTTTGGTTGTAAGTCTTTTTTGAGGAATAAGTCACAGACTACTTCAGCTTCAACCCACGAGCACACTGCTTCCTCCCTTGGCCCCTCTCCAACCTCCGGGGTCCCCGCTCCCTGCACTCCTCCGATCCCCTCCCTGCACTCCCCACTCCCATCCGTCAGGCCCTTTAGCATCCTACCCAGCTCCTCCTTGTACAGAGGCCTCTGAGGCAGGAGTCGTGGAACACAGCAGCTTTTATTTATTTATATATATAGGAGTGTTTTAGTTTTGAGACTTAGTGTCAGAGAAGTTCCATTTTTGAAGCCAGCCGCTTTGATTTTAGCCCTGCTGCTTCCTTCCCCAAGCTAACTACAAAGGTCTGGTGTAGAAGAATTAAAATTGTTGGAAGATTGTCTTCTAATTCTCTGAGGACTCAGCTATCTCTGCAAAACAACCCATAAACAGCAGGAAGCAGCCTCCCCACTCCCGAACAGAAAAACTGACACTGCCATCAATGGGGAGCACTTTGCACCTGCTTAAAGCATGTTACAAAAGCTGGGATGTGACCCTTTTTTCATATGCTACTGCAGTCGGAAGGTAGCATTTACAAAGCTTTTGAAGGTAGCAGGGTAAAGCATCACCCTCTTCCTCCGAGCCTGACAGCAGAGCCTGACAGCAGTCCACCGTATTTAATAGCCCCAGGAAAACCCAATCCCCAGCCCTCTCGTAAGGCCATTACAGGCAGTAAGGAAGAATGCTTTTGTGAGAACAGTAAAACACTATTGTGATATTAAAGTGAAATTGCTTTGCTGCGTGTGAAGCAAAGAACTCGAGTCTATTTGTGGGAGGACAATTACTTCAGGATTTCTCCTGCAACTTCACACCTTGTCCTCTTGTATCTGAGAGCCTGGAGACCCCTTTCCTGATCCAGTGGGACACCTTGCTCCACTTCTCAGACTCAGGTTGTAACATCTCTACAATAACCCAAGAAACAAATGTCCACATTATCCAAACTTGCTGCTAAGTGTTCCTGGACCCAAACACTGATGAACAGGCCAAAGCACTAATTTCTACTCACTCTCATGAGGGTGACTATTTCATCCATATAAGGTCTGATGTGGCTCTTCACAAAGGACACCAACATTCCCAGCTGCTGGAACAGAAACTGAAACGGAGGAGAGGTCAGCAAGCTGGCACCACGAAGGATGTAGCACTCCCAGGCTTACCCTATGTCCATGTGAACGAATAAAGACAACCATGGAATTGGTTTCTGCACCACCGTATTGTCTAAGTTTCAAAGAACGAGATTTAAAACCACTAGTGGTAATGGTGGGGGAAGAGGGGACTAAAAACAAATGTCACTGGCTTTACTCACCAGATGAACCTATTTCTGCACAGCAGGGGCTGTGGGGCCAGACTAGCTGTTCTGAGCCATTTCTGTTACATACTAGCTTTGTGACCTTCATTTAACCTCTCTGCACTCAGTCCCTTCAGTGAGAAAACAGGAGATG
Organism: Camelus bactrianus; assembly: GCF_048773025.1. Classification (NCBI taxonomy): domain Eukaryota; kingdom Metazoa; phylum Chordata; class Mammalia; order Artiodactyla; family Camelidae; genus Camelus; species Camelus bactrianus. The sequence goes on along the minus strand of NC_133551.1, from coordinate 72,038,491 downwards.
ATAGTTCTTGTCCCATAGGCTTGTTGTAAGAGTTAAATGAGATAATATCTGGAAAGCACTGGAACAGGGGCGCAAATACTGTTACGTGCTCAATGCACATCTTCTACCATTGAAGGGTTTCCGGAATCACTGAAGACTTAAAATCGGACATGAAAGTTTTAATTAGGTGTAAATGTACCCTTTGTTTGTTCAGCCCTAATTCACTACCACTTACTTTCTAAAATAAATACAGCTAACTATTATGGGTATCATGCTTCATTTATAGTAATTAACTCAACTAATTAGGTCTTAAATAATTGGTTAATTGTCTCTCTAAGGAATGGGGAGCCAAAACAGCAAGCAAGCTGAGGGAGGGATGGGATAAGGAGGCTCTATGCAGGTCGGTATCTTGTAATTGTTAAGAGATGCCATTCACTAAACAAAACTGGGAATAGTGAGGGAAATTCCAACTATTTTCCAAGGTAAAGATGTCTTCAGTGGGGTGGGGAGGTGGGTGGGTATAGCTCAGTGGCAGAGTGTGTGTTCAGCACACATGGGTCCTAGGTTCAATCCCCAGTACCTCCATTTAAAAAAAAAAAAAGGTGTCTTCGGGGTATAGTTGTCATTTTGTTATGATCCTCAGACAGTGCTACCTGTCATTAAGCAGTAAATCATATTCTAAACCACCCCCAAATTTATATAGCTCTCTCTGCCTTTGCTGCCCTCCATTAACAAAGATAATTTCGTGCATATATTTTCAACTCTTATTCACATTTTAAAACTTGCGTAAGGTGGGGGTAAATAAAAAGTGTTTCAAACAGTGAGTAATGGACTTACAGAAGTCATTACCTGAAGAGGTGAGACTGACAAAACATACAGGACTAGGCTCAAAGAGAGTCTGGATGAACGCTCTCACGACAATGAGTTGTAGGGTGGCCAGAACCTGGTCCCACATGGCACACAGGTTCGACTTAGAAGCACCATCTCCTAGGCGCCTACTCACAGAATCACTGCTGACAGTTTTTGCAAAATGGTCCCTACAACTGTACGTTACAGAGACCAAGGGACCTGAGACTCTAAATATATTGGTTCTTGAGTTAAAACTTTTGTCATGCAGAACCTGAAAGAAGGTAGAAAATCTAGGCTGGAGGAAAAGCCGGACGCTGGGGATGGCAGGGCGGTCAGGGAAAACCACAAGGCAGAAAGGACAAATGCCTCGTGATCCTTGCTGTCATTTCATGAGGGGCCCACTGGAGAGTCTCTCTGGTGGCGGAGTCATAAGGAGTGGCCCGACAGCGATACACAGCGGATGCCTCCTTTGTAGGTAAGGAGCCAGAGCAGCCACCATATTTCTTCTCCCTTAGATTCTTTTCCAAGCTTTTTCTCTCTTTTTCCTCCTGAACATTAGTATTTTTAAAGAACACATAGTTTTGTTCCTGAAAATACGGTAGCTTAGATCCTCTCCCAAATCCCCGCTTTGAAAAGCCTAAAAGTTAATACATAAAAGATAACAAATGTTATTAGATTATCAGAACTGAAACCTTTCACATAAAGCCAGACCTTCAAAGCAAGAAAAATGGTGAAATCCCCCCCCCCAAATCTGTCCACTGACAAAAGGAGACAGAAATTTGTCAGTCTTGATGTGAGGTCTAGGTAGGAAAAAAAAAAAAGCCTTCCAGAAGAGTTTGTGATTTCAAGCCACTCTCAAATGACTTTAGGGGGTTATTTTAACTCTCTGTGAGGCCTGAGAAAGTCTAAGCCAGGAAACTAACTTAAAATTGTCCTGGGCCACCTGGCAGCAGCAAATGCAAATCCCTCTGGAGAGATGCAACTTAAGAGCAGATTTTCCAGTATTACTATTGCTCCACAGAAAGTCCAGCTGAATATGATACAGGATCCAAAATTGTAAGACACACTGCAGGTATGACTCAGTAGAAACAATAAAGAACAGTATTAAACCCATCAACATTTTTATATATATTGGAATTATTGGATAGAAAATGTAAAATAAATCTGTTTAAAATGCTTAAAGAAATAGAAGTGAGAATAAAAAATATATATAAGGAACAAGATACCATAAAAAGTACTAGGTGTGTTTGAAAGAACCTAGAATAACTTTAGAAAAAAAAATGTAGTTGGAAATAAAAACTCAATGATAGGTCAAAAAGACATAGCTGAAGAATTAGTGAACAGAAAACTGATGTGAAGACATATCCAGAATGCAACTCTGAGAGACAAAGATGAAAAATATGGATAATAAACTAACAGACATTAAGTACAGAGTGAGAAGCTCTACATGCTGAAGCCAATTCTGGAAGGAAAAATAGAAGGGTGAACTCCTCAGGTTCAGAAAGCCCACAAATCCCCAACAGGGTAAGAAAAAGAAATGCATATTTAGATATGCCATAGTGAAACTTCAGGACAACAAAAACAATGGGAAGATCTGAAACAACCAGAGAAAGGGGATATTAAGTAAAAAGGAATCAATTTCTCAACAGCAACAAAAGAAGTCAGAAAACAGTGGGATAACATCTACAGCTGAAGGAGAACCCAGAGTCATATTCTCAGCTAAGTAAAGATTTTAAAAGAGGGTGAAATAAAGATTTTTTTCAGATAAACAAAAACAGCATTTACTTCGAAGGATGCTGCCAGAGGAATCTGCCTTACAGAGGAGGAAAATGACCCTAGGAGGAAGCTCTGAGATGGAAGACAGGAATGCAGTGGCAAGTTTGGATAAACAGAAACAAACACTGTCTGCATAAAATAATAGTAATGTTTAATTTGGTGTTAAAAAAAAGTGATACTTGGGGGGGAGGGTATAGCTCAGTGGTAGAGTGCATGCTTGGCATGTGAGAAGTCCTGGGTTCAATCCCCAGTACCTCTGTTAAAAAAAAAAAAAAAAAGTGATACTAGATAAGTAACAAATGAGGGAAGGGAGATAGTTTGAGCAATCATTCTCAGTTTTGTATATTGTTCAGGGGAAGGATGGAGACACTGATTAATTTTAAACCTTGTTAAATAAGGTATGCAAGTCAAATTTTAAAGTTGAAAATAAGACTGGATCCATTCTTCATAGTCTACACTGGGACATATTCCAAAGAGCACAAAGATCTAAATATAAAAAATGAGGCCAATAAAATACAAGAAGAAATAGAGGTGAAAATGATGTAGACACAAAGCTTTTCACTGCAAATTATTTTAAATATCAGAAGACTGGAAAAAACCCAAACATTTATCAATAGAGACTGGTGAAACAGCTATGGTGGTTCATACAGTGAAGCACCATGTAACCCTAAAGGAATGAAGAAATCCTCAATCTACTGCTATGGCATGAACTCCAGGATACACTGCTGGGTTCAGAACCATCCTTATAAAGGAAGGTGGGGGATATATACTTCCTTATGTTTTCAAAAATAAACAGTGAAAAGATAAATTTTAAAACTGATAAAACTGGCTACCTTTGGGGGAACTGCGGTAGGCAGTCCATGCCCTAATCCCTAGAACCTGTGAATAAATTTCTTTACATGCTGTCATAAAGAGGACTTTTAAAGGTGGGATTCGGGGTCAGGATCTTGAGATGGGGAGATTATCAAGGCGGGCCCAATCTAATCACAGGAGTCCTTATCAGCAGAGAACCTTTCCTGACTGGTCAGAGAGGACCTGAGGGCAGAAGGGTCAAAGAGATACAATGTTGCTGACTTTGAAGACAGAGCAAAAAGGCCAAGTAATCCAGGCAGCCTCTAGAAGATAGGAAAAGCAAGAAAAGGAGTTCCCCCCGAGCCTCCAGAAAGGAACACTGCCTTAATAGCATCCTGGCTGTAGTTCAGTATGATCTGTGTCAGACATATGATCTACAGAACTGTAACATAATAAATGTGTGTTGTTTCAAGTTGCTAAATGGGTGGTGATTTGTCATTGCAGCAATAGTAAATGATAGAGGAAGGAAGAAACAAGGTGTAAGAATGAGGAGAGAAACTAGTTTTCACTGAAGATATCTTATCTCACGGTTTTGAACCATAGTTTTATAGTTGTAGAACTATGCTAATGTCTTACATAACTAAAATAAAAGTTAAATTAGAAAAACTCACAAGAAATTTCTAAATATTGAAAATAAATAGGAACGGATGATTTAACTATAAACCAAGTTGGTTGCACAATCTTTGATCAAAGAAGAACCTCAAGTGACTTTGAACACATTTGAACACATTTTGGTGTATATCCCCAATAGGTCATATCCTAAAAACAATAAAAAATTACAAAAGGCCTTGAACTGAATTCAGTAATCATGTTTTTAATACTAATACTGGTTCTTTACTGTTTATATGTATACAAAATATATATACTCTGCAAGACAGAGCAAGTAATTATGGAGATTTCAGAATCAAGGAATCAAGTTTTTCAGTGTAACAGGAAAGAGATACAACTATAAAATCAAAGAAGTAAAAACTCTTTAATCTTAAATTTGAATTAAAAATATCAGTATTAATGACTTATTTTTATTTTCTAAAAAATATGTATTTCTAGCTCTGTTCACTGAAAATCAGGCATGGAAACAATGATACACCATTAACAATAAACACCCCAGCACACAAACTGCAGTCTGTAAGTTCCACCTCTCACTTGAAGAAACCATAGCTTCTTGGAAGTGGCTATGCCTACACTTGAGTGAAATGTACTTGATAAGTTTGAAATATTTTTTTTGGCCAGAAAAAAGTGATCAAAGACTAAGACTACCAGGCAATGGAAAAAGAATACAAAAGCCACTGAGATAATTAAATTGTTAAAAACAGTGTCTTCAATGAACAGAAACACTATATATATATATATATATATATATCTCCATGAGTTGGTAATGATACTCCAAATTATGGCAGGGGTTTGAGGGGAGAAGGGGTGCCTGGGTCACCTTTGAGAGGCTGCAAGGGACTTGATTCATTATTCTGAAAAACTGATAAAGGGTAAAAATCATGCATTTCCTGCATGAACTACCCTTTAAATTAACTAAATAATTGATGACACAAAGTTATTTACAGATGATTTCTAGCTAATAAATCCAGAGCAGTAATAGAATTACAAAATCACCATTTTCTGGTTGCTAATCAAATAATGGTTCTAGGAAACAATCACCAACAAACACTGAATGACTGGGAGAAAGGCTGCTGGGGAACACAGAATCACAACACCTGAACCCTTTGGTTAACCTTCACATCACTAGAAGTGGATCATTTAGAAACTATTTGCTTACTAAATGTCAAAATAGGAAGTATGTGGTACCACTTCTGGAGTGTTTCTTGCCTAAAAAATAAAACCTCAATCTAATCACTCCTCTAAATCTAATCGGTTTACAAAAGGTTAAAAGACATCTTGAAAATACTATCAGTCAAACCCAGAAAGGAAAATTCTATAAACAAATGACCTGGTTTCTTCCACAAATACATGGCATGAAAAGAAAAAAAGTAGAGGAAAAAGGAAAAGAAGAGAAAGAGAATTAAACATATCAACCAACTGCCATTTTATCTGGATTCTGATTTGAATAAACCAAAATAAATTTTTAAGACACACAAGGATATTTGAAGAAGGACTGGTATTAGATTATATTAAAGAATTATCGTTAATTCTGTAGGTGTCATAACTGTGGTTATATGGGGAAAAAAGTATTCAATGGTGAAATAATGTTATCTGGAATTTGCTTTAAAATGTCCCAGAAAAAAAGTGTGTGTGTGCGCATGTGCATGTGTGTGTGTTTGGGTGGGGGAGGTAATAAGACGAAATCAAACTGATAAAATACTTATAGTTGTTGATGAGTATGAGACTTTAATATAAGTTGTCTACTTTTTATGATTTCATTACAAAATGTTTAATGAAATTAAAGGTGGCCAATGAGTAGAGGGCAAAAGATAAAATGAAAGCCCAATCAAGCCCAAAAAAGACAGAAATGAAAGAAAATAAACAGATTAAGTAGGACAAAAATAAAGCACAAAGTAAGATGGTGGAAATAAACCTCAATATATCAGCAATCACAATAAACGTAATTGAACTGAATGCACTGATTAAAAGACAAAGATTTTCAAATTAACACTAAAAGACAATCCAGCTATATTATTATATGTATTGCTATGAGATACCTATCTAAAGCAGAAAGTCACAAGATAGTCAAAAGTAAAAGGATAAGAAAAGACATACATCTCCAAAAAAAGCTGGTGAAACTGTATTAACATTAAGCAAAATAAATTTTAAGGAATTATTAAAGATAAAAAGGGTCATTATAAAATGACAAAAGATTCAGTTTACCAGGAAGATATGATGATTTAAAATGTGTATGCATCTAATAACCCCCAAAATATAGAAAGCAGAACTGACTAAACTATGAGACGTTAATAAACCCATCATTGTAAAAGGGGATTTTTATCTCACTTCTCTCAATAATTGATAGATTGTAAGCAAACAAAAATTAACAAAGATACAAAAGATTTGAAAACAATAATAAATTCAAATATAATGACATATGTAAAACTCTGTGCATATCTTTAGCAAATACACCTTACTCCCTAGCACAGAGGAAATATTTCCCAAAATAGATCAAGCATTAGACTATTAAGGCAGTTTCAGCAGATTATCAGAGTCGTAAACCCAAGGTAATTAAGTTAGAAACATGTATCCAAAAAAGAAATTCCAAATTCCATGTTTGCAAATTAAAATACCAATTCTAAATAACTCAATGATGAAAGAAGTAATCATAACAAACATTAAAAAACACATATTTCTAAACAGTAATGAAAGTACTAATTATTCAGCAATAAAAATGAACATATTGACGCATGTTACAACATGGATGAACCTCAAAAGTATTATATTAAGTGAAAGGAGCCAGACACATTAAACCATGTATACTTCCAATTCCACAAAATGTCCAGAAAAGGTAAACCTCTCGAGATAGAAAGTAGATTAGTGGTTGCCTAGGAAACAACTGCAGACAGGCAGATTTCTTTCTGGGGTGATGAGAATTTTCTCAAGTTAGACTGTAGCGATGGTTGTACAACTCTATAAATATACTAAAAATCACTGGGTTTTACACTTACAAAGGGTAAATTTTATGGCATGTAAATTTCATCTCAAAAAAGTTTTAAAAAGCTTTGGAATGCAGCTAAACTATACTTGGGGTTAAATTTACAGCCTTAACAGATTACATTTAGACAAGAAGAAAGATTGACAATCAATGAGCCAATATTCAAATAAGAATTGTTTTAAGAAGCAGAAAAAAGAAAAAAACTGGAAGAAAGTTCTAATAAGGAGCAGATTTATAAAACAGGAAACAAAGATACAAGAGAGAAGATCAACAGTGGTAAGGCTGCTTCTTTGAAAAAGAAAAGTACTATGACAGATCTCCAGCAAGAAATGAAAATATAAAAGAATAGTGAACAAGGTCATGCCAATAGATTTTACTATTTAGATAAAAAGAATACTTTCTTAGAAAAATGTGACTAAAACTCTCGAGAAACAGAAGATCTTTGAACCTGAAGTTAAAAGAACATTACAGGCCAATTCCACTCAGGAACACAGATGTAAAAATTCTAAATTAAATTTTAGATATAAAAATCAATGTACTTAAAAAAATGCAACATAACAAGATGGTTTTAACACAAGAATTCAAGGATGTTTCAACATTAGAACATATATCACTGTAATTCAATATGTCAACATATTAAAAGAAAAACCAAATGATCCTTATAAGAGATAAAGAAAAGGCATTTGATAAATCTAATACCCATTCATGATAGAAACTCTTAAGCAAATTAAGACCATAAGGGAAATTTATAACCTTTAAAAAGCTATCTATCAAAAATCTACAGCAAACATCATACTTAGTAATGAAATCTTAACAGCAGTCCCATTACAATCAGGAACAAGATTAAAGGTTTCCACCATCACAGAGTCTAATTAATACTGTAGTGAAAGTCCTAGGAATGCAGTAAGGAAAAGTAACAACTGTTTTACAGACTAAGACAAAAAAGCCAAAATTGTTTTTTTCTTTATGAAGACTATGATTATCTAGAGTGAAAACCTGGGAAAACTGACAGGCAAATTATCAGAATTAGTAGGAATTCAATAAGGTTGATATTGTAAAAATAAATTGCACTTCTATACTGCAGGTGCACAGCTAGAACACATACTTTCTAAAACAGATACCATCTTCTCTAAAGGTACTTCAAATTGAATATACAATCGTAAAGGGAAAAACAATTAATTCAAGTATCTTTTAAATGCTGACTGCACACCCTTGTGGAATATATGCTAAGGGCAGCAGGACCTGCAAAGCCAGCTTGAACTCTATTCAGTAGGGTCGCTGGTAGTTGGCAGTGGTACAGGTGTGGTCATCACAGAACCACTTTGCCTGTTCTGTGGTTTAGAGAAATTAAAAAAAGAGAGCAAGAGAGAAAAAGAGGGTGGGAAAGGGGGAAATTTTTCTTTACAGAAAGATGCCAGCTATTAAAAGTAGAAGGAATGACAGAACTGGAAGGTCTTTGCTATCAGTGTGATACCTGATTCAGGCAAGAATCATCCATGGAGGCTGAAACCATCAGGTAAAAGGTAGCTGGGGAATAGGACAGTCACACAGTCTCAAAGTATCACTCCACAGATTACTTAATGACTAAGGAAAAAAGGTAACTTTACAATGGAGAGAGCTGACAGATGCCAACCTAACCACGTGCTCAAACTTAGGACCAACAATAATGGGACAAACTGATATGAGATCCCATAAGAAGTATGCAACTTCACTTCTGTAGTATTCCCACCATAAATGTTTGACTTTAAGCATGAAGAAGCAACCAGAAATCCACTGTGGGACATTCCACCAGAGAACTGGACTGAACTCAAGATTACTGAGAATAACAGTGCTGTCCCTCCCCCAGGCCACTCATCTTTTATCCATTTTGAAGGATAAAACAGGAAATTGGGCCGAGCTAATTAAACCTGAACACTTAGGTGTTAGAAGCTCAGGGGGAGGAAAGGCATTATGCTTAACACGTTGATTGCCACATCACCCAAATCTGGGTGAGAGTTGTGTTTCCTCAGAGGCACCCAATCCACAGTGGGAGATCAAAGTGTTTAACTGCAAGCAGAGCACATCATTAGGAAGTCGAGGCAGAGATAGCTCTTTGGTGCACGTGTGGCACAGAGGAGGAAGGGGCCAGGGTTGGGGTTGTAGCCACTTACTTCCCGGATGGCCCCGTCACAAACGCGAATGACATTCAGGAACGTGGGCATGACCTGGGGCAAAAACTGCACACACTTGAGCCCCAGGGACTTGAAGATGAAGGTGATGGCCTGGACGACCATGGTGTGATGGTGAGAGAGGGACTGGTCTCGGAAGATCCGCATCAGGGCCACCATGGACACGGCCGGGTAAAACTCGTCCAGAGGCAGGTTCCCCATGTTGACCAGCATTTCACTGGTGCTGTAGTCAGCTAGGACCAAACAACGGTGAGGACCGTGAGCTATACGTGACTCTGACTTTATACAGAGCATGTTAACAACATACCAAAAGCCTCCCGACAATCATTAGCATTCATCTCTTTCTCCCCGCTACATCCTAATCACACTGGGAATACAGGGTATATTAGGAGCCAGTGAATAGGCTCTCATCATCAAGGACAGTTTTCAGCTTGTCTATCATCCAAACTACAAAAGCATAAAACAGTACATGAGGGGCTTTCTTTAAATTGTTATGTTTACTTTAGCTTCTTACTATTCCAGTTCACAACTTCGTAGCTAAAACCATCGATAAAAATAATTACTCCCCCAAATGAAAATAAAGGGGATTAAATTAGGCAAACATCTGTTCAGCAGCTGCTTGGTCCCCTAGGGAATTCAGACATGTTAGTAACAAATGCTACGTGACCTGAACAACAAGGATCTCAAGGACTGGGGGTGGGGGAGGGGAGGGAGGTTGGGGAGAATGGGGGAGGGTGGGGGGAGGTTAAATGGTGTGATAAGGAGGCTAAGAACTAGAACATCCAAGAGACTGGATGATTGGCACCGCTGAGGACGGAGGAACACCTGAGGGACACGGCTCAGGCTCTGCTTTTGACAGCAGTGGTTCTGGCAGGACATCACAGGCACACTTCTCTAATATACAGAAGGACAAACTAGAGGCAGTATGATCCCATCCAGCATTTAGAAACAAATTATTTTATTTTGGCAAAATAACACTTTGCTGGACTAGCTGGGAGAGCCGCTGTTGAACTTCTATACTTTCAGACATAAGCCTGCCCTGATGGACAACCCGCCTGCATCCCATGCCCTGCCCAGTCTCTCTGGTTCTCATCTAAGGCACAGGGACTCCAGGGCCAGACCACTAGAGGGAAAAAAAGCCCAGGATTCTGACTGCTACTAGTTTTTCTCTGCCCTCTGAGCCTTGTGTGAGATTTCCCTATCAATTAAAATAGGGAGAATAATTCTACCCTCTTCCTCCTTGGGTGCCGTGGGAATAGAAAACATCAAAGAAGCCCTAACAAAAGATCAGATGAACAAAGGTGATGGGGTGATAATTCCCATCTCCCTCAAAAGCACAGGAAGTGAGTAGAGACACAGCCTGCTGACCCTTAACAAAGAACCCAGACAGACGGGAAGACTCTGGATACACCTCGAAGCAGCCCCTGCTGTGACTCAAGAGGAAACCACTGATGCTCCATTCAGACGTTCTGGGGTGAGCCCATGTGCGCTAACTTCACAGTCATCCAGCCCAAGGCTCTCTCTGAACACGGCTGGTGAGGGCTCCATGGGGCAGGAACTTGGCAAGCCTCTCGCGGTTCCCCTGGACTTACAGGAATCCTGACTTGACTTGGATTCTGACAGGCTGACAGCAGAAGCGTCCCGGGACTGGTCGATCATGCCGATGTTGACTTTGTGCTTATAGGGATCCAGGGCCCCCAAAAGCCCTAACACACGGATCGCCTGGGTGGGAAAGTGGAGGGGAAAAGAAAACATTCACCACAGCACCTGACTACAACAGCTTTCAGGGATATTCCTCTCGTGTTCCGTAACGCCCAATTCTTATGCCACAACCAGCCACGTGACCAAAATGGAGAGGGACAGGAAGCCTCATCAATACTGAGCATGTTAACGCCTCAAACGTCTCCCCCACCCGCCCCGTTCTCCCAGCAAAGGCTTTAAAGATCAAGTCTGCATGTTCCCCACCTCTCGCCGTGTCCCCTGGTTCTGCTCAGTCTTCAGGAAGTTCAGTAGCACCTCAAGCAACGTGGGGTACTTCCTGTAGGGCTCCACCACATAGCCAGTGCTGGCCACCAGCTGTCCCAGGGTCCACAGAGCCACCTGGACAGGCAAAAGCTCACTTAGTTTGTAGAGCCAGGGAGAGAGAAAGGAAAGCATACTTTGTACTCTTCAGTAAATGGTTGTAATGAAGTGTTAGAGGCTATTACAAGAAAAGAATTTCCAGTAAAAGCACTAACCGTAAACAGAGATTCTGAGAGCTGGGACACAAAATCAAGGCTACAAACCAATACAGCAATTACTGGATCAAAGGCAAAGAACAGTCCCACCTTCCTCAGGGGGGGCATACAGCCCTTCTACACCCTGGATGACCGACAGGAAAAGTCTGACCGAAAAGGGAATTACGCCTGTTCTTACTTTGGTCTAGTCACCTAATGACTGCCCTCCATGATCAAAGTGAAGCCAGGGCTGGGGGAAGGCGGGCGTGAGCTGAAGCTCCACCTGCCTCCACAGCCAGAGGCCAAGGCTTTCTTTTTCCCTTCAGGAGCTGGGGCTCTGACAGATGATCTGCAGTTCTTTTTGTCCAGAGGAAACGGCGCTGGCCAGCCCTGAGACTGAAAGTGACTCTGGGTCAGGGTGACAGGCAAACTTTGTCCAAAGCTTTCTTCTTTTCACTCGGTCAACAAATATTTCTGAGCACCTACTATGTGCTGGGCAGTATTGGCACTGAGGTGACTGAGAGAGACAAGGTCCCTGGCTGCTTGGGGCTTGTCCTGCTTAGTCAGGAAGCAGTGGTACCCACCTGTCTTTTGGCCAACAGAGAGGAGTCCTGGAGCATGTCCATGATGATAATAAAAAGTTCATCAACCCATTTCCTCATTTCTAGGCCACTAACCTACAAGATGAAAAAGAGGGTGGCAGATAAGATTGGAAATTCTGGCATTAAGAAGTATTCTGCCTTCCTCAGAGGTCCTATGGAAAAGCTGTCCCCTTACCTGAGCCAACTCTCCTATTGTAGCCAAGACATTATTGATCACACCTGGGTTTGGATCAGGATCTGGATCTTTCAGTTTCAAAATTAAAGCCTACGGGAAGAAGGCATGAGAAAATGAATGCTGGTTAGTCTACCAGAAACCTTTTTTCACATAAATAAAATATACCCAAGAGACCATCTTAGTCACAGATAAATTCCTTCCAGGCTTTATGAATCCAGGACTCCTTTGGAATGTGGATTCTCATCTCAAACCCCTCTCCATACTGCACACAAGCCTGACATATGAGAGCTGGGAAGTGCCATGATTTACCAACACTTCCCCCACCTTCTCCACGCTGTATCTGTGTGCTCTCTCATTCAGATTTACGTAAGTTATGAAAGACTTCACATGACTCTGACATATTTAGATTTGGAGGTTGTTTCCGATTTTAAAGCTCATTTTTTTCTTCATTTGGGTGGAACTCTTTTATGCTGCTCTCGGCTTACTTCTCCTTTCCAAGTACATTTGATGATGTGCTTGAAATATCATATCTCTCGTAAGGAGAGCCCTTTCCTGCAGTTGGTGAGATTCCTCGTCCTCTTTAACTGAGGCTGCTTGATGTGGCCCTTGTCCCTGAGTCTGGGACCAAAGAAATTATCTACTTTATTTAGCTTACCAGTGAGCACTGACATACTCCCACCATCCCAAATGAGCTGACATAAGACAACCTGGAGAGAAAGCACTAGTCTCTGTCTGTCACAAATTACCTTCAGAATAGGCTCCATGTAGGGGCGGATGAGTCGGGGGGCATTGGAGACCAGGTGCCCCAGCATGCGGGCGCTCTGTTCCTTGATTCTTCCAATGCCGCTATGCTCCAGCTCTGTCAGAATCTGTAGGGAAGAAAGGCTCACTATGGCGGAGGAAATTCGAGAGCAAATGTGTTTCTAAAGGGAGAATGTGGCAGGGAACTAGGGGAAGGAACCAGAACGCCACTGTAGATTGAGTAGCTGTGAGATACTCCACAAGCAAAGGCCATCTCTGCAGCTCACAGGGCCGTCTTGGATACAGCAGTGATGGGAAGAAAAACTGTTCAAAACCAGCCCTTTCTCCTTCTGTCACAGCACTCCAAGGAACCACAGTCCTCTGCAAAGCATAGCTTTTAACAGTGTAGACCATCATGGAAGACAGAAAACCAACAGGGCTCACTATAAGCAGGGTTTTGCAAAGATAAAGAATGAAGGAAGGGCTCCCTGCAAGAAAAATCTTTGTCCAGAAAGCAAATCACTATGAGTGCCTATAAATAATGACAAAGGAATCAAAGGACAGTCAGAACAGCTATGATGTTGAAAGAAATATTAACACTCAATAGTGGTTTCAGACACCTCCAGATAAATCCAAAGAGTTAGTAATCATATCAATAGAATCTCCTTGGACCTTAATGAACAGAGATAACCTGTTTGATCTAACCAACATGCTTAAAACACCAGCAAATCAGCATGTTATGCTCCTGGTGACACAGACATAAACAACTTGACATAGACTTCTGAGGAGCTGAAGGTGCCAGAAGGAAATCTCTGAATGGTTAGGAAGTGAGAAACAACGCTCATGTTAACTCAGCTACCCAGAGGAGTAGTCTCCAATTTAATGTTATATTTTGTTTTAGGTTACTGATTTAATAATTCTGATTTCCTGAATCCCCTTGGCAGCCTGTTTTCCTCTGGTCACAGCAGACAGCAGCAAGAGGGGATGGAGAACGATGCTAAGCACAGACCAATAACTGCAATAAGAGATGGCTGTCTGGGAGGAAATGGGTACCAGTGAGGAGAGCACAATTCTCTGGGACCTTGTAGGGTCAAATTAAAGAACCCCAAATTCAGTCCAGATCAAAGAGCACTGCTGCACCCTAAGAACAATACCCAGTGCCCACCCTGATGATCAAGACACTGAGAAAAGGCCAAAGCACATTTAGGTACTGTGCTGACCAAGGCATGAAAATGTACAATTCAACTTGGGGAAATCTGTATCAAAGTTTAAGAACAAGAAAAATTATGTAAAATTTTGGAGTTTCAAGGGCTAAGCTCAGTATGTGGTAAATTCATTCAATGATGCTTCACATTTTCGAATATCAGAAAAATGAGATGGCCTGATTCCTTTTCCTTCCTAAAACCTTATTTATTTATTTTTATTTAAAAAATTTTTTACTTACTTATTAATGGAGGTACTGGGGCTTGAACCCAGGACTCTGTGCATGTTAAGCATGTGTTCTACCACTGAGCTATACCCACCCTCCAAAACCCTAATTATTTAAAAAAGACTTAAAGATAGGCATTCCTAACACAGGCCAGCCATTAAAGAACAAATCATTAGGCTAAAAACACAAGTGCCAACATAAGTATAATCTTCTAATTTGTTGATGGTACAATTTACAGTCACTTTAATTAGGATGGACTGTGAATAAATGACATTTTCTCTAAGGTGAAAGTTACATATAGTAATTTTCTATATTTAAGTTCTTTATATGTTGTGAAAAGTGTTTATTTCAAAAGAAACCATGGGGAGTGTCATGAAACAGAGGGCAAGGTGGGAACGGGTGGAGCGGGGGGACAGGAAGTGACTGGGTGAGGCACACGGAGACCCAGAAGAGGTGGATGAAAATAACTTGATGCAAGAACTGATTGCTCACAAGAAGGCTAGAGAACTTCCCTGGGTGGGTGAAGATAGAAACTGGGAGGCAGGTTTCAGCAGGAACTGGAAATCCTACTAGATCTAGCAGCAATGCATCTACCTGAGGCTCTAGTCCAAGGGACTTGGCTTGGCATCTCACATTAAGAACGAAAGCCAGGGACTACAGTCCAGGGGCAATGCTGATGAGAAACCATGTTGGAACCATTCCCATACTTGGTCTCTGTGCTTGACCTGGCATCAGCAGGAAACTCCTTTCTGAAGTACTGAGATAACAGTACCTCATGCATATTTCCTGAGTTTTTCAGAAGCTAAAAACCACCACCAAAAGGAAGAAATTAACCACTTGATCATGAGCATGTACCCCACCCGCTCCAGACCTTCTGGTGCCTAAGGACTGATCACTAGCAACCAATCTGAGAATGTGCACAGATGATCACACACCCCGGGACACCTCTCCTTCACGTAGCCTTTAAAAAGGCTCAGCTGAAACCCTTCAGAGGGTTCCAGGGTTTTTTTGGGCATGAGCCACCTGTTCTCCTTGCTTGGCCCTGCCATAAACCTTTCTCTGCTTAAAAAAAAAAATTAGTAGAGTGGAAGGACAGAGAGATGCTGGGAAACTGACACCATCTACAACAGACACAGTGAAGGGGACAAGAAATGGAATCGCTGCTGACTTGCCAGGAAGAAGGAAGAGCTGCGTGAGAGGCCAGCCTGGGACTAAGAGGCACCCTGGAGTCACACCGACAAGAGGCTGATGAGGGGACAAGCACGAGAACTGCAATTACCAAGCTGGGGAAACAGGTGGACACTTGGAGGCAAATGTGGCTTTTACCAGGTATCTCAATCCTTCTCCCCCTTCCTCGCCCTCAACTCTCTTTCCCCAAACAGTGCTCACGAGGAGATCCCTTCCCTGCTGCCTCTGGGTGTGACAGTCACATCCTTACCTGGATGAGCATCTTGCGTAGGAAGGGCATGACGAAGGCTGGGTTCATGCTGCTGAGCCGGCCCACGGTGCAGATGGCCAGCTCCCGGATCTCAAACACCTGGTCATTCAGGGCCACAAACAGGGCCTGCAAATTCTCTGCCTGGGCCAGGTGTGCATCAAAGCGCTCATCCAGGGATGCCAAGACACAGTAGCGGATGTCAGGGTCTGCAAGAGCAACTGAGCCTCTAAACACCTCCTCACTGCTCTCATCCCTCCAGCCCTTTCCCAGTTTCTGCCATCAGCCTGGGGAGAGGATGCCAGATACCCTTCTCTCGCCTAAACTGTCATTCTTTTCTCTACTCACAGGAGCAAATGTAATAGAATTTAAGGCCGATTGTTTTACACTAATAGGCTGGCGAAGCCAAGCCTAACGCCTTGAGAAAAAGAGCTGGACATCAGCCTGTTGAGGCTGAAGGTCTCTGGAGGCCCTGCAATGAAACCGGCTACTTTCAACTGCCCCAAGCACCTGAACTTCCCCAGCCTCAAACTTCACCATCTCAAACTTTACCAGGATCTGTTATCCCCACCACGAGCAGTTTGCTGAGCACATCTGCCACCACTTGCACTGCAGTCTGGCTAACCACGTGGGCATGGCCGCTGATGAGGTGCACGGAGGGCGTGAGCAGGCGGGAGCAGGTGCGGGCGGCTTCCATGCGGATCTCCTTGTGCTCGCTGTTCAGGAAATGATCCGCACAGTGGCGGACAAACTGGGTCAGAGAGTGGCCTGGATACAGAGGCAAAGAGAAAACAGAATCAACGCTGCTGCTTTGGATAGCAGGTCTGCAACTCACCAGCTGCATTTTACATTTCATGGCTAAAGATTCAATTTTCAACAAGATACTGATCAGCAAGATTCTGACCCAGAATTCTTCTCTTAAAAAGGTAACAAATGAGTTTCCAATCAGCAGGAAGGCAGAAGGGAGGTGGAGGAGGAGGTGGGAGACATAAAGAAGGCTTCCCCTCCCTGCCTCCATACTAGTCCTTTCTCTATTTCCTTCAAAGAATAAATTATTTTGTTTTACTCTGACCCAATCCTTTATATTCCCAGAGAGGAAACTAATTTTTGATTAAATTTACCTTGTCTATTTTAGTTCCCAGATTTAAATACCAAAAAGAGTTTGATGTAGGCTGGGTTTAAACATAGCTACTTTCTATTCATTAGAAATAAATTATCTTGGGTGTTAATCAATGTATGTGGAGGAGCTGCAAGTGAAACCACAGACGCTGTAAGTATTCAGACAGCACGTTTAGGCTTTTTGTACTTGTTTGTTTCCCTGTAGTCTTTGCCAGTACCACCCACTCAATCCTAAATTTCAAAAGTATCCATTTTTCTTTCCTGAAATACATCTCCTTAGGGCATTAACGTGGGTTTATCTGCAGCTTAGAATTCCAAACTGAACTACACAGTACAACACTCTTGGAAATCATACCATTATAGGAATGAAAATACCCCCAAACCCCTGCTTAAACATTTTAAAGCATTAACTACCACCTCGGCTACAGGTGGTGAGAAGGTGAGGGGCAACTATCTCTGCAGGATTAGTTTCCTGGATCAGTGCATACTTTTCCTTAACACTATCTGCCCTACTTCTTTCTCTTTTGTCTTGGTATGGGGCAAAGAAACAAACAGTGGGAATTAACAATATATGGAAAAAATATAGGAAGGATGAGCTGCTGCAGAATCAGCTACCCTGTCTCCAGGAACCCAGACAAGATCCAGGAATTCTAGGCACCCTCATTCTTTCCTCAAGGTTCCCAGCATCACTGACTATCTTGGCGAGAGTCACTGCAATTTCTTACCTTCAAATTCAAAACTGCCAAGAGTTCGGAGGGCAAGAGTAATGCTGCCCACGTCGCTGGCCTCAGGGAGGGTTGTGAGGCCAGGGGAGGCCAGCTGATGCGCCAGGCCCTTGGGCATGCCTGGGTGCCGGAGGGGTTTGTGCATTAGGACCAGGGACAGCATCTTCAGGAGCCCATCCTGGATGTCCTTTTTCAGCTGTGGAATCTGACGGCTCAGGTCGTACAGCACAGCTGTGAGGGCAGGGCTGAGGGGAAGGAAACCAGTCACACATGATATAAGACGTTCGCTCAGTCCAGCAAGGAAATCGGGCCCCATCACTGCCTCATCTTCAAAGCAGAAAGGATATTATAAAATAAAATATACATCCTAAACTCTCTCGGCCTGGTCCCAGATTTCAAAACAGTCTATGATTTTCTGGGTTTTGTCGTGGGAGAACTTGCTTAATATAATTCAGCCACTACAGAAGACCAACTCTCAATAAACAATCTGGGAAGCAGATTGAGAGCACTGTCCTTATTTTATAGATGAAGAGAGCTGAAGCGTAGGGAGCTTAAGCAATACACCTAATAATATAAACAACAGCCACAAATACTAACAGCACTTCTATACAAGGCGCTGTGCTGAGTGGCTATTTCGTCAACTCTGTCACTTGATCCCCATGACAAACCCAGACCAAAGGAGCTGCGACTGTACCCACTTTTCAGATCACACAGCTGGCTAGTGATGAAACTTGGATTGGAAACTAGCCTATGTGTTTAGTGTGAGCTATCCGACCTATCCAGTTGAATGTGCGAGTAGCCGTGCCTCGCTCTTTCAACACAGTCCCACTTCTGGGGCTCAGGCCTCATGCTACTTGAGGCGGGGAAAGCTCAGGTTCCTGACACTCACCTCAGTCCCACTGCCAGCATGGGCTCCAGCAGCTCCTTGATGTCCTGCTGGATGCCTGGCCCCATTGCTCGGGCCAGCATGCTGATGCAGGTGAACACAGTGGCATCCACCTGCATCGCTTTCTGTCTCCTGCAGAGAATCAGAGGGGCTAGTTTAGCATAGTGACAGTTTGTGATGCCCTACCTCAAAATCACCCTGGGGCAACAACAAGTGGATGTACAGGTTCTCTACTGCACAGTTCTAGGGGGCCCACCAAACTGCAGCCACTGTAGATTTGTATACTTAAAACAAATGCCCAGCAGATGGCAGTAAAGTGTCTTGTGGAAGGGGCCCCTTTTCAGAATTTGCATAAAAAGCACCACAAAGGTTAGTGTGGAGCTAGCCAAGGTACCTATTTAGGAAGCAAACTGAACAACGTGCACACCAGGGACCAAGAGTGCAGGGCACAGTCGTCATATGGAAAGAAATTCTCCCTATGATGAGAATGCTGGGCTTGAAATAGGCGAGGCTTATTAATTCACTACAGCAATTCTTGCTACTAACACAGGGAGCTATAAAGACAATTCTAATTAACACTCACCCCCTAGACTTAGAGAAGAGACCCTAGCCTCATCACCTTACAGGGTGTGAAGGTCTTTCTCATATTTTATTCACTGGGAGGTTTCAAGAGGTAGAATAATGTATCCAACTTTAGTGATAAGGAAAAAGGTGACCATTAGGTCCCCTCAGTTCCAGTCTAGGAATCCTCACTTTAGACGTATATCAAAATAAGAGACCTTTGAAAGCCAGAGAAAAGAGGAAGACTAGGATATTCCCAGTAAGTAAGCATTGGTTTTTAACACGTTCACAGGTATTCAACCTCCCCAGATACTTCTATCTATGTCATTTCATTTGGAAAAGGCTGGAATTCAACTGAGGAAGGGCTACTCATTAAACGATCTGCTGTACCCTGGGGGTTAGTGATGCGAAGAATGGACTTAAGCTCCACGGAAATCGGGATGGAGCATCCTTCCTCTCCAAGCAAACGGAGTGGGAGAGAAATCATAAACAGAGATGCTTACTTGTGGGCAAAATCCTTAGGGGGCAGGGCTGCTCGGATGATGTCCAGCACACGAGGTAAATAGACCTTAAACTCAGACCTCACGGCCACAGAGAGTAGCCCCAGGGCCTGAAAGGCTGCTGTACGTTCCTTCTCCTTCTTGACACAGCTTAGGACATGGTTCATCGTATCTTGGAGGTACTGGGTATCTGAGCACAGAAACAACAAAGTGTATGGCTCAAGGTGAGGGTTGGTCGATATACCAAAGGTCAGCGTTCCTATAAAACACTTAAATTTTAGAATAAATTTTAAAAGCCTGTTGGAAAGATATTAAGAAGACTTTAGGAGATGTACTAACCAAAGTCTTATGCCTGATAATCACTCCTCTGATACAGCTTTTAGAATTATTAGAAGTATAAGATGTTTTTTTCTTTAATTAAAAAAAACTTAAAAGGGTCTCCAAAACTGCAATATTGCAATAATTGTCCCCATTAGTGTTATCTTTTGAGGGAAAGATCACATGCTCTTATTTAAGAAATACGTAGTAAATCTTCATTAGAAACAAAGAGAGGATCATCTAAACTATTTAAAATTACACTGAAATTTAAAGTAATATTGAAAACTGTTTGCAATAAACAGGCCATTCCAATCGGCTTAGGCCTAGAAATCACTTTGCTATTACCTAGAGACTTCTGTTACAGTTATATTTAATAGAATAAGATTTAGTCTGTAATTTGGAAAGCCACATGTGCATTTTCATTAAGTTTACATAAGGCAATGTGCATGGGCAGGCAATTCTTGGGCAATTTAAGCTAAAGTGTTATTATTCCTCAGAAGGCTGGAACTTCCTGATTCTTGTCTCTCTTCTTTTTCTCTTCCATCTTGCTGGCCTCAAGTCTGTGCACCAGCAGCACGTGCACAGCAGCAGACAAGGCTAGACCACACACCCAGAAGAAAGTCAGGGATGCTGAGTGCCCCCAGGACAACATTAGGAGACAGTGAACTAGACTCCCAAACAGCACATACACATCACTGCCTTTACTCTAAAGAGAAACGTCTCGCCTCAGCTCCTGGTCTAATGCCGCTGAAGCATGTTGGGGCTGAAAACAGAGGACCAAGGTGATACAACCCTCAAATCAGAGTGCCCTGATGAGGAAAACTGGGCCTTTGCAGAGTGCGGGATGGCATTTTAGCAGGAAATGAATTTAAACCAGAAGGGTAATTTCCTTTTCCAGATTTAATACCCTAAGAGATCAGGAGTCTGACGTTGCTAGAGATTGCAGCCCAGTCCCTGGGGGAGCATTTCAGTATTCCCAGAGTTGGCATCATCAGGAAGTTCAAGTAGTGACTTCCAAACTGCAAGCTTTAAAAAAAAGTGGCACTTTCCCACTGAGGCTGTACGTATGGAGGCTGCCCAGGCTGAATTTCAATGACATATTTTAGTGTATTATCTAATAAAACAACAAAAACCCACATCAAAAGAACAAACCTAGGGGCCTCCGAACCTTCGTAGCCTGCTGCTAGGCAGTCTTTTGAACTTACTGGGGTAAATGCTCCCACAATATGCCAGACTTTGATCAAATTTGGCCTAGTTATTACCTTCAAAAGAACCACAGACTTTCAAACCAAGATCATTTAAAGCTCTACTGAACAGGGGCATGTCTGGTCATTAAAAAAGAGAAAAGCTGCTGGGTACCAGGTGAGAAGAATGGAAAACTGAAAAAATATAGGTGATTTTCATTGTATCATTTCTCTCTGGTTCAGTGATTTTATGTGGCTAATTGTCTAGTCCTCATTCAACACGTTCTATTCTCACACCCGGCACATTTAACACCTCGCCGGCTCTATTTCTCCGGCTGTTTCATCTGGGCTGGGTGGTGTGAAATAAGTCTGCACTAGGGAACGGCACCTGCTGAGGGTCGGGCTGGCCTTTCCGTGGGTCCTGGCTCTCACAGGGTCCTGAGTGCTTATGAAGCATGGACAACGTGCAGCACAGTGAAGAGGAAAGAGACGTTGGGGACAGGGTCTCCACACTCGGCAAGGATGGAGGTGAGACGAGGACATTAAGTAGGAACAAGCAACTGGTGTTTTATTATAATTTTTACCTTTTCCTTATTTTTAAAATGGATTTGGAGTAGCTAAGGGAGGCAGCAATAATGCAATAATGGTTTTTATTTCTCAGAGCTTGTGCTCAGAGGTGTGCTTAGGCGTTAAAGCAGTACAACCTGTGAGGCAGGGATGGTTATTCTAATTTTATCAATCAGGAAGTGAGGACCGGGAAGGTCAAGTAATCTGTCCTGAAACCTCACAATTAAGCACAGAGGCAAGATTCACTCCAGGTCTGATGTCAAAGCCTTTCCACAGCCGAGGGGTATGATGGGAAGAGGAAAAGCACATTTCCAGCTGGGGTAACCCACCCAGGAAGGCCTCGGGGAGAAGCCAGTGTCTGAGATGGGCCAGCCGCAGCAGCCAGGATTTCACACTGCCGGGGGAGAACAGGGCAGGAATGTGGGAACCTGCCTTCTACCACCCATAAAACCAGCCCCTGAAACATCCAGTCCTTCCTCTCTGTGAGGGGGACGCAGCCTGGGGCCCACCTCAGGGGCAGACACAGGACAGTCACCGGATCCCCCCTGCCCCCCAGTGGTGGCTGCACAGTATCTAAACCGAAACTGCTCTTCCTTTGGTCTCCTTTAAGTTCATTCATGAACTTGCTGCTTCCATACATGAGAACTTACTTGGCTCTAGAACCACCTCTCTGCCTACACATCTGGATTCTCTGCTTCAGACACTGGACGAAAACCTGAACTAGACAGCGGTGAAACTGGACACGAGGCAGAGACCAGAGACTAGCCCCTCAGCGGGCACTGCTTCAAATGAGAAGCAGACACAACTTTTTGGAATCACTTCTCTGTTTAATTATCCTTAAACAGGTGATGACATGACACGTCCATTGAAACCTCACCTGTGAAGGCAGAAGGTCGGAAGGCAGCCAAGCGGGGCAACAAATTAAGGATCGTCATTTGGATCAGTGAGTTCTTGCTATTCCTGCATTTCAGCACCCACTGGCACACCTGAGACAGGAAGGAGACAGGGCTGGTGAAGGAAAGGGAGATGTGGCGTCCGGGAGCAGAGGGAGTGGGCCTCTCTTGCCACCTACCTGATCAAATTTCTCCTCCATCAAGTCTCGGCAACAGCGACTCTCCACCAGGGTGGACTTCGCTGGGCTGGGGGAAGCCCCAAATCCCATGAGGCCTTGGTGAGAGCTGTACCCCAGCAGCCCCACCAAGGCGTTTGACTGCTGGGGCTGCACGGCCTGGAAACTGGTGAAGGGGGTGATGTGACGAGGTTTCGTTCCAAAGCCCATGAGATCTTTGCAGTACTTGTCATGTACCAACTGCTGCTGTGTGATTTCCTCCATTTCTTCTCTCAGGCGCTACATACGTTGGGGGAAAAAAATCACCTTTACTTACAAGCAGCATCTGTAGGCACCGTGGAGTCTCCGGGGCAACGCACGCCCACCCCTGAGATGAACTCTTCCCAAAGTGGATGGTGGTCACTCTTCATCTTTAGGATTTGGATTTCCCCAGAACCTTGCAGGGGGCCTGATTCTGTTCTAATTTAGGCAGAAGAGCACCACCTACTGAACAATGAAGCAGCAGCAGGGGGCTGGCTCCCAAGGACCCTGACCCCAGCCTTGGTTTGGGCAAGCTGACTTGCAGATGGCTGTGACAACAGACCTGAGATGAGAGCCATGGAGCCTCCTGCAGGGGTGACAGGCAGCCCCAGGCCAGCATCCTGTTAAGGACATTCTGCTCTCCCTCCTCTCACCAGAAACCCAGGGAGAAACAACTTAGGCAAGTGGTTTTCTCAGAATCCTAGGAATTCTGTAAGAGGCGTGGAATAAGTTGACTGGCTGAGAACTCACACCTATTACCTATTCAAAGGGCTAGTTGATAACTCATCCTCCAACAGTCCAAGTTGAGAAAGATATAAAACAGTTTATTTCCAAACTTCCAAACTTTTCTCGACACAGATGTTTTCATTTTTCAGAAAGCCTTGTCCACGACTCCTGTCAAGATCACCCATACTCCTAAGCTGCTAAATCTAACGGCCGATTCTCAGTCCCCGCCTCACCTGACTTATCTGCAGCACCTGATCCAACTTAATATTTCCTCCTCCTTGAAACTCGTCTTCACTTGGCCCCTTGGACTCTGAGCTTTCCTGGCACCGCAGCCCCCAGCCCCCAGCCCCCAGCTGCTCCTTCCCGGTCTCTCTTGGGTCCTCACCTCCCATCTCAGGTTGTCAGCCTCCATCTCTCCTCCAACTGTATTAGTTCCCCCGGGTTCTCAGCCAGTCTCGCGACTTGAAATAACATCTCTATGCCAACGACTCACAAATCGATGTCTCTCACTCAGTATCTCCATTTAGACATCCAACTGGCATCTTAAACTTCACATGTTCAAAGCAAATCCGACATTCTACCCCAAACCCGTTCCTCCCATCTCAGTAGATGGTGACTCTATCCTCCCTGTTGCTTAGGCCCAAAACTCTGACCTTCCTTTCTCTCCCATCGACCTCCAAATATCAAACTCAGAACTCAGCCACTCCTTGCGCCTCCACAGCTCCCAATACGGTCCAAGACCCAGAAGCGCTCTGCTGAGACCGCCGCTGTTTCCTCCTAACCACACTCCTGGCTTCAGCCCTGGCCTCTCCAGTAATCCATTTTCAATGTGGCGGAGATCCTTTGGAAACATGAGTCAAATATCATTCTGCTGCTCGAAACCCAGTAATAGCTTCCCACTTCACATGCACAATCTGTGCAGGGGCTTCTGAGACCCCACGTGAAGAGCCCCCACCCTGGCCCAGGCTCTCCTCCGACCCCACCTCCCAACTCCTCTCTCCTCTTAGCTCAGTCACGACGGCAATCCTGCTACCCTCAAAAAGCAGCAGGCTCCTGCCGCGGGGCCTTGGGGCTACGGAAGCAGCTGTCTGGAACACTCATCTCAGATATATGAATGGCTTTTTTCTCACCTCCTTCATGACTGTGCTTAAATGTCATATTTTAAAATGTAATCCTTGATCCATGCTAGCGTCCCCTACCCACTTTCCCTGCCCTACTTTACTCCAGAGCATTTATCACCATATGCTGTACTATATATTTTTACTTATTTGTGTATTGTCTGTCTCCCCTTGCTAGAATGTAATGTTTCATTTCCTGCTGCATTATTCTAGCTCTTAGGACACGGTATAGCTGGCCCACAGTAGGTGCTCAATTAGTATTTGTTGAATGAATGGAAAAATTATGAAATTATAATACCTTACATTTGGATAGTTCTTTATAACTTACAAAGCACTGTTACAAGTGCTATTTCATTTAAACCTATGCATTAGGCGATACTGTCCTGTTTTACTGAGAGAAAACGAAGATCCCAGAGCCGTCTGGGGTACAGTGGAAAGCACCACGTTATATTTGGGTGAAAAAAATCTCTGAGGATGATTTATGGAATGTCCTATAGGTATCAGGTGTTGTGCTGAGTACTTCACTTGTATTTGGAAACCTCACACTAGCCCAATAAGGTAAATAAGATCCCCATTAAAACTGAGGAAAATGAGCAGGCAAAGTAACTTACCCAAGTCACACAGTACAGAGAGGAGTGGGGGTCCAAAGCCGGATTCCTGTGCTTCTCCACAAACTGCAGCACATGCTGGCCCCCACATCTAGGGCACAGCCATTACCAAATGATCACTGGGTCTATTAAAGCAGGAAGCCCTGGGGTGAGCTTCCACACCAACTAGCTCCCCACAGGAAGACTCACAGACGGAGCTCGACTTCCCAAATAGACGCTGAATGCAGTGTCAGTGGACTGACACTGAAATCAACTTCCCAGTGTCTGCACTATGAAGGCTAGTGGAAGCCGCTACCGTTGCTCACCCAGATGATGAGTCCTCCTGTGGCAGCTGTGAGAACGGGACCTCCAACTGCAGGGAGTGTAACTGACCAAGGGCCCCAGCTGCCACTCTGAAACATGGCCATGTTTGGGCCAAGGTCACACTTTCCACGGGCTGCTTCTAGCTGATGACAGAACATGGTAGGAATGCTAAGGCGAGACTTTTCTGAGGGCCAGCTCTGGCCTGAGGACCCCGTGATGGCTCAGCATGGTAGACTAGAATGCCGCCACCCAGCTCTTCTTCCCTCTCTTGTTCACTCAGGGTCAGACATGTACTGAAGTCTGACGGTTCTCCCAGCCTCTCCCAGCTCCCTCCCCATTTTCTCTCGCAGGCTATTTCCCTAATACAATCCTTGCACTTTTAAACCCATGTTTGCTTTTCGAGCTAACACACCTCCTAACTTGTCCCCCTGTTCTCCTTCCTGCCTCTCCACAAGCTCTTCCCCACAGGCAGCCAATGACTGTTAAAAACGGTGCCATCACAGCAGCCCCTGTGCACACATCTCTGACGTTCGCCCCTGTGACGGGAATAGGAGCCAGTGCCGACCACGAACCATGAGGCCTGCCAGTGCGCCACCCCCCCACCTGCCCTTGCTCGTGGTGCACCAGCCACACTGCCCTTCTTTCTGCCACCGAGAAGTTTCCACCTAGAACACAATCTCCCTGCCCGCTGCAAGGCTGGCTCCTTCACGGCATGTAGCACCACCTCAGGGAGTGAGCCACCCCCTCCTCTGTTACCCTTGACCCCATTCATAGAACTTGCTGCCATCTGAAATGATCTTATTTACTTTTTTGGAAATGATCCTATTTACTTGTTTACTGCCTGTTTCCCCTACAAAACGTCAGCTCTGGCAGGACAGGGATCTGGCCTTGTCTTGCTCACAGAATGGCACGTGAGAAACCTGGCCTCCCCGGACATGGCCTCTCACCTCTCCCTCCATGCTGCTGATTCGGACCAGCTCGTTGAGGATCAGCAGGGCTCCATGGATCCGATCATCCCGGTTCATGCCCTTCTCCTTGGCCAAGGTCTCATCAAACCCTTTCTCTGCTTCTTCAAACGTGTGCTACATAGAGGTAGAGAGTGCCTTAATTACCCAATGTCCAGAATTAGAAAGCAGACTCACCCATCTATACGGGGGCTCTGATGTGTTTCCATGCCTGTTTAGTGCCTTGTGCCAGTCTCAACAGTACTAACTCATCAAGCTCTCTAGTTTAATTTAGCTTCAACCATCATGACAATAGCATGAAGCAGATACCATTACCACCTCTGCTAACTAGACAAAAAACAGAGGCTCAAAGAAACTAATTGACCTGTCCAAGGTCACAGAGCACTCAAGACTGGAACCCAGGTCTCCAATCCCATGCTCAGGGCTCTCTTCGCAGTGCCAGGCTCCTGAGTAAGCTCTGTCGGCAGCAGCGGTTGGCACAGGACTCATGCTACTGGAGGAGAGAGAGCGGCACTTTCTCCCTCAGTATCCACTGCATTTCGCTGCTGCAGAGACACCCATTTTCCTGCACTTGAACATCTCTGCAAAGAGGGGTCTTGTAGTTGCTGCTAAGAAGGTAGTGAGTCACAGTTTAACTGACATCGTACTTTCACTCTTAGTGGTACATAAAATCACGGCGCGGCTATCGATGGGCCTGTGCCCTCATGAAGCGCAGTAAAATAACTACTGATTCATGCTGAGCTTAAAAAATCATTTGAGACCAAAACAGACCTGACACTTGCTCTGTGGCAAGGGTCCCGTGCTGCCCTTTAGGGCAGGTGATACCCTACACAAAAGTGCTTCGCTGGGGGCTGGAAGGGAACTGCCACCTCACCCGGTACCACTGCGGCTTCTGCATCTCCTTCGGCTCACGCTGGGTGGTGAGGATCAGACAGGCACGAAGGGCGGCAACAGCTCCCTCGCGGATGGCCTGTTTGGGGTCCCACACAGCCACAAAAATATTGTCAAAGAAGGGCTGCACTTGCTGGAAGAAGAAGGTGGGGACGCTGATGGCCAGCTCACGGAGAACCAGGACCTGGGAGGAAAGGCACATGGAGGACTTTCACCTGCATCGGTTTTGTTCTCCAGGAGTACAGCCTCCTCTCCTCCTGGAGCCCATACACGTCAGGAAAGAGCACACCTGCCCATCTTCCAGCTCGAAAATTCTGGGGACCTGGGTGGCTGAGGTGGGGGGTCAAACTGACCAAGCATCTCAGTGTTCATTATCCCTGGGTGTTTGGAAACACGGAAGGCTGGTACTGTTAGAACACAAGCTCTGAAAGGGCAGACATGCTTAATGCTTTGTACGCTGCGCTCCTGGCCACCTAGGACGTGCCTGGAATACAGCAAGTATTCAATAAACACTTACTGAATGAATGAATAATCCTGTTTAATATTTAATCTCACTATTATTTTCATGTAGCCATGGAGAAACTGAAGGTCAGAGGTTGCCCTAGGTTAGAGTTAGGGAGCAGCACGGGGGTCCAAGTGTGGGCCCCTCAGCCAAGCAGGCTCCCTCCTCATGGTGCTGCCCCCTAAAGAGGGAACTGACTGGGAAGCATTCAACTGAAGCTTCTGATTCCCACCACATTCATTCCTAAGTTCTCTCTCCTAAGGACAGATTCTCCTGCATCTCACAGCCTGGATTCCTAGCCCACTGAACCATCCTTTTTCAGGGATGAGCCTTGGAGGACAGTGAGGATGTGTATCCAGACGAGGAGTTCCTCAAATGCAGAACGGCCAAAGGGAAAGAGGAAGTCTGGACTGTGCACCAACCAATCCACAAATGAGTAAAAATAAATAGGAAAGGCTTGGGAGAAGGCAGACCAACTCTCTCACCAGGGGCAGTGAGTATCTACTTCCCCTGCCCTTCAGCCCAGAGCTTCCATATTCCCACGGCACACGGAGGGACCCTAACAAAGAAACCACACATGCAGACAGCATAGGTGTCTGGGGCTCTGCAAGCCTTTCAGCTCGTAGCTTCTTCTCTTGCCTATGCCTGGGGGGTGTCTTCTACTTGGGAGGCATTTTTGGAAGGCAGCTATGCTCAGCACTGTACCACCAATACCTCTTGGGAGACATTGGTGATTCTGGAAAATTGGAGGTCAGGATAAGCACTCCACAGAGGGCTGCCACTCAAGCAACAAAAGAGAAAGTTAAGTTTCTTTTTCAGGTACGGAGCACAGAGTGAAGATAGAAAGGGATTCAGCACAGAACCTAAGGCCACCGAGGAGCACAGTGCCTTTGCCTGGAGCATCCCCTCTCATTCTGTGTCTTTCTGGGCCCTGGGCACATCAGCATGGTGCCACCGCTCCCCAGGCTGGCTGTCTCCTCCCCACAGGCACTCACAGCTGCATGTCTCCGGCCCTCGTTGCGGTCAGCACCCAGCCATTCCAGTGCTCGTTTCACCTCAAACTCCACATACTCAGCGGTAAAATTGTCCCCCGCCATGGCAAGGCGGCCGATGGCTTTGGACGCCATTTCCATGACAACTGGGTCATTGGAGGGGAGGAGGTTCCGAAGATAGTTAGCAAATCTTCCGATTCGGGTGGCATTTCCGCCTTCCACTCCTATGAGGCTGGCTGGGAAAGAGGAAGGCAAGAGGTGAGGAGGGCATGTGCTGCCCAGGAAAGTACGCTGCCTTCAAAGGAAAGTGAGTGAGGGAGCCCTGCCTTTTACTGCAAGCACAGACTGCATTTTCCAGACAGCAAGGATGCAAATAATTTTCCTTTTCACCAACAGATTTGATATTTGTGCCACAAACTACTTACATAAAGCAGAACGACCTCATTTTAGTATATGTAATTTGTTTTCCCAAGAAGAAAAGAAAAATAGACTGGGACTGAATAATAATTCACAGGATGGATGGCCAGTCCCTGGGAGTTGAAAATTACCTGCCTTTTATTCACTGTACCCCAACTTTACTTTCCTATTCGTGAGCCCTGCTATGCCAAATTTTGCTCTACAAAGAAACCAGAGCTTACACAAAACTTTGGTAGTGGAAAGAAAGCTGGCTTCCAGTCTCAGCTCTGGCATGACGTCTGACCCTAGAAAAGTCACTTAACAGTTCTGAGGCTCCGCATGTAAGTCCCAAGACTGCTGCTAGAATTTGAATAAGCACCCTAAAAGCCACAAGGCTTCATAAAATTCATTAAACAAATATGAACTAAGTATCCAGTAAGAAGCAAACATGGGGTGAAATGGACACAAAGGTGACCAGTCCATGATTCCCAGCTGTTACTGCGCCAGAGACTCTGTCCTTACCTATGGCCAAGATGCCACCTTTCCTCTCATTGGCATCTGAGCTGGAAACTAGTTCAAAAATGTGATGGTTCAGTTGATCATAGAAGCGAGTAGACTCCTCTTGACTCATCTGCAAAACAAGATGTATTCAGAACAATTTCTAACTGAATTCAAACCAGTATCTCCCTGAAGGTGGTGGGGTAGCTTCCAAAGACTAGGCCCTGAGAGGGAGCCGGCAGGTACCATTCAAACCAAAGATGACATGGCAACTGCCCATTTCTGTAGTTTTAAATGGAACAGCAATTCATCTGTTGATTTAACAAGGCCACGTTCCCTCCTAGATTCGAACTAGCACCAGGGGTATAAGAACAAACAAGACGCTGTCTCTGCCCTTAAGTCTGGTCTCTATTTAGAAAGCAACCAGCTCTTCAAACCCATCTCAACTACTCTTATCACGCAGAAAGAATCGAAGGTCTGGAATGTGGTATGAAAAAGAAAAAAATAAAAAGAAACAGCCAACTCTGCACTGATACCTAAAATATCACAACACAGGAAATGCCACAGAAATGTGTAACTGCAGCAAAGGAACCTGCACATTCTACAGACATGAGAAATTGGGTGCCTTTCTAAACTAGAAACTTTGCATTCTCTGAACCCTCACTTAGCTGTCAGAAGAATCTAAACCAGAAAGAATACATGCAGCCCAAATACTCCGCGATGAATGGCCCTAACCTCGCGCAGCTCCATGGTGACATAGTGCTGGAGCTCCTTGGCTGCTTTGGCCCTGGTCTCCTCATTCCGGCTCTTCAGGCCACTGGCGAACTGCTGCAGAACGCTCACGTTGCTGGACGTGGTGGTAGCTGTGGTGGCGGCGGCAGGTCCGGTTCCAAGCATCTTGCCCTGAGGTTCTTAGGAGAGAAGCTTCGTTTAACATTCTGGATAACAAACTATGGCGATCAATTCATGCAGGGCCCCAGCTCCTCAACACAGATCCTCACCCTATCCATGTCAGGCTGGGGATCCTAAAAAGGCAGGGAGACCTCACCGAAAAATATTCAGAGGCTCGATTCATTCAACAGTGACTGAGGTTTAAAACAGGCAGCATTGCAGAGAGGGTCACATTATGGGCTGTGCACAGCCAGACTACCTGGGTTTGAATCCAGTCCAAAATTATACACCTTGAGGAAGATACTTAAAATGTCTTGGTTTCCTCAACTGTAATAGGAGGGTAACAGTACCTGACTCACAGGGTTTAAATGTGAGGATTAACTGAGTTAACACACGTTAAAAAGTGCTTAAAACAGTGCCAGGCACACAGTGAGTTCTTAATAGCTATTATTATCATTATTACTACAATATACACAGCACAGTGCCAGGTCCTAGAGGTGAGGAGGTAGAATAAAGCATGCCTAAGATTGCCCCTTTCCTCAAGGAGTTCAATTTGAACAGGGAAATTTCTGTGGCAGCACTGCCCAATAGAAGTACAAGTCACAAATGTCACTTTAAATTTCCTAGTAGCCATGTTGAAAAAGGTAAAAAGAAAGAAGCAAAATTAACAATTGTATTTAACCCAATATATACCAAATGTCATTTCAACATCTTACTAATATAAAAAAATTATTGATATATTTTTCCATTCTTTTTCTTTTGGCACTGAGTCCAAAATCTAGTATGCGTTTTACACTTAACAGCAATCTCAGTTTGGACTAGTCACATTTCAGGTGCTCTAAGCCACACGTGGCTGATGGTTATTGTATTGGACAGTGCTTGGAATATGAGCTAAAAGAGAATGATTAGTTCCTGAGATCATTCATTCATTCCTCAAATTATGTACTGTCCCTTCCCTCAATAAGTTTACAGTCTGGGGGGAGGGGGAATGCAAACAATCAGGCAGCCACAATAAAGTGGCCATAAAACAGCTCAGCCCAGAATGCTATGCAGTAACATAGATACCCATCCCAGGTATGTCCAGATTATACTAGAAAATCAAAATTTCAAAATTCTTTGTTTTTTTAAAGAATCTGTGAAATGCAGAGGAAAAAACTGCGAAGAATTGGTTCTGAAAAACTTTTAAATACTCCAGTGCCAGAAGGAAATGTCACCTTTCAGGGCAGAGGAAGCCCAAGGATTCCTGATGAGGAAACTACTACTACATGAGTGTGGGCTTGTCTGTGAGGAGGCCGAGAGGCTGGCAAGGAATTTCCAGTCTCAGGAAGGAACCAGCATATCTTTACTAGGAAGGCCCACAGGCCTTCTGCCCCAGGCAGAATTCAACTAAACTACTATAAGTTAAATATCTTAAGGGTCTTGACAAAGGTTTACAGAAGTTCAACTTGGGTGGCTGAAACTAGGGATGGGGACAGGGGAAGCCGAGAGGATGAAACTCAGGGATGGAGCCGAGCTCAGCTCCGGGGAATGGGTCCTTGAGAGGTCTCCAGGGTGGAGTGTAAGGGGCTGATACTGACGTTAGCCCTCTCAGAGGTAGATTTGTAGGTGGCTCAGAAGAAGAGGTGACTGATGGGCAAAGAGACCCAAAGGCGCAGCAGCAATACAGTGATGGGCCGGCCTTCCTAGCGCCAGTCTCTGCGCACGGCAGGCTAAAGGGTCCGAGGGTTTCCTGGGGGTCCGGGAGAAGGTGGGCGTTGCCTCGCGGGGTGAGGGTCAAGAGCGCAGGCGGGGCCCAAGTCTGTGGGTCCAGAATTGAGCGGACCCCACGTCCCAGACGGACAACTTCCCGGGGTCCCCCCACGGACCAGGTTGCCCGTGAGTCTGGACGTTCCGCCGCCCCGGAGGGGTCGGTGCCAGGCCCCAGACTCACCGCGCGGCTTCGGCCAAGGCCTCAGCTGCCGCCGCCAGCGCCGGTACCGCCGCTTCAAGCCCCCGACCCCACCACCCGCCTTCCCCGCTGTCCTCTAAGCCGGGCGGGAGGGAGGGCGGGAGGGAGGGCGGGCTCCCACCCCTAAGGACCAGTCGACAGGCGTAAGAAGAAGATGGACTGGAACACAGACCAATAGTAATTAAGGAGAAGTGAGACTTTGGGACCCGGCTTCTCCAGGGGGCGGGGACTATTCAAATAGACAAACCCGGTGGCCAGTGGCAGGCGAAAGGAGGCTTAGGTCCTCTCGGGAGAACCAATCGGTTGTGAGTTGACTTCAGTCACTTCCACGCACACATCCGGTGCATCACTACTATAATTCCCCTCTGCATCTGGGCAGCGGCCGTTCCAAGTCCGCTGTCTGGGTACCGCGGGATGGGACCACGAGGCAGTAGGCGGAGGTTCGCGACCCCACCCGGCTTAACCTTCAAGACCAGCGTGTGAACGACGCTGGCGCGCTGTAATAACTGGAGCAAAAGACGTGAAAATTTCGAACAGTGCTGTTTGTGCACCCATGATTTCGTTTTTGTTACATTTAATATGCATTTGAAAGCGCTTTTAGAGTTCCCCACTTTCCAAAATTGATCATACGCGAGAAACCATGGCTAAGTTGTAATTAAGTGAGCTACTTGTAAATAAGTAATTTCAAAGCAGCATCATTTTAAAGGCATCCTTTCTAAAATCAATAGCAAAAATGGAATTTGACATCTCATTTTTTAAAAAGCACTGTCTGTTATAATAAACATTGCCTAAACATCTCACAATAGGAATCCGATTAAATAAAATATGCGTTCATATTAAGAAAAACGAATGTCGCCGTTAATAATAATGTAGATGAATATTTGCTAAGAAAGAAAAGAGTTTACAGTTTGGTTAAAAAGTTCAAGTTATACAACAATATAAGTATAATATAACCTTTAAAAAATTTGTATGTTTCTTATATGTCTATGTTCACATGGGGAAGATACACACCACCAAGATATAAGGGGTTTGGGGAAGGCATACTTTTTCTTTATATATTACCATCAATTACTTGTGTAATTTTTTAAAATGTTGAAAAAGTGTAAGTTTCCAAAAGTCCTAAATTGCCAAAAAAAAAAAAAAAAAAAGTTTGTTAACATTCTGTGGCCAACAAAATGCTTTGGCAGTTTTAAAAGAAAATAAAGTTATGATTACTACTTTACGTTTAGAATCTTTTCATTGCATTGATTCTTCTGTGAAATGTTCCTCTAAATTTCACATTTTTCATTTTTGTTCAGTATCTCTACATTTAATCATTAAACATTTTTGAATGTGTAATATATCCACTATTCAAATATCAAAATAAATAAAAACTGTATTTATCATGAAAAGTCTTGCTCACCCCTGCCCCTTCACTACTTCTTAGCTCTCCTGTATCCCTAGAGTTTCTTTTTATGTAAATACAAAACAGATATATATTCTTATTTATTTCCCCCTTTGTTTCACTATATACAGTGTTCTGCACTTTTAAAAATTTTAGGCTATCTTGGAGATCTTTCTATCTTAGTGTATGGAAAGCTTCCTTGTTCTTTTGTTATTGTTATGGCTGAATAGTATTCTATTACTTGGACATATTATAATTTATATTTCCAGTCCTTTATTGATGGACACTGTGTTATTTTCAAATTCTTGCTATTAGTAATGATGCTGCAGTGAATGCCTTTGTATATGTATATGGCAGTTATACAAAATAAGTCCCAGAAATGGAATTACAAGGTCAGAGGGTAAATGCGTGTGTAATTTGATGGATATTGTCAAATTCATCTCTGTAAGGGAGGTACCAATTTTCATTTCCATCATCAATATATGAGGTTTTTGTCTCTCTAAAACGTGATATGGTCCTGTTTTCTAATTAACAATCAAAGATGATTTTATAGCGACAGTAATCAGTACATTTGTAGGTCTCTTTTCAGTTTACAAAGCGCTTTCTTATCCATTATGTTAAAATAATAACTAGTATTAATTGAGCATGTACACAGTATCAGGCATCTTGGTGGACATCACAGAGTAGTAGTTACAAGTATCTTGGAGTCAAACTAACTGAATCTGAAACTTATCTCCAACAACATTTACTAACTATATGAGCAAGCACTCAATCTCTAGGTACCTATTTCCTTATTTATAAAACTAGAAGGATTATAATGTACCTACTTCGGTAGGCGGTGTTGTAGGGGTTAAGTGCTAATACATGCAAAGTACCCAAAACACTGTGTGACACATACGAAGAGTCAATAAATATCGTTACTGTTATTCCTGAACATTTCTATGAGTTAGGTCATATTGTTCTCACTTTGTACATGAGTAATCTGATGTCTGGGAGGATTGGGTCACAGAGTGATAAGTGATGGAGCCAGGATTTTAATATATCTACTTCCTCTTGTCTGATTTAGCAGCATAGGATATTCAGGTTTGGCCAGCATTGCAAGTATGTGCTGGGCGATGAAGCTGTAAATGTCTAACAACCAGCTGGGAAGGGAGGGGGGCATGTATGCATATACAAGGCTGGCTTAATATTGTGTGACCTGTTGGAGGTTGGAATGCTCTGTCTTGAAATTCTTAATAATTTTTGAACAAGGGTTCCCACATTTTTATTTTGCACAGGGCAACAAAATTAAGTAGTCAGCCCTGTGTACACATGTGTTATATGTGTATTATAACTTTTGCTGATATAAAGGATGTGTAGCATAAAACTTACAAATAACAATAAAACACACAATACTCTTTATTGTAAATTCCATATAGTGAATTGATTCTAACAGTATGCCTTCTTTGATATCGTGTAGCCTTCCTATGGTTGTATCGACCAATGAGTGTAGTTCCAACATGAATGTTGGTTGGTATTTTCCTTTATGTTAATGACTATGTAGAAAGCGAAACAATCAAGAGATATGTTGGAACTTCACTAGTTTGTCAATGACATGAGTGGCTTCTTTGCTGAACTGGATAATTTTCTAATAGTGGAAGAACATGTCCTCAAATTTCTGCTGCTACTCACAACGTCACAGCCACAGAGTTGACACACTTTTAAATTTAAACTGCGTTGTTAACTTTCCTCCATCACATTCTTAATTCCAAGCATTTGCTGATTTGTGTGGTATGAATACTCTCATCATGGCAGATTTCAAACCACCAAAGGATGTCACTGAATGAACAACGAAGAGAAAGAAATGAGCAGTAGCACATCATTTGTAGTATTTCCACAATGCAGATAAGATAGGCACAAACTACCTGAAGAGCATAAACGGTAAAATGTAGTGAAATAATTAGAAAGTAATGAGTTTTGAATATTTGGTACTTTGGTTTATAATATAATTGATCTAATTGTAAATTTGTATACTTTAATTTTTAATAATGGCTTTGTTTAGTGACCGCTCACAAAATTCCTAAAAATTTAACAGTTGGCTCTCTCCAGCCTGAATGAGCTCAAATATGGATCATGCGCTCCCAGTAGTTGGGCAATGGAGACACAAAGCTGGCCACCTGGTGGGTGAGAAGGAGGGCAGTTCTGTGTATGAATAAGTAAAAAACTACCAGATGGATAAAAAGCCAGGACAGTATATGGCGTATAGTAATTGTACAACAAAAAGCACGAGTTGTTGTTGTGATTATTATTAAAGCTAACAATTTCTCAGATATCATTTCCCATTTCAGAGTTTCAGTTTTCCCATTTAAAAAGGAAGGAGTGTAATTATACCTTTCTTATTACCCTCAGTGAACTCCCTGATTTTTGTCCATTTTGTTTAATGCTGGGTGCAATATCAAGTGTTCAGTAAATCTTGTTGCACACAGTAGGCGCTCAATAAATGCTTGTTGCATGAAAAAAATGAATGAGTCCTATTTCGGTGAGTGAAAACTCTTGGTAAGTCGTAAAGCGACACGCATTCGTGACGGTTCTTAAGATGCTAAGTGAGGGTGTTTTCAGTGAGTCCGGGAGCAACGGCAGGACGCGGACCACCGGCGAGCGAAGGACTGGCCCTCTGGTTAACCCCGCGCCAGCGTAGGCCCCGCCCCCTAGCCCTCTGCCCCGCCCCGCCCCGCCCCGCGCCCCGCCCCCCGCCCCAGCTCCGGCGCGTGCGGCCGGCCCTTGTTTCCCGGCGGGCCTCCAGAGGAGGGCGCACAAGATGGCGGCCCCGGCAGCCTCGGGAGGGCGGCCGCGGCTCGTCCTGCGGCTCTAGGGTGGGGCTGGGGTCTGGAGACTGGCCTCGCCCAGGCGACAGAAGGTCGGGGCGGTGCCGCGGGACCCCGTGGGGTGGCAGGTCCTCTCGCTGCAATCCCCGAGCTCCGCCGCCTCCCCATCCCTGACCCCGGGTGGAACCGAAGGTCAGGTCCGCCGCCCCGCCCCGTCCCACCTCGTCCCGGCGCCGACGCTGTTCAGTGGGTGGCTCACTGTTAACACTGACTTCACCCACGTGCAGCCTTCATGGCGGCCTCGCAGGTCCCGGGGGAGAAGATTAACATCCACGCAGGAGAGACGGCCAAGGTCGGGGACAGGGACCTGCTGGGGAACGGCTGTCCGGAGCAGGACAGATCCCCCCAGCGCTCCTGGAGGCAGAAGTGCGCCTCCTACGTTCTGGCCCTTCGGCCCTGGAGCTTCAGTGCCTCACTCACCCCGGTGGCGCTGGGCAGTGCCCTGGCCTACAGATCCCAGGGCGTCCTGGATCCCAGGCTGTTGGTGGGTTGTGCCGTAGCTGTCCTCGCCGTGCACGGGGCTGGCAATTTGGTCAACACTTACTATGACTTTTCCAAGGGCATTGACCACAAAAAGAGCGATGACAGGACCTTGGTGGACCGAATCTTGGAGCCCCAGGATGTTGTCCGGTTTGGAGTCTTCCTCTACACCTTGGGCTGTGTCTGTGCTGCTTGCCTCTACTACCTGTCCACTCTGAAACTGGAGCACTTAGCTCTCATCTACTTCGGAGGCCTGTCTGGCTCCTTTCTCTACACAGGAGGTAAGAGTTTGCCTGTTCCCTGTGCTGCAGGTCTTAGTTGTATGTACTGGAAATTGCGGTTTGCATAGGAGTTTTAGGGCTAGTAGAGAGGTGTCAAAGATTATTTTCTGAATTAGGCCACTCTGTGTGAAATCTGTAATGTGTGGGTCGTGTGGATTTTTTGCAAAACATCCCGGCTTGCCTTATGGATGTTAGGGATAATTCATATGCATGGAAATTTTTTGTGTCTTGTTTCCACTTGTTGGTCATACCTTATAATACCACAGTTTCAAATTTTAGTGGAATTAAATTTGAAAAGCTCAAATTATACACCTAATTACTTTCAACCAGTCTGCTAGGAGACTCCTTGCAGTAGGCTAATTTAAGGTAGTGATGGGCAGGTGGTTAAGCCCCACTGACTGGGCACTTTTTACGTGCCAGGCTCTGTTCTACGTCGGCACAGCAGTCAAGTCCCTGCCCTTGTGAAAGTTATTTTATATATTGTGAGGAGAGACAGAAAATAAAAATAGTAAATTATAGTTAGGATGATCAGCATCCTGGTTTGCTCAGCACTGAGGGTGTTCCCAAGATGTGGGAGTTTTGGAAACTGGGAGATCTCCTGGTGAGCCAGGAGAAGTTTGTACTCCGATTACAATGTATGAACAGAAAGTAAGTAGAGCAAGGAGGAGGACAGAGCTGAGTACATTAACTAGTTTGATTAGCGTAGGTCTCATCAAAAAGGTTAATGTTTGATCAGAGTGTAGGAGGTGACGGGTGAGACTGGCTAAGCAGCTGTCTGGAGAAAGAGCATCTTGGAATGGCAGTCACCAAAGGCCTTAAGGCAGGAGTGTCCATGTAAAGTTTGGGAAACAGCACAGAGTCCAGGGTATGAATGAGAGAGCAATAGGAGGTAAAGTAAGAGAAGTATGCTTGGGGAGGGCAGGGTGGCACAAAGATTATTTAGGCCTTAGTGTTTTAAAAGAATCACTCTGGCTTCGGTACTGAGAATGGATAAAGGGGGCAAGGGTAGCAGCAGGAACACTCTGGAGGAGGCTGTTGAGCAAACCGGGCGAGAGATGTCTGACGGCTTGGATCAGAGTGGGAGTAGTGGGGAGGGACACTTTGAAGTAGTCAGATTCCAAATATATTTTGCAGGTAGACAGGATTTGCTGGTAGATGGAATGTGAGGCAGGAGAGAAACAGAAGAATGACACATAACTCCCAGGTTTTGCCCTGAGCAGCTGGGATAATGGGAGTTGATGTCAACTGAGAGAAGGATGAAGATAGGTTTGTGGAGGAAAAATTGGGAAATTGACTTTGGACATCTTAATGTAGTGGATCTGCAAGTGGAGATGTCAAATTGGTAGTTGGATATGAGTCCTGAGTTTAGAGGAGAGGTCTGAGCTGGAGGCAGAGATGTTTGGGAGTCATGACACATAGATAAGGTTGTACACCTGAATGAGATCCCTGAGGAGGGAGTGTTGAGAGACGTGAGTGGGATGGGGACCGAGCCCTGGGCCACTCCAGCCATACAAGGTGGGGAGAGGAGAAGGAAGATGAAGGGAACTGTGATGGAGCATCTAGAGGAGAAAGGAAAAAACCAAGAGACGACAGTGTCCTGGCTGCCAGTTGTAAAAAGTTCAATGGAGGAAATCGACAGGGTGCTGAAATAGAATGTGTAAGGTGATGGTGGAGGTGACACTTAAACTAAAACTTGAGGGATGAGGAGCCAGCCGTGGGGCAGAATTGGAGTCTCCTTTGGGTGCCGCATCTTCCAGAGCTGATGGAACAGTGAGGGATGTGGGGAGGGGGCTTGGCATCTTTTAGGATCTGCCGAAAGGCCAATGTGATCAAGAGGGAGGACAAGATGCAGCTGTCGAGGGAGGCAGGGGCTGGACCATGCTGGTCTTACAGGGCCTCAGTCTCCGCTGATTCCTCCTCACTCCCAGCTTCCAAGCCTGGTCCTTGGACCTCTTCTAGCTCCATCTACTCCCTTGGGAATTTTAGCTAGTTTCACGGCTTCTGTTGCCGTCGGTTAAGCTGGTGGCTCTCAGGTTTCTACCTCCGGACCACTACACTCCAAACCCATATCCAACCTTTTACTCACAGCCTCTCTTAGAGGTCTCACAGGCTTCTCAAGTTTAACATGTCTGGACCAAATTCCTGTTCTTCTCCACAAAGAAATCTGCTCTACCCTCTGCTTTCTGCATCTCACTTCATGGCGACTTCATGCTTCTGGTTCTTCAGCCTGAAAATCACGGGCATCCTCCTTGACTCTGCTTTCTCACCTCTCACATCCAGACCGTCAGCAAGTCCTGTTGACTCTACTAAAATGCACCTGGGACCTGACCACTCCTCATCACCTCCCACCGCTACCACTGTCATCTCCCTCGATTATTGCAGCTGGTTCTTTAAGGACCCCTGTGCATCCACCCTTGTCCCTTTCAGGGTGTTCCCAAATCCACAGCCAGAGTGGTCCTGTAGCTACGTCAGTCCTCTGCTCCAAACTCTCCAGTGGCTCCCATCTCATTCAGAGTGGGCCAGAGTCTTTATAATGACCCCTAGAGCCTGGCATTATCTGCACACCCCCTCCCCCAACTCTCTGGCCTGCCCTCCTCCTCACCGTGCTCCAGCCAACAACCCTTCTGGCTGTTGAGGATGCTCTTCCCACATCTGTGTGTATGATTTGCTTTCTAACCTCCACCCATTTGCTCAGATGTCAGCTGCTTAGTAAGGACTTGCTTTCTACTCTGTTTAAAATGACAAAACAATAAAGCTTTCTGCAGCAGCTGAAAAAAAAATCAAATAACCCCTCCCACCCCACCGCCTGCCCCATGTTTCCTCTATAGTATCTTTCCTATTGCCCATCTCTGAATTTTCTTCATAGCACATATTCTAACCATGTAAAGTACTTAATTATCTTCCCCTTGGACTGTAAACCCCCTGGTGGTGGAGAAGTTGGTTTCTTTGTTCTCTCCTTAACCCTTGGTGACCAGAATAGCGTGTGGCATGGAGTCAGTACTTAGTATTTATTGAATGAACAAATGGGGAGACATTGAAATGTGTTGAGCAGAATAATGATGTACTGATTTATGATTTTTTAAACGTTGACTTTTATTGATATTTAATTGACATACGGTGAAGTGCGTGGAACTTAAGTGCTATATAGTCTGATGAATGTTGACAAATGCATATGGCTGTCTAACCATACCCTTCTAGTACAGAACATTTCCACCACCCCCAGAAGCTTCCTTGTTCTACTTCTTCACCCCCACTGTCCCCACCCCTGTCTAGAGGCAATGACTACTCTGATTTCTTTCACATAGGTTCATTTTGCCTGGCCTAGATCCTGTAAATGGTTTTTGAGATTCATTGCGTTGTGATGTGTATCAGGACTTCCTTTGTATTGCTGAGCAGTTGCCATTGTATGGACGTACCACAATTTGTGTCTCCATTCTCCTGTTCAGCGACTTTTGGATTGTTTCCATGTTTTGCTTATTATGACTGAACATTCATGTTCAAGTATTTTTGTGTGTATTTGTTTTCATTTTTCTTGGGTAAATGCTTAGGTGTCGAATTACTGGGTTACAGGATAATTGACGTTTAACTTTATGAGAAGCTGCCAAAGCGTTTTCTAAAGTGGTTTTGCTGTTTTTGCGTTCCCACCAGCAAGGCCTGAGAGTTCCAGTTACTTCCTATTCTTGCCAACATTTTGACTTATGTTTTAATGAATTTATCCTGGCTGCTGTGTGGAGAACTGGCCCAGTGTTTCACTGTGCTGGCTCCTTTGGAAGATGGTCTTGGGAGAGGGGGTGTGCCTAAAAAGAAGCTCTCAGGTGAGACACATCTCTGAATCAGGTGGAGCATAGGAGCCTTGGGCCATGTGTTGGACACTCAGAAACAGGGCTTTCTCCTCAAGGGCTTTGTCATTTTCTGGCCTCAGATAACCTCAAGAAGGTTGCCAGAGCTTTCTCATCCCTAGAGTAGGTTTGTGGTTGATTTTTGTGCTGGGTCTGTTGACGGAGGGGCAGGGACTTATCCTTGCAGGTACAAGTTTCTGTTCAACTTTGCTCACGTGGTTTTTGGCCAGGCAGTCTATGGAGGTGTTCTTGGGTACTCTAGGCAGAGGTCAAGGCTATAGAGCTGTTGTGTTTTCTTCCATAGCCAGAGCCCTGAAGCCTGCTTGGACAGCTGAGAAAATAAGCAAAAGAAGAGCAGGCACTGGTGGGAAAACCTGCTAGATCTGTGCTGGGAGCATTCCTACCTGGCATCTTCCTTTGGGGTGGCAGTCACCTAAATGTGTGAGATATTGCAAGAAACATCAATTTCCTAATTTGAAACTGGAGCCTAGCTATGTGCTGCTTCAGAGACCTTTCCCCTAGAGGGCGTGTCCTTAGATAACCAAATTATTTATCAAAACACTGCTTGGGGAGTACAGAATTAGTTTGCCATGTGTTAGTGGGTGTTAGGGACCATGCTTGTTATATCCTTTCTTGGGGTCACCTCATTTCAAGGAACCAAGGGTGGTCATTTAGCACCAAAGAATCTCAGCCACTTGTGTGGAGGTGAACTTGGGCTGAATCTTGTTCTTTGACTGCCATGCCTTTAGATCCTCTACGGACCATTGTCCCTTATCATTTTAGGCTGTTCAAGTGCAATCGATGACCTTACAGTTTTGTTTTTTTAAAATTTTTTGATCTTGAGGCCATGCCTTAGTAGCTTGATTAGATCAGAGGTTTCCCAAGCTTCTCTAGCAGTAAGTGGGTGGACCATCTCTTTGAGAGGATGCCTCTGACCTTTCCCATTGCTGCTTTGCTGTTTCCGTCCAAGTGAGACATTTTTCCTGACTTTGGTCC
Organism: Camelus bactrianus; assembly: GCF_048773025.1. Lineage (NCBI taxonomy): Eukaryota > Metazoa > Chordata > Mammalia > Artiodactyla > Camelidae > Camelus > Camelus bactrianus. Next base: position 71,996,048 of record NC_133551.1, on the reverse strand, counting down.
CAAATTCCAGGTGCTTGTTACTGTAGCTCTGTGTTCAGTTCAGCCTTGGTGCCAAGCATTGGGGAGCCAGCTATGAACAAGCCAGGCACAAGGCTCTTTCCTCATGAAACTTACAGATAAGTAGGAAAGACGGAGATTAAGTAATCGGAGGTGTGATGGAGCTCGAAAAAGTGGAAGTCAGAGTGCTGTGAAGCATACTGCAAGGAGACCGAATGTGGCCTAGGGCTGATGATGGCTGCCCTGAGGAATGGTGTTTAAAGACTTAAAGGATGATTAGGGGTTAGCCAGGCAAGGGGCTGGGTGAGGGGTTTCTGAAGGTCCTGAGGCACTGAAGGAAGTATGTGTGGGGAGGGGAGGAAAGCTCAAAGTGGGGCAGGAGGGAGGCAGGGCCGGGCCAGATGAAAGATCTGTGGCTTTTATCCTGAAGACAGCTTGTTGATATGGGTTTTCAGGTGTATGTTGGAGGAGGGGCATGGCCATCTTAGTATTTTTAGAGGATCACTCTGGCTGCAGTGTGGAGATTAGATTAGGGAGGGGGAGAGGGGGCTGGTTATGAGAATGGAAGAGACCAATTGCGAGGGTGTCGCAGTATTCCAGGCCTGAGATGACCATGACCTGGGTTTGGGGGTGGAGGGAGGCGGGATGGAGCATGGCATTGGGGTAGAGAAACTGGGCAGGTTTGAAAGACGTGGATTAGACAAGATTTGAAGTAGATTAGCAGCACAGGAGGGAAAATGAGGGACAATTTAGTGTTTTAACTTTGTGGGAACCAGAGAGGGGAAGCAGTGTTAAGCTGTCCCTGTCTTGGCTGTTTTACTCATTATGTGGGTTAGTTTCTCTATGTGGAGTTTGGAATCCCTGAAATTTCACTGAGATTAGCTGGGGTTTTTCAAAACCAGGAGATGCTTCCAGAGGTTGTGGAGGAAGGATACAGAGAAGTGAGAGGCTGGGCTGGGTCTTCTGCAGGGGACTGTTCTGTGTCACCAACAGAAGCGGTGTCCTGCAGAGGGGTCGGTGAAGGGTGGGAGAAACCCAAGCTCTGGATCGTAAGGCCTGTGAGACCCTTCCCGGCTCCCCCATTGAACTGTGCATGACTGGGAACCCCCTGCTCTTTGTTGAGGGACAGCAGGAAGGAAAACTCGGGGATGATGCCGAGACTGGACTGGGTTGCTGAACAATTAGTGTTTTCTGTCCCTCTGGGTCATTGGAGAAGAAATCAGATTTTGTTCTGGAAGGGGAGGGAAATCAATCGCTGCCCAGCCTCACAGCCTCAGAATGCACCCTTCCCAGCCCAGGGGGGCCTGCCTTTTGACTGAAGGACAGTCCCTCAGTTTCCAGCCCTTGATCTCACACAGACTCTCTGGGTTTTCTGGCCGTAGGAATTGGATTCAAGTACGTGGCCCTGGGAGACCTCGTCATCCTCATCACTTTCGGCCCGCTGGCTGTGATGTTCGCCTACGCCGTCCAGGTGGGGTCCCTGGCGGTCTTCCCGCTGGTCTACGCCATCCCCCTTGCCCTTAGCACCGAGGCCATTCTCCATTCCAACAACACCAGGGACATGGAGTCCGACCGGGAGGCTGGCATCGTCACGCTTGCCATCCTTATCGGCCCCACTCTCTCCTACGTGCTCTACAACACGCTGCTCTTCCTGCCCTACCTGATCTTCAGCATCCTGGCCACGCACTGCAGCATCAGCCTGGCGCTCCCCCTGCTCACCATTCCCATGGCCTTCTCCCTTGAGAGACAGTTCCGAAGCCAGACTTTCAACAAACTACCCCAGAGGACTGCCAAACTCAACCTTCTGCTGGGACTCTTCTACGTCTTTGGCATCATTCTGGCACCAGCAGGCAGTCTGCCCAAACTCTAGAGGGACCAGTAGCTCCCCTGACAACATGTCCCCCTTTCTTAGAGTGTGTTGAAGGCAGAGTATCTGAGGAGGGAAGTGATTTGGGAGTGAGGGGCCTACGGACGGCTTGTGAACTCTTATCTTTTTTTTTTTTTTTAATTATCACATTCTTAGAATGTTTTGTTTTTGTTGTTTTATTCTGTTCTATGGGGACTCTTGAAACTACTCTGCTATCAGATGAAGGTAAATTGGATGCATAACCCTTGTTTTATTTATAATTTCCACTAGAGGGTGTTGTCAGGTCATTTTTATGTGGACTCAGGTGCCCTAAGGCTGTGAAGGAGCCACTGGACTTGGGCTTCTGTCCTAAAAGAGCCATAGTAATGGAGCGAAGTGTCCCCTCTTGTCTTGGTTTGGCAGGATGTGGTAATGGTCCCCGGTGACAAGGAGTAGGTGTCCAACACTGAGCACTGCAGTCCTGAAATACCACTGCTAGAGAGAGAAAGCCCCTCATTAATAGCCCAACTTGGCTCCTGGCTTTTTGCCTAAATTGTGATTCAGACACTTTTGTCCTTCACTTCACTTATTGCCACAGTTGAGGAAAAGCGCCAGGTCACCCCGCAGCAAAACAGCGAGGCCGGGGCCTGGGAAGGAGGGAAAAAACCCACCCTGGAGGCAGCTGAGAAAATCCGCTCCGCTTTTGGACAGAAAGTGGTCGGGCAGCTGTCTTGACTTTGTCGAACCCACTGGAATAACAAGAAGACTCCCAGGCCTTTCAGTAACTCGCAGAGCTCTGAAGTTGCAGAGGCCCGGCTGTCTTTTCAGGCTGCTTAAAGCCCGCAAGGCTGCTTCAAGTCCTGCCCCTTCGCCTTTCCTCGCGCTCCCCTCCGCCTGCCCTCCGCTTCTCCCAGGTTCCCACCTGTGTGTCTCCCACCCGTGGAGCCCTGTTGTTTGGGCAGCTGCTTAGCAACCGAATCAGGGACGGTTGCCTCTTTCAGCAGAACCACAGGACGAGCAGACCAGGGACACCAGCTCCTCCGTGAGTGAACAAGCCAGTGGTCAGACGGTCCTGACCCTGTTCAGCCACAGTGATGGGCCTGCCAGTGAAGGAGCTGCATCTTCTTCCTTGAAGGCAGATGTGCAATAATGACCCTCTTCCTCCCCAAGGCTTCAGTCGCCTTGTGCAGAGAGTTTGCACCTGGGGGGTAGGATTCCAACGTTGATCGAAGCTGCTTTTCATTTCATTGCCTGGGCAGTATGACTTCTGGGCTAGAATCGTTTAGTTGCATTGAGTCCAAGCCTGAACAGGCTGCGGGCACTGCCATTATGCTTTTCTGCTGTGGTGATGGCCACTTTGGTAGGTATTTTGGGGTCTTGGCCTGCAGAAAATGACGTGAGAGCTAGCTCTTAATCCTTAAAATCAGGCCAATTACGATTTGGCTCCTTGAGTTAGAATTGGGCAGCTTACTTGAGAAAAACGTATTTGGAAATTGCAAGAGTTCCTCCTAAGTTAAAGGTGGTTTGTCTGCAGAGTTCCAGAAGCCTCGAATCGTGGTCAGAGCCTGTAAGGGAAAGGAGGACAGCCCCTCTCCTGCCTTTGTCCCCAGTACCACTTTTGTTTTATGCCAGGCTGGTGGCATTTTGGTGCTCACAGGAGTCCTGCCTTCAAAGACAAGCTTTTTGGGCTCCTCTTCAGAGCAAGCCATTGTCACTTAAAGCCCACCTCTGAGGTCGTAGGACCAGGAGCCCCTGCGTCCACAGGCCAGGCCACCTTGGTAAGCACTCCCCTCGGGGGTGCCGGTTAACCTCTGCTGTGTTCCAGTGCAGGTTTTAATGCATATTTTTATATATAGATCTTTCTAAAAGGCCAAATTTGGTGCCAGGTTTTATATTCAGGTCACTATAATTTGTAATACATCCCCTGATTCAATGAAGGTTTTCTTTAGACTGGTTAATTAAAAGAAAATTAAAAATTAAAAAAAGGATATTTTTATCAGTGGTCTGGCTTCCAGTTTTTCTTTGCTTTCCTCCTACTTCTTGTCCTGTTGTCTGATTGTGAAGTCTGATTCATAAACCTCAGGAGACCAGCACAGAGACTTTCGGTGGGAGTAGGGGGTGGGGTTCCTGATCTTTGGTGCAGAATTTGACCAGATTTGATGAGCTCTTGGAAGGGGCATTAGGGACCCCTCCAAGTCAGTATGGCTTTGCCAAGAGCCAGTAAGGCCGGATTAACCTTGCTTCCTTTTGTCCTTTCCTACTTTCATTTTTTTTTGATGGAGTCACTGTGCTGATAGATTGAGAACATTCAGCAGACAGAGTGCATTTGCTTTTCTGCTAGGCATCTGATGATATATCCTTATGAACAAAGCAGAGGTATGCAGAGTGGATAGCAGTCTAATTAGGTAAGTTTTGGGAGACCGAGCAAGCTGTGGGAGAGGGCTGGCTGGCCAGCGTGTCGGGGTCAGCTGGGAAGGAAGCCTTTAGCTGCATGTGTGAGCCTGCCCACTGAACCCTTGTCGTTAATGATTGGAATTAGGCAGCCCAAATCGCAGGTTTTGTAAACCTTGGAGGAAGAGCTTATAAAGGAAATCAAAAGGCTGCTTTGATGTGTCAAAGGAAAAATGCAGCATGAAAAAAGCACCATTCTCGGGTGTCCAAAGCCAACTCAGTAACATCAGAAGGAAGGTCCACGGAGCGACCGCAGTAGATGTGGGTGTGAATTTTATCGATGACTCTGAGGTCCAGCATCACGGGCCTTGATTTCTGTGAGTCAGATTTATTCTGCTCCCCAGTGGGGGTGGCTGGAAATTAAGCCGCAGCCACCTCTTGGGCCTGCTTCCATCTCCCTAGGACCACCTAGGACCCCTGGGCCTCCGTGGGGCCAGAAGTCGGGGGTGTTGGCTGGGTCCTTGCTCCATCTGCTCACTATCTGTGAGGTTGTGTCCCAGCTCCTTCATGCTGGGGCCCGGCCTGGGAATCCACCCTTGTTTCTTAGATAACTCTGCTCTAGAAGTGTTCAAAGTGCCCTGACAGTGGCCCTCCTTGCTGAGTTCCATGGGCCTGGAGGGCACTCGTCCCTGCCACCCCTCCCCATTTTTGCCCAGTCTTGGGGAAGCTCCCATTTCCTCCATGAACAACCTCATCCACCTCACCTACTCAAAGCATTTCCCTCCTTGCCCACCCCTTGTAGGACCTCTGCACAAAATCCCACCCAGGGGGCCTTTAGAAGCTCAGTGCTGGCCTTTTCTGGGGAACATCATAATGTTATCTTACCAGCTCTTCTGTTACTCCTTTATTAAAACCAAAATCTTAGCCTATAACCTGGCCCAAAGCTCAGTTTGAATCAGTGATGAGTTTTGGCTTTCATGACGGTTAATATGATCTGAGGTGGAATTAATAGTGTCCAGAACAAGGAAGGCATGGGTCCTGCCCACCCTGTGGTGTCGAGATCACACGTGGTGGGCTGGCCCATTCCTGGGCATCTTTCCTTCTTAGTTTCTAGTTTCTTTCTATTTTTAAAATGAAGGTACTGGGGATTGAACCCAGGACGTCGTGCACGCTAAGCATGCGCTCCCCAACCCCAGTTCCTTGTTTCTTATAGAGCAATTGTGGTAGCTTAAGAGCATGCCATGGACATAATGCACTTGGATTTCAGCAAAGCGTTTGACAGTACGAGATGAATTGTGGAAAGCGTGAAAAAGCAGCTAGAGGAACTTCACTTCTACTCGCACACACGTGTGTGTTTTCACACCGGTAATGGCTGCGGCAGAGGCTTTATGTGTCTCAGTGTGGGAACCACATTCTGAAGATGTTATTAACAAACTGGATCTTGTCCAGAAAGCAGTAGGCAGACTAGGCACTTAAAACCATGTCAGCATGGAAAGGAGACTCGAGAGGGCTGTCTTAGGGGAAAGGGATTGGGCTGTGTGTGTGTGTGCATGTGCGTGTGTGTGTGTGTATGTGACCTCAACAGCAAAGCCAGGACCAATGAGTACACATTATAGGGCCCCAAGTTTGAGCTCTCAGGTCAGGAAGGACTTTCTAGCTGTTAGAGGGATCTGCAAGTGAGGTATTTGAAACGCCCCAGTGGGCAGTGAGTTCCCTGTGGCTAGAGGCATTCAAGTGAAAGGATGATTCCTTGTCAGGAACACTGAAGTGAAGAGTCGGACATCAGAGAGGGGGTGTACAAGAAGACCTTAAATGTCTTCCCTTCCTGTGATACGGTGGTTCTGTTATGGGATCGTCTCTCAGACCTGCCCCCAGGGGTTGGGAGGACAGAGCACAAGAAACACATTGACAGTTCTCCATGATGTCAGATGGTTGCCCATTTTAACAGGCACGGCTGTGATTGATACTACTTTTTTTAAATAAGATTATACACACGCATACATGCGCGCACACACATGAGTTGATTTCCCCCTTGAAAGCCCTTGGCATGAGGCAGATGACAGCTCCTCTCCTCTGAGCCCCTGGACCACTCGGCTGCTAATGGACTGTCAGCTTCTTTCATGAGGGGCTCCAGACTGCAGGCTGGTGTCGTGTAGAGAGTGGTGCCTCTGGCAAAAACCTGGCACTTGGGTCTCAGCCAATTGACATTTGTGATTTGCCCTTTTTCAAATCGGGACAGGCCTCCCACCGTGAGTGACTAGGCCAGGATGCCAAACAGCGGTATCAGCCAAGTCAGGTCCCCTGCCTGAAGGAGTAACAAAGCTCTTCAGGTGGGCCTGCAGACAGATTCCTGGGATGGGGGAAAGGCTATAATTACAGGGCAAAGCCCTCTTCAGTGCCCCTGACCCCCCTCAAGATGTGGGGGCTCTGGGAGGGTCCTGGGCGTCTCGAAAGGGGCAGTGAAGATTTTGCTCCCATGCTCTCAACCGGACTTTGGGGGTAAAAGGAGGTTGATCTGGGGCCCTTCTATGATGGGCCTGATACATCCAGAGAGGCAGCCGTCTGCTTGCTGTGGCTCTCGGGCCCCCCAAGCCCACACTTCTGCACTCCTGCCATATCCTTGTCCCTCTCTCCCCCAGCCTCCCTTAGAATTGTCCCCACTAGGGTCACTGGGTATAACAGGGAAGGCCACAACACAGTGTCACACATCTGTTAGTTTGTGAACATGTCTGTTGTCAACCGCCCCCAGTAGGCGGTAGGACTAAAGAGCTTTATTTACTGTCCTAAGTCAGCACGTGCATGGGGCTTGGGATTCAGAGCAGGTGCTCAGTCACTGGTGTTGAAGGACTGAGTCACCCCTGGGAGACTGGTCGTAGGGCTGACTGACAGGTGTGAGAGTTCGGACCGCTGCATTGTATGTGCTGCCCCTGGGCAGGAAGGGGTTGGGAGAGGAGGGGAAACAGGGCGGTGACACTTAGGATCTTTTAAGATCTGGCTCATCCTCCTGCTACATGGAAGCCTCTAAATAAATAAATGTTTGCTAAATGACTGAGTGAATGAAAGCTACCACTGTGTGCCAGGCGTGGTGCTTAAAGCTTAAATGCATTCTTTTAAGTCTTGTATCAACCTCATGAGTGGGGTATTAAGGTGTTTTTTTTGTGAGAGAGGAAACTGAGGTGCAAGGAGATTATTACATTTGCCCAGGGTCACCCCTAGTAAGTGATGGAGCCGTGATTCTGCCCTTGAACTATTTCAGTGCAAGTTCTGTTCCTCATCTCTGTCTTTGTGTGTCCTGCAGCGCCTCGTACGCTGGGGGCTCAGTCAATTGGTCTGCCCTCAGGAGTGAGGCGGGGTGAGGGAGGGGAAACCAGGCTGGTGGTGGTGGGTGCCTGACAAGTGGGCTTCAGAAGCATCAAGGGGCAACACAGCCTTCACAATTTCTCTGGCCCCAACAGTGCTCTTAGGCAGGGGCTCCTGGGGTTGCTCCCAAGAGTATGTGAGTGACTGGGTGGCTCAGGGCTGGGGGAAGTGGTTCCCGTCACGACGGGGTAGCCGCCTTCTTGCTAGAGGAGCTCTAACCTGGGAAGTAGAGAACTTGTGACCCAGCACAAGAGACAAGCAGTTGGAGGTAGTGGAGGTGCCATGGGCTGGGCACTGCCCTTGGCCTTGGCACTGGCCTGCTGCCCTCTGCTCTTCCAGGTGAGGCCCCCTCAAACCCTCTGCCCTCTGCCCTCCAACACCCTCCAGAGGCCAGCTCTGAGGAGATAATAATTAATCCCACTTGCCTAACCTGCTCTGGCTGGGTGGACTAACGTTTTGGGTCAGATCTGCCCATCCTTGGGTGATGCCCACTCGCGACGACACAGGAAGGTCCGTTCTCAGGTTAAAGTGAAACTCCTGTTCCCCCATCTGCCTATCTTCATTTTCTCTCTTTCCTGCAGTCCTCACCCAGCCTCACCAGGGGACTCTGCTCCTGAGAATGTGGCTGGGGGAGACGGAAAGAGCCACCCACTACCTTCCGGGTGAGCAGCATGGGGAGCTGAGAGTGACATGTGTTTGAAACACAGAAGACTTACTCTTTGGATTCAGTGAAAGGAGGCAGATGCATGTCAACTATCGACTTAACCCCGACGATCACAAAGCATTGAGGGTAGAGATGGAGGATGCTGGACAGAGCTAATCAGGACGGCTTCCAGAAGGAGGCAATGATGATTCATGATCAAGGCTTCCAGGAAGAGGTGGCCATGAGGGTAATGGTGTCCTGGGAGGCTCAGGTGCTGATGGACAGCTGTCCCCAGTTTGCCGAGTTGGAGAAAGTCCCTTGATTGCTGCTTGAGAATGTGGGCGAAGTTTCCCTTAATCAACCTCTTTGGCAGCACAGCCAGACGGCTGCAGCATTGAGGTAGGTACGCTAAAGGGCCATCGTACCACTGCCAAGGTCAAAGCCTGAAGAATGAAAAGCCCTGACACCTCCTCGCTGAGAAACAAACAGGAGGGGATGGTGGGGTTTTAACCAGCCAAGGCTGCCAATATCTGATCAAGATGAATGGCCTTGAGAGATGAGGCCCAGGCCCAGGGAAGGCATCGAGTTGGGGAAGTGGGAAGACTGCCTCGCTCTGGCTGCACGGAGGCCAGCAAATGCCAGGTGACAAGGAGCCCAGATTCAGGGAAGATGCAGAGGGGGTCAGAGGCCACCACTGTCACCGTCACCAACATGGGCCTTCTAGCTAACACTTCTCCTGGCCAGAAACCACTGAGAGCCCGCTCTGGGCCAGCTCTGTCCCAGGACTCAAGATAAATGAGGCATGCCGTTGCCTTTTAAGGGCTGGTAGTGAGCTGGTGGGAGAGTTCACATGCATACGTTACTCTGATGCCATCTCAAGTGTCATTAACAGAGGCACAGGGCTGTGGGAGAAGGAGGGCAGCAGAGATTAATTTCCCTGCTCCCCACTGTTGCGGACCCTGATCAATTCACTCCCTATGACACAGCCCTCTTTCTCACCTCTGAGCCTTTCTGGCGCCATCTGCTGGCGACTCTGAGACCAGGCAGTCACTCCCAGTTAATTGAGCAAGTATTAACCCTACAGCACTTGGCCAGGCTCTGGGGTATAACGAGTGCTACTTGGTCCCTATCCTCAGGAATCTTACAATCTCAGAGGAAAGACAGACAGGCACTCCTTACATCACTCATGGAGCTTGACTGGTAAAACACGGAGTCTGACAGTACTGGGTTTAATTAAGTCCAGTCTGTATTATTCGCCCTATGGAAGTGCTCAGCCAAGTTATGTAACCTCTGTGAGCTTCCAGTTCCTTCTTTCCAAAGGAGGATGATAGTTTTTGCCTTGTGGGGTAGTTTTGAGTTTAAGTGAAACATTGTTCAGAGTACTTAGCATGGTGCCTGGGATGTAGCAGGTGCCTCACAAAGTGAGTCCCCTTTCCTTTCTTATTGATGAATATTTTAGAATGTGGTTGTTTCTGTATAATCTCAGAATTCCCTACTAAGGGGCAGAGGACCCAGGGCTGACATGATGGTGTTCTTCAAGTGTCAGCACAATGCCTGATACGGTCATTCATTCACTCAACAAACATTCATCGAGCACCTGATAAATATCAGGCACTGTGATAAAAACTAAAAATAGAAGGGGAACAAGACCAGGTCCCTGCCCTTATGGAGCTTATAAAATAGTAAGGGAGACAGAAAAGAAAAACAATTCTTGTGAAACTCTATGTGTGCGTGTGTGTGGGGAGTCCCTTTAGTGGTTTCCTGGGGAGCTCTGCTCTGGCACCCACACAAGGTTCTATGAGGAAACCAAGGGATGACCCATTTGAGCCTTTCTCTCAGGGAGACTGGAATCCCAGAAGGTTGCCCCTCTGTCCACCAGAGCCTGGGACCCCTGAGGTTCTGACCTTGGGGCCAGAGACTGTCAAGGTGGCTTCCTATTTGAATGTCCTACAGCCCTGGGAGCCTGAGCGTTGAGCAGGTGCTAAGAGAGTGTTGGATGGGGAGACAGATGATCTTATATATGGTTGTGAATGGCATGTAATTCAGAGAGGCTTCAAGAATCTTCAGGTTAAAGGAATTTTTGGGGATCCAATTTCCCAGATGCGCCATGGGGAGAGGAAACACCATCTTCTTGGGCTCCTGTCGAAGTTCAACCAGAGAAGGACATCCAGAAAACGTCTGAAAGTCTGTTTTTCTGAGGTTGTCATTCTATTAAAAAAAAATTGCCCACACGCCTGTGTGTGCATGTGTGCGTGCACTTGTGTACGTGTGGGGATCCTGGCTCCCCTGCTCCCTCACCAGCAGGGCAGTTATTGCTCTGGCTATTCAGGAAGAGCCAAAAATTAATGGAACTCAATGCAATGAGCGACACCTTGTAAAACAATCTCAATTACCAGATAACCAATCTCCGTGCAATTCCAGAGAGGATAAAAGGAAACCAGGGGGGCTGTGAGCAAATGATAGCCCGGAGCCGCTCGGGCAGAGGCAGGGAGATGGAGCTGTTCGTTATCCTGCCAGCTCAGAACAGAGGTGGGGCACGCGGGCGGGCTGCTCACCGGAGAGGAGCCATCCCTTTTCCAAGAAGGGACAGCGAGGGGACGGTGACAAGCGAAGATAACCGAGTTAGTCAGGTGGGGAAGAGTGCTGCGTAATCCGTGCCCGGGCCATCGAGTGGCTGCAGCTAAGCTTTCCCTGACAACGGGGAGAAGACCTGCTTCTTCAGGTGGGGCCCGGGCTCCTGGGAGAGGCCAGGCCACGCCCCGGGAACCCCACGGCCCCACCCCCTCACCCCCGGGAGATCGGTGGTACTGGTTCTCTAGTTCCCCCTGGAGGGGCTGGTGACCTGGCCTGAGTAGCCACTCGTGGAGGTGACCTGGGCTACTAAGAGCAGGGCATCCTCACATTCACCCCTGGGGTCTAAGCTGTGGGAAGGGCACAGTCCGTCCTCACCGCCAGACCAGGCTCACAGTGAAAGTCTCCATCCTCAGGGTTCCTCACGCCCTCTCCACGCACATCTCCGCCCAGTCTCGTCCCCGCCCCGAGAGGGGCCCGCTCGGCTTGTTTCTGCTTGAGGTCCCACGGCCACAGAATCCTCAGCCTCCATCAGCTTTTCTCTGACTCTAAACCCAGCACTCACTTGGTTAAAAATCTTTTTCATTTTCAATGCTTCTCCTTTCTTTTGGAGGGGGGAAAAGGGTGACGAGTTGTTGTTGGTGTTTTTTTTAATATATAAATCTTGTTTTCAATTTAAATCTCCTTAAAAATATTGAAAGAACTGCAGCTGCCTCTCTTGTCATTGTCTCCCTCTCCCATTCTCTTTCCTGCCTCTCCTCCTCCTTCCCTCTCTAACCCTTCTCCCCGCTCCCCCAGCTCCCCCTGCAAGTGGGGGCTTCTCCTGCTGGTTGCCCCGATGTGGGAGGAACAGGGTTGAAGGGCCCATCAGAGAAAGAGTCTTGGGGTTCCCACTGTGTGAAAGGGGGATGGATGATTCCGTTTGCTTTGTGCAGTCTGACCCCGGGGGTCATCTCAGTCATCCTTCCCATCTGGAGCAGAAGCGTGGCTCCTGCAAATTTGGTAGACATCATCTTTTTTAAAAAAATGCACTTTATTTTTTGATGGGGGGTAATGAGGTTTATTTATTTATTTTTAAATGGAGGTACTGGGGATTGAATCCAGGACCTCATGCATGCTAAGCACACACTCCACTACTGAGCTATACCCTCCCCACCCCCTAGTAGGTATCATCTTTAGGTGCGAACAGCCCCAGACAAAACTGCCTACAGAAACCCACTCTCCAGTGTCTCACCACCCTTGTCCTCAGTTCTACTGTCTGACCTGCATCATGTTCACATACAGGTTTATCACCCTTGAGATTCACAGCAATTCAAGGATGGCGTTATGAGAGTGTCCATTTTACAGATGAGGAAACTGAGGCTCCTGCAGTGAATTTAAGCACTTGGCTCTCAGTGTCCCCAGACACATTCAGCCTCCCAAGTTCACAGAGCCAGTGGCCAAGCTGGGATTAGAAGCCAGGTCCTTTGACTCCTCCCCACCAGGCTCTATGGTGTGGGCCAGCATCTCCACCTTGGTCTCAGCCATAAGAAGGCAGCACGGAGACTGGAGGACTTGTGGCTTCCAGCTTCCTCCTGAAGCAGGGCCCAGCCCATGACAGAGATAAAACGCCAGCAGAGAGGCAGGTCGGATCCTGCGGAGAGCAGTGATAGCTCTCTGGGTGAGGATAAAGCAAACAAGCAGGGCCCTCCGACTGGGAGATAATCTCTGAGAGATGATGGAGTGCTGGTTGTTTCTGCAGCTGTGGGGCTGCATCTGGGGCCCGATGCTGACGTGAGCTCCGCCTCCAGATCCGCATTGTCACTGGTTGTTGGAAAAACAGATGTTATTGTCCTCTGTTCCTGCCCCTTTGTCCCTAATAGGCACTTAAGTGCGGATGGGGGTGGGGGGGAACGGAGAAACCAAGACAGAATTGTGTGTCTATTTCAGTCTCTTTCCAGAAGGTTGCTCTTCTGTGGGACTTGGGGTTTGGGATAGAATGGGTGCAGGGAAGGACCTCCTCCCTTGGCCCGAGTGTTCCTGGGCCAGCCTTGGGGAAGAGCTGCCCTGGTGGTCCCTCCTCCAGGCCAGTGGGTGCTGAGGACTGGTTCTGGGAGCAGGTGCCTTCCTTCTCTCCTAGGTCCAACCCCTGGAGATCCCAAGATGATATTAGAAGGGATGATGGGGACCTCTGGCCTTCTGCCTTGACGCCCAGAATTTGGGAGTTTGAATGAGGTCAAGGGCTGATGAGATCGAAGTCTTAGGTTCCATTTTTGTTTGGAATTCATTCATTCATTCATTCATTCATTCATTCAATGATCTGCTGCTGAGCACATTCTGAAAGGCTGAACTCTGCACTTGACAGCCTCATGCTGGTTTGCAGGTGAAAACTTTTCATGGGAAGAACGGTACATCCTCTTACATCAGGTCACCGTGGCCATGAGTTAATGGGAGCTCAGAGGCTCTCCTGCACCCGAATAGCTCTGCAGCAACCTGCCTGGTGCCTGAAATTCCATCATCAGTCAGTCCTGTGAATAAGGCATTATATTTCTCAAAGGCCCTTGCTAAAATATAAGTGCATATTTGAGGAGGGCTTGTAGAGGGAAAAAAAAATCTGCCCATCACCACTGCAAACAGAAAATGGGGCCCAAAATGAACGCTATGCAAGATGGACAAGTTTTTTTCCCCCCAGCACTGGGTAAGTGTCTATTGAATGTTGGTTGAATTTTAAAGACTGACCACTACCACTGCTTCCTTTGCTTGCCGGCATTTCTAGCCAAGTGCTTCTTCACTCTGTTGTGACCTCCCCCTTCAAGATGGGTAAGTTTTGATGGGAGAGAGATGAGAAATGTCCAGCACATGGGCTGCTGCCCTGGGAAGAAGGGCCTGAGCGGCTGGATGAGAGAGTTAGGGATGTGGTGGGTGGGTGGGGGGGGCAGTTCTGAGAGGGACCGGTTCCAGGCATCACTGGTTCTCCCATTCTGCTTTGAGACGGACAGTGTGAGATGAAAGGACTGTCCCGGCCCTTCTGCCCCCGTCTGGAGGAGAGGGAAAACTTAATGCTCTGCTGACCCTCAAACTCTGGAGGCCTGGACATGGGGCTGCCTCTGTCCCCATATGCCTCCCCCATATCTCAGTGGAGTAAAAGGGCAGAGATGGAGTGGATAGAGGCCCCAGCATCTCATCCATCTCCTGCACCCCTGCCACCTTACCTTGAGCCCTGCTCTATGCCTGTCTCTTCCCCCCGCGGGGGCCCAGGGGCTCATTACAGGTGAGCTCAGGCTCCCAGCCAGGGGCACCCGGACAACTTTGATGAAAGAAGAGAGAACCTAATCCTTGAGTGGAGGTAGGGGGATTCCCTGTCTGCCATCCCCGCCTCTGCCTGGTGGTGTTAGGGAGCTAAGAAACGGGGGAGGAGCCCACCAGGCAGAGATGCCCTTTGTAACCTCTTACTGCTTAATATTCAGAACCTGTCTCACCTCCCTGTAGCAGAACTTCTAAAAAAAGTCACATAATAAAGCACATTAGAATTCACCCGAAATGGTTTCCATAAAGACAGTTGTTATTGCCTGGTGATGATTCTAGGTGAGCACACAGGCTTCCTGAGTACCAGGGCTGAGGGAGGGCTCCCCCTCGGCCCCCACCACGTTGTCCTGCTCCAGGAAGCACTCAGGAAGGGTCTGCTGAACGTCCCCTAAAGCCCGCCCGCTCTCCCCTCCTCACTCCGTCCCTGCAGCAACCTGCCTGCCACGTCAGCATGAATACACCGTCCCGGCAGCTTGCCCTGCGCTCCCCAGTGACAAGGGGTCGGAGGAGGAACTTTGTCCAGGAGAAAATGGAAGGAAACTGGCCGGAGCCCTCAAAGGCGTGCATACCTCTGGTCACCCCTTCCTCCCTCCACTCTCTCTTCTGCCCACACCCCTACTCTCACCAACCCTGCTCCCATGCTCGGATCTGGTTTTGCAAAAGCAGTGTTCTCTAGAGCAAAGGGCTCTGCCCTAAGGATGGCACTCAAGAACTTAGGATGGAGAGGACCCCTGAGAAGTAGGAGAAGCATCTCCTTGCCCCAAGCAGGGACTCCTGATCCACCAGCCCTGAAGGCAGTGATGACGCCTCAGTCATGTCCCAGGTCTGGGACCTGGGCTGGGCAGATGGGTCTTCTTAAAGTATGTTCTTGATGAATATACAACGTTTCAAAACTAATCTATGGTGTCAAAATTCAGGGGAGTGGTTGCCCTTTATTGGGAGGGGGGTGGGTTAGAGGGGCGCTTCATGGCACAGATTCCATGGGTGCATTCACTTTGGGAAGATTCATTGAATGATACATACGCTTATAATTTGTGACTTCTTCTGAATGTACGTTACACCTCAATAAGAAATGTACCATCAAAAGCCCTTTGTCAAGTAGAGGTTGTTAATACATCCATAATTATGTCATTGAAATGAAATAATCTCTGTTAGGGTGGGATGGAACAGGTAATAGAAAGCAGTGGATGATCCACAGTTACTTTTGACTTGGACTTAGAATGAGTGCATTACACACAACATGCACTTGTTTGCAAAGGATTTACTTCTGTAAGTGTGCATGCTCTTGCTGGTATTAAAATTTATTGGTAATTTCTGAACACATACTACTCACCCTTGAGGGTGAGACAGTCCAGAAACCTTCTGGGTGGCAGCGAAGTCAGATGGTGGCGGGATTTAGACCTTGACATGGTGGTCTCCTCCCTGCACCTGGGGGCCCTTCGCTCAGTGGTGGATGTGGTCACTGTTCAGTCACTGCAATACACATTTCTCTCCTGCTTGGATAGGTACCAAATTCAGGTCTTGAATGAGAGCCATCGCCTCTTGGTATGAAGGATTGGAAAAAAACTGCCCATTGGAGGATGGCCTGAGAGCCCCATCCCAGCTTGGTGACTGGTTGGATGGTGTCTGCAACAAGCACTCACCTCCCCATGACACATCTGCTTTGCAGTGTGCCTTCGCCCCACTCTTCTTGTCAAGAGGCAGAATCTCCTTCCCAACCCTTTGAGTCTGGGTTGGTCTTTGACTTACTTTGACCAATAGCATACGATGGAAGTCATGCTGTGTGACTTCTCAGCCCAGGGCCTGGCCGCTGCTCTGCTCCACTTGGGACAGTCCTAAGACCACCAGGTGAGGGAGTCCGGTCCAGCCTCTGGATGGGTGAGAAGGCCCATGAAGCAGAGATGAGCTATCCCAGCTGAGCTCCCTAGACCCCCCCGCCGACAGCCAGCACCCACCACCAGACATGTTCTTGAGGCCAGTTTTAGACCCTCTGGACATTCCAGCCAGCAGCTGACAGCACCCAAATGAGCCCAGGAAAGACTGGCTCAAGTTGTCCTCCCACAGAATTATGAGCAAAAACGCCTTAGTTGATACTGGAGGCTGCTACGTTTTGGGGCGGTTTATCACACAGCAATTCATAACATGCTGCTGCTGACAACTGGCCTGAGCACCCACTGGCCAATGCCAGCTCCCAGGGGACAGGACTGTGCCCTCAAATGCGCTTCCATAAGCCCCAGAAGCAACTTTTTGCCCAAGATTTGTTTCTTCGCGCAGCCCCACCAGCTCCCAGGGCAGACATGGTGGTGCCCATTGCTCTTTATTAGTTTAATATATGTTGAAGCCTCCAAACAGATGCCGGGGCCCAGGTGGAACAGATGAAATGTGACTAAGTTCTTGGGGATGATTGATAATGAGTAGGGACTGGAAAATCAATTGTGTTAATTCCTGGTCTGTCACTAGGACCAAGAATTAATGAGAAAATCTGTCTAACTTAATGGTATTTACACATTATACAGAGTGTGATAAAATTGTCCTCAGGTGCTGCCTGGCATTCCAATTATATAAGGCATGCACCGCCTCAGGGGCCGGCTGGTCTGAGCTGTCCGGGACCCGGGCCGGGCTTATAGAGACTTACTGAGATCCCCCACCTAGCACACTGGCCTCTGGATAGGTCCCAGGCCCCCACATGGGTCTCGCTGGCATCACTGGCCCCTGCCCAGTGTGGGCCATCCAACTGGCAGAGCCTCGGGGATGTGCTGGAGGGCACATTTATGGGCCTACTTTGAGGATGACCCTTCCGGAAGCCATGTGGGCAGTTGGGCAGTGGCCAGGGACGGGTTCAGTCTTACGTGTTGGCATGATTTGGAAGACACAGATGGTCCTCTTGACCCCTGGGCCCCTTTCCCCCAGGGAAGGTCAGCAGCCTGCCCTGCACCACATACTCTGACTAGTTGCTACTGGAAGGTGCCTTGAAAAATGTCATGGAAATTGATGGAAGAGCCTACCTCGGAGTCTGAGTGCTTCCTTCCCTGAAAATCTGTAGACCAGGGCTTGACTAGGGCTACCAGCGAGGCACCCCCAAGAACCCCCAACCCCTGGTGTTCACACCCTTGCATGGTCTTCTTCCATACTGAAAAGGGCTGATCTGAGGGTCCAATAAGATATTACAGCAATTATGGTGACTTCTGAGGCCAGTTCATGTATATATATAAAAAGGCAGCTCCTGTCTTGTCCTCTCTTGTGTCATTCACTCTGGGGAAGCCACCACCATGTGGGGAGGAACTGAGGCCTCCTGCCAACAACCAGTAGCCTGGGAGTGAACCATCTTGGAAGTAGGTCCTCCAGCGCCAGCCAAGCCTTCAGATGACCACAGCCCTGGTTGACGTCTTGACTGCAACCTCAAGAGAGACCTTGAGCAAGCTTGCTCCCAAACTCCTGACCCATACAAACTGGGAGAGAGAATGGATGTAGATGTTTGTTATTGCTTTAAGCTGTTACATTTTGAGGTCATGTGTTATGCAGCAATGGACGACTAACAGAGATGGGGAGGGAGATGGGCGGGCAGGGCCAAGGGTATCATCTCACCCGGGGTGTGGAGCTGATGGCAGACATTCCCGGGTCTCTTCCCTTTACGTCCACCCTGATTTTCATGCAGGTGAAATCTACTTCTGTGTCTTGCTGTTTCCCAAGCACACCCTGCCTTTCCCACCTCTGTGCCTGAATATGCTGCTTTTTCGGTGATTTAAGGCTGGAGTTGGGGGCTCAGTCCTTCCCACCAGCAGAGCTGGCAGCCAGCAGGCTTTGTAATAGAGAGATCTCAGTGCTGCGGGCGGGAGAGGCTCTGCAGAGCATGGGGAGCCCTGTAGATGTTAATCCTTCCCCTCTTTAATCTTTCTCTTGCCTTTTTTGGTTCACAGGTTTCCACACGCACTGCAGTATCAAAAGATAAGCCCCACAACCAGACATGGCAAACTATCCTCCTCTGCTCCAGCAGGGATAAAATTTAGCTAAGCAGGAGACCACAGAATCTCTGATTGCCTTCTACGAGCTGGAGGAGACCCTGGGTGTCAGGGACCAAGGAGACTCCACCACAGACTGTCATTTCCTTCGGCCTCTGGCTCAGTCCTACTGAAACCACACAATGCCCCTGGATGGGCTGGGAGCTGGGGAAGTGCGGGTGCCGAGCGACCCCAGGAGCAGCCGAGGCAGTGCGGCTAGCGGTCTGGAGCAGGGGTCTTTGAAGTGCCTGGGAGCAAATCTCAGCTGTTTCACATCCTGCCTTGGGACCTCTGACAAATGACTTCTTTCTTTGGGACTTGATTTTGCTGGGGACTCAGTAACAGGAGTGGCCAGCTGTAGGACTAGAGTCCGCTGGTGACCCCTCCCCAACCTCAGCCCCACTCAGCCCTCCTCTGAGGGCTGGCAACCGGCAAGCGAGGCAATCCTCCTGCCTCTGAGCACCAGCCGGGTTGGGACACTGTGTAACATAAGGACATTAAACAATCCTTCAGGCCAAAGAATCTCCACATAACAAATTAATTCCTTGCAGTAAAGAATTTGGCCGCACCCCTGCTTGGGCATTTGAGATCCAAATTGCTGCCTTGGCACCTCAGAGACAGAGGACGGAGAAATGAGCTTGGGGGCTCTGGGAAAAGACCTTTAAACCTGTTTTATAAATCAGATTTGTCTGGCTGCCACTCACCTGCCCTCCAGGTTTGGATGAAGGGAAGGGACTCTGGAGGGCTGCCCATTGGGCAGGGAAAACGTGAGTGAGGAAGGGCAGGGATCAGGAAAGGGGTGTGATGGGGAAACGTAAACACAGGGGCCTCCCAAGTGATGCCCTTTCCCCTGACCCCGGGAAGATCTGGGGGCGGCAGGAGAGAAGGGCTTGTGTTAGGAGGTCACCGGTGTTAGGATGAGCAGACCCGAAACTTACAGACACAGACCGATAACCAGCCCCGCACCTCTTCCACTCATACAGGTCAAGCTCTGCCCTCCTCCGCGCCGTGCGGATGCATGTGGATCCTTCCTTCCTCCCCACAGTGCCTCTTGATGCTTGCTCATTCATTCATGTATTCATTCAACATCCTTACACTGAGCATCCCCTGGGTGCCAGTGAACAGAGAGGGAGGGCAGAGGTGATGAATGAAATTCAAATTCTAAACTCCAGCCAGAGCTCATGGAACCAGTCATTGCAGCTCAACTCCCTCAGGTATCCATGAAAAAAAGAGTATCATGGGGGTGCCAAGGAAAGTGACAAAAATTACCCAAGAGAGACTGAGAGGGCCTTTCCAGAGGAGAGCACATTTGAGCTGTGTCTTGAAGGCTGAGTAGGAGATCATCTCAGGAGGAGAAAGAAAAAGAGGAAGAAGCAGGAGAGGGAGAAGGAAGGACATTCTAGGCAGAGAAAGCAGCATATTCAGGCACAGAGGTGGGAAAGGCAGGGTGTGCTTGGGAAACAGCAAGACACAGAAGTAGATTTCACCTGCATGAAAATCAGGGTGGACGTAAAGGGAAGAGACCCGGGAATGTCTGCCATCAGCTCCACACCCCGGGTGAGATGATACCCTTGGCCCTGCCCGCCCATCTCCCTCCCCATCTGTGTTAGTCGTCCACTGCTGCATAACACATGATCTCAAAATGTAACAGCTTAAAACAATAATAAACATCTACATCCATTCTCTCTCTTAGTTTGTATGGGTCAGGAATTTGGAAGCGAGCTTGCTCGAGGTCTCTCTTGAGGTTGCTGTTAAGACGTCAACCAGGGCTGTGGTCATCTGAAGGCTTGGCTGGCGCTGGAGGACCTAATTCCAAGATGGTTCATTCCCAGGCTGCTGGTTGTTGGCGGGGGGCCTCAGTTCCTCCCCACATGGTGGTGGCTTCCCCAGAGTGAGTGATACGAGAGGGAACAAGGCAGGAGCTGTTGGGATTTTTTTATGAACCGATCTCAGAAGTCACAAACAGTCCTAAAGGCTGGCAGTTATCATTTCCAGCTTCCCCTACATTCCAGACAATGGCTGCTGAGACCATGGCTGCAGGGGGTCCCTGGCGGCTGCGGCTGCCTCCAGAGTGGCCATCCGCTAAATGCTGTGACATCAGCGTACCCATGACTCCTTTTCAGAAACCATGACCTGAGCAGCTGCCGTCTGGGAAGGCAGACCCTCGTTGTACGGCCACTCCCAAATTGCTTGCTGCACCCCCAACCCCAAACTGCTACACCTTTCATATCCAAAGAAAATGCTCTCAGCCGTGATTGGAGCATAGGGCAAGCTGGGAACAGTAACAGCCCATCTTTATGGAGTACTTATTAAGTGTGAGGTTTGTATCAAGCATGGTAAAAGTGCTAACTTCTTACAGCCTTTCGATGGAGTAGGTACCCTCGACTCTATTTTATAGATGAGGAAACTGAGGCACAGAGAGGTTAAGAACCTTGCCCGAAGCCACACAGCCCTTAAGTGGCAGAGCTAGGATCTGTCTCCAGAGCCCATTCTGCTAACTATTTATTTATTGTCTCTGTGGTGTGAGGCAATATTCCCTTTCTATAAGGGAACCCCAGTTCATCAGACAGAGATAGGGGTTCACAGCCTGGCAAGAAAGATGGAAGGCTCTCCAGGCCACAACTTGTGGCCATTTTTAAGAGCGCAGTTAGTGGCATTCAAGACATTCACAACTTGTGTGACCGTCCTCACCAGCCACGTCTAGAACTTTTTCATGTCATCTTGAGGTCTCTGCCAGCTCCCCGTTCTCCTGCCAGCCTGGACCCCTCCCTTCCGCTGGTGGGTGGTGGTGGGTGGTGAGACGAGCGACAGTGCAAATGGGTTTTCCTCTTCAGAGTGGGAATTAAATGATCCACCTTTGAGCTTTGCTCTCTGCTTCAAGGGCCCAGAGCTGCTGTGCAGATGACAAGCTGTAACAATGGCATGAAAGGGCGTTTATCAATAGTACCTGGAGCTCAGGAACTCATAAACCTTTCATTAGTTTTACATCAATGACGGCTCAAGTCCTAGGAAGTAGATTTAGGCTGGAAGACGATGTCTCCATAAATCACCTTCTCTGAAAATTAGGGAAATGGAAGGAGCCTTTTATAGGATTTCCCAGCAGCTCCCTGGGGGAGTTTTGCTTTCTTGCTTCCTTTCTGACCTGCTGTTGGATTCTGGCCACGTGTCCTTGGATGGAAAATGCAGTCTGAGGCTCCGAGAAGGATTAGAAAGGGCACCAGAGGGCTTTCCCCTTTCCTGGGGTGCCGCCAAGCCTGCAGGCTGTAAGTCTTGTATTTGGGCTGTGCAGGTACCTGCAGAGGGCTCAGGGAAACAGCTCTCTGGAATAACCCGAAGCAGCAGCAGGAGAGCAGAGAGGAGCTTTAAAATCTAGCTCTCACCAGAAATGAGAAAAGAAGATGGACCCTTTGGCTTGCTAACAAGGACAGTCGTGATGACAACAGTGCTTAGAACAGTGCCTGCGGTGGAGACAGTCCTCAGTCTGTGCTAGCTATTATTTTGGACATAACTTCCATGCTAGGTACTTTATCAATGATTTACTATTGCTACCCTCCCAATTTACAGATAAGAAAATCGAGTCCTAGAGAGGTTAAGTGACTTGCTGAAGATGATGCAGCTTAAAGTGGCAGTGCTGGGGCCTGACCCTACCCTACACGGCTGCTCCTTATCCCGGGAGTGGAGGGGACAGCCTCTCTTGGGCTTGACTTTGACAAGGTCACCTTCCCCTCTCTTAGTCACAGTTTCTTCCTTTCTAAAATAGAGAACCAACTTCTGCCTGCCCTGTGCCCTAGAAAGGAAGTGGGAGGCGAGCCAGCCTGGGAGCACAAAGCCCAGAGCCCTGGGGGAAGACAAAACTTCCTCACAAGGCAGGGAAGCTGTCCCTTTCAGGAAGATGTCCACACCTTTGATCTCATGGGCTCTTCGTGCTGTCTCAGGGAGACGTGCCTCATGTTGCTTATTCCCATTTTACAGATGAGGAAATTCAGCCCTGCCCTTTCCCTCCCTCCCCCGTACCCTCCAGGTCCAATCACACAGCCAATAAGCGCCTAGACAGCCTGGAAGCAGGTCCTGGCTTCTACTGTGGTGCCACAGGCCAGCAGACGGCTTAGCCAGCACAGACGGACTCTTTGGAAGGCTGGGTTTCCAGCCAGGATGTCAGGGCATGGGTCCCCGCTGCTTTTTCTTTCTTCTGGGCAGGGGTCCTCTCAGCTGCTTCCCTTCTGCTTTGCTCTGTAGCTCCAGCCTCAGGCGCCCCTGCCTCCACTTCCCACCCCTGGGCTGCCCTGAATGCTCAGACAGACTAATTACAAGAAATAGCAGAGAGGCACTGGCTGAGAACCGGTGATTTGGGGATTAGGCCTCAGGACCCAGTGATGTTCGTCTGGTGCTGGCTGGCTCTGACGAATCAAAGACTTCTCAGTTTCCTTCCCTCTCGCCTTGTCTTGCTGCTGGAGGATGAGCCAGTGAGCGCCAGGCCCGAGGTGAGCTGCTGCAGTGTTTGCTGCGTCTGGCTCTGGAATGAGAAGGCTCCTAGCAAGCAGTGTCCCAGGAGAACTTTTACTCAGGAATAATCTGCATGAGTATTTATTTCCTCCTTGCTGAAGCACTGGTTTGTTTCCGCTAGGTTCCGACAGGAGGAGAACTCGGCTCACAGATTTCAGCGAAGCAGCTGAAGATTCAGATTCATCAAGCACTGGCTAAGTACCTGCTGAGTAGGAATCCCTGGGCCCACAGCTTTGCCCACTCCACCCCATTTAGCCCTCCTACAACTTTCCCAGTTTGGGATTCTTATTCCCATTCTACAGATGGGGAAGTTGAGTCCACCATTACTAGTAGCACTACCAGCTGACATTTCCTTACTGCATTTACTGGCCGTGGATCACGTCTACTCAGTGAACTCTACCTGTATTAACTCACTTAATTCTCCCAACAACCCTATGAAGTAGATACTGCTATTATGCCCATTTTGCAGCTGAGGAAACTGAGGCCCAGTGGGGTTAAGTAACTGCCCCAGGTTACAGGAGTTGAAGGTAATGGAGCTGGCGTCCAAATCCAGGCCAGCTGGTACCCAGGACCATGTGGCAGAGCTAGAAATGAGATCCAGTTCTTCAGTTCACACCCAATTCATAAAAGCCGCAGTTATTCTTGCCTTGACGCCCTTCACGCCCATGGGAGGGATGGGGTTTGGAGGGGTGGGGTCCCAGGTATCTAAGGATCCCAGGAACTGTACGGCCCACATGTGGCTGTGTGTAGTGAACAGCACATTTCAGTAGCAAGCTATGGAAACCCAACTTGAGTAACTTAAAATAAAGGGGGTCTATTGGCTTGAGTGAAAGGGGACTCCAAGGGTGGCTCTAGGGATCAAATGATGTGATCAGGGCTCTGTTTGCCTGACTCGCTGACTCTTTCTTGACCTCATTCACCAGAAGTTCTCTCCTCTGTCCTCAGGGCAAGGGAGGGTGGGGCTACATCCATTGGCAGGTTAGGCACTGCTCAAAGAGGGGCCTGGTGGGAGCTGAAACCCATCCAAAGCTCTGCTTGCCAAGCTCTGTGCCCTGGTAAAGGCAGTGTTGGCCCAGAGGGGCAATCTTCCTAATTCACCTGCCGGGAAGACTCACCGATTCCTAATACTTCTAAGACGCTCTATAGGCAACAGGTCACCCCAACCCCTCCTCCTAGTGCCCGAGGTCAGCCTCATACCGGCACCCTCTTCCCCACACTTGGCAACTCCATTAGATTCACCCACTCAGTGAATATTTATTTTTATTTCTTGGGGGGAGGAGTTAATTAGGTTTATTTTAATAGAGGTACTTAGGATTAAACCCAGGACCTTGTGCATGCTAAGCACACACTCTACCACTGAGCTATACCCTCCCCTTTACTCAGTGAATATTTATTGAAACCCAACCACAAGACAGGTACTTCCCTGCCCTTCTTGCAGCTGACATTCTGGTAAGGGTTCCAGTTGGCTTAGCTTGGGTCATGTGGCCACGCTTGGACCAATCACCGTTGCCTACGGGAATGGGTGTATTCTGTGATTGGCCAAGTCGGGCCAGACGCCCATCCCTTTGAGGAAGCAGACTGACAGCCTCCTCACCAGGACCACCTGGAATAGGGGTGGTTTCTCAGAGGAAGTAGGAGGACTAGGCTGCTAAAAATAAGTGACTGCTAAACTGTGGGATCCTGGGAAAATCGTAGTCCTTCTCTTCCTTGGTCATTAACCTTCCCATCTGCAGCAGGAGATGCCTGGGCTCCAGTACTCTGAGAGGAGTGGGTCAGGGAGTCCCTGAGTGCTCAGCCATTGGCTCATCACAAGTGAAAACTCCCTCTAGTCCTGTCTAGAGGGGTCAGGAGTCAAGACTGTATACCCAACATCAGCACAATCGTGACTTTCAGTTTGAGGAAGAAGGAAATGTTGGGGCGTAGTGGAGTGTCGGGGGGCCCATGTCAGGGAGTGGTTACTGAGTGGGGCTCCCTCTGATGGTGGGGGGCTCATTGTGGGTCATAAACACTGAGTACTAGGTTCTAGGAGCTTCACCTGCTTTGTCTTATTTAAGCTGCATCCCTGCCAGGTAGGTGTTATCCTCCTCAGAGGGAGTCGGTCAGAGAAATATGCTCACTCAGGTGTGCTGACTCCAAAGGCCGCCCCGCTCCATCCAGCCTACAGGGCTCTGAGGCCACAGAGGCATGAGCCAAGCAGAGAGTGCCACATCTCCCATGCTCAGTGAGGAACCTCGTGTGGACCCTATTTCCTCTCCCCATCCCATCCCGCCCCCTTTTCCAGCCCACCCACCCCTAGAGACCCAGGAAACCCTCCTGCAGCCTCACTTCGCACTATTTCCCTCGCTCCCACTCACACTGGGGTGGCATCTTCTGAGTTCCTGAGCACTTTCCTATGTTCTCACCATCAAAGGATGAATCTGTTTCCTGAGGCCACCTCATCGTCCCAGGACACCTGCCTGCCCATCCCAGGAGGAAGGTTAAGCTCCAGCTGAGCCAAGGGGCCTATCTGCCACTAGGAGGAAGCTCTCAGCGTGGCCTTCTGCCATAACAGGATGCTGAGGGACGGGGCCCGGGTAGAGCTGACTGCCCTGGGGATGCCTTGCCAAGTGTCTTCTGGAGACAAGGATGTCCTGACAGGATGACCCCCCCTGGAGCCCAGGAGGCTCTGGTCTGTGAGATCAGCATTTCCATTATTATTTTATTTACTTATTTATTTTTTTATTGAAATATAGCTGTCCTACAATATTGTGTTAGCTTCAGGTGTATAGCAAAGTGATTTGGTTTTATATATATATAGTTATACATATACATATACACACATATACTTTTTTCTGATTCTTTTTCATTATAGGTTATTACAAGATACTGAACATAGTTCTCTGTGCTGCATGGCAAATCCTTGTTGTCTATCCATCTCATACGTGGTAGTGTGTCTCTGTCAATCCTATGCTCCTAATTTATCCCTCACCTGCCACTGGTAACCAGAAGTTTGTTTTCCATGTCTGTGAGTCTGTCTCTGTTTTGTAAATCAGCTCATTTGTGTCATTTTTTCTTTTTTTTAGATTTCATGTATAAGTGATATCATATGATATTTGTTTGTCTCTGGCTGACTGACTTCACTTAGTTGATAACCTCTAGGTCCATCCATGTTGCTGCAAATGGCAAGATTTCATTCTTTTCTTATGGCTGAGCATCTCTATTATTAAAGTGCAGGTCTGGGAAGATGCCAGTGGCTGGAAGAGGAGCCCCAGCATCCAGGCGTGTGGGCTCAGGCTCTGCCTTCCCACCCCTGTCCACGCCTGCCGCTCACACCCACTCAAAATCAGAGAAGAGTGGGTGCGACTCAGAGCAGCCCACCAGCTGGTTTTCCATTCCTCTTTCATTGATTCACTGACTCCTTCTTTCAACAACTATTTAGTGAGTACGTACTATGTACAAGCTCTGGGCGAAGTCCTGGAGATACCATGACGACCCCCGCTGTCCTGGAGTGTTCAGTCTTGTAGGGAGAGAGTGATGCGTAAGCAAGGAACTGTCAGGCTGGGGGTTAAGTTCCACCCCAGGGGTAAGTGCAGGAGAATCGAGGTGCAAAAGGAGGTACGTCACTCCTACCTGGGAGTCTTCTCAGGGGCGGGAGGACACCTTAGCTGAGACCTGAAGGATCTGAGGAGCTACCTTGGTAAGATGAAAAGTGTTCCAAGCAGAGTGATTGGTTTGCACAAATGCCCAGAAGTGAGAGAGCATTAATTAATTAATTAATTCATTCATTCATCCATTCATTCAACAAATAGTTTTCCAGCATCTACTATGTGCCTAGCTGACTTTTAGATGCTGGGGCTGGCTGCAGCAGTGAGCCAGGCAAACAGTATCCCTACCTCATGGCACTTTCATGCTAGTGGAATGTGGCCATTCACTTAATCCAAAGAAATCTTGATGACACAGGGAGACATGTGGAAGGGACAGTCGCCTCTCCCCTGCTCAGAGTCCCCTGGCCCCCGTTCTCCATTCCTCTCCTGCCAAGCCTGGCAGCCAGCCCCCAAGCCCTCCTGCACCAGTCAGCCGTGGGGAGGTCACTCAGTCCGCAGGGGCAGCCTGTGCCGATGTATTAATAGCCAGGCCAAGCAGTTCTGCTAATTACAGTGATTAATGGGTTTAATTTACCTAGTAAGTGTCATGTGCTGTCACTCTGTTGTCAGAGCTCAGCCCCAGGGTCCGCTCCCTCCTCTCTCCCTCAAGAGGTGCCCACCTGGGTTCTTGCAGCCTCTCCACTGGTGGTCCAGGCTCGCTTGAGTCCAGGCACCTGCCTGCCCATCACCATGTCTGCTTGGGACCTGTCTGCTGACCCCGTGGTGGCAAGGGGTGGAGAATTCTTCCCTGTTGCCTCTGTAGAGGGCTGAGGGGCCATAGCTAGTTGGGGAAGGGGGATCTTCCCATCCCTCCACGTCACCTCTGCACAGGGCAGAGAGAGCCCCCTGATCTCTAGTTGTTCCCAGCTCCCCCAGCTCTACCTTGTCCCTGTGTAGCAGTCACCCTAGCTCAGGTCATTTTATGTGGTTTCCTGTTTCATGATCACCTTCCAGATCCAGAGCACGAGCACCCTTGAGGACAGGGACCTTCTCAGGTGCTCTGTTTGTTGAATGAATGAATGAATGAATGAATGAGAGTCTCACTCCCACTGCTTGTCTCAGTCCTTATTACAAGATGTCTTTGGATCTGGTCCAAAGTCATCCTTTTCTTCCCAAATCCCATCTCAACTCTCCTCCCAGATGATGTCTGTAGGTGACAGGTGGTCCCATGTCTCCATTCTGCAACCTGAGAAATGCAAGATCACGGAGCACAGAGACCGAACAGAAGCCAAGGCCTGACGATCTGATTGGAGCAATGACACCAAGACCAGCGTCTCCATTTCTGCGGGATGGGCTTAAGCCTCCAACCAGAGTTTCCTTTGACTGCGATCAGTTTTCTGTTGCTCCCAGGGAGGGGCAAAACCTCCTTGTGATGGGCAGTCTTCTCCCGCTGTCTAACCTGACTCCCACCCTATGCACCCAATACGACTCTTTGTCAGCATAGTTGGGTAGGGGGGCTAGGGTCGGGCTGTCTTCTTGGGGGCAATCTAAGAGCTTTCTTCCACTTCCCAGGCCAATCCTAAGACCAGGAGGGTCCCCTGGTTCCTCCTGACACTGGGAATGTCTTGTTGCCAAGCCTGCCCTAGTCTTGAGCTGTGGCATCAGCCTGGTCCCTCCCCTCCCCGCCACCACCCCAGAGCAGCTGTGACAAGCATGGCTGAGTGGATGGCCTCAGTCAGGGGAGAAGGGGGTGCTGTTTGTTTTGTTCGTTCACTGCCACGCTTGCCTGAGTAAGCAGCCGGCTGGCAGGACACCTGAGGGAGCCCTTCCCTTGACCAAGCCAAGCATGACTGGTGCTAGGAGGAGAGGGGGTTCAGTGCGCATAGGGCTGGGTTTCCATTTCGCCTCCCGGCAAGGACAAGAAGCCTCACCTGTCAATCCTTCATCCCAATTAGAACATGACAAAGGCAACGATGCAGCAGGAGGGACTGCAGCCAGACTGAAAGAAGGGAGAAAACACATCTATCCTCCTGGAAGGGAAGTGGGAGAGAGAACCAGGATGTCATCCTGGGAGGGACAGCTCCACCTAACTGCTAGCTGTCTGTGACAGGTCAGAGCAGGTCATATCTCGCTTGGCCCCGCTTCCTCCATCTGTAAGGTAGCAGGGGGAGGCCTGTGTGAGCTGAAAAGTGAGGTTGCTTGTAGTTCTGGGATCCCCCATCTATAATTCCTGCCCCAAGACACATCCAGGAAAGGGGCAGGGTGGACCCTTGACCCCTCGTGGGGTGTCCGGCCCTTCCTGGAGATGCTGGCACCTAATGACCAGCCCCCTGCAGACCTGAGAGCTGCCAGGTCTCAGCAGGCGAGAGGCCAGCTTGATAATTGACTCCAGCCGTGGGGAAGCCAGCCGGCCTAATCAGTATGCAGGGCCCGTGCAGAGTGCTTAAGAAAAACTTATTAATTTCCCCTCCACAAAGACTGAGAGTTCAACAGTAATCACAGTATCAAGGCGTAATAAAAAAAAAATCCCTCCATTGAAAATAGCGGTTGGGGCTCTGGAGAGTTCAACAGGAAAAGATTGTATTAAGATAAAGGAGATTATAGCAGAGCGGACATTAAAGGTTGTCATTGTCTGGTAAATCACATCAGGGAGGGCTCCGGGACTGCGGGGTCCCAGCGAGGGGGCAAGGACCCTGTTCCTGACCTGGTAACACACTGGCCGGCCCACCTCTCTCCTGCCCTCCGAGGCTGAAGCAAACTTGGGAATCTGATGTCCCTGCTATCTGAAACTGGTCTGAGGACACTCTTTAGGGGCAGAGGGTGGAATAGTCTACAGATTCTGGAGGATGCATCTCTGTCCTGGGCACTCTCACAGTCTAGCCTGATGGTGGGGGCTTCAGAACATTTGCCCAGCAGCAGAAGTGCCCAGGGGAAGGGGTATTTCTGGCTCACCTGTCCTGTTGGCATCTTCCCGGTAAAGACGGTGTCCCAGGGCACTGGGACATGCTTGACCCTTCTAGACATAGGCTGAATCAGAGAGGATGGCCTAACTTGCCAATGGGGAGTTCCAGTCTTGGTGGAAAAGCCCAAAGAATTCTAGTGAGGAATTATCAGGATGATGTCACATACACTCAGGTGCTAGATGGCCATCACCCTGTGGGGCTGTCACCAAGTAGTAGCTAGCTGGGTGGGTGGGGTAGGGGCCCTGACCTCTGACACCTTTACTTGGGCCAAATGAGAGGTTGTACCACCTCCAAAGATGCAGTCTGATCTGAAAGTTACACTGGACTCAGGACAAGAAGTTTCTAGTTGTTAATGGTTGGGAGGCCACCTGGAAGAGTGGAGTAAATGTGGGCTTCCCCTACCATTACTAGGGGGCAATACAACATGGAGGTTAAGGAGCTAGACTCCTCAGCTTTGAGTCCTGGCTCTGCTATGTATTAGCTGTTTGTCCTTCGGCAAGTTACTTAACCTCTCTGTGCATCAAAATTCTTATCTAACGGTGATAAGAGTTGTAATAGTATCTACCTCATAGGATTGTGATAGGATTAAATGTATTATTACACATGAAGAGCTATAAATCAAAACCTCCTCTTATCTCCTAATTGCCCTGACCTCAGTCAGTAGGTGGCCAAAGCCATGTCACATGACCACTCCCTGCCCATCACCTTCTTTCCGAAAGCCACTTCTTGGGGAGTGCTGTGTAGCAGCCAAGGGTTGGAGCCCAGGTGCCCAGAGTTCAAAGCCTTCTTCACCTGGGGCAAGTGACTTGACTTCTCACACACTCCGCTCCCTGTCCTGTAAAATGCGGAAGTCGCCTCCCCCGGTGAGGCTGCTGATGCTGCAGGGAACCCAGAAGGGAACGGGGTGTCTGCCTGCACATCACGGCGTCAAGGTCACCAGGGCTGTGCCCTCCAGGTGGTATCTGGCCCCCTGCAGCTGCAAGCCCTGGGCACAGGGGACTGGCCTGGAGTTGCCCTGAGTTTATGCGGCTGAGCTGAGGGGACCAGGTGTGTTACGTGTGATGGGGTTGTGTGGAGATTAATGTGAAGCCAGGTGAAGTGGCTTCGGAGAGTCATTTTCCCAGTTAATATGCACATTTAAGGAATGATTTGGGAGTGCAAAAATATTTCAAAGGAATGCTAATTTTAGCAGGAGAGATAAATTCCGGGAAGGAGAACTTTCAGAAAAGGACTGAGCTGGGGTAGGGCTGGGGTGGAGATGCCGGGGGGCCTGCTCGAAATTCAGCCCCACAGGGAGGTTCTCTGAGGGCCTCTCTGGGCTCACCTGTCTCCGGGAGCACAGGCCTCCAGGGACACCCAAAGCAGAGAATGGGTGGATGGAGTGACCCTGGGCCGAGGGTGGAGCCTGGCTGGGCTGGAGCCTTGTGGAAGTGGGGGTCCTTGTCTGTACTATGGAGACTAGGGAGTGGAAGGGGTGCAGCTTAGTGGGGCAAAGTCAGGGTGAGGCTGAGAGGGCTTCATGGAGGAGATGCCACTTGGACTGAGTCTTGAAAGGTGGGTTGGGAGGAAGGGGTGGAACCTTATGGATGCTGGACTTCTGATGCAGGAGATCCAGGGGGGATGGGATGCCCACATGTGAGGTGAGACCCAGGCTTCCTCAGGCCCATGTCCAGGCTCCAGAAGGGTCCTCATGAGCTGCTCGAAGGAGGCTGGGGAGTAACCACTTCTTCCTTGGGGAGCAGTCCCTCTCCTGGAGCCTCTGGAGGGGAAACGTGGATTCTCTGCTCCCATGTGCTGCGAATGTCACGCCCCCACAGCCCTCCCCAGCCGTCAGATTGGAGGCTGGAACGGCCCTCCCCTGCAGAGCAGGCCTTTCCTTACAGGCTAGTCTGTCTGCACCAGAAATTGTGTCACCCAGGCTCTTCCAGGGACCCATGAGCTCTAAGACCCCAACCCACCCCATCCACAACTCCAGTTTAAAAGTGGGATAAGACTGTCCCCTCATGTGCTTGTTCCTCCCGTCTCCGCCAGAGACCTGGGCACTGGGAGCTAGTGCCCGCAGAGCTCGCTGAGATGGAAAGCCTTTGCAAGTGCCCAGTGCGGTTATTAATAACATCCCTCGGCTCCGAACGCCTCTTTAATTCCTTTGCTTAAACCACTCTGGAATCCAAAACACTTGCCCCTTAGCCTGTGGTTATTCCACTCCCTTAATGGCCTTTTATGGAGGGACCTTATTGAAAGCTTTTCCCCAGCTTGAGTAAATCATGTCCTCTGGGTCATCCTTGCTTGCGATTTTATTAACTTCTGACGAGAAGTCAGAGGGACCAGAGGGAGGCCAGGGCTTCCCCTGTGTTCTGTCCCACCCAGTCCCAGCACTGTCTCTCCCCTGGCTGAGGTCCTGGCTGGGGGCCTTGGAGATCAAGAATGTTGTCCCAACCCAGTGCCCCTCCCTCCCTCTCATCTGTCAATCTTTCTAGGTGGGTAGAGCCTGGGAGACCCAGTGATGTGAGCTGGGCACGGGGGGGTGGGGTGGGGTGGGGGTGGGGGGGGCGGTTCGGGGAGGGGACGGGGAGCAGGGGCAAGTGCCAGGAGGGACAGCACCCACATCAGTCACCTGGCACGTCTGTTGCCTAGTACATTAGTTAACTAGTACATTGGTCACTTGGCGCATCGGTTAACGGATGTGTCAGTCATATGGTGAGCCCTAGATATGACAGCAGGGAGGGAGAAGCAGAGCCAGAGCAGGACACTGGTGCTCAAAGTTGGGGTTAATGCAAGTTGTTCATAACAGGGAAAACTGTTCAGGGGGAAGGGAGTATATGGGAACTCTCTGTACTTTCTCCTCAGTGTTTCCATAAACCCCAAACTGCTCTCCAAAATAAAGTCTATTATTTAAAAAAAAATTTGGAGGGGAGGTAATTAGATTTACTTATTTATTTTTAGAGGAGGTGCTGGGGACTGAACCCAGGACCTTGTGCATGCTCAGCATGTGCTCTACCACTTGAGCTATACCCAGCCCACTATTTTTTTTAAAAAAAAAGTCAAAGGAGATCTCAGGAAATAGAGATGCTTAGAAAAGATCAGGGGTCCCCCTGGAAGTCTGGGATAACCTTAAAGGGGCCGGTGTGCCTCTCTCCTGCCCCAGGAGGGAGAGGGGAGGGAGAGCTGACGAGGGTAGGAGTGGGGCTGGGGCTGGTAGTCCCTGGGGAACAGGAGGGGATTTCTCAAGGGATTCTAGACCCATCTCTTTGGTCTGTTCCTTGGGCTGTGGGCAGAGATGCCCACAGAGAGAACCATTTCAGACTGATAACCAGCTGTCCCTTTTTGCACCAACTTTGAACCCCTGGAAGATGCCAGCTCCTACCTTCTGGTCTGAGAGAAGGTCAGAGCAGCCGGCTCGGGATCTCTGTGAACTTTCTCCCCACCAGGATGGGTATAAACCATCTTTAATGACTGCAGCAGGAGCACAGCTGGAGGCAGGGGAGAGGGGCGGGAGGCAGGGCTGAAGCCCCCTGTGGGAGGGGCCTGTGTCTTCTTCCAGCTGTGCCCGGGGAGGGTCTCAGAGGGTTTCCAGCCAGTGCCCCAGACCGAGGCAGCAGAGGTTTTGAAAATTCTATCTGGAGCCTAGAAAGATAGATCCCCAACGGGCAGCACTGTGAGGACCTGTTGTCGCTGGTGTCCCACCATGTGGGCCCGGGGAGCAGGTCACCGGAGGAGGGGCCAGGGAGTACCACCCTCCTCCACTCCGGAGTCACCTATTGGGCTTTTTCTGCCTCCTCAGGAGAGGATCCAGGTCTGAGTTCCAACCTGTGGGAGGGGAGAAAGTAGGCCCCGGCTGCCCCTGCCTCCCCCTTGGCCCACCTGGGCTTGGAGTTGAAGGCCAGTTCTGATGCTCTAGCCCATCCCTGCCCCGCCCCCACAAGCCGTGTCCCTAGCAACAGTGGCTCCTGGACACTGGCACTTACTGTGAGCCTGGCTCTGTGTTGAGGGATTCGCACGTGTGATCTCACTTCATCCTCACAACCACTCTGTCTAAATAGGCCTCCTTCTTCTAATTATCATCTCCCTTCGCATCCCTGGTCCCCGCTTCCTGGCAATGATAGCAAGTCATAGTATTAACTGTTCGCTTGTCGTCTGTCTTCCCTCTGAGGCTGTGAACTCCTCTCATTTGTTGTAGCAACCTCAACATCCATGATAAGGCCTGGAACATAGTAGTGCTTATGAAATATTTGTGGAATAAAGGAAGGACTTAATCAAGTGAATAGGCTCAGAGAGGTCAGTCATTTTCCCCAGGGTCACACAGCTGGATCTGGTGGATCTGGAATTCTCACCCAGGTTGCAGATGACACAGTCTGTTCTCTCTTACCTGCCCTTACCTGCTCCCCCGTAGCTGCTGGGAGGGCTGAGTCCTGGGCCCAACAGAGAAGCTAAGAATAACCTGAACCTTAGTGCTGTCACATTCCGCCCTGCAAAACGAGCTTCTCAGGGGTCCCAGGAGCAGAGTCAGATTCTCCCTACAGCTGGAGCCTGGCTGCTGGGCGATCTTTCTGGTCCGAGTTCTCTCTCTTCTTCCCTCCAGGTAACAGTAACAGAAGACACGAATTTACAACCTGGCTGGGGGTCAGAACAAACCTCAGGCTGGGAGGAGGAGGGACAGCAAAGGACACAGCTCCCAGATGGGTGGCTATGGAAATGAAGGCCACAGTCCTCACCCCTGCAGGGAGCAGAGGCAGCAGGAGAGGGGAGGCCAAGCGCATCGGCCAGTGCTGCAGCTCAACCTGTAAAATCTACCTGCATCTGATGGGCTTCTGTTCCCCCTCCCCGCTGTTCAGTTCCCCATCACTCCCCCCGGACAACCCAACGAGCCTCCTCCTCCTGCCTGACCCCTGCAGGCTGCTCTCCACTCAGGAGCCAGAGTGATCTTAGAAGACACACGGGCTTGAAACTTCCAATGGCTTCCGTGCAACTTACATGAAAATCCCAGGTCCTCTTTGTGCCCTGCACCTGGTCTAGCCCCTTCTTCCTTGTCCAGCTTCCTCACTCCCGTGACCCCACCCTCACCCACCCACCATGCTGGCCCTTCTGCCCCTGGCCTGCCGGAGATCGGAGCTCGGTCCCGCTCCGCACCTTTGCCCTCGCCATTCTCTTTGCCCGGCTCGCTCCTTCCTCAGATCTTCTCCAGGCAGACCTGCCTCATCATGAGGTCTCAGCACAAATGTCACCTCCCCGGAAAGGTCTCTCCTGATCCCAGGCCTCCCCTAGCTGCTCTTCCTGCTTCATCGCTGCAGCTTGTTTAACAGGGCGAGTCTAAAATCTAACATTGCCTCGTTCATTTGTAGCTTATTCATTTCATGCCTGTCTGCCCCTCCCTCGCTCCATGTCAGCTGCTCTGAAACTGGGGCCTGGACCAGTGATGCTCCATGTTTGTTGAATGAATGAATGAACCTCTCACCTCTGGAGGGAGGCTCCCTGGGGCATTCCTGCGGGGTAACTCAGCACCCTCCTGCCCCCAGGCCTTGCTATGCCAATACTGGGAAGTAGGGGAGGCGAGGAAGGGAAGTGGGGGTGGGCTTGGAGCCTGAGTGATGCCCCTGTGGGTGCTGAGCACTCTGAGTGAGCGTGAGCTGGATGCTCCTGCAGTGGACGGCTGCCTGGAGAAGCAACTCCTTCTTCATAACGGCAGTAGCACGTGCCTCGATGTGGTGGGGCGGGAGGTGGCTGTACCGGGGATGGAAAACTCTGCTTCACACCCCCTCTTTCCCACCAAGATAAGCCAGATACAAATGGGGAAATGGCACTATATTTTCTAGAAGACAAGAGTATTGCTTTTTACTAGGACTGGCTTTTAAGTGGGTTTGTGGCTGATCCTGGGCGCTCCCTGGGGACGGCCCTCCCATGGAGAGTTCTGCCCTAGCTGGGTGGACCCTGCAAGCCAGCCAGGGAGAGGCGGAGGGCTGTCCCTGTCCCATCTCTGCCCTTGGCTGGCTCTGCCCCTACAGAGGGCACGGGTGAGGGGGGAAGAGTCTGGTCCCCAGAATGGGGGAGGGTCAATTTTGCCCAAACTCCTTTGGACTTCTGCCTTGGTGGGAGGTGGGAATTGAGGGACAAAAATAAAGCTGAGTGGGAGGGAGAAGAAGGAGAGGGAGAGACAGAAAGGGTGCAGGCTGCAGTAGGGCCGGGGGCAGGAAGGCCTGAGTGAGACCCCACCTGACACCCAGCTCAGCCCCAGCGCTGGAGTGGGTGGGGGGCTTCGAGCAGCCAGCAGAGCTGCTGACAGAAACAGAGTTGAGCTGTTCTCTCTCCCGACAAGAGAAGAATCCCTGTCACTGTTATTTTTAGGGGAAACACAGCACCCTGTCCCCTCCTGAAAGATCTTCTGTCCCCAGCAGACAGTGGCTCTCAGTAGCTGCCAAGTGGAGATGCTGCGGATGGCTCTGCCTCCACGTGGAGGCTCCAGCCTCTCCCCCTGACCCAGATGACTCAACAGGACCCTCAGGGGCCAGCTCTGTGGCTGTCCTGGTTTCCCTGTCCATGGCCTCTCTGGAGCCCCCCCGCCCAATGCCTCTCTCGCCCACCCACTTCCCTCCTCAGTGGGCCACCCTAGCTTGGTCTCTGTCTTCACACCCAGCACCTCCCTCTCAATGGGCCCCAGTGTCGCCCAACCCTGACCCCTCTCTGAGCCCTGATCCCCCATCTTGAGTCCTGTGGCCCAGATAAGCACCACCCCCCCACCAGTTGCCATGACCTCCCACACTTGGGTGCAGCCTGAAGTTGGCAGGGAGGCCTGAAGGCTCACTCAGTCCTGAGCTGACAGAGAATGTCATTAGCAGGTTCCTAACTGGGCCACGCTTCCCCAGCTGCGGGCACAGCCTGTGCCCCGCGCCAGAGAAATGTCACACTCCTTACACCTCGCTCCTGGGGGTGGCACCTGGACCCCACACGTACCTGTGAAATGTCCCAGCCCTCCAGCTCCTTCCCATCACCTCTCTCTGTCACCTCCCTCTGCTGGGTTGGGGTGCATATGTCTGGGGGGCGTCCCTGCGTGGCCTTGAGTATCATTTTTAGTTCTCAGGCCCCTCCCATTAGTTGAGATTTCTGCTCGGAGCCCCTCCACTAGCTCTCATGCCTCCACTCAACCCTGGAAGAATCCTTGTGACTCACTGGGTGGGAACTGACATTGTTATCATCCTGGGCCGTTGAAGGGGATAATGGTAGATCCCACTTTGTGGGAAACAAAGATTTAGAGCTGTCAAGACACTTGACTAAGGTCAGAGGGCTAAACACTGGCAGAGATGTGATTGGGATGTAGCTCTGGGTGGCTCTGGCCTAGGTCCCTGGGGCTCAAGTTGCCCCCATCTGACCCTGTGTGGGCAATTCTAGGTAGCAGAGCCTGGGTGAGGGGTGCAGACAGAGAAGCTGCATCTGGAGCAGCCTGTGGGGCCAGACTCTCCTCCCTCACAACCTGATCACCTCCCAAAGGCCCCACCTTCTAGCACTGTCACGTTGAGGGTTAGTTTCAACATCAGAACTTTAGAGGGACACTTTCAGTCTATAGCATACAGTGTACAGTGTATAGATAGTGCGTGTATTGTGTGTATGTAGTACCTAGCGTATAAATAGGGCATCTATACTGTACACAGTGTGCTTGTAGTGCATATGCAGTGTGTATACACTATTCGTGCACACGTAGAGCTCAGTGGGTATGCTCCCCGGGCTTGGTTTCCCTGGGAAAGACACTGCCATCTCCACACTGGCCCCCAGGGGGCGCACCGCCCTCCCTGCAGGCACCATCAGGGGCTCAGCCACCCACCAACCGACCCCACGGAAGCAGGTGGAAACTTTGCTTTTTATGTAGGCTCATTTGTTATTGAAACTTGAATCAGCTTCAAAGGAAGTTAAATAAGAAGGGATCATCTCCCCTAGTTTCATAAATCAAGGGGGATACAAAGAAAGAGGGAACAAAGGGATGGGGAAGCAGGCAAACAGTTGGGCTTGCGCGGCCCTGAGCTCCTGCCCGAGAGGAGGGGCAGCCGGGCCGACGCGGTGTGCTGGGAACGGACCTTCTTTTCCTTCTTCCAACTGCTGCCCTCATTGCTGGGGGAGAAACTGGCATCCTCTGGTGCAGGTGGATTTAGGTCTAGGGGCCGCCTGTCCTCCCATGGGCAGTGAATGTGCCTAGAAGTACCTTCCCCAACACCCACTCCGCCCTGCCCCCACCAGTTCCTGGTGCACTGGGGGCTGGGGGACTTCTCTGTGCTGGGGTGGTTTGGCGTTAGAGTTGGGGGTCTCTGGTTCCTGGACGCTGGTGGAGGGACTGAATTTTCAGGAGTGGTTGTGAGGCCATCTGAGGCTGCTCAGTGCATGTCTACTGTGCTGTGTGTGTGTGTGTGCGCGCGTGCTCGCGCGGGTGCCTGGCATTCAGCAGGCCCTGGCCTGGAATATCAAATTCACTCCTGATAAAAGGGAGCAGCTGGCTGCTACTGTGCCTTTGTGCCAAGCTGCCTGCAGCTAGGAGGGGTGTTGGGGCTCCCTCCCCCCACAGCAACTCCTGCCCGAGAGACCCTGCTTTCGCACTCTGCAGCTCACCTGGACCCATAGCCCAGGGCGGGGCAGGGGCACCTGCGGCCGATGGACACTAGAAACTGAGGCCAGTTGGCAGTTGAAAGATGGGGGACCAAGGACAGCATGTAAGGGAGATCCAGGAGGACACACCAGGCGGGAGGCAAGTAGGGAGAGACGTCGTGCAGGGGTGGAAGGTGCCGGGCGCCGCCGGCAGATGGGACAGAGGAGCAGAGAGGCTGGCTGAGAGTGACTCTGGGGGAGTAAGACCGGCAGAGATGGGCTGGTCACAAGCAAGAGGCCAGAAACGCTGCAGGGACGAAGAGGTATAAACCGGGCTGAGAAGGCTGAGAGGGGGACAGGGCTGCCTCCAGCTTGGCTGGGCGGGTCGGGTGATGCTGGTCCCTGCCTGGGGCTTCTGCCTGGAGCTTGTGGGAGGCGTGGGTGTTTGTGGTTTCAACCAGGTCCCCCAGACCTGCAGAAAAACAAACCCTTGCTAAACATCTCTTACTGTCTGTCATCTTCATTTCGCTTTTGTCTTCAGAATAAAGAGAATTAGAAACTCCTGAGGTGGGTTTCCACGCAGCTGACTTCTTGCTCGCTCTCCCTCTCTCCTGCCCTCTTTCTTCTTCATTCTTGCTCTGTCTTTGTCCCCAGCTCCTGGCCTGGGCATTGGCCCCTCTGAGCTGGGCGTGCTGGGGTCTCCGCCCAGATCTTTGTCGCACTGTCATCTGGAGTGTTTTGTTCTCTCACCTCCTTGCCCTCTCACCTCCAGCCCCACCCTCACGCTCCTGATGGAACTCAGCCCCTCTCTGCGCCCCCCTTCCCGCCCCATCCCCTCCTGGGCCTGCTGGATGGCTGTTCCTGATCCCTGCTTCTTCCACTGTCTCCAAGGCTCAGCCTGCAAGCTGACAGGGCCCATAAATCACCGTGGCAGGTGGGGCCAGGGAGGGGAGCATGCGGCAAAGTGCTGACACAGCACCAGCCTTGGGAGTTGGGGTTCTCAGGTTTACTGTGAACTGCTGGGGTGCAGGGTCCATGGCTTCTCTCTTTTTTCAGTTCAACGAAGCCATTTGGTGTCTGTATTGGAAGCTGGGCCTTGCTCAGCTCCATGGAAGATGGGACGAGAAGAAATAGGTCGAATATAAAGCAAGGCGGATTTAGGTTAGACTGAGGGAAGAACTTACTGTGATGAGGATTATCATTAGAAAGGGAAGGCTTGGGAGGTGGTGAAATCCCCTGGCAAGGAGTTTATAAAATCTGGATAGATTCTGTCTGGTGGTTTAGATTTAGTGCTGCCGGGTGACAGAGGAATGGCCTAAATGATCCACTCAACACAGAGCTTGCGCTTTGTTTGAAGGGACACTGAAGGTCAGAAGACCTTGATTCCAGGCTCTGGGAGGCCACGCAGCCAAGAAGTAACCAGTGGGGACCCAGGAGACAGGCAACTTGGCATCAGGTCCAACTGCCCCTCTGACCCGCCGTGCACTTGAGCAAGTCTCTCAACCCAGCCAGCCTCCATCTGTAACGTGGGGATAGTCCCACTTCATAGAGTTGCCGTGAGGTTTAAAGGATGATGGGTGTCCACAATGCTTGGCACAGAGTCCTCTCCAGGAAGCACAGCTATAATTATCGGGCAAGTCACTCCACATTTCTAAGCCTCAGTTTCTTCATCTGTAAAATCAAATGCTGAGCCCTTACTCACCCATTCAGCACCCTGCTGTGTGCCAGGCCCTGTTCTCAGCAGTGGAAATACAGCAGGTCACACAACAGACAGGCTTCCTAACCTCATGGAGCTCACATTCTAATGGGGGGCAGGGGCAACAGACAAGAAATAAATATATGTACTATGAGAAAATGAAAGGATAAGGGTGATAGAGAGTGATGGGGTGGGAGAGGCTATTTTATATAAGGTGATTGATCGGGACAGGCGGCTCTGATAAGGTAACATTTGAAACAGAGACCTGCTGGAAGCGAGAGAGGGAGCTGCAAAGATATCTGGGGTAGGAGCACGTAGGCAGTGGGACTAGCAAGTGCAAAGTTCCTGGGGCAGGAGTACACTTGAGTTGGAGGAACAGGCAGGAGGTGAGTATGGAAGGAGTGGAGGGAAG
The DNA here is from genome assembly GCF_048773025.1 of Camelus bactrianus. Lineage (NCBI taxonomy): Eukaryota > Metazoa > Chordata > Mammalia > Artiodactyla > Camelidae > Camelus > Camelus bactrianus. Next base: position 71,956,258 of record NC_133551.1, on the reverse strand, counting down.
AAGGGGAGAATGCGTAGGAGAGGCTGTTGAGGAGGAAATATAGTTTCATCTATTGCCCCGAGGAAAAGCGATGCTCTTACAGGATTTTGATAGTGGAATTCACCCTTACCGGGAGGTCCTTTGGTTTCAATGTCCCAGAGGAGCTGAACTTCCTGCTGCTCCTGCCTTTTCAGGACCTGGAGACCAGCAAGTCTGAGGCCCCATCCCTTGCTTACATTTCTGTTATTGGTCTGTAGAATGTATGGCTTTTTAATAATGATTAAAAAAACTCCAAACCCTTTATTGCAGTAAGTGGAGGAAGGACTTCAATGCATTCAGTCTTGTCCCAACTGGCAGCTTCATCTTTGTTTTGTAAATGTGGCAATGAGGCTCCAGAAGGTTCTGTGCTTGCCAGAGGTCATACAGGCCATGTGGTGTGGAAGAAAGGGATTTCATTGACCATTGATTTATGAGCAGCTTTGTAAATGTATATCTTTCAAAATTACAGACACGCATACACACAGAGAGCCCCCAAGCCCAGAGTGACACGATCACAGGATCCTTCCTCAAAGGCCATCTATTGCCGAAAGTATCATAAATTCTGAGAAAGTGAACACATGGCCTGAGTACCACCATCTCCCAGGCTGCCACCAAGGCAGACATCCCTAATCAATCACAGGGCTCCTTCATGCTGAGCTCTGATGCAGCCTCTGAATTCTGGAAAGCCCGCAAGGGGTTGGTTCATAAAAGGAAACATATTTTGCCATTTCTGCTGTAGGAGCAGTCTGTCCTATGGGGTGGGGAACAGCATGAGTTAATCTCTGGTCTTGGGCACTTTCTCTGCCTGATTTATAAACTGACCACAACTCTAGTATATGAGACAGAACCGGGGCAGCCTCAGAGGGTGCTGCCCTGATATCTGGCTTTCCAACCGCTGAGTCCCCTACCCTCCCTACAGGTGTTCAGAGTGACTGGGGTTGTTTAAATTCTTCATGGGATTTGTTCCAGCTGCCAGCAATGGATCAGGCTTGTGACTGGTGAACCCAGACAAGTACACCTGCTGCTACATGAGCTGGAGATGGAAGTAGCTTCTGAAATCAAGTCCTTTCCTTGGTTCAGGTGCGGATCAGATACGAAACCAAGAGAGCTGTCTCACCAAACATGGTAACCAGAGGGAAGTGAGCGATGGTGATCTGACAGAGAAGAATGAGGATGAGGGGAGAGTGGAGGGAGGAGGGGAGGGGAGGGGAGCAGAAGAGAAATTGTGGAGCAGCCTTTGGCCAGATCTCAGTGCTCTGCCGCAGCCTCTCCAACCCTTAAGGTCTTGGATTTATTTTATCATATACTCTTGGGGGTCCTGAGCCCTTGTTTCTGGCATTGAGAGCAACAAGCAAAGCAGAATAATGTGGGGAGATAGACACTTGGGTTCAAATCCTTGTCCTCCACTTACTTGCCTCAGTTTCCTCATCTGAAAAGTGGGCTTCATATTTTCATGAGGCGAGATGTAATGCTCTCAGGCTTTCCCTACCCTGTCACATTCTGCAACTGAGCTTTTGGCAAATGCTAAACCTGGCATTTAACCTTTGTTTGCGGAGTTCCAGTGTCTCTGTCTCAGTTGGATCTGACCTTGGGTGGCAAGACAGTAAGTCTATTTATTAGGATCCATTAAACCTTAATAGTAGCCACTCCATGAGCTTGGTGTGAGGATGGAGAAAGTGATGGTATGGTCTATAGCTATCTGCGTCTGTATCTACATTTACATCCACATCCTCTACCGCCGTCTTTACCCCTGGCATCTGTACCATCTGTATACCTTAGGACCCAGCACAGGTTGGAACTCAGTCAGTTTTCATTTGATGGGTCCTTCCCTTCCAGGCTCTCCCTCTGGTGCCCTTGTGGGGAGCGGCTGGGGAGGGGCTGGGGACACTCCCCTGCCTTCCTGGAAGAATGGGGCCACGTATCACGATGGGGCAGCTCCCTGCTCCTCGGCTATGATTTGGAACAAGCAATTCACTCCCTGTGCAAAACCAGTGCTCCGAGAGGCCAGGAGATGTTTTTAATTTAATCCGGCTTCTGTCACCAATAGCAAGAAGTGACTTCGGGGAAGTCAGGGTGCGGGCTTGGGGGCTCTGAGGGCATGAGTGGCAGGACACAGTCTCCCAGCGGGTCAGGGAAGCAGGGCTAACTCCAGTCCCTTTCCCGGCCATCACTTGGTGTTTCCGCAGGGCTGCTCGGTGCCAGGCACGGTGCTGGATGAGACGGGCATGGTGCTGGCAGTCGGGTGCTTACTGTTACTATACTATTGATCATAAAAAGTAACAGGATGCTGTTGACTCATGGTTCTTCATAGAAACCTTCGGGGCTAGATGTATGTCCGAGTCTGAAATTTTTTCCAGATTTCAGAAATGGAATGTTCTGTAAGTTATGGAACACTCAAATATATTCAAATTTCTGTAGCAAAATACATATGAATAGTTCCGGCAAGTGGGATAAATAAAGACCGTAAGTACCTCTAAGGTCAGTTCAGTTCAGGTTTTGCTGCCAAATGAGTTTTAAAAAGCTTTTTGCTTCTCAGAGCCCTGGGGAGGTTGGAATTGTGGAGCTGGGATGGGGTACTGTCCATTTACTGAGCTCTGCACAGGCATTGGGCCAAAGCCTTTCACTCAATTAATATATTAAATCCTCATAAGAGTCCTATGAGGTTGGTTCTATTTTTATTATTTCAACTTTACAGAAGAAGAAATCCAGGCACAGAGAGGTTGAATAACTTGCCTAAGAACACACAGCTAGTAAGTGGCAGAGCTTGGATTCAGACTGAGGTCTGTTGGGTGCCAGAGCCTACCACCCTCACGTAGTTTACTGTCTAGTGTGTGTGCATGGGGGAGGGGACATTCACAAAGAGATGATTATAATGGGTGAAATGAGAGCCCCGAAGCCCAGAGGAAAGGCCTAACACAGCTAAGGGGTTTGAAGAAGGTGATTCAGAGGAGGTGGCATCTACTGGAGACTTGATGGGTGAGTAGGCACTAGCCAGTTGTTGGTGGGGAGGGGGAAAGCATCTCAAGCAAAGGCAACAGCATAAATAGCAGGTGTAAAGGCCTGGAGGACAGAGAGAGCATTAAAAGTCAGGAAGACAGGAAAGAGTTGCAGCCTGGAATGGGAAGCACAGTGGGGCCAGAGACGTGAGTAAGGGCCAGCCTCTGAGGGCCTGGGGGCCGTGCTGTTTCTCTGGCTCATCCAGTCCCGCCCCCTGGTTGAGTCCCAGGTTGGGAGGTCAGATCTTCCTGCTCTCAGGACCACGCAGAGAGGAAACTCACGGATGGGACTGCTCCCCGTTGCACAGGGTTCCGAGTCTGCTGCGCTAGCGCCTTTGAGGGTCGGCAGGCAGGGGTCTCAGCAGACTCACAAAGAGAAAATGATCGCTCTTTGAGTAGGAGTCCTCATTATGCATGGCTGGGGTCAGAAGTGGATCAGTCCGTGGAGTGTTAGGATTCCCAGGTGGCCAGGCGACACCTCCTTCCTCTGCGCTTGGCTCTAGCCATACCAGGCAGGCAAACCCTCCGAGTGCCAGAAAGCACAGGCTGCCTCTCTCCCAGAGGCGAGGCCCCAACCTGACAGATGAAATCTTTATTATGATGATTTTTATTTGGGGGTGCGTGTGCGTGTGTGTGTGAGTGTGTGCACATCTGGGGCCGAGGCGGCAGCAGCTGAAATCCCGGCAAACGAGGCTCATGAATATTCCACGTTGGTGCCTGCCGCACTTTGCAGTCATCGATTATTTATACGTGAAACAACGAAAGCTTCATAAATAATAAAAGTGCCTGCATCCCAGCTGCATCCTCCACTTCCCTCCACCTGGCCAGGTGAGGGGTGGGCTCTGCAAGATACTGGCATTCACGTGGGGAGTGGTGGCCTCGGCGTTCCCAAACTCCCCATCCCACATCAGAATCCAAGTCCTTCATAGAAAGGAGGCGTGCGTGTGGACATGTGTGTACGTGTGTACTCACCTGGGCACCCCGGGAGGGATCTGCACACACAGGGCTGGGCAGCTGGGGTTGTTTACACTGCAGACTCTACAGGAAGTCTCCAGCAGACAGAGAGAAAAACCTTGTACGATATTAAACATGAGCTGGGAGAACATCAGACATAGCCTGGTTAAATGCAGCTCCAGCCTCACCTGTGGGGCTGTCGGGCCAGTGTACCAGTGTCTGATTCAGGAGGGGAAGCCGTTTTATGAAGTTCTTCTCTGCCTTACTCCTCGATACACAGCAGCTCTTACAGAGACCGAGAAATCCTCCCAGCAGCCTTGGCCCCTAAGTTCCATACCATGCAGGCTGCTTCCAAGTCTTTGGGGGTGGAGGTGTGGCAGGTGCGCCCGCGCCGAGGGGAGGCCCCGGGGTTGAAGCAAAGACCTGTACCCAGTTCCTCACCGCTCACCAAACATTTGCCAACAGCGTCTATCACCAACCGTCTTCTGTTTTCCAGACTTTTTACTGCCCTATCTCCAACCTTCTAGCCACCTTTTAAAGCAGGTGTCATTAGTGTGCCACTTTGTAGAGATGCTTCATGAGGTTAAATAATTTGCCCAAAGTTGCAGAGCTGTGAGTAGGAGAGCCTGGTCCTCCAAAGTTCCCCTCTTTCCATTGCTTCTTTTTTCAAAAAAAATATTTATTAATTTTTTCCTGAAGTACAGTCAGTTACAATGTGTCAATTTCTGGTGCACAGCACAATGTCCCAGTCATGAATATATTGGTTTTCATATTTTTTTCATTAAAGGTTATTACAAGATATTGAACAGAGTTCCCTGTGCTATACAAAAGAAATTTTTTAAAAAATCTTTTTTTGTATATAGTGGCTAACGTTTATGAATCTCAAAGTCCCAAATTTATCCCCTCTCACCCTCTTTCTCTGGTAACCATAAGATTGTATACTATGTCTGTGAGTCTGCTTTGTAGATGAGTTCATAGTGTCTTTTTTTTTTATAGATTCCACATATGAGTGATATCATATGGTATTTTTTTTTCTTTTGTCTTATTTCACTTAGAATGGCAATATCTGGTTCCATCCATGTTGCTGCAAATGGCATGATTTTATTCTTTTTTATGGCTGAGTAGTATTCCATTGTATAAATATACCACAACTTCTTTAACCAGTCATCTTTTGATGGACATTTAGGTTGTTTCCATGTCTTGGCTATTGTACATAGTGCTGCTTCCATTGCTTCTTAAGTAAAGAATTATCTGTTGTCTGCCTAGTGCTGGGCCCAGCGTGGACAGGCACATCTTCAAGGGGTGCATGCTTTCTCCCTGGCTGCTGAAAGGCAGCAGTGTGTGGATTATATTGATTGGGACATTGAATTATTCATATAAAATAAAAATCAAATAAAAAAAGCTAAATAGGACAAGTGTTCTCATCCTCAGTTAAAAACAATCAATCACTAGGGGGAGTTTTCAAAAAATTTTTAAATTAAGCTTTTGACATAATTGTAGATTTTGACATAATTTTGACATCCTTGTGTATCCCTCGTTCAGTTTTTCCTAAAGTGTTAACATCTTTCAAAACTGTAGTATAGCATGCCAGGAAATTGACATTAGTATAATCCACCAATCTTAATCAGATTTCATCAGTTTTATACATACTAGTTTGTGCGTGTGTATTTATGCAGTTTTATCACATGTGCAGGTTTGCATGTCTACCTCCAGGTACAGAACAGGTCCATCAGCACAACGATCCCTCGTGTTGCCCGTTTATAACCACATCCACCCTAACCCCGTTCCCTCCACACCCCAACCCCATCTCTGACCCCTGGCCACTACCAATCTCTTCTCCAGCTCTATAATTTTGAATAAATGTTAAATTTGAGAATGCTATATAAACAAATCGTACAGTGTGTAATCTTTTGGGATATACCTTTTTCACTTAGCATGAGTTCCTGAAAATTCATCCAACTTGTTTCCTGTGTCACTAGTTTATTTCTTTTTCTTGCTGGGCAATGTTTCATGGTATGGATGGACCACAGGTTTTTGTTTTTGTTTTTGTTTTTGTTTTTGTTTTTGTTTTTAAACTATTCAACCACTGAAGATGTCTGGGTGGTTTCCAGTTTGAGAATATTACAAATAAAGGTGCTATTGGGGAGCTTAAAAAAAAAAACTCAGCCAAGCAGATCCCTCTCTTGGAGGTTCTGACTCAGATGAGGGTTGGTCTAGGGTAGGGCCTGGGATTGTGTGAAACTGTGCCGTCACTGATGCGGGGCATGAATGTATTGCTATGGGAATAGAGTTTGGTTTTCATAGGCTCTTCACCATGCCCCTAAAGTGTGAAACAAAAGTATTTTTGTCCAAATAAAGATTATATACACTATAAGTGCACCTCCATATTTCTCTGGGATTACTTCTCGCTTCTTTTGCATATGAATAGAATAGGGAATTTGGGTTTGGGGAGGATGTTCTGGTCTGGATTTTGGAGGATGTGTGTCCCACACTCTCTCTTCCTACTATACTTTTTCTCTCATTATGGCCTCCCTGTGGACTCAGTTTCTGCATCTGCAGAATGGGAACCGTATTTCACTCCTGTATCTACCTAAGATAGAAAAAAGCAATTGTGGCTATGAAATTCTTGGGATTCCTTCAGCACAGAGACTTGGGTTCACCTGAAGGAGGGTGATGAGCTTTTGGCTCTTAGCTGCCTGTGAGTTGGAAAGGCTGGGAGAGTCCGGGGGCAGCTGGTCCCCGCTGTCTGGCCACTCTGTAACGCACACAGTGGAAACTGTTCCGATGTGCGCTTGTCATGGGCAGCCCAGGCCCCAGCCTGTGTCCCTGTATCATGGAGAAAAGACAACTTCAGGGTGGACTAATGAGGCCAAACTGCACACCACCTCCTCCCTCTGCCCCTCCCCTCCTCCCCACATGACGGCCCCTTTCCCTACTTCTCTCACTCCCCTAGACTCCCCCTCAGGAAGGGAAGTCGGACCCTCTCTCTGTTTCTGGACCAAGGCTGGAATTATTTAATGCCAAATCAGTAAAGCCGTCAGCAGCTTGCAGCTTAACTGCTAGAGAAATGATTCATAACCCCACACAGGCGCCGAGTATTTCCTCCCCATCTTCATGGCCCACCCCTCGAGAGAGAGGAGATAAATTACTGTCATTGCCTTTTATGGTACATATAATCGGGTGGCAACTTGGAGACTACTCATCTCAAAGTCATTTACAGTGAATTATTCATTTGACTGAAGAAGTCTTTAGCTGGAGGGGGAAATAGCCCCCCTACCCTCTGGCTTTGGGATATCCTCCCCATAACTGGGGAGGGAATCCTGGGCCTGGAAGATCCAGGTTCTCCTTGGCAACCTCTGGACTTCAGAACCCTGGAGCGTGGGGTGAGTGGAGGTGGGGCGGGGGGGGGGTGTCTGAGCTGCAGGACCCCACCTACCTGATCTGCTCCTGGAGGACACTGCTGCAGTCTGGAAGTGTCCATCTTTCTCACTGCTCAGAGCGGACCACAGGTCCTTGTTCACATCCCTCCTACCTTCCTTTCTTCCTTCCCCCTCTCACTCCCTCCCTCCCTTGTTTCTTTCTAGAAACATTTATTAAGTCTCTACTAATATGTGCCCTATCAGTCAGGATATCGTAGGTTATAGTGCAGTAACAGACATCCCCCTAATTTCAGTAGCGTAAGAGCACTGAGCGTATTTCTCACTCAGGTTACTTGTTGTCATAGGCCATCCCTGGGTTCTGCTAAATGGGACCCTCATTTTGGGAATCAGGATGGTGGAGCAGCCATCCTCCTGAACATTGCTGACACACATACCTCCTCTTAAAGCTTCCACTCAGAAATAACACATGTGGCTTCTCCTCCTGTTTCATGGGCCAAAGTAAGTCACATAGGCTCTTCGAACCTCAAGTGGAAGGAAAGTTCCACTTTGCCACGTGCCCTGCAGGGGACAGACAAGGAATATTTGCAAACACACCTGATTACTGTCTCACAGGGGCTGCATCAGGCCTGGAAGGTAACCAAGAAAGGAATATGGTCTTTTTTCTTCATGAACTCATGGTCCAGTGCAAGAGGCAGGGGGAAGAGGCTGACGCACAGTCAGTGGTGACGCAGGGGGCTCAGTGCCAGGAAAGACGTCTTCTTGGAACTCACAGGAGACAGCGTGATGTTGGGTCTGACATCAAGGGGTGACACTTTGAGACTTTTTGATTGTGGACAAGGTAATTCCTTTCTCTGAGTCTCAGTTTCTTCCTCCTTTCTTTGCGGGGTGGGTGATGATGGTGGTACAATAAAGCCGACACACAGGGTGTTTGTGAGAGATGCATGAGGTAATGTCTGTAGAAGCCTTTGCTATGAATTCATTTACACTTAAAAAAAATAATAACAACTCATCAGAGTTGTTTCTGACAGGTACATTCTGTTCCTGAGTGTGGGCCCCTACCGTCTGCGCTGCTGGATCAAGGCTCAACTTAATGGGCTTGGCTTGCTGGGAGCTCTCCAAGGGGCTGCCCCCAGCTCTGTGAAGACAGAACCATTACCCCAGAAAATGCCAGTGTGGGGAGGGGGTGGGGGCTGCCTCCTGGCAGGAGGGGCTTTGGGCTGGAAAGAGGCATGAGGAGGGTGAGCACGGAGCTCTCCTAGTGGCTCATCAGCTGGTAAGGCCCCAAGGACCAGCTGCAGCTCCCTCTAAGCCCCAGACCCTGGGGGCATCCATTCATTTACTTAAGACCTATTTACAGAGTGCAGCATCTGCAAGCATTGTGCTGAGGCTGAGGAAATAGCAAACAAGACAGACCAGCTCTCTGTCCTCATGGTGCTGGCCTTCCCTCTAGGGAAGAGGTCATTTCTGTGGTGGACACCGTTGGTTGACCAGATGTCCTGGGAATCCCTGCTACCGCTTGTGCGAGCACATCCCTCAGCTTCTGCATGGTTTGCCTCTGATGCTGACCTCCCCCTGAGACTCTCTGCAGAAGTCTTCCCCTGGGCTACCTGAGCTGGTGTGCCTGCGTGTGCAGAGAACCCACAGTTTCCCCAGAGGCAGCCCTTAGCCATCAACTGATGAGAGTTGGAGAATGAAAGTCCTGCTCCCTTGTCTTGAGTTGGATCAACCCCTGAGATGTAATTTCTGCTCCAGGCTCCCCGAAGAGCTTCTCTGTCCTGCTCTCCAGATCTCCAATCAGCTTCTTCTAGGAACACTTCCTTAAATCACCAGCACACAAAGCTTCACCTCAAGGCTTGCTTCTGGGGCCTCACTTAAGACACCTGCCCGTAACCCTTCCTTCCTCAGTGGAGCCGGTCCTCAGTTTTGTTTCTGGGTCTTTTACTCCCTCTGCATGAGTCAGTATGAATACTGGTTAGTCTGACCAGGAGGGCTCACTTTTTCTCCCTTGCTCTGGGCTGGGTTAACAGGGAGCAGGTGACCCAGATGTGGTCAAGGAAGCACAATGGACTATCCCTTGGGGGCTTCTAGAAATGGTTTTCTTTTCTTTCCCACTTAAAAAAAAATTTGGAGTATAGTCAGTTTATAATGTTGTGTCAATTTCTGGTGTATAGCGTAATGTTTCAGTCTTCCATATGCATACATATATTTGTTTTCATATTCTTTTTCATTGAAGGTTACTACAAGATACTGAGTATAGTTCCCCATGCTATACAGAAGATAATTCCTGTTTATCTATTTTATATGTAATAGTTAGTATCTGCAAACCTCGAACTCCCAGTTTATCCCTTCTTACCTCCTTTCCCCCCTGGTAACCGTAAGTTTGTTTTCTATGTTTGTGGGTCCATCCATGTTGCTGCAAATGGCATTATTTTATTATTTTTTATAGCTGAGTAATATTTCATTGTATAAGTATACCACAACTTCTTTATCCAGTCATCTGTCGATGGACATTTAGATTGCTTCCACGTCGTAGCTATTGTATATAGTGCTGCTATGAACATTGGGGTGCATGTATCTTGCAGAATTCCCTCCAGATATGTACCCAGGAGTGGGATTGCTGCATCATATGGTAAGTCTATTTTTAGGTTTTTGAGGAATCTCCATACTGTTTTCCATAATGGCTGCACCAAACTACATTCCCACCAACAGTGTAGGAGGGTTCCCTTTTCTCCACACCCTCTCCAGCATCTATTGTTTGTGAACTTTTTAATGATGGCCCTTCTGACTGGTGTGAGGTGATACCTCCTTATAGTTTTGATTTGCATTTCTCTGATAATTAGTGATACTGAGCATTTTTTCATGTGCCTATTGGCCATTTGTATGCCTTCACTAGAGAGTTGCTTGTTTAGGTCTTCTGCCCATTTTTGGATTGGGTTGTTTGAGTTTTTTTTGTTATTAAGTTGTATGAGCTATTTGTATATCCTGGAAATTAAATCCTTGTCAGTTGCATCACTTGCAAATATTTAGAAATGATTTTCTTAAAATGAGACGCAGAAGAGAATCCACCTCCCCTATTGGTCAACGGCTGGATCCCTGGTGGCCACACGGAGGAGGCTGACAGACACCCTGAAGATGGCCCCGCTCATAGGTGAAAGGCATCAGGGTCCTGGACGATGCCGTCAAAGCTCAGAATTCACCAGTGGAGACACCCCACCTCAGAATGTTCTTTGAAATGATAAATCCCCGATTTGGTGAAGACATTTTGCGTGAGGTCTGCTGTTATTTGCAACCAAAACCATCCCAATGGCTATGATATTAGATGGTGATAAGCTGCTGTGCAAGAGGGAGCCCTTCCTGGTCTCTAAGTATCCTGTAGGTGGGTCCCATCTGGGTTTCCCGGTCGCGCGCCAGGTTTGTGATAAACTACACAACATTACCTGGCGTGGTTAAGGAATAGGCTGTATTGAAAAAAGAGAAGACTAGCATGGCCAGGTCAGTAAGCAGGAAGAGGGAAGGCATGGGGTCAGATGCTAATGGGGAGGATGTCGGGTGGTCTGGGGATATATCCCCATATTATTCTCCCAGTATCCAGCACTCCTCTGGAACCCTTATCTTTCCTGCTCTAAATTTCACTTTCCTCTTTGCTATGGCCATCAGAAACAGGCTCAGACATACAAAACAAACTTACAGTTACTCATCCATCTGTTTTGATTCTGTTGGGCTCTGTATATTTCTGTAAATCCCTTCAGTTGTTCTTTAGTGTGAAGCAGGATGTGTCTCAAGCAGCCGTCAATCCCCTGAAGCTGCACTTGGAACCTCCCTGAGGATAGTGGCTGCTAAGCGGCTCTTGAGAGCCTCCCCAGGCATCTGGCAGACTGAGGCAGAGCCCACGAGGCTTCTTCCTCTACAGCTTCAAGGAGGCGTTTTTTGGCCACCTTTCAGCAGTCAATCCCAACATTCCTCGATCTTATTCTCCTTTTCTAGGTCCAGGGGAGAATGATGGTCCACTCTAGTCTCCCAAATTCCAGGCCTGGGCAAGGGAGTGGAAAATCCTTTGAAATTCCCCAAAAATAAATAAAAATAACTTTGAGGGCTTGTCACCATGGAGACTAAAGTCTTGGTTAGTCGTCATGGCGACCCTTGGGTAGGCTATCTGTCTGAAATGATCAGCATCACTGAAAAAGAAGGGCCGAGAGATGGAGAGACAGGACAACACGCTAAATACAGGGTGAGAGCTGGGTGCCAGCAGATTTCTAGAGGCAGGTCGAGAACAGGGGCAGCGTGTGTGTGCATGTGTGTGTGTATGTGTGTGTGTGTGAAATTCTGGTAGGGAGAGGCAAAGAGGAGAGCACACTGTCTTCTGGAACTTTTTCTCTGGCAATCTGACACTCTGACAGTCATATTATTCTAAGAGTTTCCTGATTCCTTCACCTCCTGTGCCCTGTGCCCCCAAGACTGTGAGGGGAACCAGGCCCCTAGCCTTGGCAATGCAGCCAGGGAGTCTCCATGACAACGCCAGCCCCCACCTGTGGGAGTGGAGCCCTTGGCTGGGACCGCCAGGGAGTTGCCTGGGTAACCAAACTCCTGGCCCCCACTTCACCACCAACCAAGCCTCCTCAGCCCTCACCACAATTGGTGATGGGAGGGTGAGTGGACAGGGTCACCATGGAGACCTGGCTTTCCTCCGTCTGCCCTCTTTCCAAAGCACCTGTCTCAAGATGGCTGTTGGGAGGGGGGGGGTCTCTGGGTAAGATCCTCCTTCAGCTGGGATTGAGGGGTCTACTAGGTAAGGAGAGAAATAACAGACACTCTTCTGGCCAAAGAAGGTGGACCTATGGTGACTGTTCACATCTTGGTTCTTCTAGAAGTGTCACTCGAGGCATTTGTCTTGGGTACGAGTCAGGAAATTGGCCGGTGACCTTCTTGCCCCCTGCTCCCCTGTCACCCACTGAGCCCTGGGCTGAGGAGTTGTGGCTCCTTCAGCAGTGAGAACACTCAGGTGGTTAATGAGCATTTATTTCCCAGACGAGGAGGCAGTTACATGATTAGTTGTTATTTTATCTTGCTAATGAAAACGCATAAAAAACAAAATGGCCAATTAGCAAGGCCATTCATTCCCCAGGTCTTGGCAGTTTGGTTTTGGAGAGTGCCATTCCAGGCCTGAGGCTGACCCCACCTTCAGCTGCCTGAGGTTCCTTCCCCCACCCGCACCCTGGCTCCTACCATCCCTGCCTTTGGTCCCTGTTGTGCCTCATTGGTATCCAGGCCACCCCTGCAGGCCCCTCCCCTTTCCACAGCAGACCAGATACACCTGGTTTCTCTCCTGCTTTCTTAACCATCTTCTTTCACTTCCAATAGAATTGCTCATTTTCTCCACTTCTCTCCCACCTCGACTTCACTGGCCTCACCCTCATTTCTGTGTTAGTTTGAATCCCTCCTCTTCCAGGAAGCCCACCCTGATAGCACTGAGTTAAGCCAGCTAAGAATTTTCACTTGTTTTTGGGTCAACCCAGTGTCTAGGAAGCAACTTCCTCAATGTTTGTTATCCAGAAAAGCTGGAAGAATTCACCTATCCACCCAAAATCTTCAGACATGCAGAATTAGGGGTTCAGTGCTGGTGGCTTTGGGGTTTGCATTGAACCTGGATCTCTTACATATCCTGTGAGCACCCAAGTGGCTGAGTGGAGCCATTGGGACGCTTCCATGGTGGGTGAGAAGTGTCTACTGCTGCTCACAGGAAAGTGAGACTGGTATGTCCCACATTTATGACCTGTTGAATTAAAGGGAGACAAGTGGGGAGCAGAGAAAAGGCAGTCGGGGAGGGGATGCTGAAAGGGACCCCAGCTGTCCCTGGCAAGCTTGGTGAGCAGGATTTAACACAACATTTTGACCAGTTCCCTGAAAATACAGGAAGGTTTCATCTCAGGGAGGTGAGGGGATGGCGCCCCCCCCAGCAAAAGAAAACAAAATACAATATACACTTAATCTGCGTCATTGCAGAAGACTGGGGCGATGGGGGACAAAGTGAAGAAGCCACTGTGGGGGAGGGGAGTGACAAGGAAAGTGACTTTTTGGACAGGGGTCCCCAAGGGCATAAGCAAGAGAATCCTGGAACCCCAAATCCCCAGGAACCTGGAAGCTACAATGGACCCAGCCCGGCCCTTCCGTGTGCAGCCTGCCAGGTGGGTACTGTCACCCCCATTTTATGGATGGATAAACCAAGGCTCCGAGGAAAGAACAGTGTATCGATGAGGAGGTTGTAAGCCAGAGTGGTTAAGAGGATGGAACCCAGAGTCATTTACTCTGCTTAGTGTGATACTTTCTGGCATTGAGCTCACAGTCCCGACCTCAGCCTTCTTGTCTTCTTGTCAGTAATGAGCTTATGATTGCTGTGAGAATTAAATGGGAAAAATGCATGTCCAAGGGACTTAGCACAGCAGTTGACACAAAGTAAGAGCTCACAAAGGGTAGCTGTTGTCCTAGAGTGTCTCCTGGGCAGATCTCTTTCCATCCATCCATCCACCCATCCATCAATCCATCAAAATTTGATTGGCAAACACCTGCTACACTAGTGATTAAGGAATGGTTCCTGCAACAAGGAGCTTTGCAAGCTAGTGAGGGCAACAGACACACAGATCCATGATCCAACGTGCCGGACTGGGAGTGAGGTTTGAGCAGAGCCTGCGACAAGGGAGGGGTGGCCCAAGGAGGGAAGAGCCAATTCTATTTACAGAGGAGGGTCAGGGGCTGGAGAGCTGATCTCAAAAGTGAGGGCTGGGCAGTTCCTCTGAGCTGGGAAGCCTTCCCTTCTTGGAAGTGTGTGGCCAAGCCCCCTTGCCTCCTCGGCGTTCCTACTCCACCTGTTCCAAGAAGACCCTTGGAAAACAAAGGTTATTATGCAAACAGCTGATGTCCCCTTCTGCCGCCGTCTGCAGGGCGGTGTGGCCTCGCACGGCGGCAGTGGGCATGCGGCAGAGCACCAGATGCCTCCTGGTGCCTTCTTAGTTCAAGATTGATGAGGAGAGTCAGGGGTCTCCCAAAGACTGCTCTCTTCTCTCCACTACTTGCATTATGTCCTGGCTTCTGAAAGGCTTTGAACGCTTTGGTCCATTGCCACGAGCAGGCTCAATTACCTACAAGAGCCGGGACTGGAGTTCATGAACCCCAAACCAGAACACGTGGTCTAGCGTGTGATTTGGCAATAAGACGGAATATTGGAATTGCTATGCAAATGGTAAACACGCAGGTGGAGGGCTGTACCTGTGTGGTGCGGCTCCAGGGACTGAAGGACATGGTCCCCAGAAGGGGCAACAGCTACAACACACACACTCCCCACTTATCCCCTGAAACCTGGAATTTCTCCATCAGAGACTCATTCCTTTGTCACACACTTAAACCCCCATTCGTGTACAGGAATGCTTCCAGCCAACACCCACTGAGCGCCTCGGAAGTGCCAAGCCCTGGGCCAGGCACAGGGGATTAGAAATGAACAAAACCCAGTCCCAGCTCAGCATCACAAAGCTCACTCCTGGCTGGAGAAAGAAGACTCACAAACAGGCAAACAAAACACGGCAGGGCCTGAGGGAGACCTGCGCTAGAACATTGTTGACGGCCACCAGGCACTGTTGGGGGCCAGCCTTGAGGAGAGGGGAAGCCAAGGCAGGCTTCCTGAAGGAGGTGTCCCCTCAGCTGGGTGTTGAAGCTTGAGTAGGAGCCAGCTTAGCAGAGGGGGTGGGTGACAGAGGGTGTTTCAGTCCAAGGGAAGCAGGGGTAAAGGGGCAGTAAGGTGTCCGTGGCACATGGTTTTCTCAGCTGCCACTCCGGGGTGTGAGTATCATGGAAATGCTCCTGAGAGCAGGCGGAAGTGAAGGCAGGAGGGTGGATGGGGAGCCCAGAGCCCTGTGTCACATAAAGCGGGTGGGGCAACTTCCCTGGGCTTCAGCAAGGAGGTGACAAGGCCAGGAGGAGGGAAGGAAAGGAAATGCCACCACAAGGCACCTACTTTGTACCATGTGCTAGATTTGACCCTCTACACCTGTTATGGCAAAAAGTGGCTATTTTATCTCTGTCCCTTATTTAGAGGTATTTATCCTCAGTTCCCTCCAGCTGGCTGGTTGAGCAGTGTCTGGGCCTTCTATTCCTTCTATTTTTATGAAAACAGCTTATTCAGACTCTGCACATAGGAAGAGCTTAATAAATGTGACTTTGGTTGCGATGGTGGGGGTGGGGAGAGCTCTACTTGGGTTTCCAGAAAGTGTGTCTTTGGTGTTCACACTTCTCAAAAACGTCCTCAGGATGCCCCGGGAAACAAGTGCTCTTTTGGGAATCAGGAGCTCTGGGTCCTAACCATGGGAGCTTGGCTAAGTCCACAGACCTCTCTGAGCCAGAGTTTCCTCACCTGTGAGACGGGGTGGGGCATTTCATGACTCCTGAGTCTCTTTGAAGTAGGACCCTCTGTGGCAGTCCCCTCCACCCCCATATAATGTCAGCTTATCTGCTAGACTTGTCCTGATTTTACTCCCTGGCCACCAACGATATCCTCGGAAATTTTTACTTGGAAACAACCACTGGATCAGCAACAGTTTCTTTTAATAAATTCATCTACCTGCAGGAAGGCTACCCTGTTTGCACTTGTGGTCCAGCTACTGCCCTCAGTCTCTGCATATCTGGTAGGTATTCCAGAAACAATTTGCATCAATCAGCCCACTGTGGCCACCCAGAACATTTAGGGGATGGACTTTTGGCTTTCACTCCCTGGTTTGTACAGGGGGAGGGAATAGAGAGGAGAGAGAAGAACAGGAGAATGTGTGAGTAAATGAGTGTATCAGTCAGTGTAGTATGGGTTATGCTGCATAACAAATCAACCCCCCCAACTTTAGGCTTAAAGATTATATGTCCAGTGTGGTTTAGTGGGGATTGGGGAATGCTCTGTCCAGCATAGTCACTCAAGGACTCAGGCTGATGGAGGTGCCATCATCTTGGGGTTGCAACATCTGGAAATGGGGTGTCCATGTTTGCCACAGTGGTAGTTGAGAGAAGTGAAGTTCACACATGGACTCCTCAATGTTTCAGCCTAGAAGGAAATCATGTTACTTTCTTTTACAGCCTTTTGGCCAGAACAAGTCACATGGCCCTTCCTGACTACAAGAGGGGTGGAAAATGTGGAAGAGAAGGTGCGTTTTTGGTGGGCCCTACAAACACATCTGCCACAGTGACTGAGGGGAGGGAGGGAGGGAAAGAACATCTGAGTGAAGAAGTGAATGAAGTGGGCAGTGAAGGAACAAAAGGGTGAGAGGAGGGCGTGCGTGAGCACTTGTTCCCCAGCCAAGGAGCCCTCTCAGGCCAGGCCAGGCCACAGTCCCCAGGTCCCTGGCAGCCGCACAGAGCCATCCCTCCCCCGCCAGTGTCTACCTGCCACCTCTGGGATTACATTTCAGAAACTCATTTTGAAAGAAACAAGCTGGGCCCAGGAGGGCTGTATCTCTGTGTCCTTGTCCTTGGGTGGTGGAGAAAGGAGAAGGGGAGGAGGAGGAGGAGGGGCCGAGGGAGGGATGGACCAGACTGAGAAAAGCAATTAGCTGAGAACGCGAAATTACTTTCTCTCTGTGTGTTTGGCTTTGGCCACTGAGCTGCCGCCAGTCCCCAGGGCTTCAGCAGGTTTGTGCTGGGGTCCAGGTGGTGTGGCCCTGGCTAGGGAGTCACTCTAGTGCGGGGGCTTAGGGCTTGGGGGGCTGAGGGCTGTTCCTGGCCTCTCTGTGGAAGCCCCCTGAAGTGGTCTTGGCTGCCCGTGCCATGGGGGTCTTCTGTAGGTTATCACACTGAGCTGTGTCCAAGAGCAGGGCTGATGGCCCATTTCATCTCTGCATCCCCACGGTGCCGGTGAGTACCTGGATGTCTTAGCTGGGGTAGGCCCCCACTGGAAGCAGAGCCTGAGACAAGAATTGGGGTGCAGGTAGTTTAATTGGAGAGCAGGTGTGTGGGGCGAGGAGAGAGAGTCAGGGAGGGAGGATGAGCCACATGAGGTGCCGTGTGGAGGTTGCTGCTGTGGGTAACAGATGCGGATTCCACAGGATGTCAGGGGAGGGCAGAAGTTCTCCCAGAACGCCCACCGGAGGGACAGGATGTCCCAGCATTCATCCACTGGCTCCCTTCCCCATTGGCTGAGGGCTGCCCTGGGGGTGTCAACTCCCCTGAATTCCGGGCAGCATTTGCCTGAGAAGGTCTTCCATCTGCAGCGCATCGAGCTGGGAGGCTGCCAGCCCAAGTCATCTGAGTCCTCACGGAACCATTCGTTGTGGCTGCAGCTACCAGCAGAGGTGGGCTCTGGGGATGCAGCCCTGGGTACCGGAGACACGTGGCATACACAGTGCTGTGCCCTGCTTCTCAAGTGGTGCTAGGAGGGCAGCCTTGGAGGCCTGGGGTCCAGGACTCCCTGGATTGATGCCAGTCTCACTGACACCTTTCTCCTCTGCCTACTCTACTCCCATAATCAGTGAGCTCCCGAGAACAGGAAACATGACTTTACATTTATAGGTTCCCAGCGTCCTGCCCAGAGCCCAGGATGGGGTTCAGGAAGTATATGTTGTGGAGAAAACCAAATCACTGGTGGGGCAGGGGTCAGGATGTGTGCAGTGCCTTGATCTAGAATAGTTCTTCCCTGCTCATCTACAAGGGCAAGTACAGGGATGCCCAGAAAGACCCCTGGGGCTGTGGCTCCTGGATCCCACCTCTGGCTCTGGGATAATGATCTCTTGAAGGGCTAATGCTCAGTTTACCTTGACCCACAGGGAAAATGCAGCCGAAGCTGGAGTTGGGGTTGTAAGGGCCTAGGCGCCACTGAAAGTGTAGGGGAGTTGACTGCATTTTTTCTTTTCTGTCCTGCTTCTCCCCTTATTCTGACAATGCCCCCCTCTTTTTGGAGAATTGCTCCCTCCTCCCTCCTTCCTCACTCTGAGGGGCTGCCAATCATGTTATCCTATGACCATGTGATCCAGCCCCAGCCCCAGTGATTGGGTCAGGAATGGACATATGACTCCAGTTGAGCCAATCAGAATCCTTCCCTGGGACTGTACACGTGCACACTTGGAGAAAGAGAAGATTTTGGACTGGAAGGGGGATTCCTGAGGTTCAGTGGTTGCTCTCCCCAGATGAGGTGGCCACCGAGATTGAGGGTGAATGGGGGAACAAGACCCTGGTGTCTGGTGGTTCGTCATTTCTGGATGAACCACAGTGGGGCCCTGACCTCCTGTGGGGAGACCCCATTGGGGCAGCCTCCTCTGGCCTTTTCAATATGCATTGCGATTGGCTGCCTGTTCTAATTTAGGCAGCCTGGCCATCATAAACAAAGTCTGACTGCTTTGCAGGTACAAAGGTTAGATTTGCATGAAGAGGCCTGTGTAAATCCTACTGCCTTTCTGCTACCATTCCTCGCCTCTGATGTCACAAGTTGGAGCCTGTTTGAAACACAGAGTGTCCAGCTGCCTGGACTCCTCTCCTCCCTTGGTCCTGAGCCTGAACCCTGCCCTGCTCTCCAGACTTCACAGCACGACCCTCCTCTGGCCTTACAGCACCTCTCTCCCTCTAGACCAGGGCTGGCCAGTAGCAACGTAATATAAGCCACATAGGCAACTTCAAATTTTCTAACAGTCGTATTAAAAAAAAATGTAAAAGGAAATGGATTAATTTAAATATATTTTATTTAATCCAATATATCCAAAATATTATTTCAACAAGTAATTGATGTGAAAATTATTAATGGGATATTTTGCATTCTAATTTTGTACCAAGTCTTTTCCTCCTACAGGACACATCCGCCTGGACCGGCCACATTTCAGGTGCTCGGCAGTCATGTGTAGCTGGTGGCCTCGGTGCTGGGCAGTGCAGCTCAAGGTCCCCAACTGGCGCAGGGAAGCAGCCTGCTGCCTGCATAGGTCTGGGTGATTTTGATCTTTTCATTTCAGCTCAGCTTCTCATTTGCACTAAAATGCTATCAGTGTTCCCTACTTTGGATCTGTGATCAGATCTTGGCAGTTAACTCACGGGCCCAAAAAAGTGAAGGCAAGGTCCCAAAGCCAGAAATTCCTCCCCCCTCTGTAGGCAGAAGGGAGTTCTTGGGGGGGTGATGTTTGTTTTTAACTTTTCAGGGGGAAGTAATTTTAGATTTGCAGAAAAATTACAAAGATGAAACAGAGAGTTCCTGTACACACTTCACCCAGTTTCCTGTAATAGTAATCTTATGTAATTACAGGACATTTATTAAAAGTAACAAATGAACCTTGGTACAATCTGTTAACTAATCTTCAGACTTTATTCAGATTTCTTCTGTTTTTTTTTTTTCCACTAGTGTCTGTTTTCTGTTCCAAGATAAAATCCTTGATTTTTAATAAATAAATACATCTATCTATTAATAAACGAGCTTTATTGAGGCATAATTGACATGCAGTGAATTGCACGCATGTGGAATACGCTCTTTGACAAGCCTGATGTATGTGTACACTCTGAAACCATGGTAGGTATTTTAGCTGTATCATAAAGTAACAAATAGCCAAACTTATTTAGAGTTTATTAAATGCCAAATATTGTCTTAAACACTTTACATGAACGAACACATTTAACCCTTGTAATAATTTGGGGTTAAATTATTAAATTAAGACTGGATTACAGCTGCCGTTTCTTCATTCTCTGGTATAGAATTAGGCCCCTACATTGTTGGCCATGTGGTGTGGCAGGCACTCCTTCTAGAATAAGGGGAGTATATTTCCCACCTGTTATGGACTGAATTGTGTCTGTCCGAATCCATATGTTGAAGCCCTAACCTCCAATGTGACTGGGCTTGGAGAGAGGGCCTTTAAGGAGAATCATCAGAAACCAACCCTGCCAGCACCTTGATCTTGGACTTCCAGCCTCCAGAATGTTTCTGCTGTTTAAGTCATCCATTCTGTGGTGTTTTGTTATCGCAGCCCAAGCAGACTCATACACCGCCTTACTGAGAGTGGGCTTGACCATGTGACTGGCCTTGGCCAATGATATGTTAGCAGTGTGCCTCTTAGTGTGTTTTTAGTGTGTTTTTATTGTGCTTGGTGGGGTTGGCTTATTCTCCTATGTGATTCTCTGTAAGAGAGACAGACCTGGAAGCTGCTGGCCCATGGAGAATGAGGAAAATACACAAGCCAACCTGAACCCAAACCATGGCCTGGATCTAAGACCTGCTGATCACGACCAAACTCATCACAACCTCAGCTGACTCAAAAAAGAGAGAATATGAATATGAGAAAGAATATGAATTTAGAGGTTGCAAGCCACTGACACTTTGAGATTGTTTGTTATGCAGCCATAACTGACTAATAACCAATGAATTGAGATAGTCTTGTTATGTCTTGAACATTTTCCCTTTCGTTTAGACCCTTTGAGAGATACACACATTTTCTCCTTAGGTCCTCCACCTCTATTCATTTCCTAGGCCAAGACTTCTTGGAAGAATATCAAGTCCAAATTTCTTTCTCCCAAAGAGGGAAATATAACTCTAGATTTTGACAATAGCCATCAAAATAGCCAACCAAATAAATTAAATAATCCTTCAACATCTTTCATTTGTTCTGTTTCCAATATTACTGGAGCTGATCCTAGAAACACTCATTATTTGTCAGTATGGAATCAGCTGCTACCCTCCTTATGGGCAAAATCTCCAACTGACATTGGCAAAATCCACAGTGCACCTCCCATCAAGATTCAAATAGATCTTTCAAACTTCTCCCCAGAATTAATCAATTCCCTATAAGTAAAGAAGCCCTTCAAGGTATAAAGCCCATGATAGAAGATTTCAAGTCTCAGGGCCACAGTATGCCTTGCCCTAGTCCCTGTAATACCCCTATTTTACCTGTGAGAAAACCCAGCGGCTGAGGATGGAGGTTTGTCCAGGACCTCTGAGCAATAAACAACATTGATATCCCTCGACACCCTGTTGTTCCTAACCTCCACACGCTACTGACATCTGTTCCCCCTGGAGGCAGATTTTTCACTCTGGTTGATCTATGCAGTGCATTTTTCAGTATTCCAGTTGATAAGACTAGCCAATATCTTTTTGCCTTTACCTGAGAAGGACAGCAGTACAACTGGACAGTCATGCCCCAGGATTTCACCGAAAGTCCTTCTTACTTTTCACAAATCTTGAAAGCTAATTTGGATGATATGAAGTTTTCTGCAGGGTCTACTTTATTACAATATATAGATGACTTGCTCCCATGCTCTCCTTCTCAAACTTCCTCACAGGAAGACAGCATCCATCTGCTAAAACTTTCGCTCTTAAAGGGACATAAACTCTCCAAAGAAAAATTGCAATGTGCTCAAACTCAGGTTCAATATTTAGAATGCCTGGTGTCAGAACAGGGATGACATTTGGATTCTGATAGGCGTCATGCATCCTGAGCATCCCAAAATCTAAAACTAAGAGCCAATCACAAAGTTCTTCTTGGGCTATCTGGCTACTATTGAAATCAGATTCCAAATTTTACTCTTATTGTCACCCCCATATGCCTCATTAAAACCTAGCAAACTTGACCCAATTAACGGGGGGGATGAAGATGATACAGTCTATGAAGATTTAAAGAAAAACTTCATGAGACCACCTGCCCTTGGACAGCCTAATTATCAACTTCCCTTTTCCCTCTTTGTATGTGAGAAGGAAGGGAATGCCCTTGGAGTAGTCACCCCAAAACATGGGGACCATCATGGACCCGTAGGTATTGTAGCCAATAGCTGGGCCCTGTGGCACAGAGCCATCCCTGCCACTGCCCTTCTGATTAAAGCCACCTAATAGATAATCATGGGATCCCCTTTAACCATCCGAGTCTCCCACGCAGTGGAAGCCCTCCTAAATTCTCATCCACGCAATACTTTTCAGTTGCTACACCTCTTATGAAAGCCTTTTGCTAACTGCTCTTCCCAAAACTCTTTCACAGTTACTAACCTCCACCCTGCTGCTCTTCTCCCCTCCTTCACTCATGAAACCCCTCATGACTGCCTGACACTGACAAAATGATGGTATTCATGAAATGATGCAAATGATGGCAGTATCGATGGGGAAGCATTAATAAGCCTGCAAAGAGTGCCTACCTTCTTTTCCCACCTGTCCAAAATATAATCCAGGAAAACCTATTTGTACTCCTCCCAGACATTTAGAATTGCTTAATGGGCCATTCGAGGTTTGGCAGATGGATTTCATATAGCTGCCCCCATCTCATGGATATAAATATACTTTAGTCATGGTCTATATGTTTTCTCGCTGGACTGAAGCCTTCCCTTGCAGACAGGCCACTGCTGCTTCTGTGGCTACAATTTTGTTAGAAAGATTATCCCTGCCTGGGAAAACCCTCTTGAACTTGATACTGATCAAGGAACCCATTTTACTGGTCAGGTGCTTTGGCAAGTCTGCGCTGTTTGGTCGGTCTGACATTTTCATTGTGCTTACTATTCTCAATATTCAGAGTTAGCCAAGCATAGTAATGACACTGTTAAGACCCAATTGGCAAAATTGCAGAGATCCTTCAAACACCCTGGCCCAAAGTGTTGCTGTCATTCCTTCGCAGTCTCAGATCCACCCCCTTTGGAACTCATAAACTCACCTTTTGAGATAGTCACAGGACACCCAATGCTCCTGGCCCCTGCCGCTTTTGATCTGCAGTGGATAAGAGGAGATATACTTTAATATTGTAAAGGCTTATTTGCTTCTATTAAAAATAACCATGCTCTGATGAAGCAATCTTTTCAGAGTGTGCTCTCAAGAGAGAAGGACCTTAAGCATCATACCTTTCAAACTGGAGAATTCATCTATTGGAAAAGACATCTCCAGAAGGGATCTCTTTAAGCTTGCAGGGATGGTCCCATCAGATACTACTAACCTACTCTTGTGCCACCAAACTATGAGGAATAGATGCTTGGATTCATGTGACACATCTAAAGAAAACCCTGGCTGGACCTGTACACCATCTGGTGACCTGAAGGTAAAGGATTCCAGGAATTGAAGCAAACAATATCTGATGAGATAGTTTCCCAAGATGTCTAGACCAGGCCGGTCAGAGTGTTTAGAATTTATAGAAGTCTTTCTATTTCATCTAGACTATAATCTAACTCTGGATTTCTTTCCAAATTCACCGTCTCTGAATTTGCAAATATTAATACAAAATTTGGTTCTAAACAGTTTTTTGTGATAACAATACTGTTTAATTCCTTCAGTTTTGAGTGTGCCCTTGCTGTATTCACTAGTCTAAGATACAGACTTTAGATGGGAAATGCCTGAGCGATCTCCTTCCTACCCCTCCTTGTTACTTAGACGTGACCATAATAGGTTTTTAATCCCACTTTCCCTCCAGTGTGTGACTTAACACCTAGGAAAGGTCTTTCCTGTCATCAAGGGACAAAGACCACTGACTTCTAATAACAAAACAAAACAAAAACTCCGGCTCTTGATCATCAACGCTTTTGGAGAAATATCTTGATCAAAAGGGGGAAATACGAAAATTAATGAAGGGAAGTCTCACTAAAATGCAGTCAGGAGGCCAGCAGGGGGAGCTCTCACGCAGGTAGCATTCAATGTCAATACAGACCCCAACAGGAAGAGAAGTACTTTGCACCTCCAGCAGGAAGTGACTCTACTACTACCAGCAGAAGGAAGAAAAAAATTTCCCCTTGCCTGGCAACAGCTAGCCAATGAGAGACTGCCACAACTCAACCAATGAAAAGGCACTATACTTCGAACTCCCAATTACCACCAATGGATTTGCATGTGCCTCATCACAGCTACTTGCCCCAAATTGCAATTCTTTGCTCTCCTGGATAAACCCATTTTGCTGATAAAGTTACTGGTTATTTTATTGTTTTAGGTTAACAAAGAAAAGATTCTATCCAACTCTGAGATTTGCTGATTGGGCTGACCGTGGTGCCCACAGCAGGGGTAGACGGGGGTGGAGACACAGCTGGGTGGCCGTAGCAGAAGTTATGTGAGCTGGGGTAGGGGGAGGCAACAATGAGAGGAAAGGGGCCAATAGGACAAGTATTTAAAAGAATGGTGACATGAACCTACTGAAAGAGCAGAAGGGAAGTTGAGTTCCAAGAGGAACGAGGATTAAACATAATACCCTTTGAGCTGAGCCTGGGAGTTACTGGTGATTCAAGGGCAATGTGGCTGCTGAGGTCTGGACATGAGGATACAGGAATCAATAGCCAGTGACTGGCAGTTCTTACGCACTTCAGACAGGGAAGCAGATGACCTGTGATCTAATTAATGGCAGAGCAGTAACTGCATCCAGGTTGTCTATATATATTTTTTAACTTTATTATGGTAAAATATACATAACATAAAATTTAGCATTGTAATCATTCTTAAGGGGACAATTTAGTAGCATTAAGTGCATTCCTATTGTTGTGCAACCATCATCACTGTTCATTTCCAGAACTTTTTCATCCCCCCCAACAGAAACTCTGTACCCATTAAGCTGTAACTACTCATTCATTCTTTCCCCAGACCCTGGTGACCTCTATTCTACTTTGTCTCTATGGATTTGCCTAGTCTAGATAATTCAGATAAGTGGAATAGCACTATATCTGTTATTTTGTGCCTAGGTGTCTGGCTTATTTCACTTGCCTTCATGTTTTCAAGGTTTATTCATTGTGTAGCAGGTATCAGAACATCATTCTTTTTCATGGCCAAATAATATTCCGTTGTATGATGATGCCACATTTTGTTTATCTGTTTGTCTGTTGATAGACACTGGATTGTTTCCCCCTTTCAGCTATTGTGAATAATGCAGCTGTGACTATCCAAGTATCTCTTTGAGTCCCTGTTTTCTTTTGGGTCTATACCTGGGAGTGGAATTGTTGTACACTTTGCCATGCCTTTGGTTAAGTCACTTCCACTCTTTGGAATTATTTATTTCCTGATATCTTTAAAATGTAGGGTTGTAAAATATTTTTTGCAAAGCTTAAAAAGCCATGGGGATGTCTGACTCACTGAAAGATAAAAAAGAAGAGTGTGTGTGGAGGACCACATGGTCAGCCTTGGTGGGAAGCCTCCAGTTACGGGGGGAGGATTGGTGACAAAAGAAGAACTAGCAAAGGAAACAGGCGAGGAGAGCGGTGGAAGGAGGAAGAACATCTTCTCTGGGATCAGGAGGAAGGCTAGGAACAGGATGGTAGAGAGGGAAATAATAGCCTGACCCAAAGGAATGTTCATAACGAGGTTGTTAATTTGATTTGATGAGATGAGGTTGGGCTCAGCATAAAATTTGGGGCCAAAGCCAGAGGTCTCATCCTTCGGGAAGCAGGAATCGTGCAGCAGGAATGGAGGTCACTGACTGCCTGTGAGGGTAGGCTTGGGGCTGGCAAGGAGGCTGCAACAGCTGTTGGGTGTACCAGGGTCAAGTTGGAGATTTACAAGGACTGCAAAGCCAGCCTTTCACCATTGAACTCATAGCCCAGAAATGATACTTCCAAGGGAAAGCGACATTTGTGATGAATGTGTGTATTACTTTATTCTACATATAGAAACTACCTGGTTCTGTATAAAATTTAAAGAGGACAGATTTGGGTATTAGATAATGAACAGCACACTTTTTGGATCTGGGAAAAGACTGTAAGGAGATAGAATGTGATAAGGCCCTTTAGTTAATGTTTAATAGTAAATATTATTTATTGAGCTGCAACTGACCAGTGTTATTTCAATTGATCCTCAAACCAATCCAAAATGACTTGATTACATTTTTAACATATCGTTGGCCAATCAGTGCCTCTCCTGTTTGTGTGTGTGTGTGTGTGTGTGTGTGTATCTGTGTGTTTCTGTGAGTGCCTGGCACCCCCACCCCACCTGCCTTCCCAGCAAACAGCTTGGGCTGCTCCAGGCAGCACCTTGGCTGCCGTAAGATGCCCCAGCAGCTGCCCCGATGCATTGCATCTCCCCCTCTCATGTTCTCTGCCTCCTCTGCTACCCCAGCCTATTCCCAGATGGGGCGCCCTTAAGGCCCCTAATTGGGTTCCATTCATGAGGGTGCTCTCAGGACCAGGTGAGATCACCTTCCTGTTCAGCTCCTGGGGCTGCCACTGCCCTTCCTCAAGAAGACTTTTTATCCCTGTCTAGGAAGTATTGGGGTCACGGTGCTCCTGCCCGTTTCAGCACCTGCCCAGGTGTGTTCCCTGTTAACCCTGGACAGAAGCTTGAACTCCAGACCTGCCCAGGATGAGGGGCACAAGTCCCACTCTGTGAAGGGTGGAGAGACCTTCCCCACAGGCGGCTGGACTACCTGCAGGGTTTGCAAACCTCATTGTCCCCCAGGGTCAGGACAGGGCTGATATTGAAAAGACTTTACAAACAATTTGGCCTGGTACTGACCACTCAGAATGGGTTCCATGCTTGATGAATAGCCCACCTTTTATGTCCCCCCCAACTACCACCCAGGGGCCCATAAATAATGACCTGCAGAAGAACAAGGGGGAGCAGGCCTGAGCCCCGGGGAACTCTGGCCCCGGGGCAGCTGAACTCTGCTTCTCTTACTAATAGTAATGACTCCCATTGATTGAGTAAGTCAGTGCCACTTTGCTCTGCGCCAGTCACTGTGCCAAGCCTTGTATATGTACTATTTCATTTAATCCCCACGCAAGCCTCTGAGGCAGTACTATTGTTATTCTTCCCATTTTATAGATGGGTAAGCTGAGCCCAGAGGAGTTAGGGCCTTTGTCCAAGATCACACAGCCAGTAAGAGCCAGAGCTCAGATTTAAGCCTAGGCAGCCTGGACTCTTTCAATTCCCTCAATTTTCCCCTCTCCCTGCTGGGGAAGCCAGCTAGGGATGGGCTGGGGACGGTCTTGGAGGAGGGTGGCTGCTGCTGCCCTCCAGGCTTCCTGCAGTAGAATTCTCTGTAATTTGATTATAAATCATAGTTCTAACCAAGCTGGCTCCGAAGGTCGCTGGTAATCAAACTGTCAGCAGGCCATCTTCAGGGCGCGGAGCCAGATCACCCATGGAAACCAAGCTTTCCTGCCCGCACCATTGGTGGTGGGTGAGAGACCAGAAATGGGAACAGGTTAACAGGGCTTGGGGCTGGGGGCTGAGTGACAGCTGTGCTTCTGGCTTCTGGATAATGAGGGACAAGAGACGCTCCAGCTTTGACCCTGAGCTCTGGGTGGTTCTCGCTGTCAGCAAAAATGGCCAGGTTGAACCTCCTGATCCAGAAAAGGGAGCAGGTTGCAAAGTCCTTAATGACATCACGTGGGTGTGAGCTGGGGGCCTTCCCTGGGAGGTGTGGAGCCTTGGGGAGGAGGCAGAGGAGCTACATTTGCTAACCAGCAGCTAAGCAGCAGACACAGACATCCTGTGTAATTCATCAACTTGTCCCCTGTGCCAGGAAGTTTCTCAACAGCATCTCCATTTCCTGGAGGCTCACATTGGCAAAGGGGCCATAGCTTGCAAGTATTTGGGTTAGCATTTAGACTCATAGCTTGGTTTTTCCTTTTAACTGTAACAATATTTTCCAATTCTGGAAACTTGAAATGAGGCTGGGAAATGCTAGTTAAACTCAGAGAAACCAGTGTCTTGTCTGCAGGACTTTTCATAGCCTTTAACCAACAGCATCTTATCCCTTCATGGAGCCCTGGAGGCTCTGGCTGGAAGAAAATTAGTACCTTGTCCCCACTTCAGCACATGGAAGACTCCAGACCACCAGGGGAGCATGGGCTGGCTTGCTCTCCAAGACTCCGTCCCCAACCTGAATGCAGCCCACAGTGAGGTGAGGGGTTGAGGAACCCCTTGCAACACGGCAGGCTGATACCAGTGAGCGTCTGTCTTTCCTGAGCTGTTTGAGGGCTCTGTGGCTCACATAGGTGCAGGCGAATCACACTGACCCACCCCCTTGGCCTCACTTCTCACTTTGTGCTGGAGGGAACTCCACCTTGTAGGTCTCTCTGTACACCTGCACACCTGGATTCCAGACATGGTTTCCTCTGAGGCAGCTGCTCCTTAGATGCTCTGGGGCAGGGCCGGATGGACCAGAACTCTCAGAAACCACCCAGCTCACTCCCCATTGCCGCCATTCAAGAGAACTCCTGGACTTCATTTGCGGGCACCCCTCAGCCTCCCACCCTGAGAACAAACAGCAAATAAAGGAAACTGGCTCTGCTCTGTCTGCTGCAGGCCCTCAGCAAGGCTCCCTATTGAGAGCAGGGACCCAGCTTCCTCACTGTGGCCGAAATGGTCCTAAACAATTTCTTCTTTGCTCCCAGCACACAGCTAGACCACATTCCCCAGCCTCCTGTGTGATTGGGGAGGGGGTGGGGGGGCTGGGCCACGTGACAGAGTTCTGGCCACTGGAATATGGGTAGCAGTGGTGATGCCACCCCCAGACCTGGCCTGTGAACCTCCCATACAA